>NC_090939.1:951698579-952341811 GCF_040938575.1 Ambystoma mexicanum
ATAGGCCCATATTACCAAATTACTGTGAATGCAAGCAGACGTCCATGGCCAAATGATAATGATGTTACATTATATAGCACTTATGCTTAAGCGATTTATATAGAACAAATATACATACAATATCACCCAACCTGTGTTGGTACTCATTTATCGACCTCAGAAGGACCTCAGAAGGATGAAAGGTATTTAAGAACAGACTAAATCAGTGACTTTACTTCCCACTTTAATTTGGCTTTGAAGGTCCAGAATGTGGGTTCCGTCCTGCGGCTAAGGGGGAGGGCATTCCATTGTTTGGCAGCTAGAACAGGGAAGCTTACTCCCCCTTCTCTTTTTAGGAGGAATCTAGGCATGGCTAGGCAGTACGAGAAGATGGTCCTGGTTGGTCTAGTGGGCTGGTGTATGTTGAATTTATCAGCGAGGTATTTGGGGCGGTATTAGATAGGCACTTGTGGGTGATGACCAGAGTGCGCAGGGCGATTCTGTCCCGTATCGGGAGCCATTGGTCGTCCTGCCTGAAACTAGTGATGTGCGTGGATCTTGGTATATTTAGAGCTGCTATTAAGGCATTATTTTGAAGGATCTGGAGTTTGTTGAGATTCACTTCAGAGGTGTCTAGGAAGAGAGTGTTGCAGTAGTCGATATTGGATAACACTAGAGCCCTGGCTAGTGTGATCCAGCTACTGGGTGAGAGGAATTGTTTGCAGGCGTTAATTAGTTTGTTAGCGTAGGCTGTAGAGGATGCAGTCGAGTTCACCTGCTTCTTAAGGGACAGTGTGGAGTCTAAGTAGACTCCCAGAGTTTTGATCTCATTGCCCACTTTGATTGGGTTTCAATTGATGTTGATGGAGGCATAGCAAGGGTCTAATTTCTTCAGGCGGGCTTGGGAACCGACGATCAAGAGCTCAGTTTTATCGGCGTTGAGGCAAAGGGAATGGTCTGCCATCCACACCTGGGTTTCCAGGTAAATCTCGTTGATTCTTTTACAATCAGCTTCATAGCTCCCCGAGAGGGTGATGAGAGCCTGGGTATCGACTGCATAATTGGTGTAAGAGACACCCAGGTTGCCAAGACAGTGAAAGAGGAGCTTGGTGAAAATGTTGTAAAGCGGAGAAACGCACAAGCCTTGTGCTATGCCACAATGGATGGGAATCGGATCCCTGAGGCAGAGGGTGCAAAGACTCTGGTGGTGCGGTTGGACACAAAGGATTGTATCCAGGTAGAGGTGTTGCTAGAGAAGGCGGCATCTCTGGACAGTTGCTCAGTGAGGATTTGATAACTGACGAGATCAAAAGCCGCTGAAAGGTCTAACAGTAGGAGCATGGCAAGCTAACCGTTGTCCTTAGCCTCATCCATTTGGATTTTGAAATCCATGAGGGCTGTTTCCGTTCCATGTCTGGGCCTGAAGCCAGATTGTCTAAAGCCTAGTAAGTTGTGATCCTGCAGGTGTTTCTGGATCTGGAGGTATGCCACTCTGTCCAGGATCTTAAGGATGTATGGGACGGTGGTGATGGGCCTGTAGTTCGTGGGAATGTTAGGATCTAGGTTGTTTTTTTTATGAGGGGCATGACCCAAGCTTCCTTGAGGTTGTTGGGTACCATGTTGGTATCGAAGGATGAGTTGATTAGTGCTGAGATGAAGGTTGCTAGCACCCTAGAGCCTTTCTGGATAACTGAGGCTGGACAGAGATCACTGTGGCATCTGGAGGGTTTGAGACTTGAGATGATTTGTTCCACTTCTTTAGTCTATACCAGTGAGAAGGAAAACAGTGGACAGTCTGGGATGTTAAGCGGAGGGCTGGAGGGGGAGGGGTGGAATTTTTGGCAAGGCTGCTTTTTTTTGCTCACTTTTGGCTTGGAGTAGAGCAATTTTGTCTGCCAGGGCTTTCTGGATGTTAGCACACCTAAAGATTGCGTCTTTAGTACAGGTTTCCGAAGGTGGTGTTGGGGACTCTAGTTCCCTGAGGATATTAAAGAGCTCTTTGGTCTTGGCTTTGGTGTTGTGGATGCAGTTGTCATAGGTTGCCTTTTTTGCACTAAGGATGGCAGATATTTATGCTGCTACTGTGGTAAAAAGGGACTTGTTTGTTGGGTTGGGTGATTTTCTCCAGAGGGCTACTGCTGCTCTTTTGGTATTCTGCATGATCTTTAGGTCGGGCGTAAACCATTTGTTTACTGTTGGTATTCTGTTGGTTTGGCTTTAGTGAGTTTGCTGGGGACAATACAGTTCACGGTGGCCTCAATAGTGTTGTTATAGAGACCCACAAGCTTAGTTGTATCCAGGTCCTTGAAAGTAGACGGGTCGAGGATGTTCTGGATCAGGGGTCGTAGGTTTTGGAGCGTTAGGTTATGGTTATTCCTGGTGAGGACTTGAGGGGCGGTGTGCCGGATGGTCAATGCATTTTCTCGGATGATAATGGAGATGAATTGGTGGTCCGACCAAGCGGTAGGGGTATTTTGTAGGATGGTTGTAGAGAAGTTGAGGTCAGCCAGCCAATCCAAAGTTATGCCTTTGTTGTGGGTTGTGGAAGTAACACGCTGGTTAAGGCCAAGTTGGGAGATGGTGGGAGATGGTGTTTTCCACGGATGATGCGCTGGTGTCGTTGGGATCAGAGAGACCTAGGTTGAAGTCACAAAGAACTATTATTTGTGAGCTTCGTCTGGTATTATTGGTCAGTAGATCCGATATGTCTTCCTCGAAGGAAGAGATGTGACTTGGGGGACGGTAGATAAGATGGATGAGGATGGTTTGGGTTGCTGAGAGGGGGAGCTTGACTGAGAGTAGCTCAATTGAGGTAGGGCTGGCAGAGGGGGATGCTCTAAGGCCGAGAGATGTTTTAGCGATGAAGGCTACTCCACCTCCTTTGCTGTTCTCTCTGTCCTTTCTTATTATAGAGTAGCCATCTGGGATAGCTAAGGAGAGTGCTGGGCCAGCCGCCTGATGCAGCCAGGTCTCAGTGATTGCCAGGAAGTGAAGGTCATTGTTTGTGATTAGGTCTGCAATATCTAGGGCGTGGGCGACCAAGGAGCGGGTGTTAATGAGTGCACCTCTGATAGCGGGGTGTTTGTCTGAACTTAAGTTTACAGGAGCATTGGACGCTACGGGTGAGAGAGGAGGATTTCTGGTGAGAGGATGCTTGGGCTGGCAAGGTTGGCGGGTTCTCCAATGGGGGTCTTCGGATGCGGGATCCTTGAACCAAGTCTGAGGTTTCTTGCCTCGACTGGGCAAGGGGTCCAGGGAGTGGGTGGGGGGGGGGGCTGCAAATCGGTTAATCCATTTGGTGGGGCTAAGGGAGGAAGTAGATGGAAGGTGAGTTATACAGTTGTTGCCAGTGGGTGGCTCAATGAGTATGGGGGGGGGGTTGTTTCGATGAGTCTGGGTGCATTGGGAGTAGGTTGTCTGGTTGATGGGGAGTATTGAGGAGGGAGAGGACAGATGCCATGGTTAGTGTAAAATACATCACAGTACAATGGTAGTTCTGGACATGTAGCACGGGCTGGTGGTAAGCCAGCAGGCTGGTTCCCTGTGATGCTGTGTATTGTTTGTGGTGCGATAGTTGAGCAAACTTATTAATGTGCTTGTAGATCAAAGTCTTTCGATTGTACTGGCATTTTGCTCAACACTCTGCATGACCACTTTGACCTATTTCGCTGGCCCGCCTATGGACTTCTGGTATTTGTAGTTTCTCTCATACGGGTCTCGACCAGAGTCTCTTGAATTAGCAGCCACGTGGTGCTGGTTTCCCTTTGCAGCTGGTCTCCCCTTTCAACTTTTTACAGTTCATTCAATGTTGATTAAACTTGGTTCAAACTTGCCAGTTTGCGCTTCTCATTCAACAGAGCCGGTTCTTATCGATTCTCCACTCGACTCACTGGCTGTGATGAACCATTTGGCTTTTGCCTCTTTGGAGTCAAGGCCGGTACCACGGGCGTGGGAGCTTCCCTCACTCCTGCTTATTGGCATAAGATTGCCCCGTGTACCACTGACATCTGCTGTAGGACACTTGTGCTATTGCTCGCGGTCTTAGACTCTATTCCACGAAGACTCTGCGGGTCTGGTACGAAAAGGGCAAGGTCACTTCTCGCCAATTCCTGCTGCCTTTCTCCTTCGTTTGTACTGCTGCATCTTAGCCGTCTCATCGTGCTGTCTGCCGTGCTCGCTTGCTCGTACTGTAATCTGTTGCTCCACCTTTTATCGCTGTGGCGAAAAGGAAGGGCCCTTAGGTGTGTGTGTGATTTAAGTTAATTGCCTGACGGTTGGGACATGTCAGGTACACAGGTTTAATATTACAAGTCCTTTGTGCAAAGGTGTTCATGTCGGAAAGGGGGGAAGTTAAAGAATTTGAATATCCCATGGGATATGATGGGGATAGGGAAGGTTTGTGAAATAAGTAGGATGGTTTGTGAGAATTCGGAAAATGATCATCAGAAGTACGGGATAAGGTTGGCAGGGTAAACGGGAATAGTTGGAATTGTAAAATGAACAAGGGGGATTGTGGGAACCACAAAGTGTAAGTATAGACTCAGCTATATGGTAAACGCGGGGGGAAGGAAATATTCTGCTTGATGTTTTATGTTGCGGTTTTTGTTACGTGTAAGGATTACTCGTTCTTTAGGTGGTCAGTTTGGGCAGCCAGCTTAGACAGTCAGCTTAGGTTGCGGAAGAAAAAACTTTAAAGAAAAGAAAATAATAAATTATGGTTTCCCTGTGAGTTAGGCAATTTAGCTTGGTTCATGGATGATTACATATGGTTTAACTGTGTATAGGTATTAGTGGGAGAAGCTATCTTATATCACGGAAGGTGCTTTCCTAATTTATCTCTCTGAGATGTATTCATGTATGGTGACGCTATAGAAGAGGGACCACATCACTTAATGGTTTACCCTGTTAGTGAGGCAGGAAGATGTCCATCTATGTGTTACGTAATGCTTGTCGTTGTGTTTGGGTACTTAATAAGCAGACATATATGTTGACGAGTCGAGCATCAAGAATTTTTCCTCAAAGGTATTGGTGACATCTCCGGCGAAGTTGTTTAATAGGACTTGAGCTGCACTGGAAGTGGTGGATTTCAGTGGTTAGACTTTCGATTGGGTTTGAGAACTAGTTTTGGGCCAATGGGGTGGAGATTGAGAAGCGCATGAGTGGAGTGGTGATTTGAGCCTTCAGGCCAGAGAGCCGCAGTGGGGCAGTGCGCAGCGCACGGCCGCAGTGATGGTGGTGAGCTGGATAGGCTAAGGGAAAGATTTAATTGCAATGTTATGATTTGGATTCATGGTATTTGAGAGACAGCATTGAGATTGTGAATTGCAAAATTTCAGGGTAAAATTGGATGTGTTAAAATCCCAATTTAAGGTCAAGTAAGCAATGACAAGTGTTACATAAGATGACAAAATGAGGGATAAAACTCTCCAACACTTATGTAAGTCCCTCCCACGGTATCAAGACAAAATACGCAAATATAGTGCAGAATGGACTCGCAGTACGGAGGGCCAGTTGGCAAAGCCATGGGACAAGGACGGGAGCTTTTCCAAATGTGTGCAGACACAATTAAACACTTATTTACATGCAGCCTATAAGAGGAACACATTTAGCAAGCGACTAGCCATATTAGAGGTATGGAAAAATGTTCAGGACGGGGAAGGGGACTCGATCCAGCAGCATTGTATACTGAGTTAACGGGATATGGAAGGCGAACAGCCCTCAGCTCCGCCTCCTCAAACCGCAGACATAGATGAAGCAACAGAAAGTAAGGGATTTTGCCCGGTAAAGGAGTTACAATTAGTGGCGGGATGCACCAATCCCACTTTCGTACCTCCAGCGTATAGTGGCAGAGATGCACTTAGTGGCGTAAAGCAAGCGAGTAAAGTAATGCAAGATATCAGCAGCGAATGTAAGGAGTGCAGCGAGCTGCAAGCAAAGCTAAAGGAGAATGACTTGGGGAAGACAGGGCTTAGTGAGGGCCAAGCATTGATAATCCCGAATGAATGGGTAGATACACAGATATCGCTCGAACTGGACGGGAAAGCCACAAGTGAGACAGAGCATGTGGGGAGGGAACTACTGAGTAGTAAAGACTGCGGGGGAGGAAGCTAAAGAATAGGCAGAGATAATGGAGGAAGTACATACAAGGGAAAGGGAAGAGAAGGAGGAAAGCGAAAGGTTACAAAAAGAGAAGGAGTGAGCAGAAGCATGAGAAACATAAGAAAAGGAGAAAAGAAACAGCGAGAGCCAGAGGATATAGCAAGGAGGAAAGAAGAAGAAGAGCGGGAAAGGCAATTGCAAAGAAATAAAGGGAAAGAACAAGTTACTTACCTGTAACTGTTGTTCTCCAGTATGGGTCTGGCATGGATTCACATGCTCATGAATATTCCCCGTCGTCAGGCTGGGAATCCTCGGTAAAGAAAAAACCAGTATCAGTTTCGTTTCTGATCTGTCTTTCGTAGTAATAACCAATCACTGGTCTCTGCGTCATACTGACCACAGCCAATGACTGCCCTCTACCTAAGCACCGCCTCTGGCAGCCATCTTCAGATTTGGAAGCACGTGAAGTGGCAGTATGACCAAGTGAAGAGCCGCAGAGGGGTAGGCGGGAGGGTTCGCATGTAAATCCATGCCAGACCCATGCTGGAGAACAACAGTTACAGGTAAGTAACTTGTTCCTTCTCCAGCATGGGGTCTGGCATAGATTCACATGCTCATGAATAAAGAATACATAGCAGTACACACATGCACAACCACGGGAGGTGGCAAAGGCTCAACATTAAGCATTACATCAAACTCAACATTAAGCATCTTACCTCCTCACCAGGCTCACCTCAGGCGAACAGGTTGCGCAGCACTGCTTGGCCGACCCTGGACTCCTCCCTGGAATCCCGATCGACGCAGTAGAATTTCGTGAAGGTGTGCGTCGACCTCCACGTAGCAGCCCTGCATATGTCTGGCAGGGGCACACCAGAAAGGAACGCCCTGGTAGCTGCGATCGCTCTGGTGGAATGGGCTCTCGGACGGCCAGGCAGCGGTCGGTTCGCCAACCGATGACAGTACATGATACAGCCGGAGAGCCATCTGGAAATGGAAGCCTTCGAGAGAGCCTTCCCCTGATTGACAGGTCCAAAGTTCACAAAGAGTTGTGACGTCTTCCGAAAACACTTCGTGCGGTCCACGTAGAACTTCAGCGCTCTAGCCACATCCAGCGAGTGCAAAGTCCTCTCAGCCGGTGACGAAGGCGACGGGAAGAACACAGGCAACACCAAGGGTTCGTTGAGATGGAAGTCCGACGGTACCTTGGGCATGAAGGAGGGGTGCGTCCTGAGCACTACCCTCGTGTCGTGAAAAGTCAAGTACGGGGCCCTGCAGGAAAGGGCCTGGATCTCTCCCACCCGTCGTGCGGAGGTGATGGCCACAAGAAACGCTGTTTTCCACGACAGAAACTTCAACGGGGCCGAGTGCAGAGGCTCGAACGGAGGTCCCATGAGCTTGGTCAGCACCACGTTGAGCTCCCACGGCGGGGCCGGCGCCTTCACCGGCGGGAACGATCTGAACAGTCCCTTCATGAACTCTTTCACCAGACGATGAGACCACAGGGACGACCGGCCCGTGGTTCTGGTGTATCGGGAGATCGCAGCAAGATGAATCTTGATGGACGCGTGTGCCAGTCCAGCTTTGGCCAGCGTCAGCAGGTACGGCAGTACTTGGGGAGCCGTAATCCGTAGAGGGTTAATCTTCTGTGCGTGGCACCAGACAGAAAACCTCTTCCATTTGTGTCCGTAGCATTTAAGAGTCGAGGACGCCCTGGCCTTTGCAAGAACCTCTCTGCAGTCGGCCGGTATGTCGTATCCTCCAAACTCTAGCGCTGCAGGAGCCAGGCCTGCAAGTTCAGCTATTTCGGGTCGTGGTGGAGGATGGCGCCTCCTTCCCTGGAGAGTAGATCCGCGTCCACCGGCAGCTTGATTGGCGGGGACGCTGACAAGTCCAGAAGGTCCGGGAACCATATCTGCCTCGGCCACGCAGGTGCGACGAGGATCATCCTGCACCGTGACCTCTTGAGCTGGTTGACGAGCCGGATTAGCAGTGGCAAAGGAGGGAACGCGTAGAGGAACAGGCCCTCCCAGGGGAACGAGAAAGCATCGCCCATGCTCCTCGCCTGGGGAAACCTGCTGGCGAACCTCCGGCACTTGGAGTTCGTCGCTGTTGCGAACAGGTCGATCTGGGGTGTGCCCCACCGTCGGAAGAGGCGATCCACTAGATCCTGCCGTAGTTCCCACTCATGGCACGAGCGCAGCTCCCTGCTGAGTGAGTCGGCGATGGTGTTTTTTATCCCTGCCAGATGAAACGGCACCAGAAACATCCCTTGGGCGACTGCCCAATGCCACAGGTCCTGTGCCTCTTTGGACAGTGCTGGGGACCTGGTTCCGCCCTGTTTCCTGATGTAAAACATGGTGGTGGTGTTGTCGGTGAAGATCCTCACCACCTTGCCCTTGAGGGACGGAAGGAAGGACCTGAGGGCCCAAAACACTGCACGGAGCTCCAGGACGTTGATATGTAAGGATTTATCCGTAGGGAGCCAAAGGCCTCTTGCGTGCAGATTTTCGGTGTGCGCTCCCCACCCTTCCAGGGAGGCATCCGTGGTCACTGTCTCCTGGTGGGCTGGGGTCTGGAAGTCCATGCCCGCCGTCAGATGCGCGCGGGTGCCCCACCACCGGATCGCTCGTCGGAAACTCTCGTCGAGTGTGATCCTTTCCTCGAAGCTGCCCGTCGTTTGGATCCAGCGCGCGTCCAGGAACTCCTGCAACGGGCGCATCCGGAGCCTGCACATGGGAATGAGGTAGATGCAGGAAGACATCATTCCAAGGAGGGACTTGATGGACCTCACCTTGGCCGCGTCGGCCACCAACATCCGCTGCACCTTGCCCAGGATGGTCCTGGTCCTCTCCTCCGACGGGGAGGCCAGAAGGGACACTGTGTTGAGCCTCGCTCCCAGAAACAGAGCGTCCTGCGCGGGTACCAGGTGGGATTTGGCGTAGTTCACGGAGAATCCGAGGTCCGTGAGAAGTTGGACGGTCCTTGCCGTGTGAACCACGGCGAGCTCCCTTGGCTTGGCTCGGATGAGCCAGTCGTCCAGGTAGGGGTAGACGTGGATCCCTTCGCGGCGCAGCTGCGCCGCCACCTGTGCGAGGCACTTGGTGAACACCCTGGGTGCCGACCGTAGTCCGAAGGGGAGGGCTTTGAACTGGTAATGACGCCCTTGGACCACAAACCTGAGGAATTTTCGGTGCCCCTTCAGTATGGGAATATGGAAGTAGGCATCCTCCAAATCCAACGACGACAGGAAGTCTCCTTCCTCCAGCTGACCCAGGACGTGATGGAGGGTGACCATCCGGAACTTTTGCGCCTTGATGAACTTGTTCAGACGTCGCAGGTCAAGGATGGGGCGCCATCCCCCCGTCTTCTTCTTCACGAGGAAGTATCTCGAGTAAACTCCGGAGCCCCGAAGCCTCTTTGGGACGAGTTCGATGGCGCCCTTCCTGAGCATCGCCTTTACCTCCAGGAGAAGTTGAGGGACGTGAAGTTCTTTCCTGGCCACGGGGGGGACGCGCGGACACTTTCTTTGAAACTCGAGCGCGTGGCCCCGGGCCAAGGCGTCCAGCACCCAACGGTCGGTGGAGATGGACTCCCACACGCCGACGAAGCTCGCCAGCCGGCCTCCCACCGGGGTGCTTCGGTGGGGGCCCGACCCCACGGCCGGTTCAATCCTGCTTCGACGAGGCTTTGCCGCCTTGTCCTTGGCGACGACGGCGGGGTCCGCCAGACTTGCCTCGTCCTCTGTAGGCCTCCTGAGACGACGAGCGGGCCTCTTGACGGTAGGAGGAGAAACCGCCGCCGGAACCTTTGGAGGCGCCCTTGCCTCCGCTGCTCCGAAAGGGCGTCCGTCGTTGTTGCAGAACTCCAAGGGCCCGGGCCGTCTCGGTGTCCGCTTTGATGGCCTGAAGGGAATCGTCCACTGTTTTCCCAAACAGGTTGTTCCCATCAAAGGGCATGTCCAGGACTCTGGTCTGAACGTCTTGACGGAAGTCCGTGGCCTTGAGCCATCCACGCCGCCTAAGGCAAATGCCGTTGCTCAACTGGCGGAACCCAGTGTCGGCGATGTCCGTCGCAACGGTAATGGCGTGGTCCGAAGCCACCTCACCTTCCTGCAGGATCTACAGGGCCTCTGCCCTCTTGTCGTCTGGCAAGAAATCCAGCAGGGGAGCCAGTTTGTACCAGAGCTCCCTGTCGTATCGGACCACGATAGCCAAGGCGTTGGCAGCTTTAATCGTCGTCGCTGCAGACGAGATGACTCTGCGTCCCACAGCGTCCAATTTCTTTCCCTCGCCGTCCGGTGGGGAAGTCGAAGTGGAGGCCGCACCCCCCCCCCCGCTTTTTTCCTGGCCGCCGCGGAGACGACGGAGTCCGGGGTAGGCTGCGCCCGGAGGCACAGGGGGGCCGTGTCCGGGACCCGGTACTTTTTCTCGTACAGGTCTCTTCTAGCTGGCGTCGTGGAAGGGTTCTTGAGGAGGGTGAGGCCCTCATCCCAAATGTCGTCCAATAGAGGCACTGCGAGGACCGTCTTCCTCTTGGCCTCGCGCCGCTGATAAAGGAAACCTTCCTTCTTCTTCTCCTCAGGGCAGAGTTGGAAAAGCTCGGATGCCCTGGCGATCATGGAGTGGAACGATCCAATCTCGTCGGGCGGAGAAGCCCTGATGGGAGGCGACGACGGTACATCCTCGTCGTATACCTCGTCGTCCGTACCCTTCGCTGCCATGTCAGTCCCCGTATCATCCCCTCGGGTGGACGGGGAGGAGGGCTGGAAGGGGCGCGACGGCTGAAAAGGAGGTGGAGGGTGGATCCTTCTTTTCTTGGTAGGGGGAACCCCAGAAGGTCCCGGTTCCGGGTCTCCCGACGGGAGAGGTTCCGTCGGCAACGGTAGTCTCGTCCTTATCTCTGAGCATAAGGACTGTATAGCCAACAAAATGGCCGCCGAGGTGTCTCGCGGCGCTGGCAGAGGGGAATCCGACGGGCGATCAGGGGCCCCGTCGGTACCCTCGACGATGTCGTCGTCACCTGCGTCGGGATCCATCCCGACGGGCCGGTCTTCTTCCACGCCGAGGCCGTGGCTTAAGACTTCGACCAGCTCCTCCTCCGAGAATGAGGCCGAATCTACGACGACGCCCTGCCCCCCCTTTTTCTTCCCCACGGGGGATTTCACGGGGGTCCTATCGATGGGCACAAAAGAGGATTCCCTCCGAGGTGGCAGGGAGACTCTGAGCCCCGAGGTCGCCACCACTGGCGTAGCCTCCACAGGCTGAGCCAGGGCCGCCGCGACAGTATCGATAGAGGGCTTGGCCGGATGGATTAAGGCCTTCACCACCTTAGGTGCGCTCACCGCCTTATCCTTAAGGGGGGGGACACTGCCTCGCTCCCCCTCCGATGGGGCCTTCCAGCTCGACCGGGGCCTCTCCAGGAGCTTCGCCGGGTGCTCGCCCTTCCTCTTACCCGACCCAGAGCGTTGGCTCGTGGCTGAAGGTGCCGGGGAGGGTGCGCCCTGCCTGGCGCCCGTAGAGCCTGACCGTTCGGCGCTCCCGGTGCCAGCGGACTCGCGGTGCTTGGCCTTGTGTTGGACCCCCATCGCCGGGGCGTCCTCAAAGGTCTTAGAAGCCCGCTCGGATTTCTTCCTCTTCTTCTCGCCTGACGGGCTCTTCCCTTCCAGCCAGTTGGCGAGACGCTGATGGCGGTCCTTCATGGTCCGCTCCGACCTCATGCAGGCAGTAGAGACAAAAGGAGTGTTCGTCCTCCTTAAAGACGTTCTGGAGCTGGCATCCAGGGCAGATCCTGAACAGCTTTCCGGGCGTCGAGCTTCCCCTCTCCTGGGCCATGTCCGGGCCTGAGAAACTTCTGGAGTCCTCCAAAAGCGTAGCTCGACGAAATCTTCACCCTTGAGGGGCGCAGACGAATCCGACACGGGTCCCCGTTGATCGGATGGAGAGTCGGTGGAGCTTGAGGCTCTTTTGACCGAAAAAACGAAGTTTTTGAGAAAAAACGTGAAAAAATAGCACTAACGCTCGAGAGCAATAGCACGAGGATCCCAACACATGAACGTGCGGTAAAAATCTGAAGATGGCTGCCAGAGGCGGTGCTTAGGTAGAGGGCAGTCATTGGCTGTGGTCAGTATGACGCAGAGACCAGTGATTGGTTATTACTACGAAAGACAGATCAGAAACGAAACTGATACTGGTTTTTTCTTTACCGAGGATTCCCAGCCTGACGACGGGGAATATTCATGAGCATGTGAATCCATGCCAGACCCCATGCTGGAGAAAAGGAGGTTTTGAAGCTGAGCGGCTCATTAAAGAACGCTGGCGCAGGGAAGAAGAGAAGCAGAGATGTAAGTGGGAAAGAGATGAGAGCAGGGGGGACTCTCTTTGAAGGCGGTCGAGATTAAGACAGACTTGGCACGTTTAGTGAGGATGGGGAAGGGATACGAAGAAGGTTAGGGGAACTCTACAGGAGTAGGACAAACAGCACAGCTGCCCTATGGGCAGGTCACAGTGCCACTGGGTCCTCAGTGAGAGGGGAACACAGGATTACAGATCGAGCAAAGGGAAAGCAGCAGGAAGACCCAATGTTAAGGAGGCTTAGCTTCGAGTACGAGAGAGATGGGGACAGTGACAGTAGAATCGGGACAATGGGGTCAGACGAGGATCCACAGGGGAATGAGCACGATGAGGAGGGAAGACCCTCTCGCTGCTCCAGGGAAGCAGGCTCTGATAGAGACACAGTATGGGGAGACGAAGACGACATGGATAGTGGAGAGGATGACATCGAAGGGTGACTGCCGTGTTCTAAGGGTGGATCGCTCAGCGCGGACAATATCACTCCGTATGCGCAGAGACTGAGGGCCCTGCCAGGACGGAAATGGACAGAGATGGCAAGGCCGTTCATCACCACTAAAGACATGGGGAGACAGGACGGAGGGACGAGACTGACACAGTTCCCATTATTGGAGAAAGGTGTTGGCGCCTCAGTATATTCTGAGGCAGCAAATGGACAAGGACAATTTAAGATACAAACTACCTTTGCTGACTGCTGGGGCTGGGAAATTGATTAATGAGCTTGAAAGACTGACAGCAGGGATGACAATAGCAGTGGGTGAGATGAAGGGTTTACTTTCAGCCACTCTTGGGGAGGTAGCAGACGATATATGGAAAAGGGCAGGGTATCCCAGAGTGACTGAACAGAACACAGCACACAATGGCACGCTCTTCAATAACTGCTGAGCGCCCTTCTGGCAAGCTATAAGGGTGCAATACCGAGACACCTCCGATATATGCGAGATTATGGCACGCAAAATTTGTGACGATGAAGACCCACTTCAATATATTCAAGAGCAATGGCGTCTCGAGGCGAGAGAGCCGTGGGACAAAACAGTGGGTTATTTTACCACACATTATGCCAAGGGTTGCCCGAGCAAGTGCACAAGCAGCTTAAGAAGCTAGTAGGGATGTAGGATAAGCTGTGGCCAGAAATTCTGCTAAGCATAGTGCACTATTGTAGAATAATGCAAGAGAAATAAGAGTGAGGAAAGAAAACAGTAAGAAGCGACGTTAGTGCAGAGGAAATTATCCAAGTACACAATGGAAGGGGCAATGCTACCGAGTGGGCAGAGAGTAGTTCCTCAGCATACGCAGAACAGACCGCAAATAGCTGGGGAGGCTTCGCAGGGTGAGGGGATATGAATCAGTGGCCACTGGGAAGAGGAGGGGCACCTCGGGGGAGAGGGTTTGGGTATAAAATGCAACAGAGCTTTGGCAGAGGTTGGAAGTCTCTGCAGTGATCCAAGGGAAGCAGTCTGTTTGCAGTGTCAGTTGGAGGAGGAGCAAACCTACCAAGAGTGTTCCGCAACGCGCAGTGTTAGCAGAGCTTTGGCAGAGGTTGGCAGTCGCGGCAGTCAGGCGCAGTCCGGCGGCGACGAGAACAAGCAAGGAGCAACACCCATGGACAGGGAAGTCCAGAACGAGCCCCAGGTAACTGGTGGCTCCTCCCCTTCACCTGAGCAGCAGGGGGGATTCGTCATCATTAACTGTTGTGGAGCTCACAGGAAGCAGTAAAAACAAGGAGCCTTCCTGCCCTAAGGTGAGTGTGTCTCCTAACATGAACAGCGGTTACAAAATTGACTGTCAGCCGTTCGCTAATGAGCGCGCGGCCATGGGCCTGTTTGTTTGACATTAGAGTGAGCATTGCAGCAAGGACAGCATTGTTCATTGATAATTTGAATGCATCCTGCCATACCAAGGAGCACCCCCTACTGAACAATCACAACAGCAGTATTTGCAGCAGCAAGGGGAACTCAGTTCATTCTACCTTTAAGTCATCCACAAGGAATGTTTGAGCATGCAACGCCAACACACTGGTGGGGGCTGACTCATCCCCGATAGCACAGGCTACCTCAGACATGATGAGGCGCTCTCACTCTCACTTACAACCAACAGTTAGTGTTGAGCTTTCTACTAATTCTGAAATACTACCGTAAAAATCTGGGGACACACCTCCACATAATACAGCTCACGCCATGAGGGAAGAGGGCATGAAACTCCCCTCTGGTGGATAGTGTGAGCTGAGTACGCTTAACAAAAGTAGGGCTATACTGACACATCCCTCCACAGTTTCTCTATTTAACTCATCAAATAGAGTCACTAGCAACTTAGAATCCGGCTTGGTAGGGATTGATTGCCCCGCTCACAAGGACCTCTCTGAAAGGGCATTATTGCAGAAAACCCTGAAGCGCCAATGTAAGCCTCCGCAACTGCCGAGCAATCCGAAGCCAATGGGGGGGCCGGGGCAGAGCGCACCAATGAAAAAAATCGAGCAACCAATCAACCAAGAACATTTGGAAACCGACGGGCTTGACGTCCATGAGCCTGTTTGCAAACCAGCGTTTCTTCTATAGGAAACCGACACCGAGCTATCACCGAGGACAGCTTGCTCAATCTAATTGTGCAAGTGAAGACCCAGGATCCTGGGGCAAGGTCTCGGATCGAACTCTACTGGAGAGTGCCATCTTCATTGATCCCAGAATTGTCTCCCGCAAGGATTCAAGCTTCATAGAGGGTGATATAACTGCTCAGGTACACTCTGAGGCAATAGGGGCAACACATCCCGCTGATATCACCCGAGGGGCTGAGTCCCAAAATTCAAATAGTACATCTAGGAAAGTATGGCAAGACACCTTCAGTAGGACAAAAGAATCCCTGGAGGCATGGGCAGCTGGCATAGCCTCATTTGATCACAGGATCACCATGCCAGACCGATGCAATGAGCCACTACTCTGCAACCTAACCTGGCATGAAAACAAGATGACTATAAGTGCGAACAGCTGTATCAAGCCTTACAGATCTTCTAAAAGATTGAGGACCTCTTTGGTTCTCAATGAACCTAACAACTTCTCATCAAGGGCAATGAACTGTGCCACCTCTACTGAGCCCATGATGCTAGTGACCCTGTTTCAGTTCAAACATCTGATAGCCTTCCTTTCCGACAGGGAATTGATGTCTATACAATTGCTGCCTTATCTACCACCATGGCACCTTCTATGAAGCAATACAAGAACAATTAAAAGATCAAACCACTGTCATTGCCATGATGCACGCTAAAATGCTGTTTGTGGAAGGATTCATCACTGGGATCCAGAACAACTTGGGAAACAGCTTGGCTCGGGTCTCCAATCTACTTCACAGTATATTAGACCCCATCATTAAGGACAAAAACAAAAAGAGAGTGTCTAAGGTGCACCAGGACCGCTCAAACTCCTCAATGGAGCAGCTGACAGAATAGGCTGAAAGTAGCAATATTTGAAAGCTTGATATGGCGCGGCCGGCCAACATAAATAAGGAAGTTCAGTCTACCCCAAGCACGCCTGAGTCAAGCCAGTCTGTGCAGACTCATCCCATAGTATTGAGTCCAGCAATGGGCATAAATGCGAAGGAAACAGGCAGCACGCAAAGGCAACAGACACCAGCCGGCAGACTTGAAAGTTCATTATCGCAAGAAGAGGGCTCCGACGGGACTCCAGGAGGAAGCTGTCGGCTGTCAGACCTTGAAGACGGGTGTGCAGAAGGAGGGAACCCCCAGTCAGAGCAACAAGATCAAAGCAAAATACGTTGACATCTTTAAGAGAAACCAAGAAGAGACAAGAGCTACACCAGGGGCTTCTGTAGAACCAGCACAGAAGTCAAAGAAGCCTGCGAAGAAACATCCAAGGATAGTACAAATTAAAGAGGTCCTTCAGAAAAAAACATAAGCACACCACCCAAGATGATATTCAATGAGAGTCGCTCTTTTATTAGAAGCTAACCCTTCCAAAATATCATGAACTGTTGCAGACTGGAAATCAAAGATGTCGGTCTTTAGCCTGTGCATCTAAGGAGCCTAGATTCTACCATACTCTGCAACAAGTGATTGGTGTAAGATCAAGGTCAGAGGAAGCTGCTGATGAGGACTTGTTGGAGCTCTCCAAGTTTACGGTGACTGAAGGAACTGAAGGAGAGGTGACAACGATTCACTCAATCCGTAGGATGACCTAACTAAGATTGACTTGGACTCTACTGGGGACGAGGAGGGAGTGGCAAAGGAAGGTGAAACCTGTTGTGATGGAAACCTAGAAGCCTTCAATCATCACCCATTTCTACCCTGAGACCATATCAGGGAAAACTTGATATTGGAGACGAGATCTGCAAGACTCTACCCATCTTCCCTCTCAGAGGGAACAAGTAAAGTAGGGCCACGGGTGAACTTGAGGAACTCACCCAAAGACGCCCCTCATAACTTGGACTTGGGCCCCAGTAACACCAGGCCAACCTAGGCTAACACAATAGAGACAAAGAGATCATGGCTCACAGATGAAAGAACCAGCAAAGTTTATAAGGTTGCCAACCAAGGCAGGCTAGCAGGTGTTGTAGGACGTGGCCCGGAAGATCGGGAGGTAACTACCTTCTCAAGACTGGGTGGCCAAGTTTTGGCGAACATGGGGAGTGTCAGTGTAAAGAAACCAATAGGAGTCCAATCCTCTCCCTTTAGAATGCCATCTCCAGAGCAATAATTGGGTCCCAACTTGATTATTGCAATGGATTACTGTGAGGTACCTCTGCAAAAAATGTAAGGAAACTTCAGATGGTACAAAACAATGCCCTCAGAGCATCCACCAGCATATCAAGGAGGGACCACATCTCAGCCACCAGGAAATCTGTTCATTGGCTCCCCATCAAGGAACGTATCATTTGCAAGACTCTCGCACTCACCCACAAATTTCTCCATAGCTCAGCACCCCCCTACCCCTCTCAAATATTTACCTTACAGCACCGCAACAGACCCACAAGAACAGCCTACACTAACCATGTAGCCATCCCTAAAAGCGTCAGGGCACGAGCAGGGGGATTGAATTTGCCAGTCATTGCGGCTACCAATTGGAACTCGCTACCCCTCCACCCCCCGACACAGCATTCAGGAAAGCAATTAAAACGCTGCTGGTTGTGTAGAACCAATCTAACCCACACTGTCCTTACCACATATACTTAATTGGTATTCGCCTACACGTAAGCTTAGTTCTAACTTAGTTATTTTAATCACCCATGTATTATTTATGTATTACTATGAGTTATCTCAATTCACCCATGTAACATGTATGTATTACTTTATTCCTTGAGGCACATGCTCACTGTAACCTAAGCATTGCCACCTGTTCATGCAACTAAGACATCTTCTTGAAACAGCGCCTCAATGCCTCTGGGCTGTAGGCGCTTTAGAAATATAAAAATAAACAAATAGAAAATGATGGAACAAAGAAGGAAGGAAGTGCTCCTGAGAGGTAAAACTGTGATAACTGTTGACAGCCATGATACAAACAACTAGAGCTCGACCAAAGACCCAAGACGGCCCCCCTGTGGAGTCTCCCCCCAAATAGGCAACATCTGGCTATTGAAGAGAATACTACACTTGAACGATGGCTTGATTTTGAATCGAGCAAACGTTTAACGTCCGTTTCATCACGTGCCAAGTTTAAGGCTGCGTACAACTAATGATCTGTACATTATCGAGTTTCCCAAAGAAGAGAGGTTAGACAAGGTGATTGTCTATCTTGCTTCGTCAATAGATAAATAACTCCTGCTGGAAGAGGCCTCTCGTCTGCCACCAATGGGATTTGACCTGATAAAATTTGAAAGTTCACCAGCATTGATCCAGTAAGCTCTGAACCAAAGCCATGTAACATCGGGGACTAGAGACAAAACACAGAATGGTAGTGACTGACAACAGGACCTCAACAGAGTCAATTATCAAACAATGACAATCATGTTGGGGGGCCATAGGACGTAGAAGAAACGTAACGCTGACATAACAACAGGGATTCAGAAGGGAGGTGACGAAAATTGGAAATGACCGGCACGGATTTTGGCACACAAAACCAAAAGCCATGAACCCATCACTCCTAACGACTTTACGCTTGGTAGCTGGAACACCAGAGGCTTTGCCCATCTGTTTAGCTGAGGTAAACTACATTTCAAAACTTTTGACATGATCTGCCAACAGGAAACATGGCTTCAGCACACCGCCATATTAGAAGGTTACACCATCTACGTAAATCCTCCAGTAAAAGGTCCTAAAGGTAGGCTCATGTCACGTCTGCTAACTGCCCTAAAAACAGGCTCAATTTTACAACCCTCTCGATAGAGAACACCAACCTCTACATTCAGGTGATAACGCTAGAGGTGGGACAAGGTGACGTGGCAAGTAGAGGAGTTTTGGTTGTATTTCATTTATACTGGAACCCTGAAGTACTTGAAACACGCCACCTACCAGAAACAATAACAGACTTAGTTGACCAACAGATAGAGCGGCGGCACGACTTCTGGATCTTATGTAAATATAAGAGAAGGAATCCCGGGGTGCACTTATAAAAAATAACAAAGTGCTCTCTCTATCTATATCCGGGAAGGTACATACAACAATAAGGTGTAGATAGAGAGAATGAATGACACTTCAAGAGTACTAAATTATTTCAAAGCTGTAAATCTATACATATAAAAATCATGTATTAAGTATAAAATCAATACAAATAAAAAATTAATTTCAAGGATTCACAATTAATGAGAATCCTAAATGACAATGGTGATAGTGACTATACATAAAGCCTCAATGGTTATCTGATTTTCGCACAGTTTTTACTGTGTCCGTATAATTACGAACTCTGCTCGAGAGCTATACTATAACCTCTGGATGATCTAACACCTGTGTATGTATACAGAGAATTGTGCTCTCTACATGTTTCTGTTCCTTGTCTGTTATTAGCGAACATTCATTAGGAGATTTTCACTTCTATGCCACTCTTAACTTTACATATTGGATTTGGATATCACTATTTAGATATCACAATTATCTATTATGAGGGTTTTTCTTAAAACTTCTTTGAGCTGTCAAATAAAAGACAAACAGTATAAGCTATGATTGCTAATATTCTGTTTCAGTTCTGTTAAGAACTATTGAACTATCAATAAGGTATATTTACCTGAGATGGTTTGTGGGGGTGATCAGTATAAAAATTTATTGAAGAGAAGACTTCTAAATAATCTTCTTGTCCCGAGAAATCTAAAAGCATAATAATTACGCTTTTTAAAGTCGCCTATTCAATATTTAAGCTACTTAGATCTCAAGCGATCCCTTCTAAAATTACTAATACTTAAATTAGTTTGTGGCACCCACCTGAAGGTTGGGCAACTTGTAGTCTCGCCGTCCCTCTATTGTATTCAGGGGGTAGTGTTCCCTTAAACACTGTAGGGAAAGAAGGGAACTAGTTTGAATATGTCCCTTTAGTATACACACTCAACTTTCCTTTTTAGGTGAGCAATCTTCAGGTTATATTCGAATTTTAGTGTTATTTTGAAAAAGTGCTAACTATCATGGAAGGTTCAGGGTCTTTAATAACGAGAAATGAAAGTTCATTTCCATCTATCGGGAATCTTGTGTCAGTTGTCTAACTCAATATAACGCTATACAAGTTTTAATGTTTACCCGATTTGGTGGTTGGATCGTGAGAGGAGTTTCCTGTTATTTATCTGCGGCCGTGGGTATCGCTATCCTAATGACGTGGTCCTCAAAAATGCACTGCGCCAGAAAGTGCTCATATGGATGTCAATCTCTGGTGTTAATAATCACTGTGTTGGTTTTGTTTCAAACGCTATTGTGCACCAATTAGTGTCCTACATCATTGTTTAGCAGATGGTACGGCGAAAATATAGGCGCCATTTTAGTCTACTATTGCGGGAAATGGATCATCATCAGTGGAGACTTGAACATCTACTGCTTTGACAAAAATCGACTTCTCATCCAGAGTGCAGTCTTAACGGCTGGTTCAGGGGAAAAAAGAGGTCATGACTGGTGACACAATCTTGCCCTAGGAAACACTGACATCATGAACGCGTAAGATATTCCAGCACAAATTACAAGAAAAGGAAGAAAGGATGGGCACATTTTGGATTATATCTTTATGTCCCAAAACATGACCTCTCTAGTAAGTTGGCTGGAAGTGGAAGACATGACCACGAGCCATCACAACCTGCTAAGACTAACCTGTGTAGCGTTGAGTAAATATCAAAGGGAGCTCCATATGGGTGTGCTGGGAGTTATGCCAGGAAGAAATAGGCTGATCATCTATCCTGAAAGAATTGTCTATTTGACCACTAAACTAAGATCTCAAATAGTGTGTGCAAATAGGGGGTCTGACGAGAAACCTATTGATTACTTCATCATGCTGAAGCACTTTGTGGAATACAAGAACTTCAGCAATAAAGACACCATCTGTTACCGCCACAAATATGACCTGGAGCTGGCCACAAAAAAGAAGACCCGTAACTGCAAAATACGCCATCTTAAAAAGGACCGCACATTGGAAGCTCAGCGCTTAACAAAAAAACGTAAGCAACAATACCGTAACTGGGTGTACGCACATAGGAAGTGGCTGCTTCAACAGGACTCCGAAGCCATGTTGAACAAGATTGCATCCAAAAACACTGCAAAATCTGGCAAATAATCAACTCAATGCATACCCCACAGGATGCCTTAATTATAAATGCTGCACCAGCCAGCACATGGGTGGCCCACTTCGCTGTGCTCTTTGAGTGCAAAGAAAAGGACCTGAGCTGAGCTACATCGACAGACAACACTCCGTGAAGCTTCTCCACGGAAATGTCACACATTTTGGAACTCATAATGAAGGCCAGTAACTCAAGGGCATCGGGCCCAGATGGGATGATCAATGCCATGTTAAAGAAAGACCAAGAGCTATGGGCTACATTCTTATTTGATCTTTTTGCCCAAATCATACAATCAAGACGAGTTCCGCTGTCATGGAAGTCTTCTGTCGTGGTCCCCATTTATAAAAAAGGAGATAGGTCAGATTGCAAGAACTATCGGCCTTTCGCCCTTCTGAATGTGGCAGGCAAATTATTTACGTCCCTAATCTTGAAGGCTTTGTCATCCTGGAATGTATCCACTGGCCATCAGGACAAATGGCAATCTTGCTTCGTAAAAGGTGTCGGCCTCTTAATTTCTTCCTGATTAATATCTTAAAGTTCCGAACAGAGAGGGAGAAAGAGACAAAGATCTACATGGCATTCATCGACTTGGCCCAAGCCTTCAATACTATAAGTTGGCCCAAGCTATGGAGGAAACGAGATGGATGGGGATGCCCCTGTGATATCAGTGACACACTGAAAGATCTTTACTATGGGACAACTTTAAGGGTCAGGCTGGACAAGAGTGGCCTTCTCTCGGACCCAATTACAAATGGCAAAGGTCTAAAGCAAGGTTTCTCCCTAGCACCTGAGCTGTTTAATTTGTGCATCTCGGATGCAAAGGAAGCTTTTGCCAACATCACATGCTTCCCCATCAACTAGCCAAGGAATCCATTGGCCAACTGTTTTAACGCACATGACGTTGTACTAATAGATCAAACACTGATAGGCTTACAACAGATCACGACTCTCAGTGGAAAGTGTAGGGGCAAGAAGTGAAAAAACCTTGTGGTATCTTATTGGTGAAAAAGTAACCAAGGTAAATTCCATCACTTACCTGGGCATCTACCTGAACACCAGCTGCAGAGATGCCATGAGAAAAATCATCCTAAAAAGTGAAGCGAAAAATCTTGTTGCACAGGGAAGGCTCCTTTTCAACAAATTCTGTGACTTCTCATTGGTGCTCTTGATCTCTTTCTATCGCAAAAAGGTGATACCAATCCTCACATACGGAGCTGAAGCATACTTTGCACTACCAGCAGAGACCTGGCCAAAAATAGAAGGACTGTTCTGGAAGAGGGTCTTGGGCTTACCGAAAAGTACTCCCATCCAAGTAATCAAGATGGAAATCAGTTTAACATCAATGTACACGATAGTGGTGTGGAAATCCCTTTCCTTATAACGCAAGTGTACATTGCCAAACTCCCCGGGAGGCTTCTCTGGGATAAACAAATCCATGAGATTTGCTTGAGAACACCGAAAGAACCCTGGATGAATGGAGGAGTATCTGCGAGGCAATTCTCGCAGATCAGAAAAAGGCCTGATAGCAACCCAAACGGGACCAAACGGAAGTTATACATGCAAGACTGGATCAACACAGAGAAAGACAGACAGTCATACACAGTATATGGAAAGCCCTTACAAGAGGCTAGGAAACTAAACACGTTACTGGAGTACCTGCTGAAGTTCCCCAATCGTCATTTTAGATCCCAGTTCATGCGCTTTCATTTGAATCTGTTTCCCAAAAGAGAGATTTTGAGTTCTAGGGCGCGCGATAGTGGGTTTGATACATCATGCAGGCTGTGTTTGATCAAAGACTCGAAGGAAACTCTGAGACATTTGATACTATTTTTCCCAGCCTTAAGAGATGCAAGGACCAACATTCTGGGCAGATTAATCGAGGAATGCGAGTCAATGATGGCTGATGATTGGTGGCTGGTGTCTACTCAGGGAGAACAGATTTCTGTGACCCTGGCCAGGTTTTTTAAAGAGATTTCTATTAGGATCGGAGGGTGCAAGCCCAAGACACTGTTGACGCCAATTTGTTAACTGACATTGGGCCTCATTACGACCCTGGCGGAAATGGAAAAATGATGGCGGAAATGCAATACCGCCATCGAACACCGCTCGTTGCGATTATGACCCGTCACCGTAAAGTACGATGCCATTAGCGACACCGTAGTGAACGCCAACGCTAACTGCACCAAGTACGCGCGCGCGCGCCATGCCAAACCGTAAATACCACCATGGCGCAAGGGTACGCCAATTCCGACCCTAGCGGACATGTACCTAACGCCATCAAGCACGGCGGAAAGCACCATACCGCCATGGTGAGAAGTACGGCATCGCGAATCAACCGTAAACGGCCCCACTGAGTGCCTGTACACCGCTCCCTGCCCACAAAGTACAACTCCCCGTAGGTGCAATGAAGTCACAATGCAACCATTGAAATGTACAAGTCACCCATGCATGGCAACGAACAAAAGAAACACAAGAGGGGCCAATGGGAGCTGCAGGGCACAGATGGCACGAATACAGAAGCCATCCCAATGGACATGACCACAGTCCCCCACCAAGAAACGCACGCAAACACAGGCACCTGTGACCAGCAATATTCCGAAAATCACATCATTCCACCAGTCCACCTGGCTGACCGGCATCTGTTACACAAAACCCAATCCCCCGCCCCTGAGCATGACAACATCCAAACTGTCATATAGGCAGCCCCCATCCCTGACCTCACTGGGCTTCGTAGGCAAACGCGCCCAGCACAGTACCACGCAACTAAACCCCGAAGCTGGAACCCAATGCAGATCTCCTCACAATACATCGCCCCCCAAATAGGCATATGCCACATCACTTGCAAAGAAAAACGCTACACGGGCCAAATCAGAATAGAAATTTAATGCACATCAAAGTCACCAAGGCCATACAGCCATCAGGCCATGAACTCCAAAACACTAATCACCATTGTGGGCTGCATCCGCAAGAAATGACCAGCCACTACCTGTGTGTCGCCCTGTTCCCCCATGGTACACAGAGCCACATTCACGTACGAAAAGGCAACATGGAAGCGCACAGAACCGCAGGGCCGACCCAATGGGGAGGCACTAGTCCAGCTGAAAGGCCGAAATGTTGCTCCGAGCCACCAGTACTGCGTAAGGGCATGTGGGCCATTGGCGATCGTCCCATAAGATCGTAATGCTGCTCCACTGATTAACACGAAGCAGCAGGTGTCGGGAGTAAAATCCATCTGCAGGAGTGGCATACAGATGGCAGTGGCAAAAGGGGAGGAGATACCTGTCAACCAAAAGAAAAGAACAAGAACAGAATGGCCATCAGAACCACATTCGAACAACTCATTTCAATGATCACACGAAATCCCCAGCCATATGCATGCTAGCCCACTCAAAAGGATCATCACCACCCCAAAACCACTTGCGACTCATAACCATCTATATCGAGGTGCAAACACACCATCACAAACGAGTGTACCTGTGCATGCGTCTGTCAAAACAGAATCCATCAGATGGGAATGTTAACGTGCATGGACAAAAGTGTCTGAGGGCGCCTCGAGACAGGGAGGGCTCAACAAGGCCAGATAGACGATGGTCCCACTCTGGCAGCCCTGCATCACATAGCGTAGGGGAGGCGGATAGATCCCAAGAAGCCCTGTACATGGCAAACTCTGTATCAAATCACCTGCCCATGCATCCATTCATCATTCCCTCATCCCGGGATCAAAACGCCTGAATAAATACTCACATAACATTAGAAACATCCATTGAGTCTGTGCGTTATGCAGCCTGCTAAATCCACAGTGCCCCAGCCCGTAATTCCAGTGTTGTGAAGTAACATGTATTTGGGAACGGTCGGCCACATCGCCCACGTAGCTATTGCGCATCCCAAACTATTCATATCAATCATTGCTCCCTCGCCATGGGCCCTGTCTCAAGGACATTGAACAATAGAACGTTACATTTGCAGTCAGACCTGTGGGCATCTCCTCGCCGCTAGCTGGAAACCGAAAGCGCCGCCCTTCGAATTCCTCATTTGCAACATCACGTCGAAAAGGCATCTGTGGCCGTTTGAAATCACTAATTATTCCATCGAGTGCGGCTGTGTGTGAAAATGGCAACTGCCTTCACCCACAAATGGGACGCCCCGCCCGTCGTTGCAACTCGGTACAGTGATGCATGAGGGCCCACCGTTACTCGAGTACTATGTTCCACTGACCCTTCACAAGTCTGTTCGCGACTGCACAGATAGTATGTGAAACAATGGGACCACAGCAGAATGAACATATCAACCAATCTTACACGGCCATCGGGTACAAATACATGATTGCAATAGCAAGATGCCATTCCCCGAATTGCAGCGTTGTGCGCGGGACGTGCTCGGCCAAAGGGGAGAGCAGTTTGCACAGGTGGAATCAATCACCACAGGTGGAGGCCATACAGCCTGGAAACACATAAATTGCACAGCCAGTCTCCTCCCACAACCACACCGAAATGCTACCGGCAGGACTCGCGATGTTGGCCCTGGGGGACCTGATAGCACTGCAAGTGCTCCGACTCCAAGAAGAAGACGAACACCAACTACAACCAGCCGCACGGAGGAGACGCAGGAGGAGGAGGAGGCCAAGGCAGGGCCAGCAAGGCCCACCAGCACAGCCACTACCACCACGCAGGCAGCCCGCAATACCACGCCTCCGAGCACATCCGTTCAACCTCACTGATGAGCAGATCCACACCCTCAACCGTCTGGACCGGGACACCATAGCCGCCATTGTGGACATGACACAGGCTGACCTTGTCAGCATGATAGATAGCCCAACCGCCATCCCACCCCTACTGAAGGTGGTGTCTGTACTACACTTCCTGGCCACAGGCACCTACCAGCACACAGTCGGGCAGTTGCATGGCATTTCTCAGCCACTGTTCTCACGGACACTATTGCAAGTGCTCGATGCCCTCCTGCAGCACGCAGACGACTACATCTCTCTACCACGCTCGGAGCAGGAAATTACCAACACAAAAGTGCGATTCCATGCATACCGGGTTGCATTGGTGCCATCGACTGCACCCATGTTGAATTGGTCGTCCCACATGCCATGGAGGCCCAGTACCGCAACCGAAAACAATTTCATTCCCTGAATGTACAAATGGTGTGTGACTCCAACAGGATCATTACACATTGTTGTGCCCGATTCCCTGGATCAACCCATGATTCTATGGTCTTGAGGAACTCTACAATACCACGCTACATGGAGCGACACGCAGGGAACAGATCCTGGCTACTCGGTGAGTCTCATTACATGCATGATGATGTGGGGTATGTGAATTCGCAATGTACTGGCAGGAAGGGGGGGGGGTGTGCGTACGTATCAATGGCATCCCACATCCTACGTTTCTCGTCCACATACAGGTGATGCTGGATATCCACTGAAGAGATGGCTCCTCACACCAGTCCGGAACCCACGGGACCAGCATGAGGAGGACTACAACCATGCCCACTCACGTACCCGTGTAGTCATAGAACAGGCATTCGGCCTACTGAAGGGCCGTTTCCGCTGCCTCAGCAGGTCTGGCGGGGCACTCCTGTACCGCCATGAGAAGGTTGCAAAGATGGTGATGGCATGTGTCATGCTCCACAACATGTGCGTACGTAGAAATGTGCCCATGCCCCCTGACGCAGAACTGCAAGCACATGATGATGGTCATGATGAGGGTGGGGCTGTGGCAGCACCTCATGGAGTCTGCGAGGCACCGGAGGCCCGTGACATTCGTCAGCATCTCATTGATGTATGCTTCTAGCACTCACGCCTGGTGGCTGATACATGGACACGGGACTCGTGGCACTGCGTGTGTCTGGGACATGCACAATATGGACTCTACGCCTATGATGGCCTAGTACACAAAGATCAATGTCCACACATCTCATTGGTTTA
Organism: Ambystoma mexicanum; assembly: GCF_040938575.1. Classification (NCBI taxonomy): domain Eukaryota; kingdom Metazoa; phylum Chordata; class Amphibia; order Caudata; family Ambystomatidae; genus Ambystoma; species Ambystoma mexicanum. Next base: position 951,725,622 of record NC_090939.1, read on the forward strand.
TCGTGCACTTTTAATGGCATATGTGATGTCATGTTGAACACCCTATCGACCCGCCACCCAAGTGAGCCCAACACACCCCCTCCACCCTCCTACCTCCCCCCCGAACACCAGTGTCCAAAGATGCTAATTGTCAGTGGGCTGTCGCTATTGCAAGCCCCCTCTGCGGGTATCAGGGGCACCCCTGCCTGTGGAGCGCAGGTTCCTTCCAGATCTACGTTGGGGGCTGCCCTGGACGGAACTTGCAACGGATGATGTGTCTGCCTGCTCACGTCCATGCATGTCCCTAAGGGTTTGCGAGAGCTCAGTGAGCACACGGCGCACTGCGGCAAGTTCGGCACATACGTCTTTGGACGTCGCATGCAGTTCCCCCCTCAGGCTCTCGGTGCTTCTCTCCATTTGTGCCCTAAGTGTCTCAGTTGATGTTTCTATGTCTGCCTTAGTGCCCCCACATTCATCGGCATGGTCCTTGAGGAGTGTGGCCAGTTGCTGCTGTTGTTCGATCAACTGGTCGAGGGACTGTTGCCTCTGCTGGGCCATGGCCATTTGCGGGGGTGTCACAGAGGGGCTGTTGTCCTCATGTTGCCTTGCCACAGGGCTTGTGGGGGATGGCCAGTCGTCGTCTTGTGGGTGCCCCTGCGTGGTATCCTCATGTTGTACGGGATGGGACAGACAGGGGGATTGGGACAGGTCATGGATGGATCTGACTTCGGCATCCCCGTTTTCTGTGTCGGAGCATGCTGCCGTCAATGGGGTGTCACCTATGGTGCTGCTGCCACCAGAGGCAGTGCCTTCTGTGGCATCCATTGGGGGGACCTGTGGTGGTGGTGTTGTGGGCATGCTGGCTGCTGGGGTGCCTGTTGATGTTCCCTCCTCTGTGCTGCCACCTGATTCGTGCTGCTGCCGTGTCTTGATGCGTGCAGCTGAGGTGGAGGGTCTCTGGCCGTTGGTCTTGGCCCTCTTTGCAGGTGTGCTGGTAGGGGTGTCCTGTAGCTCGTCGTTTGGATCGGACCCTGTGGTGGAGTAAAGGAGGGCGAGGGTTATTGATGGGTCTGTGGGAATTGGAATGGCATTGTATCACATGCTTTGGGGTGGTACCTGAGGGTGATTTGGGTCGGGGCCTTGGAGGTGCTTTGATTTGTGTGTGGAGTGAGGGTGCAGTTGTTTGGCAGCCTGCAGTTAGGGTGTGCCTGCTGCACGTGTAGTGCGTGTATTAGGGGTTTTTAATTATTTATGTATTTATTGTGGGTTTTAACGTGCGCTATCAGGCCGATGTGTGTGGACGTTCTCCTGGACATGTGTTTCTGTTGCACTATGTGGACGCATGGTACTTCACATGGATGGACTGTGTGGATTTGGCATTGTTTTATCTGGCCCACCTACCTGAATCTTCGGATGTCTGCACTCCTTTCTCCATCCCTCCGACTCCCTCTATGCTCTCCATTCCGATGGTGGAGGCACAGATTTCTTCCCAGGGGGTCAACTTGATGGGTGATTCAGGACCTTCCACGGTGGCTGTGGCAATGTTGTGGTTGGCAGAGAGTATGCTGCGGACGCGTATCCGCAGGTCGTCCCATCGCTTGCGGCATTGCTGTGGGGTGCGGGGTGCGGTCCCCACCGCACTTACCCGCTGTGCCACCAGTGCCCATATGGCCTTCTTGTTTGCAAGTGCCGTCCTGGTCATTTGCGTGCAGTAGACGACGGCAGCATTCTCCTGGAGGGTCTCTGTTAGCACGGTGAGTTCCTCACGGGAGAAGTGGACCTGCCGCTTGCGGTCGCACGCTTTCTTCGCTACTTTTCCCATTTTTCTTGGTTTCGCTAGGGTGGTTGACGGGTTGGGGTGTGTTTCAGGGTAGTGATTTTAGTGGTTGTGTGGTTTTAGTGTTTTTATAGGTGTACGCCGGGATGTTTCCCGTTCCGGGCCCATGTTTTATCTTCCGTTTCCGTATATTTCCGATCACCGTACTTTCCGGTAGGCGCACACTGCGGTGACCGCTAAGAGGGGTGGCGGTATTGCACCTAGGGCGCCGTACGGCGGCGGTGTGGGCCGTTTTGGGGTCATTTCCGCCATCGCGGACTTTGCACTTCCGCCATGGCGTAATGCTCGTGCCCGATGGGTCGTAATTAGCCGCACTTTGCTCCTTCGTGCAATGGCGGAAACGCTATTTACGCTGTTGCGGTCCGGTCAGTCACTTTCCGCCAGGGTCGTAATGAGGCCCATTGACTTCTGTTTAATAATGACCCTCCCTGAAGGGTAGAGGTGGAAAAACTTGTTTTTAAAGGCTTTGTACAGCATTCAGGTATATGTTTTATTTTCTGTAAAACCAAAACACCTAAAAATCAAAATCAAAAATCAAAACAAATGCAACAGGGCACAGAGGGGTTTCATGGGGACCAGTAAAGACTGGCAGGTGGTCACATACAAAATTGGGTGTGTGGGCAAATGGGCCACATATCTTGAGTGTGTAGGAACAGGGGTGAGATGCACCAGAATGGGGGAGTGCAGCACCAACCAACATAACAGACAGAGCAGACTGACTATTATGCCTAGGATCACACGCAAGCGCAGACATACGCTCTGCCACAGACGCACACACAGGGCATGCAAATGCAGCCATGTAACCCTGACACATGCATGGTAGATGCAGGGACACATGCAGACATCACAACCAGCGCAGCAGGCACCAGCACAGTAGAACGCCATGCCCACGACACATGCAGAATCCACGATGCAGACTCCCATTGTGAAAGCTGGGGGAAGCGACTGTTGTAGGGGGCAATCCATTCACAGGGACAGGAATGTCATTATACCCACAATAGGACAGCCCACAGACAAACCTGATGTGTTGAAACCTATCTGTAACACCTAATCTGGCTGAGGAACCATGTATAGGGATGACAATAGGTGACAAGACCTTTTCCTTTCTCGTGCATACAGGGGCAACTCGGTCCTGCATTAGGGAAGGAAGATACCCAATGTTAGGCATTGCCATGAAAGCTTAGGTATTCTCTGGGCCTAGGATTTGGTTCCTTTTAATAACAAACTTCCACTTTCCATAGGAGAACACGACCAGACCATGCCACTGTTATATGCCTTACAGACAACCAGTGAACCTAATGGGTAAAGACATAATGAGCCGACTTAACTTGACCATTTCATTCACAGATATAGTATGCGCAACACCAGGAATTCATAACATGAACATGAGGAAGCTCATCCAGGCATATTGCGGGCAGAGAGTACAGAGGGGGGTGCCAACAGATGTTGAATTGTTTCAATATGGAGTGGAACTACTGATAGCGTGGCTCAGAGCGATACAGGGCAGGTTTTTATGCATACCTGTCATGGGTATAAGGCCAGTACATCACACTTTTGGTAAAGGGGAGGGGCAAGCAGGAACATCTTGGGTGAGAGCTTGGTAGGCCAGGAACAAATCATCCTGCATACATCCCATAGACACCCAGCGTCCATAAGGCACTTCCTGTTTCCTCCAACATGGTTCCCCTAGTGCCAGTTTCATTCTGTACAGCTCGTTCCAGTCTCTGTGCGTGGCGGGCCTATTTAAGCCACGCCCAGAGGGTGGAATGTGGTTCGCATGTAATCTGCACCCTGATGCACACGCTTACATGATTCCCGATCACCTTTTCCTGACCGTGCGCCCTGCCTGGGCGTTCTTCGAGTTACGGACTTCGAGCACCTGAAAGACAAGAAGAAAGTGTTAGTACTTCGCTGAGTTTATCGTCGGCATACTCACCTCTCCAGTGTTCACACACGGCGAACCCGCTCAGCAGGACTCTGGTTTCTATCATCACTGGCACGGACTCTCCTGATCATGCCGCTCCACCTTCTCCGATCGCCGGTGTTCTCCCGGCTCCACTGCAATGCCACGGAACCTGCAAGCAGGAGGGAAAGAGAGCAAACAGGTTAGAATCAGAACTTACCTGATCTAATGAACTCACCTGATTCCATACTTCATATCCAGTGAGGCAACTGGGAAGGGTTCCAGCAGATAAGAACATAGTGAGTCAACTGAGTTCACAGCTTCCCGCAGCCAAGGAACCAGTGCAGGAACTGGGTCCTGGAACACTAAGCCAAGGAGCAGCTGTGTGCAGTTCTGCCAAACTCAAAACTATAACCAGCAAATCCCGTCCAGAGAGGACATCAAGCCCATAGCGCCCCTGCAGATGCAGGAAGGAGAGCTCGCCACACTAAAACCAAAAGGTAAGCAGCTCAGCCCTCGCACCACCACAGAATCCAGTTGGGAGAGAACCCAAAGGGGAAAGGGGCGTTAGGGTTTTTCCTCTAGTATAACAATCCTGTCATTCCCTTTTAGGCAATCACTCCAATATCCTGGGGGAGGATTGAAGTCATAAGCAGGGAAAGGAGGACCTCATCGCTTCTGTGGAGACTCGGGTGAGCGTGACAATACCTAACAAGTTCTTATTTAGACCGGAGATTCCCTTAAATGAACAGGAAGGAAAGGTAATCCCAATAGTACTCGAGGCAGTTATAGTGTGAGAGGAGAGAATAGTATTGCATGGTACTGATGACATAGGACGATCATGGAGAACATTGATTGCAGTGGGGGAAGGATACAGGTTGAATGATGTGACAGATGGGGAACTTATTCAGGCCTACCGATCAGATCACGAGATGGTGTTTGACATAAACATTACAAACTGGGTGAGAATACATTACAGGGAAGTGCCACAGAGAATGTCTGTGTTGTGAAAAACACCACCACCATTTCTCAAGGAAGACTTGGGGCAAGTACCCAGCGTCTTATGGACCAGTGGACCCTATGACATGGGTCTACTAAAAGGGATAGGGACAGTCAAGATTAAACTTAAACCAGGGGCTCTTTTACCAAGGGCAAGACAGTATTGCATCAAAGGAAGCGGTGTACCCTGTAAAAAAGGAGATCGGGCGGTCGTGCTGTTTTATTCAGGATTTGCGTCCCTTGAACCAAATAGTTGAAGCAGAATTCTTGTTAGTTCCTAATCCAGCAACAATTCTGTGTAGTATCCCGACGGAAGCTACCCACTATACGGTCATAGACTTGAAGAACACCTTCTTCTCTATACCGCTCCATGAAGAGTCACAGGACTTGGCCTTGTTTCTATATAGAAACCGGAAGTGGAAACACACAGGATTGCTACAAGGGCTCTGTGAGTCACCTTCTATCTTCAATAGGGTCCTCTAGATGGATCTTGGCAACATACAAATGGGGAGCACCATCATACAGTATGAGGACAACATTTTGATTTGTAGAATGTCAGTGTCAAAATGACTTGGTATACTTGTTGACAGTATAGGCAGAAAAGGGTTAGAAGGTAGACCAGGCATAATTACATTTCCAGTAGGAAGTGCTATATATCGGGAAACTGATATTACAGTAAGAGTGAAAAGTGACTGCAGAAAGGGCAGAGGCAATCTGCAGAACGCTCATGTCAAAGATAGCAAGAGAAATGCAGCAGCTCTATGGCCTCTGTAATTATTGCAGAGCCTGAGTGTTTGATTATAGTACATATACTAGACCCTTGTTAAGCAGACACAGGGAGGCACAGAGAGGGAACGACAAGTTGCTATGGACACATGAAATGACTGAAGCATTCAAGGAGCTGAAAAAAGCAATATGCACAGCTCCAGTGTCAGGGATCCCAGACTGCCATGACTACCATGATGAATTCTATTTGTTCTCACACTCCAATGGAGTAGTGATGACTGCATCACTCACACAGAAGACTACTCTAGGGCACAAGCCACTGGCCTATTATAGTGGACATTTAGAACCAGTGATGAGAGGACATTATCCATGCGAACAAGCTGTGCTGCTGCGGCATTCGAGGTAGAAAAGTCACTGAGTATTACGATGGAGTGCAACACCATGCTTTAAGTCAGAGCATGCTCTCTTTGCAATCCTCGTAAGACCCAAGAGTACAATGACCACAGAGAGAGCTTCAGGATATGAGGTAATGATCTTGAATCCAGCAATAAAGTCAGTGAGGTGCAGGACTGTAAACCCAGCAATGTTTGTAGCTGAACCAGTGCATGACTGTACTATGTACATGGAACAGTATGACGACCTTGCCAAAGTGGGGAAGAAGCCACTTGAGAGGGGAGAAGTGCTTTTTATTGATGGGTCTTTGACGATAGACCAGGCAACGGGGGAAAGACATATAGGGACGGCAGTGATGAGAATAAAGATGGACACAACAGCCAAAGATTATAGGTTGCACGAGTTTGCCTTCACATTTTTCAGTGCAAGCTGTAGAATTAGTGGCTCTCATAATGGTATTAGAAGCACACAAGGACCAGGAAGTCACAGTGTATTCCGATTTGGTCTACGTGACATCTACAGTACACTCTGAGCTGTCACAACGGCAGAGGAGGGGCTTCCAACATGCTGACTGCACACCAGTGCAGTACATGCCCCTATTGGGCAAGCTCACAGAAGTGTACAACTCCCACCAGCCATAGCAGTCATGAAGTGCCAGGTCCACATGATGGGTGAATTATGTGTGAGAAGGAGATGTTCAATATCCCCCATGGACGCTTTGTGGCGTCAAGAAAGCACAGGCAAGCTAGTGATTCCAACAGTGCTTTTGCAGACTGCGCTCATGAAATTGCACTATCCTATTCATCTGGATAAGGACATACTTGCTGTACACATTTCGGAAGGATAGCTCAGAGGCAACGCGCTCACCTTGGAAGCAAGACGATGTGGAGCAACACAGGTTTGATCCCGGGTCCACGCTTAGAAACCTCTGGGTATTAAGAGCGTTATAAATAAACAATTACAATACACATTGGGGAAGAGTGTTTCTGTCCAAATATGGCAGTGCACACAGCCACATCCACGGAAAACTGTGTCACCCGTAAGACATTTACAGCTGGGCATACTTTATGTGTAGTGAGAGGGACCATTCCCCGCCCAATCGGGCCCTTCCAACACCCCCACATAGATTATTTATTTATGTATTTATTTATTTATTTATTTATATTGCGCCGGCAGCTCGGAAGCTTTGGGGTGCAGAGTCATGGACACGACAAGACAACATGTAAGCATCAAAGGCACAAGACAAGAGACGACAGCTGAGCGTGGGGGCAAGAACTAGGATAACTTAGTTGAAGATGTGGGTTTTAAATAATTTGCGGAAGTGCAAATAGTTTGCTTCCATCCGTAGGTGTGTCAGGAGGTTGTTCCATAAGCCAGCGGCTAAGACGGGGAATGATTAGCCTGCTCCATTTTTACACTTGTGAATAGACACTGCTATCATACCTAGATTGGCCGATCTCAGGTTTCTGTTGGGCGCATATAAGAATAGTTTGGATTTTAGGTATGCCGGAGCCTTTCCAAAGATGCATCTGTGCCCCAATGTCAGAGCCTTGAATTGGACCCTATCTTCAACTTTTAACCAGTGGAGGTCTTTCTGGGCTTCACTGATGTGTTGGGTTCTGGACTTTTTTTTTTTAATTCTTACTGCGTTGTTTTGGATGACTTGGTAGCTGTGTAAACATTGTTGGTTGGATCCTAAAATAAGTGCACTGCCGTAGTCAAGGCGTGACAAAATAGTAGCCCTTGCGATGGTTGCACAGTTGCCTTCTGACAGATATGGTTTTATGGCTTTTAACAGTCTGAGGTGGTATGAGCACGTTTTTTAATATATTGGGCTTGTGCTTCGGTGCCCCAGAGATGCTTCCAGCATCATGCCAAGAGTATTGACCTTACCCAGGACATGTATTGGGGTATCTTATATCTAGAATGAGCTGTAGGATGTGTCTAGCTTCATTCTGGCTGACGGTGATCCAAAGACCATAAGCTCGTTTTCTTTGTGCTATTTAAACAAATCCAGTCCGTGTCCATCCATTGTTCTACAGTGTTGTAGACCATGGAAAGTTGCTCGCTGTCTTTTTGATGGTCGCCACTCAAACAATCACCAGCTGAGTGTCGCCAGCGTAATTGGTGAAAAAAGTGTTGATGTTGTCAGAATTAGGCAGAGGTATCTCAAATACAGATTGAATAGGAGTGAGGACATGCTGGCCCCCTGTGGTACGCCACATGTGATCGCTTTTCCCTGGTAGAAATTGTCCTCCCAGTGAACTCTGGACATCCCATCTTTAAGAAAGGACATTATACAGCCTATAGCATCGTCTGAGCAGTTTGCCGTTTTTTTAGGGATGTTTTAAGTAAGTTGTGGTCAAGCAGGTCGAAAGCAGTGCTCATGTCTAGTAGGATAAGAAGGCCGGCTTTCCCCTTGTCTATGATGCTAAGCATTTTGGCCTGTAGGTCCATCATAGCAGTCTCTGTGCTATGGGCACGGCGGAACCCGATTGTTGGTGGTATAAGGACTCGACTGCTTCCACATGGGCTTGGAGCTGCATTGTGGCGATCCTGTCCATGATCTTGAGAATGAAATTGCAGTTGGTAATTGGTCGAAGGTTGTTAGGGTCCCTCTGGTCCAGGTATGGTTTCTTTACTAATGGTGTTACTGTGACTCTCTTTATATTTTCTGCCAATTTTTGGTCTCTAAAAGAGTTGTTGATTACTTTAGTCAGGATTGGAGCAAAGATGTCAGTGTTGTCAAGGATTATCTTAGGCGGAAGAATGTTTTCAGCGCAGGTAGTAGGTTTCATAGTGGCTAGCACTTTCGTCATGTCGCCAACAGTGATTTGTGTGAAGTTGAAAGGAGCTGAGGAGTGGATTATTTCCTCAGCGGATAATACTGTAGGTGTCTTTCTATTGGCTTGAGACATGGCCATGATGTCCCTGGCTTTAGCAATTTTATTAAATAAGGCGATCTGTGTAGTATCGCAATCTTCCTGAGTGGGTGAGAAAGAGGGGTAATTTCCTCAGGTTTCTTGACCGATTTCAGGATATTAAAGTTTGCTGGTGGAGTTAGTTTATTTGTTTGTTGTAGAAGTTTTTCTTGGCATCTCTTATCATGTTTTTGTAGGTTTTCTCACTGTCTTTTCATAGTGCCTTTTTCTCTGGGGTGGTTTTTTTTTGCCACTCATTTTCTCTTCTTCTTTTTTTCTTTTTTTTGTTCAAGGAGTTCTCTCATGAACCATTGTTGTTTTTTGCTATGTAGACGTGATCCAGGTGTGCTAGGGCTACCGCTACATGAAAGTGGTTGTATGCCCATTTTCCTGAATGATCGAAGCCGGTCCCTGCTCACACACTGATGCTCGGAGAGCTGCAAAATTCCTTGTTAGAGAGGTGCACCCATGCTCCCACAATGGGGGGGCGGGAGGGGGTGAGGTCCTGCGGTCTGAAAATGGATCTTATTTCGTAAATTAGACTTTTGAGCACATCACAACTCTTTTAGGGATACAGCATACATCCTCCTGTGCCGATCACCTGAAAATGAACAGAGTCTGTGGGCGCCTCAACAGCCTGCTCAAAGAAAAGATTGCAAAAATAAAAGTTTGTTAGATTGGAGAGACTTTGCACCAAGGAAATTAACAGATTTTGGGAGAGATTCACTCTCCAAACTTACCTTGAACAAAACAAGATACCAAGAGGACTCAGGCTCTAAAGTCAAGCTCAAACTCCTGATTGAACGTGCAGACCGTGACCATAAGAGAAGCATAACATCAAAAGACACCATCAAACAGGAGATAGAAACTTTAAATGCCCCAGCAAGTACAAAAGATAAAAACTCTAAAACCATGTATGAAATCCTAAAAAGAAACCAGGATGATGTAAAGTTAAGAAAATGCAGGACATTTTCCAGAGATGTGAGAGACTACAGGGATGACAGAATATTCACGTTCCAGCCCAAATTCGATGACAACTACAAAAGCCCTTCACGGCAAAGCACACAGAACAGCTCACCAGCAAGCTCTGACGTTGACAGCGAAAGAGACACCACTTCAGATATCCAGACAGCTACCGCACACAACAGAACAACAGTTTTACCCAATCAGTCTGCTATCTCATAAATAGGTCACTGGCAAGCTATGCTTCAAAAACATTGCTTTTGGGTGCAGCCACAGAGGTTCGATAATACAAAAGTGGGGATCATGAAACTGGGAGGCTAAGGGGCATGTTCTTCTTTTGCCATGTAGCTGTGTGATTTATAAACCTCATGTCTAGCTGAGCAGCAACGGAGACCTGCACACAGAAACCACACCCAGGTTGGATGAGGGGGGTGGTTGAGAAGTTGGGATGACTACGGGGAGCAAGGGAGGGAGGGAACTCCAAGGGGAGAAGTAAGGTTGAGTTGAGTGGTCAGTGTTTGGTGAGCTGTTTTTTGGGCCCCTCATGAAGTATTGGATGGACGGAGCAAGTCTCATGTGCATTGTTAACATTTTTCAGAGACATGGAGTTTAGCAGGAATAAGTCTGTTTACTGTTTTTTCCTTCTGTCCATGCCTATGATGTCTTTGTGTGCTATGAAGTGATTAGTCATTTACATAGGACAAGGGATTACTCTTGTAAAAAAATAAGCATGCACTGTTTCGGTCCTTGTTCCTTTGTCTGCTTGTTGCTGACATTTCCACATGAGGCATACAGTCGCTGTTCTTGTAATGCTTTAGAACGTGTTAAAGGGAACTTTGACATTGGACACTCAAGCCTTCAGCGTGTGGCACCTGATGTAGCTTTCCACAACCTCTTAATGTGACTTTGGCGCATTTTCTGATATTGTAAATCATTTCTTTTGTTCTTTTATAGTGCACATCAGTACTCAGATAAGCAAGTTAAGAAACTATGCTGTGGGGAGAGAAAGTGAATGACTGGGGGAAGATGAGCGCGTTGGAACCTCTGAATGCCAAATTATTTTCTACATCAGTCTTGTTCAGGAGATTATTTTCTGGAAACTGGCACTGGAAAGTCAAAGCTCCTGCTACCAAGCATACAAAGTAGTTTACTCTACATGCAGGCACTGTACACAACACCTAAATAAATACAAATGAAAAAATACTGGATTGAGGGAAAGTGTGTGTGATCGGAGAGGACAAAAAACATCCTGCATTTAGGTGGAAAGTTTTTGGGGGAAACGTTCCATTTAAGTTTCTTGCTTAATACAACCTTTTACACTAATACTCAAAATAAAATAAAAAATCAAGAACAACAATACAAAATCAGATTCATCAAATAATCACAAAAAACAATAAATAAAAATAATAATGACATTGAAATAAAAAGTCTACAAAGTTACAATCACGTCACTCTATTCAACATATTTCCATAATAAGCGTACCGTGTTTAAAAGAACTCTAGATTTGCTGGATACCCCAAATGACCAAAACATTTCCTACAGGGTTTTTCGTATCTTTTTTTAAAAACTCAATTGAAAATGATTTTAGAATACTGAACTCTACTTGACACTGAGCCAATGTAATCAGGAAAGTGGAGGTTGGTGTTGCAGTCGTCAATATAGTGCATGGACAGAAACTGTGGACTGTCAATAAAATTGTTTAAATGCGCACAGCTTGGGAGATTTAGTAGTACATGCCAACAATGATCTTTACATCTTTCAAATTCTCATTACCAAAGTATAATATGTCCAACTCCAGTGTGGTCAATCTCTGGCAACCTGAAACTGCATCCTTCCTAAATAAACCTATCAACTCATCCTAAAGCAGATGGGTTGTCTCCTCAGCTTTCTCCACTATCATCCCAAATATATACAGCTCAAACATTGACATTAGATCTAGCAGTCTGTTTTTTTGCCAATGATTTGCAACACAAAACGTGTGTCCCGAGCCTGCTATTCCTCAATAATGACACCCTATGAGTCCGAAAACATGTCTGTGGATGTTTGTGCTCTCTCTCTCGTGCAGAAAGGATGTGACCTAACAGTTTGGGCTGGAATGCCCATTTTGGGGTGACATCAAGCCTGATTTGCATATGGTCTTTCCACTTCTCTAATGGTTTGGCAGGCTGAAAAATGGTCTGGGGAGGTTGTGCAGAGCTGTGTCAGTGGGTATGATTGATTCAAAACCTTTCAGCCATCACCTTTTGGTTTTGCTCCACTAACGTCCTTTGAGATCACCTCTTCCTCTATAGAATATGCTATTATTGAACTCTTTTCTGTTCTGGCTTTCTAGCGCCACATTAAACTTAACATACCCCTACCTAACTACTCCCTCTACTCTGTCCATGGCCAGCTTTTCCACTCTGGTTCGCCCTCTCTTTATCTTGTCTTTTTCTCTACTTCAGTCTCTTCACCTAACCTCTTAATTGACCTCTCTCCCTTTGATCACTCAATTGTTCAATTTATATAGCTCCCCAGAGGCGGAAACAAAGGTCAATGGTTGGCCGTCCCCATCTTTCAAACTGGGCAAGGGAACAAGACAAGGCTGTCCCCTATCGGCGCTGCTCTTTGCACTGCAATTGAGCCACTGGCGAGGCTACTGAGAAAATCACAGACCTGGAGGGGCTTCCAGGGGTCGGCGGATTGGGAGGACAAAGTTTCCCTCTATGCAGATGACCTGTTGATATACCTGCGAGACCCAATCAGTTCCTGCCCCATAGTAACAGATTTCCTGTGGCGATATGGTGCCTTCAGTGGTCTAAAAGTGAATTGGACCAAATCTGTACTATTTCCAGTTAAAGGGGGTGACAACGTAATCCCAGAGAATTGCCCGTATACCTGGGGATACTGATTACCAAAGACCAAAATGAATATATAGAGAGAAACCTGCATCCGATTGTGGAAAGATTTAAAGAAGATGTACACCACTGGTCTTCCTTGCCGCTGACCCTCTTGGGAAAAGCATAATTGTTTAAAATGATGGCATTACCCCACTTCTTATATATTCTTCAGAATGCCCCGCTGCATGTCCCATCGAAAACGTTCCACAAAATTAATTGCATACTTAGGAAACTATTATGGAGAGGAGGACAGCCAAAGATAGCGCTGGGTACACTGCAAAGATCGATTTGGGAGGGAGCTATTAGACTGCCCCGCCTACAGACCTATTACTGGGCAAGCCAGATGGCAACAGTGAATAATATGCTCCATAGGGACCAAACAGTACCACACATAAGGGTCGAGTTGGACGTGAGACATAGGCTAAACCCAATGAAAGGGCTCTATCGGACAGCAGGTGCGATAGCCCCACATACAATAGCGGCGCAGACCACACTACTTTGGGCGGAAGTACACAAATTCATAGGCTGAGATAAGAAGGTAACTCCAGTCCAACCACTATGGGATAATAGGAATATATATGAGGTGAACAAGTTACCACGATGGCCATGCTAGGCAGCGAAGGGAATAACAACAGTGGGTGATGTGATTGATGAAGGGAAATTATTGACTTTTGACAATATGCGGGAAAAGTTCAACTTCCCCGAAAATGAAAGATATCATCACACACAGCTAAAGCATGCAATACATAAACATCTTCCAGTGATATCTAACATGCCAGACCATACTCATATAGAGAGAAACGTGGTACTAGAGAGAATAAATAACAAAATAACCTCTACAATGTACAGTGTTATAACCTCCTTTGCTACCCCGGAACTGATAGGTCTGAAATCCAAATGGGAGAAAGAGGTGGGGGATATTTTACCAGGGGACTGGGTCGAAGTCCTGATGTACCCACGCGAAACGGCCATCTCATCGAGACTCCGGCTTATTCAGCTTTAGATACTACACAGAGTGTACTACCTGAGGGTGGCGCTTTATCGCTGTGGGAAAAGCACAGACCCCAACTGCTTACGATGTCTGCATGAGGAGGGAACCTTTTTCCATATTTTATGGGATTGTCCTCTGATACAGCAATACTGGCAAGAATGCTGTAATGTGCTCATGAAAACAGTAGAAATGGCACTGGTATGGGTTGGTGAGGAAGGTGGGCTGGGGTAAGGTGGATTTTGGGGATACTATGTTCTTCCCAGGTCATCACTAATCCCATAGGGGGGTTCCCTCCCTGTGAGATTCACCCACTGAGTACCACCCCCAAGGGGGCTATCAGTAAGCAGCCTCACCTCCATTATAAGGGGCTGCCCCTAGGAGAGAGGTGACGACATCCAGGGTTTTGTCACAATAGTTAGACAGTCGATTCGGGCCCACTGCCCTAGAGGGGTTGGCAGTTTAAATCAGATGTTCATTATCTTCTACAACCAGTCAGTGCAAGTTTTACTAATGTGAAACCGTGCCGCCATCACATTTTAACACCATCAGTTCATTACCACTATAAGGCTTGGCCACTGAAAGTGTGTTAATGTGATTTTGACTAATGTGAAGTAATTCCACTAACAGATGTTGCCATAATCAGCTTGGCCTCTATACGGTCTGGCTCAAGGAAATGGTACTAATATGAGTTTTGCTAGTGTGAGGTGATGCTATCATCACATTTTGCCATTATAAGCTATGGCTCCTTAAGATTTGGATACTGAAATTATGCTACCAACTTTTTGCCACTGCAAGTCTTGGCCACCTTACAAATGTGAGGTCCTACCACTATCAAATTTTGCCACCATCACATTTTGCCACTGCAAGTCTTTGTCACCGAAATCTTCTTAATGCAAGTTTGACCAATTTGAGAGCACACCAATACCAGATTTTGCCGTTGTCAATTCTTACTATTGTTAAGCCTCACTACTGAGATTTGGCTATTGTGACATGTTGTGGCTATCAGATTTTGACACTGTAAGAGCTGGCCCACTGACACTGCACCACAGTAAATCTCTGCCACTATGATCAAAATCTTTCAAATCGGCTTACTTCAAGCCACACATAATAAATTAAACGGGAAGCGTGGAAGAGCCCTGTAATTACAGATCTTTATCTAACCTACCCGGTGAAAATACTGCCAAACCATGTATGAAAATTTCTACTTAACTACGTAGAAACAATCAGAATGCTCAACCATGCAGGGAGCATCCCTATCTCCCCTCCTCTTCTATAGCTATCTTAGCCCACTCCCTGCACACATCCGTTCCAACAACCTCATCTGTTACAACTATGCAGATGACACTCAGATCATCCTCAAAATCTCCAAATCCCCAGACACCACCCGTTCAGATCTCTCATCATGCCTCTCTGGTATGGACAACTGGATGACGACCCACCAACACCTCCCCAACCCTGGAAAAACAGAAATCCTGGTATGCAGTAAAACTGATCTCCTTCCTTTATCTAGGCGTTCCAACTTAGGAAACTCGAAATAATCCAAAACGCTGCAGCCCGTCTGGTCATTGGTCTCCCACCTAGAACACACATCTTCCCCGCGCTGAGGGTCCTACACGGTCTCCCTATTAGTCGACAGATAACCTTTAAGGCCATGTGCATTACTCACTGTGCCATCCACAACACTGGTCCCAAATTCCTCCAGATAAACTCACATGCTACAAACCCTTCAGGAACCTCAGATGCAGGGCAGCACTTCTCCTTGTTATCCCCATTGCAACTACACCAGACTGAGAGGCCTTTTCCTTCTCCAACCAAGCTCCGACCATCTGGAACTCTCTCCCTCTCCACATCTGTCACATTGACAACCACCTCAAAGGCCCGCGAAACCTGACTGTCCTCTTCCTGAATTCCCCCCGCCTTCTGTATTATCATTCACTGCTCCTCACACACAAGCACTGGCCCAGGCTCACCAAAACGCCGACAGTTCATGTTACAGCCGAACCTGCCTTCTTCGGCTGCAGCCCGCCGTTATCAACTCACCCCAATCCACTAATGCAGACAAACATACATCAAAATATCCGTCCTATCCCCCCACGCCCCGACAGTCTAACTGGTGCACTCTGGTTACTGGACCACACCTTAAAATCTGATAGTACCTTCAACATTGTCACTGAAAAGTGTCTGGATAGTAGATGAGGCCTGAAAAATGCACCAGGGCCACGTCCAAATTCCTGCCTCGGCCGAATACGTAGAATCCCTGCACCGGCAGACCCTCCCCATCTATTATCAAAGAGGGCTTGCCATAAAGATGCAGAATGGAATAGCAATTGAAGCGCGCTTAGTTTGATTTGGGGATAGGAAATGTTAAGCACTTAGTTGGATCGGCCTATCTAATTATCAAAGGGGCTTGCCCAAGCACTCAGAATGCTCGATTCATAGGTTCACTGGAAGTAGAGAGGAAGTGCGGCAGATTTACTTGGGGTATAGGACATAGAATGCACTTAGATGGATTTTGGACACAGGAATGGTGACGAACTAGGATGCTCCTGGGGGAAATAAAACATGACATGCTTAGACGGTTGTTTCTTTTGAGGATGGGAAACAATATTATGGGTCATAGGTGAGACGCACAGTACCAGCAAAGGCCATCCCATAGGGTTGGACCGAGATATGCGGGTGGCCTGTCACTGCATGTAACTTACACATGTGGTTCCACTCAAAGCATTACGCCTACAAGGTTTATGCCCACCGGTGACGCTCTGAATTTACTTGCTAGCAACCCCTTTGCACCTATAACTGCTCAGTCTAGCTGTGAAAATGCACAGTGGTTACATGCAATAATCCCACTAGCCAGGTCCTTCCCAATGGTAGCATTCTACCCTGACTAGAAGATGCACTTGGACGACCAGCCTATCACCTTGAGAGACTTGGGGGTAACCGGACCACAGTGCCGGAAAGAAAATCGGACAAAGTGACAGTGAAGATAAACTCCATCTGAGTGTATGGTATGTATAAGCCCACCACAGCGGTGGACATCTGCCACAGGTACGGCTCTCCATCCATACACGCTCGAATGTAGCTACAGCTATGTCAGATTCGGTCTAGTTGCTATGATGATATGATATGATGTGGCATTTATAGCACACCTGTACACAAGTGTTTCTAGGCGCGATAAGAAAAGGAGGGGGAAACAAGGGAGGACAAAATAACGATTTTACTAGGCCTTGTGTCATTCAGATCGTGCAAGCACGGGGAAGAGGGAAGGGGAGAAGTGCCAGGGGGAGGGAAAGGGGGAAGTGCAGTTAACTCACAAGTGCAGCCAGGCGTGGCTGATCAGTGCAGAGCGAAGGGACTGTAGAGTTGCATATACATACCCTTAAGTGCTGGGGAGCCCGGAGGCAGTGCAAGTGCAACTGGACATGCAGGGGTCTGGGTCCAAATTCAGAGGGTGAAACGTGACCAGTGCACGGAGCAGTCAGGTGCATCAGCAGGGAAGACGGAGAGAGAAAGCGGAAGCGAAAAGGAAGCTCTTGAGTTGCTTCCAGAACCGGAGGTGGTTCTGCTCCAGTTTGAGAGAGGCAGGGAGGCTGTTCCAGAGGGAGGTCCCAGTCGAGGAGATAGCTCTGCCCCCAACTCTCTGCTTGGAGAAGCGTCTCACCCTCAGAGAGTTGGAGGTGGATGAGCGGAGAGCTCGATGAGGAAGATGTCTTGGAAGAGAAAGTTGGAGGTAGAGCTGTCCCAGGCCCCCATTGTGGACAATGCAGAGGGTCTTGAAGTTGGTCCTTGCAGCCACAGGGAACCAGTGAAGAGATCTAACCTCTCTCTAGTATTATCAAGAATATAGAATATACAAACAGCCTCTACCTTGGAATGCCAGAATGGCTCACTAAAAAACTCCAAAGCATCCAAAACACTGCAGCAAGTATACTCCGGAGACTAAACCCAAGAGACCGCATTATATCAGCCCTGAGAACTCAGCATTTGCTCCCAGTATAAAAATGCATTAACTTCAAAGCCCTCTGCATTGCGCACAACTCAATACACTGACATGCAGCTCAATTCCTCCGTGCCAAGATCACGCGCTACCAACCAGGAAGAGACCTAAGATCAAGTGACTACCCCTAATACGAAAAAAGGAAATTTGGCAGGAACCACTTTTCCATGTCTGATTTCCCAACTATGGAACACAATCCCGAAGGAAATTAGAATGACAGAAAACCACCTCACCTTCAGAAAACTGCTGAAGACATGGCTATTCAACTCACAATGACTGGCACAAAATGGACACTGGTTCAAAATGATTTGAGCAAGGATGTTTCTTCTTTTTTGTAAGGGGGCTGTAGTGGATGAGGAAAAAGGTTTATGAAAAAACACAGGTTCCACAACTAGCTACCCTGCTTCTCAACACGCAGGTTGTAGGTAAGTCACTCCCCAAGTGACAGCAAAAAGCTATCAACAAAACATATATATAGCCGTAGACCAGGTATAATAGAACAACATATTTTAATGGCTATGCATATTCATATTGAATACGTTTTTATTAAAAAATTCAGATAAAAAAACATTTGCAGAAGATGTTTGTCACAACTGGCATCAGTGGCAGGGCTTTATGGCATCGGTGGCGTTTCCATCCGAGAATACGGATTCATCACTCCAATATGGCGCCCGATGCAAGATGTGACGGTCCAGTCCTGCAGATGAGAGACGTGAGCGAAGCCCCGCCTCTCGGCCCGGAAGCAGTACTTAATTCTGCAGTTCCTGATACGCGACACGTTGCTACTGTCAACAGTGCCCACGCTCCGTGGGTTATCGTCTACAGACCCGCGATTCGGAATCCATTGCCTTATTTGTTCTAAACCTTTTTCTTTCTCTTTCTATAATCTCCTGTAAGAAAGCTCCATTCACACAGCGCCCCTTGATAGAGGCTGCACTCCGCTACTCTTCTCCCAGTACACGTCAGAGTCTCGATTTTTCCCATAATTCAGTCACCCTTTCCATTACTCCGCACTACCTTTTAGGCACCGCTTACCTCCCTGGAACTTACTAGTCTACCTTCCTATTTTCCTGTCCCAAATCCAGATTCAGACCAGAACGGTCAAACCTTCTGTCCGCACTACAGCTGCAATTTCCCAGAAGCTTAAAAGTCTTGAACCCACATTGATTGATTACTCCTCTCATCCCTTCGATCCTTTCAACTATGAGCTGATCGAAGTTACTCAGCAGATATATCCTTCACTTAAGAGTTGGGCAAGGAACATCTACCCACACTCTAACCCTTTCCCATTTTTACCCAACAGTAGTCCACACGGCGACACATCCTGAACATGACTCTCCTATTTATGAGGGTGCCACATCTTCCAGAGAGTCCGAGTGGATTCCAATTCAACGCACTCTAAAAACCATCACTGGGTTTTATTCCCCACGAGGGTTTCCCAGAGTCCTTTCTCTCGGCGCCTGAGCTAGAAGGCGCGGACAGATCGACACTGGGGGATCACTCCTTTCCTCACTTCTGATCTGAAGACCAGGTAGGAAGTCTTGCCATTGTCGAAGTCTGCTATACTGTCTTGTGTAACTCCCTGAAGTGTTGTATTATTGAGACCGGGCATAACAAAGTTATTAATTGCATTTTGAAGAGAACAAGTGATATGTAGACATATAGTATGTATACACAGGAATTCAACTGTTCATTCAGTCATGTGTGATGTTAGTAACACAAGTGACAATTTAAATCCATGTGTGGTTTTCCTATTGCTGTCACTTGGGGAGTGACTTACCTACAACTTGCGTGCTGATAAGCAGCGTAGCTAGTTGTGGAATAAAATGGACACTACTAGCGATACCAATGTGGACCGAAGAGAAGCCACCAACTACTAACCCATCTAGTCACAACTCTTCTCCAGCATACGCCACAGTCTAATCCCACTGAAACACACAACCCTTACACCCACGAAACTAACTGCCACAAACACACTCAGTCACTAGACACTGCCCATCCAGGCCCAATACCCCCAGTGCACACCTAGAAAGCCCCAGAGCACATCTAGAAAGCAGACCTACACTAGACGCCAATTCCTCTTGGTTCTACAAGCACCAACAGAAACACACATCCTACATCCTACTCCCTCTACCCGCAATAACCTACGCTGACCACTCGACTTACCACCACAATCATGAAAATGTGTGGTATCCCGCTCAATACAGACCCTTTTATAGACTCTCAGGCCAGACAATATCTACCCCCATTATCTGGAGCCTTTGCCCCAGACTTGAAACCCGAATCATAGTACCACCTATGTACATGACAGAATTGAATCATTGCCTTTCCCGACAGGAATACCGTACACTCTGAGGCCTAGAGATATCTATCTCCAATAATCTGGGCCGATTCTGCTAGACTCGTAACCCAAGCACTAATAGCACTAATGAGCTTCATCAATGCATTGCAATTTTGTACTATGCTATCAGTCCAAGCAATGCCCATGCTTGTTAATCATACTCATCTGGAAATCCATGAGCAGAACTAGATACTGGGGCTGTCTAGCACTTATTTTGCTAATCGTACCTATCTGGGAATATATTTAGCAGAACTACCTACAAGGAATCTATATAGCAGAACTACCAACACAAGTAGCACTTATGAACTTGATCAATGCTCTGCAAATATACACTACGCTATCATTCCAGGAAATGCTCTTGCTTGCTATTCCTACGCATCTGGAAATCCCTGAGCAGAACTATATACAGAGGATCGTCTAGAATGTATTCTTTGCTAATCCCAGCTATCTGGCAATGTATTCAGCAGAACTACCTATCGGAGGAAACCCATCTAGCGGAACTAACAACCAAGGACATCTCTAGCACCTATGCAGTAACGACATTAGATGGGACAGATCTGTCTGTACCACCCGTCAGTCTTTACCAAAGCATTTTGACCCAACAAGACAAAGGGAGGACCTTAGCCTAACAGCCCAAACTCAAAGGGAGATACCACCCCCTCGACAGGCACTGGAAGCTCAATAGGAACGGGGTCCCCCTGGATAGCACACAGACACTCAAACACACCATTATGCTGACTCTTTCCTCTGCACCAACAAACAGTAGAATGCAGCTATACCCCTCGATTAATTCGGCCTAGCTGCACACATACTCATACACTCCAGCACCGCCAGAATGCAGATATACAAGTCCATTGCCCTTGCTGCACACATTCTACTGATCTCACTCAACCACTGCACCACACCTAGCACTAGTATGCAGATACACACCACTTTTTCTTTTTTTTTTAAACTTTATTTATCCGACTTGACAACACACAGAAAAAAACAAAACAGAGATGGACACAGCATGGCCTCAATTTGCAAATTACAATAAGGAGACTTTGCAGTAAAGTGCGTGATTATCATGCAGATCTCAAGGGTTGGATAATAACAAATGTATTGTGAGCAGGCCTAACAGGGAGGCACAACACAGGGGGGAAATTAATGAGGGGACCGGAAAGGGGGGGAAGAATCCAAATCTGAGTTGGAGGTCAAGGCTGACATGTAGTTGCGGAACAGACGCCAAATGTCCCTTGGTCTTGAGTGGGAGTGTTGCAGTGCTCCCCAGGCCTCCTCGGTATTGTGCGCCCAGGTGACTGCCCTAAGCCACTGCGCATAGGTGGGAGCACTGGGATGAAGCCAGCACATTAGTATGCAGTGTACTGCCAGCATCATGCAGAGACCTGCCAATTTCCTAGCTTCACGCTTCAAACTGGGGAAATCGTGGAAGAGGCAGCGCATAGGAGAGGGGTCTATAGTATGATCTAGTATGTCGAATATTGTGGAGCATATTTTGGTCCAGTATTGTGTCAGATGTGCGCAGTGCCAGATCATATGAAGGTAAGAGGCTTGGTCGGCGCCACATCTGGGGCAGTTAGGCGAGAGTTTGTGGAACATATGATGCAGTTCAGTTGGCGTGTGGTGATATCTGTGCAGCACCTTAAATTGCATTAATTGAAACCTAGAGTTATAGGACACTTCCTGGGTACGTGCACACATTCGGCACCAGCGTTCATCGGTAATATCGACTCTGAGATCCTCCTTCCATCTAAGTCTTAGTTTGGTAAAAGAGGGGGCAGCTCTAGTCTGCAATAGATTATACAGTCTTAATACCTTCCCTCTGAAACAATCGGAGGGGCAGAGTTTAGCAATTATGGGATCATCCGGTGGCAATGTGGGGAAACAGGGGCATCTGACTTGAAGGTTCTTTCGAAGCGAGGAGTATTGCAGCCGTGCTGATGGCTTGCGCCTGGGGAGAGAGGGAGGTCTGACCACTCGAGAAAATTACCCTGTTCATAGGCATCGCAGTGTCAAGAAACCTGCCTCAGTCCAGCGAGACACAATGGACTGAGAAATGTATGGAACATCGGGGAAGAAATTCCAGAGCGGGAGGGCCCTGTGAAATGGGTGAGGCGTAGCAACCATTGCCCATATTTTGGTGAGTGCCAAGGATGTACTAACCACGGGGTCTGCTGTGTCGAGGTCAGGTCGGACGGGCTTGAGAATGAGGGAACCAATCGTATACTCGCTAACCTTCAGTTTCTCTAGTCGGAAATGAGGAGGGGGATGTATGGTGTTGAACCAATGTGAAGCGAATTGGGTTTGGGCTACTACCCAGTACCTGAGAAAGTCGGGGGCGCTGAACCCGCCTAATTCCTTGGAGGTGGTAAGTGTAGTTAGTTTGAGGCGGACTGCACCGGAATGCCAGAGGAAGGTGTTAGTTATGCCGCGTAGCGTCTTAAAGAATTCATCGCCTGGCCACAGGGGGAGGTTGGTGAATCGGTAGAGGAGTTGGGGTAGCACTACCATTTTAAGTATTCCGATTCTACCAGCTAGGGAGATGGGGAGCCTAGCCCAGCTAGCAGTTTTGATGGTCAGGTTAGTGAAGTAATTCTGATAGTTGTCGACGCGCAACCTGTCTGTGTGCCGGGAAACCGCCACCCCCAGGTAAGTGATGTTGGATTGAGACCAAGTGAATCCCCTTAGATCATAAGGTGGTTGTGTAGTGTCTGTGAGCGGAAATAGGACCGACTTAGAACAGTTAACTTTCAGCCCAGATATGTGTCCAAATCAGGCCACATCGTACAGAATCGGAGCAAGGTTGGTTTCTGGGGAGCGGATGTAAAGAAGGGCATCATCAGCATATAAGGAGACAATATCGGTCTGTCCCGCAGTACGCAAGTCTCTGTGGGAGTGTGACTGGCGCATCATGTCCGAAAAGGGTTCCATAGCTATTGTGAATATTAGCAGAGAAAAGGGGCAACCCTGTCGCGTCCCTCTGGCTATCTGGAAGGGGATGGAACATGTGTCCTCAGTGCGGACCCTGGCCACTGGGCTGGTGTAAAGGAGCTTGACCCAGGTTCGAAAGTTGGGGCCAAATTTGCATTTTTCAAGTACTCGCCACAGGTATTCCCAGGACACTGAATCAAATGCCTTCTGCATGTCTAAAGCGGCTGCCACCGCCTGTGTTTTTGGATTGATCCTGTTGATTACATTGAAGAGTCTTCTAAGGTTTAGGGATGTGGACCTACCTGGGACAAAACCTGCCTGGTAAGGGTGAATGATGTGGGGCATAAATGAAGCCAGTCGGTTAGCCAGTAGTTTAGCATATATTTTGACATCACAGTTAATTAACGAGAGGGGGCGGTACGAACCGCATTGGATCGGGGGTTTGCCTGGTTTGAGAAGAACTGTTATCATAGCCTCTCGGAGAGAGGGCGGGGGTAAACCTTTTTCACATGCCTCTTCCCAAAGAGCCAGTAATTGCAGGACCAGAAGAGATTTATAATGTTTGTAAATGTCCATGGGGAGGCCATCCGGCAAAGGACCCTTCCCCGCCTCAAGTACCTTGATGGCGTCTGTAAGTTCTTCGGCAGTGAAGGGCCTTTCCAGGGAGACTATAGCGTCATTAGACAGGACCGTGAGAGGTAGGTCTTCCAGATAGGAGTCGATTTCTGAAATATGGGGGCCTTCGGCCTTCGAGTATAGGGAGGTATAAAATGTTAGGAACTCTGTGTTAATGTCTTGTGGCGAGGTAGCTAGTGTTCCGTCGGGCCTTTCTATCGCCGGAATGTTGGGGGCTCCAAACTCGCGGCGAATCAGTCTGGCCAGCATGCGGCCTGATCTCTCACCCTCCCCATATCGTCTCGCCGCCTGAGGGCCATCCAGGAACTTAACCTCACGCTCCGCAAGGCTGCAGAATCTGTCAAGCTCCGAGCCCAGTGACGCTAGTGTGTCAGGGGAGTGGTCCTGGGCATATTGGGACTCCAGGTTAGCTAGGGACGATTCGCTGTCAGCGATATCCTCCTGGATATTTTTCAGGATGCTGCTCCCTTTGGATATGGAAATACCCCTCGTGTAAGCTTTAAAGGATTCCCAAAGGGTGGCTCGTGAAGATACTGAATCTGTGTTAATCTCAAAGAACTCATCGATGGAAGATTCAAGTTCGGAGGCGAAGGTCTGGTCTAGGAGGGCATAGGGCCTCATTTTCCATCGTCTCGCTTTTTCATAGTCATGGCCCCAGTTCAATGATATAATCATCGGAGAATGATCAAATAGCGTTCTGGGGAGGATAGCCAGATGGGACAGGCACCTGATAAGTATGTCCGACAAGAGCCATCTGTCTATCCTAGAATGTGAGTCATGGACTGTGGAATAATAGGAATACGTGCGGGAATCAGGGTACATTAGGCGCCAAGCGTCAACCACTGCTAATCGGGGGAGAATTGTGAGAATCGTGTA
The DNA here is from genome assembly GCF_040938575.1 of Ambystoma mexicanum. NCBI lineage: Eukaryota > Metazoa > Chordata > Amphibia > Caudata > Ambystomatidae > Ambystoma > Ambystoma mexicanum. The sequence continues at coordinate 951,749,992 of NC_090939.1, forward strand.
GGCTGACGTTGAGAGCTGGCGGGGTCTGGAGCCTGATCTGTCCAGGTTAAAGTCCAGGATCGTGTTGAAGTCACCGCCCCATATAATCGGAATCTGGGGGTAACTTTCCAGGACTCTGGCCAGGTGAAGGTAGAATTCGGGATCGTCAATGTTAGGGCCGTATATGTTCAAGATGGCTACCTCTTGGTTCTGTAATTTGCCGATAATAAGTATATATCTCCCGAGGGGGTCTATTTGTGAATGGGAGCAACAGAACTTAAGGCTCCTGTGAATTACAGTAAGTGTGCCACGACTCTGAGTGGAGTAGTTAGTGTAGTTCCTCTGGGGTCCCCACTGTTTAGCAAATCTCTTGCATTGTTCAGAACAAGCGTGGGTTTCTTGTAGGCATAGGACTTGAACTCCTTGGCGCTCAGCATAGAGTTGTATTTGTCGCATCGTTTTGTGGTTGCCCAGTCCCCTCACATTCCAGTTCATGAAGGTTAAGCTGCTATCTGCCATCGGCGTGGGGGGATTGTTTGAGTTTTTCTCTAGGGGTTCGTTTTGGACTATGCCATCTCGGCCTGGGCAGGTGTGTCACCCTATCTGTGAATCTGTGATGTACTGATGCGTTACGTGTGGCATCTCTGGTGGTTGTCAAGACTTTTTTTTTCATAACATCCCATTCCCCCCTCACCCACACCCCTCCCCCAAACAGAGGAATGCTACCCCAATCCAACCATGACAACAAAAAACTTCTCCGCATCAGCGTCTGGGGGCCTGTTAGCTGGCCTGGCGATGGTGCCGCGGACTGGAGAGAGTGTGAGGAGATTTCCAGTACAGTTGAATTAGCTAGTGTGTTTAGTGTAGGTTACTCATGTAGGGGATTGTTGGTTGACCCAAGAGGGCTACAAGCTACCTGTTAATGTATTCCCGTGAGGGTTAGGAATGATACAGATAAACATAATCAGGTCCCCGGTATCACGTCTGGGAGCACGTGAATCGATGCAGCGCCATAACCTAGAACTGGGAAAACATTAGGCATCGGTAATTGCTAAACATAATGAGTCTGTGTGTCCTATGAGGACCGGACACCAGAGGATCAGGTTAACAAGAGGAGACAAGCTGACAACAAATGTATTCTTGGAAGGCATACTCCCTGTTAGGAGCAAGGCTGAGTACGGCCTATTACTGGCGTAGGCCGAATTGGTAGACATCACACCAGACTAAACTTCCACTGTGACGACGAGGGCTCAGCCAGGGAAATGCTCATCGATATACTTAGAGGCCTCCTCCGGGATTGTAAAGAAAAAAGTTTTGTGGGAGTGTTCGATCCTTAATTTTGCGGGGAACAACATGGAGTATTTAACCCTTAAGTCTCGGAGTCTCTTTTTCACAACATTGAAGGTTTTGCATTCCTGCTGTACTGCCACGGAGTAGTCCGGGTAAAGGTGGATCCTGGCCGGCCCAAGAAGGAGTTCACCCTTAATCCTGGCTGCCCGTAGGAGGGCATCACAGTGCCGGAAGTTCAAGATTCTGGCTATGATGGGCCGCGGGGGGGCACCTGGTCTGGGTTTTGCTGTCAAGGACCGATGTGCTCTCTCGACTGCAAACTGCGGGGAGAGTTTCGGTGTATCCAGTAGTGTCATGAGGATGCGTTCCACGTAGTCCTCCATGGGCTCCGTGATGTTGTCCTCGGGTACTCCGACAATGCGCAGGTTATTTCGTCTCGAGCGGGATTCGAGATCATCATTTTTCTTCTCCACTGCCAACACCCGATTGGTAAGTGTGGAAACCGCAGCGCGGAGAGAGCCCAGGTCATCCTCAGCGGCGCCCACCCTAGTTTCAATTTCAGCAACTCGCCCGTCTGTTTTTTCGATATGAGCTTTTATGGAGGAGATGGTGCTATTCATATCGTTGAGTTTAGTATGCAGCGTAGTGAATCCATCCTGAATATACTCCAGCATCTTCTGTGAGTCATCTGGGGCTGAGGAGGCCGAGGCGGTAGGCGCGTCAGACGACGGCCTGGACGATGTTTTGGTGAACATGTTCAGTGAACTTTGCTTTTTCCCGGCACTGGCTCCTTTAGTCATGGTGAGGGCCAGGGAAGTGGATCTAGGAGCTAGGGAGAGTATGAGCGATCAGAGGTAGTGGAGTTCCTTAGTAGAAATTGCTGGAGTAGGGGTATCAAGGTAGGCAGTGGTGTGGTCCTTCGGGTCGCTGAGTTTATGTATTGCTCCTGGGTAAATTATGCTCTTAGGCTTCTTATTAAGCCCGTATATGTGTGCCCAGTGGTAGCCCCACAGTTCCAGCCCTCCGTGGCTTCGGCGCAAACGGAGGCGTCACCAGCGGAGCGGACCCGCGTCTGCGGCAGCAGTGACGGGGGATCCCTTAGGATGAGACTGGTGAGAGTGTGACTGCCGCCAGCGCAGGCTCCTGGGGCCAGTCCAGTGCAGGGTAGGTCCTGGTGGTCAGGGCAGGGCCACGTCTGTGGCCGGAACACGTGAAGTGATCAGAGGGTACGGCACTATTTAAGGTTCATAAAGCTGATTTCACAGAGTCCAATCTACGGCCCAGTGTGGCCACGGGTAAGTCTTTGGCCCCTGTGTTCACCCCCAAATCAGCTTTTGCAGGGTGGGTAGCAGCTTTCCAAGGGAAAACTCAGTACACAGTAGTAGATTAATTCCACCGTATGGGGTCATCAGGGCAGGGGTGCGCAGTTTGTGGCCACCGCTCAGTGTTCTGTCTCACAGGAACCAAGGTCAGTAGCTATCAGAGCAACTCAGTTCAATGCTAGCAGGAGGTTAGGGCCACCCACTGTGATGGCAGTGCAGGAAGTGTCTTTTAGGTGTTATGCCTTAAGTACATAGAATGCTCTGGGCTCACAAGTCAGTGCTGCGCTGTAGTACAGGGACACACCCGGCAGCGACCCCAGACCCCACCAGACCCCTACCTCAGTCCAGAAGGAGTGCCCGCATAGGTATTCGGTGGCCAGAGGGGTCCGGCTCCAGCCCAGCTGGCAGCGTCGCAGCGGTCCTCCCACTGCACCTCGGGCCGCCGGTATGTCCGCCAGGCGGGGCAGTGGTAACGCAGGGGGCCGCGTCAGGAAATGGAGAGGGGTCCTGGGCACCGCCGCGCCTGTCAACACAGCGACACAGAGCCCCCAACACAGCCAACCTCAGGAGGGCCAAGGATCGGACTCGGCTGTCAGACGGGTGCTGGCCGTGCGGCAGGGCAGAGCGCCCCTCCCCCTCGCGAGCCCACAAGCCACGGGGCCCAGTAGTTAGGCAGGCCGCAGCCGCCGGAGTCGGCACACGGGGTGAGCAAGGCACGTCTACCGCAGGTCTTCAGCGCGAGCGCCGCTCCGCCTCCATAGGGTCTCCTGGCTTGTAAGTCGGCAGCGGTTCGGAGGGATGGTTCCTACACAGGCCACGAGAAGGAGCGGGAGATTCACTGCACAGAAGAGGATATTTTCGAACAAGTCGTTCTCTCCGTCCAGAGCTCGGCACTTAGGCAGCCATCTTTCTGCCGTGCAACAGTGCCCCCTACACACCACTTATTCCACACTGGCTGTACACATACCAAGTGCACCCAAGCACATTTTAATACATCACTCTCTCCACTGACCTGGACTGCGGTCCGCGACGGCGTTCAACCCACAGCGTTTTTGAATCATACCAATGTAAAAGGCACTATACAAATACCCAATAACATAACATAATATGACACTCTACCACTGTAAACATTCCAACACACTGAAACTCTGCAACTTATAGATTTTGCCACTGTGAAGCTTTGCAACAGTTGACTTTGCAACTCTGAAGCTACCGCAACAGTGAGGCTTTTGCACTTGTGAGGTCTGTGCCATGGCAAGGTTTCTGCCACTTTGAGGCTTTGCTACTGTGAGCTTTGCCACGTTAAGGCTACCACCACACTGAGGCTGTCACCGCTGTGAGTTTCCACCATTGTGAGGTTCCACCTTTGTGAGGCTTTACCACTGTGAGGATTTATTTCTGCAACCTTTGCCACTATAAAAAGGTTACCGCCACAGAGAGGCTTGACCCCTGCCATATTCTGCCCATGCCATATTCTGCCCCTACAACATTCTGCACCAATGATATTGAGCCCCAGACATATTCTGTCACAGTGCTATTCTGCCCCGCACTATTCTGCCTCTGTGCTATTGTACCACTCAGCTGTTCTTCCCCGTGATATCTACCCAGCAATATTCTGCCCCTTGGATATTTTACCCCGACTTGCAATATCCCCCGCCAAATGGGAGGTCTGAGCCCTTCTTGAATCCTTCAACAAGTATGCCAAAGAAGTAGTGACGCAAAAGTGCCCTTAAAGTCTTGTCAAAACAAAGGCAAACAGCACGCACCCTGGTACACACCTGAGCTTGCCACGAGGAAATGCTCTATCAGACCCATTGAGAAGCGAAGGCGCAAAGATGACAACCCAGAAAATCTCTCATCACTCAAATCCCTACGCTTTCAACACACACACACTCTTGATCTCCTAGGCCAAATCAGTTTACTATTCTTCCATCAGTGAGGCAGCCTCTGACAGGAGCAAAGCCTTATTCAAAGTATTTAAGCACTTCAATCACACTATTTACCCTGAGGTACAATCATCTCAAGAAAAATGTTACAGAATCAATCCTTTCTTCAATAAACTTGATAAAATCAGAAACCTCATTGATGCCACCATATCCAATTGAGCCCCAATGTTCATCCCCCTCCTGAACATTGCCCCCCTGGACTGACTTCATCATCATCTCTCACAAGTATCTCTCAGATACACTTGCCTCCCTCAAACCCACTGCCTGAACAGATAACAACCTCCCAGCAAGCCTCACTTAAAAATGTATTGGCCAAGCACTTAAAGATGTTCTCTGTATTGTCAATACGTCCCTTAAAGAGGGTACATTCCCAGACACATGGAAGGCAGGTCTCATTCAAACTCTCCGGAAGAAACCCTTGCTCAACCAAGAGTATGTTCCCAACTAAAGACTCATCGGGAGCTTGCTATTCATCAGGAAGCTTATTGAGAAAGTAGTGGGAATGTAACTACTAACCAAAATCGACTAGCTTAACCGCCTCGATGACCAGTCCAGTTTCCGCCCTAAGTTCAGCACCAAAACCACAACCAACCAAGTTGTGGATGTTGCCCTGCATGTCCCCAACAAAGGGGATAGATATCTCATAGTACTCTTAGATCTTTCAGCTGACTTTGAGACAGACAACCACCAAACCCTCTCTTCCCTCTTTGCCCACAGCATGGGCTTCACCAAAACCATCCTAAAATAGTTCATGCCATGCCTGCTGGGTCAAGAGACCCAAGCTACTCCTCACTGATGTCACCCAACAAGGTCGAAACATGTCTGGGGATGCTTGTGGTTTCATGCAGAAAGGTTGTGACCAAGCAGTTTGGGATGGTCTGCCCCGTTTGGGGTAGCACCAAGCTTGATTTGCATATGCAAGGTCGAAGAACAATGGTCTGGAGGGTTATCCAGCAGAATGCAAGAGGTTAAGATTAATCCTAAACCTTCTAGCCATTACCTCCTTTGTTCTGTCTATCTGACAAATCTGAGGACGTGCACATAAGCCCATTCGGAACCAATTGGCTCCCATTACTTTTGGGGTCCCTCAAGGCTCTATCTTCTCCCCAATTGTCTTCAATCTATACATGTAATCCTTGGTAAGGCACCTAGATGACCCAAACATAGCCATCCACCACTATGGTGATGCTACTCAGCTGTACCTTAAGGACACCTACATTAAACTCAACTCCAGCAAGTCTGAAATCATTCTCATTGGTCCCCTAGCAAACAATAAGTACATTATTGGCTTAAAAACATTCACCTGGAGTGTTCCACTCCCTAGTTGTCAGACTCAGCCAAATCCGTGGGATTCATTATGAAAAGCAGCCTCTCTTTCCATAAGTATATCGGAAAGATGGCTTGGATGGCATGGCTACATATCGCATGATTTCCACAAGGTGGTCCAAGCCCTCATGAGCTTACATATCGACCGGGGTATTGCCCACCTTACCAGGGTCCCAGACACAGGTTTGGCCCCCCTAAATGCTGGCCACGTCTCCATAGCCTGCCTCATGACTGGTGTCTGCATATTTAACCACATTTCCCATACCCTATGAGAGCTCAACTGGTTCCCACTCCCAGCCAGGATCCTATTGAAAACTGCATGTCCCATCAACAAAGCAGTGGTGAACGGTATACTGATATACGTCACGGCTAAAATGACCACCTCTGGAGACTCAAGCATCTTCGACAGCAAGACCGAAAAGGTTGGAGTCCAAGCTGGCCTGCAAAGAGAAGATTCACAAATAAGCTTTCTCTTGCCACACCCCAACAATCTGGAACACAATCCTGGCAGAGGCTCGAAATGCCCTATTTCTGCAAAACAGTGAATACTTTTCTCTTTTAGCACTTCTTGCTTTCCCTCAACCTACAGTATTGCTTTAGTGTCTAATACACGTAGCCCAATGCAGGCATTGACCCATTGTAAAGAGCACCACTGCTCTTAAGCAAGTTCCTCACTATAAACAATAAAATAAATAAAATAAAAAATCTTTAAAAAATAATATTTTTTTAGTTTGTTATTGCATGCTTTGGAGAAAAGCCTCATTTTCTAGTCTTTGTTTTGTGAGCATGCTTTGCTTGTGCTTTGTCAACACTTCCAAGTGCATTTGTTTGGCCCCTACAAACGTTTGCATCCTACTCCTGATGTCTGGGCAGGGCTATGTTGGCTAACGGCTGAAAGGTCAGTCAAATAGTAAGCTTTCCGGTCTTTCTGGAAGTTTGACTGCCAAGAAGAGTACATATATCAGGAGTTTTATTTTAGAACCATAACATAACAGGCATATCTGTAGAGCGCATGTTCACCCCCAGAGGGGCATCTTGGTGCTATTGACAGATGTTTATTGTTACCCCACTTAATGGTACTCATTTTATCTACCTCAGACGGATGAAGGGCTGAGTGGACTTCCCAAGATTCAAACTTGTGACCATGAGGTCAAACACAGGCCACCGCAGTGGATGCATTAGTCCACTGAGCCACAGACCCGCAGAACCATATGCGCATTAAAGATACTCTAGAAACTCCAATTAAAAGGGGAAAGATGTATACTACTGCAGAGCACTGTCGTGATTAAGGGAAGAGTGTGCTATCCAGAGGAAGCTATACCCTACCGGTCTTGTTACATTCAGTTGGACCATTGCACTGCATGCTGTGCTGGGTTAGCCCATTCCCAAGTCCTACAGCTTGCATGGAACTGACCATTGTCAAGGAATGAGCTGCAAGATTTCAAGAGACAACCAGTGCTTAATTTGTGCCGGTGTTTGCCGGTGTCCAGCCCCGGCATATATTTTATGGCCTGACAGAGCAGCAGCACTTCTGAAGTTTGCATTGCATGACATCTGTATTTGCCTACAAGCGTGCAAGCCTGTCACCTGCTGACTCACACCCATGCTCCTCCTTCTCTTGTTCATTCATCAGTCAGAGAGAATCTGCAGCTCTGCTCTGAGCTCCCAACAGTGACTTTGATGACTGTGATGCACTCTTGGCCCCTAGACAACTTCCTGCATCATCAGTTCTTTGCAGCCTTGTAGACAATAAACAAACTTTCTTCTAAAAGGATTGAGCCTGGGCCTCACTGCCTACAGCAGAGTTGTGAGCAATGGTTTAAAATGCAAGATATGTGTAATGGTACCAGCAACGACTCCTATATATATTTTCAAAACAATTTGCCAATTGTATATTTACTAATAAATTTCACAAGTAATCTTTTTACCATGTTCTGACAGAGTTCTATACATTTAAATGGTAACAGAAATTAAATTCCTCAGCTTTACAAATGGCCATTACTGGGAGGCTTTTGCCATAAGTAAACTAGTTCAAAGCCAGATAAAGGGCTTTGCATATGTATTTTTAGGCTAGATTTTTTGTGAACATTTTTCAAGTTTCCATGTGTGCTCTAATAATTTAAAAGTTAAAAGTCCAGCTAAGAATCTGCAACTCTTAAATTAGAAAACTGTGAGCATATGTTGCACAATATAATAATGGGGTGGTGGTTTGCACAGGATCTAAATGAATGAAGGGAGCACTGCTGAGGCCCATACTGCACACAACTGTTATGTGACAGAGCAGGCAATACCAAGGCCCATACTGTGACTACTATGTGGTACTCTGTGAGCACAACATGATGTTATGTTGGGCTTGATTGCAGAGGACCTAGAAGCATGGAGGACTGCAGAGACCAATGGTGTGGTTATTCTATGTGAGAGAGGAAGCAGTCACTGCCAAGGCCTATATTGTGTCTATATGGTAGTCTCAAAGCACAACATGATGTGGAGCTTGATTGCAGAGGACCTAGATGCATGAAGGGAGCACGGCAGAGACCAATGATGTGGTTATTCTATAGGTTGCATGCACTGCCAGGACCGTTATTGTGTCTATGTGGTAGTCTTAAAGCACAACATGATGTGGGGCTAGGTTTCAGAGAACCAAGATGTATGAAGTGAGCACTGCTGAGGCCCATGCTATGGTTGTTTTAGATGAGTGGAACAGGAACTACCAAGGCCCATATTGTGACTACTATGTGGTGTCTCAGAGCACATCATCATGTGGGGCTAGTTGCCAGAAGACAGATGCATGTAGGGAGCACTGCAGAGGCCCATGCCGTGGTTGTGTTAGGGTGGGGAAGGCCTGCATTGCTAAAAGCCATGCTCTGCCTTTTCTACATGAAAGGTGAATGTACTACTGAGCCGCATGTAATACCTGTTACATTAGAGGGACACCTGCATTCTGGAGGCCCATGCTAGGCATGTTCTGTATAAGCAGAGCTTGAACTTTCAGTGCTTCTACCACTGTGTCTGTTCTATGTGAGTGGAACATGGACTACAAAGGCCCATGCTGAGACTGCTGTACGTGAGGGGAGCAGGCACTACAAAGGTCCAAATTGTGATGATTATTTGTGCGGTGAGATTTCACTGCTGAGGCCCATACGGTCCCTGTTTTACTTACAGGGAGCTTACACTTGGGACACAGATGCTGTTTTACATAAGGGGAGCTTGCACTCCTGTGCCCATTTCTTTGACGGTTCTTTGTGAGTGGAGTTTGAAATGCCAAGGACAATGCTAAGGCTATTGTATGTGAGGGAAGCTTACACTTTTGAAGCCCATGCTGCAACCATTTTATCTGATGGAAGCATGCACTGCTAAGTAGCTAGAACTTGTTTTTTATAATGAAAGCTTGCACTGCTGCTTTCCTATTCTGTTTTGAGGGCAGGTTATGTAGAGATGGAGCCATATACCACCATCCAAAGCTCATCCCCCATGCTGCCTATATGTTGGGAGCCACAATGTGAAACAAGTGCACTGCCAGTAAGAATACCTATAACGAAGAGAATCCTGGAAGTAAGATTTCCATTGAGAAAGCCGTACATGCATACACGACAATATGATGGCCATTTGAATGAAATCCCAGAAAAAATGGGAAAACTGAGCAAAAGGGAAAACTGGCGACGTCATGAAGAGCAGAATTGACGCACCCAGAAGAGATGCAGAGACGAGTGAACATAAAGATCTGATAAGATCTAAAGAGGAGGTGTTTAAGATGAGCAACATTTCGAGCTCGAAATGAAGATGTTCATGCTACAGAAATAATGAAGAAGTTATCAAGTTATTTTACTAGTGTACAGTCGCAGCAACCCAAGTACATAAAGTATTTATCTTAAAGTATTTTGATCTTAACCTTATGTTATTGAAAAATGGCCCAAAATCTCTGATAAATTAAAAGTGGGGAAATTGTTGAGCACTAGGAACTGTGGGTTGCTGCGCCTGGTAATGTTTCAAATCTCAAATGCACTGGCAGCCGGTGGGTAGAAACTGTAAAGCCTGTGCTCGTGGTGCCTAATACATATGTCCTGGTAGCTTGGTTTTAGTTTCTACTGCTTTGGAGCAGTTGCTAAAATTAATATACAAAAGCATCTTGTTCCCACTCAGCTGAGTAGGTAGGTAGGGTCCACAAGATTCAATGTTTTTTATTGATTTTTATTTGTATTGGGTTTCTTCAATTTCTCAATGAATTTTTCAACTGTTCCTAATACAGAAAATTGTCACGGTGTATTAGCATTGTTTTTCAGGAGGTGCCGACACGTGTTTCGACCGTAAAGGTCTTTATCAAGGCTACCAAGTTTTAACAGGTCCATAAAATATCATATATTGCATTATTATAATTTGTGAAGCGTGCAGAGTGAGTGTGATTCGTGGTGAGGTGATGTGATTCACATAAAGTATAGTGACATTGTGATATTGTTGCATATTCCATTTGATTGGTCGGACCAGTTTGTAAAGTAAGTACATCAGAAGCAATAGCAGTAAATGATGTTTGGGCGTTGTGAAAAACCATTGCCCCATACAATCAATATTGTTCCAATAATATAACAATGGAGATGCAAAATTCAAATAATAACAGACATTTGTAAAGTATAATTGTTAGGTCAATCAGATCATGAGAAAAAACACAAAGGAAGGATGGTTGGTGAACAGATGTTAGTATGGTTTAAAGATAGGGAGATAGTCAAAGCAGTATGGTATGGATTGTGTTAGGGAGAATTCTGATAAATGTGCTAATTTCCCTTACCTTTTGAGACCCCCAGCAACTTTTCTGGATTTTGAGGACTTGATTTTTTTACCTGGAAAGAGTGTGAGCCTTTGTTCCCACTCTTTCATGTATTTTGATGTGTGCATGATCTTTTGATGATAGGCATCATCTTTTCTTGTGTGTCACAAAGCACCCTCAGTGCAGTGACACAGGGATGTTTTTCAGACTTCCCAAGGTTTAAATACCACCTTCTCTGGGACTGATTACTGTCTCCCAGTGAAGGTGAATGTAAAGTTAAATTGACTTTGCTAGTCTTTTTAAATTGCTAGACCCAGCACACACTGCCTTACAGCAGAGTGCTGGAGAGAATACCTAGTATTCCCTATGCCTAGAAAACTCATGTAGCACTCCAATGCTACCCTTTCCTCTCAGAATGGCTGGTGGCAATGGTATTACCATGATTTTCCCGACCGCAACCCGTTTAAACGCTCTGTTAGCTAAAATCCACCAGAGCCATGTTTTTCAAGATGGCGTCTGAGCCCCCTCTGTAAAAACAGGTTCTGATTGACTTTTTTCTGCAATTTCTTTTTGGAAAGGTCCTTCTAGTGTTTGGTCCATTTGTTTGTTCTCTTTGGCAGGCTTCAGTACTGGCAGTGCAACGGACTCCTGTCTTCCCCCCCGACGAGATCCTCTCTTCCCCCGGACGAAGCACTGACTTGCATCCGCTGCCAGGAACAACTGCCCCCGCTGGAGTATTCTCACCACTTTAAGGTACCGTGTCCGCCAGGCCTCCCTTTCTAAAGATTGCTACAAGGTAATAATAATCCCTTAACCTTCTGGACTGGGCTTGCCGCCTTGACCATCTAACTGGTCCCTTTCTTTTGGTCCAACTCTTTCTGAAACTTTTCGAGACTTTTGTGCACTTTTCAACCGTGTGACCTTGGCCACATTTCGTTCTGATCCTCTTAAAGTGGATCCGGCTTTCTGAACTCTAACTTCACGGTTTGATTCTGCCTTCCACTCTTGCTGCGTCTTGGGAAAGTGTTGGGATCTGTTTCAATTTATGCTCTGCCTTTCTCTCCCTTTTAAACCGAATTTTTAGAGTGCCATCTGCGTTTAGCGCTCACCGTTGTCTGAAAATAAGTGGGGCTTTACTTAAGACTTGTCTAATATTCTTTTAAGAGAGTGTCTATCTTTTAGTGACCGTGTTTTTGAACTGCTTAATATTAGTGCCTGGGTGTTTTATTAGATGTGGTTTTAAATAAATAATTATATCTCTTTTACACCAAGCTCTGGTCAGTGTTTGCTTGTTCTACTGTATTCTTTTGACCTATTGTGAATACTCTGTATACTGCCTAACTCTTCTTGAGGGAAGTCTGACTGCTCAGCCACAACTACCAAGTGAATCTGTGTGGTACAGACTGCTACCAAGTGGGTTTACTGCCAAACACCTGTAGTCTTAAATCTTTTGCAGTGGTCCCAGAGGGAACTGCACAGGTTTATGCCTAACACTGGTGTACAGCGGTGGGATTTGTATTGAGTATACACTTTAGTGTGCTTGTTGAATACTTTAGGACAACTAACCACAAATCTTAGCACTAAAAAGCTTATTTTCTAACTATGTCTGCTATGGAGAGTTATACCCTAGAATCATTGTCTGCCAAAACTGCTGATTGCTTAAAAGTATTGTGTAGACATAAGAATCTCTCTGAGAAGGGCACAAAAATGGAACTTATAGAAAGATTGTTAGAAAACCAAAGTCTGGGTGGTACAGAGGAATCTACCCCCCCCCCCACACCCCCAGCAAATGTAGAAAACAGTGATGGTATTGATCTAAATCAAAGTCTTGATAATGAGTCAGAAGAGGAAAGTGAACCTAATGAAGTTAGCCACTCTGAGCCTCTGTCTGCCTTACCCTCTGTACCTACTGGGCCTATACCAGGTCCTACATGTAACCCTGCTTATTTTGAACTTGAAAAAATGAATCTTGAATTAGAGTACAAACGTTTTATTGCTCAATCTGAAAGAAACCAAGAGCTAGAGTTCAGAAGAATGAATGCCCAGACTGAGCAGAAGCACGCTGAGTTAAGACTCAGAGAAATAGAGCTTAATCATGAACTAGAAATGAAGAAGTTGCCTGTGGAAAATACTTCTCTCTCCTCTGGTTCCTCTAGGAGTTCCAGTCCCAAAAAGACCCCGGATGCCTAAGGAATTAGTGGGTATGTATGAACCTAAGTTGGATGTGTTGGATTGGTTAAAAATGTTTGAGTATACTCATGGGCTCCAGGACATCACAGGGAATGAGTTACTTCCCTGGTTGTTCTCTAGGCTTCCCCCTGTTGCAACTGATGTGGTAATGGAGTTGGGGGAGGTGGATGAGAAGGATTATGAATGTGTGAAGCTAGCTTTGATAGCTAGATTTGGGAAGACCTCTTCCCAGTACCTTAAGAGGTTTAGGAACCTCAAAAAGCATGATGTACCCCTTGGGCTACCTGGGTGAGTGAAAGTTTGAAAAACATAGAGGAATGGATTAAGGGTTACAAGGTTAACACTTATGAAGGAATGAAGAATCTTGTAATGTTGGAGTCAATGTATGATGCCTGCTCTCCTGGGCTCAGACAGCACTTGGCTGATTCAAAGGAATTGGATTCCAGGAAGTTAGCTAAGGCTGCTGACTTGTGGGTTGCCAACAGGGCCACTCACAAGGATTCTGGGGCTACTCAGAAAAAGGATGAGGGAAAACAGCCAAGAAAGGACTCCAAAGAGAATTCTAATAATTCCAATTCCAAAGAGGGCCCAAAACAAAACCAAAAGGGTAAGCCACAAGGGAAACCAAATCAGGCTAGTGTACCTTCTGGTGCCAAACCAGAAGGAGGTCAGAACAAGCCACCATTCCAGAAAGCATTTGGTAAATGCTTTGTTTGTGGCTCTACTGACCATGTGAAAGGAGATCCCAGATGTAATGGTAAACCTTCAGGGGTCCAGCTTGTCTCCTTAGCCTTCGCTCCAGAGGAGGAAGTACAAATGGCAAGTGGAAACTTTCTATTGCTGGCTGATGAACCCATGGGAGTCTCAGCCAGCGTTTCTTTAGTGTCTCTGGGGTTGTGGGAACAACAGAACTTAGATGTCTATATTTCTATCCCAGATAATACTAAAGAGTATTATAAGGACAGTGTCCAGGTGAATGGCCAGGAGACTCCTGCCATTAGGGACACTGGGGGAAGCATAACTGTGGTGGACAAATCGTTTTTTCAGGCTGAGGATGTTGCTAAGGCACCCAAATGCCTCACCAACTTAGCTGGAGGGCCTGTGCAGATGCTTCCCCAATTACCAATTCTCATCCAGTGTAATGACATGACTGCGAAGAAACCTGTCAGCATACAATGTGAGGTGCCAGGAAGGGTTCTGTTGGGTAATGACTTAAAAACTCTTGGAGTAGTGTCACATACCCCCAGACCTCCTAGTAAAAGGTTACAGGAGCTCACCAGACCTGTAAGGGAGAGAACCATGAGAGGTGCTCCCAAGGAGATGATGAAGAAAGAGATCACTCCTGCTCCACTGGAGATGCCAGCTGCTGTCTCTAAGAAACTAGAAGGAAAAGGGAAACCTAAAACTTCTAAAAAGAACCTCACAGCCAGCACTCCAGTGCAGCCAACAAGGACTTCCCAGAGGTTGTCCAAAGTTACACCAGTAACTCCCCCTCCAGCTGAGGCTGAGAGGGAGGTACAACCCTGTGTGGTTGAACTAGACTCTGAAGAAGAGCTAGTGGAAGGCCAGGAACTCATTGGAGATTTGGATCCTGTTGACCATCCTGAGCTGCAGTCTTTACTGGCAGAAGGTGGACCCAACAGGGCAGACTTCAGTAAGGGACAGAGAGAATGTCCAGCTCTGGAAGGTCTTTGCCACCAGGCAGATGCTCAGGCTGAAGGGCAAGAGCCTGGGAAATATAGGTTACACTGGGAAGATGGCCTCTTCTGCAGTGAACCAACGGAGTCTGCACCTGGGGACAACAAATGACTTGTAGTACCCCCGGAGAACAGACCACAGTTCTTGCAGTTAGCCCATGACATTCCTTTGGCTGGTCACTTGAGTTTCAAGAAGACTAAGGAAAGGCTCTCACTCTACTTTTATTGGCCAAAGATGGGGGCTGAAGTAGATAAGTATTGCAGGAGCTGCCACACCTGCCAGACTTCTGGTAAGGTTGGCTCCAAGAATGTGGCACCTTTAGTTCCTCTGCCTGTAGTGGGAGTCCCATTTGAGAGAGTAGGGATCGACATTATTGGTCCCCTTGATCCTCCAACCTCCTCAGGCAACAGGTTCATACTTGTTGTAGTAGACCATGCTACTAGGTACCCTGAGACAATTCCTATGAGGACTGTTACAGCTCTGGCTGTGGCTAAGGCCCTCCTAAGGCCCTGCTAAGGAGGCTAAGGAAGTAATCTCTGACAGGGGGTGAATTTTATGTCCCACTACATGAAAGCCATGTGGAAAACCTGCAGAGTTACTTACAAGTTCTCAACCTCATACCACCCTCAGACAAATGGACTGGTTGAAAGGTTCAACAGAACCATGAAGAGCATGATAGGTGCTTTAGAGGACCCCCTTAAAAGAAAGTGGGACCTCCTACTGCCAGGCCTTCTCTTTGCTTATAGAGAAGTCCCTCAGGAGGGAGTAGGTTATTCTTCCTTTGAACTTCTTTATGGTCATCCGGTCAGAGGTCCATTGGCCATGATCAAGGAGGGGTTGGAGAGTGCTCCTTCCCCCAAGCCAGTCAGAGTGACTGACTATGTGATAGGTCTCTGAAGGAGAATGTCACAAATGATGGAAGAAGCAAGTGATAACTTGAAAGCTGGACAAGCACTGGTCAAGCACTGGCATGACCAAAAGGCTAACATGGTTGAGTTTACTCAGGACCAGCTAGTTCTCGTTATGATTCCAACATGGCAGAGGGCCTTGCAAGACAAATGGATGGGACCCTTCAAGGTTGTGGGTAAACTTAGAGAGGTCAACTATCTGGTGGACTTGGGCAATCCCAAGGAGGCTCCAACAGTCAACCAAACCAACAGACTAAAAGCGTATTTCTCCAGACCTGACGTAGGAGCTTTGCTTCTAGCATCATCAGAGGAAGAAGAAGAGAGTGAAGCTCTTCCTGATCTCCTCAGAGGCTTACCTTTAGACGAAAAGATTGAAGGAGTAAATCTCTCTTCAAACCTGACACCTGAGCAACAGGAAGAGTGCAAATCTATGTTAAATCAGTTTGCCTCCCTGTTCTCACTTTCACCAGGCTTGACCCCTTGGGGACAGCATGACATACTCACTGGTGACTGTCTGCCAGTCAAACACAGAGGATATTGAATGTCAGAGAATGTAAGAACCCACATCAAAGGTGAGGTCAGCAAGATGCTTGATCTCGGGGTAATAGAGCCCTCTACTAGTCCATGGTCTAGCCCAGTTGTGTTAGTACCAAAGGCTGGATCTAAGGAACTTAGATTCTGTGTGGATTACAGAGCTCTTAATGCAGTCACTAAGACTGATGCCCACCCTTTGCCAAGGACAGATGAGTTGGTGGATAGACTTGGTGCAGCCAAGTTCCTCAGCACATTTGACTTGACGTCAGGCTATTGGCAAATAGCCCTGACAGACCATGCCAAGAAGAAAACTGCATTCTCTACCCCCGTTGGCTTATACCAGTTTAAGGTTATGCCTTTTGGATTGAAAAATGCACCTGCTACATTTCAAAGGATGGTAAACCAGGTTCTGAATGGGATGGATGACTTATGCATGGCATACTTGGATGACATATCAGTGTTCAGCAATTCCTGGGAAGAACATGTGGACCACCTGAGATATGTTTTGCAGGCTCTTGGAAAGGCCAATCTGACCATAAAGGCATGTAAAAGATTGGACAGAGTAAAGTGGTCTACCTTGGACAGGAAGTAGGAGGTGGAGAAATAAGGCCTTTGCCCAGTAAGATTGAAGCTGTGCAAAATTGGACAACACCTACTACTCAGACCCAGGTGAGAGCCTTCTTAGGCCTCACTGGGTATTACAGGAATTTTATTGAGAACTATGGGTCCATAGCTTCTCCACTGAATGTCATCTCCTCTCCTAAATTCCCTAAAAAGGTTAGGTGGAATGAGGAATGCAATCAGGCCTTTGAAACCTTGAAAAAGGCTCTTTGCCAAGCCCCAGTACTCAGAGCTCCTGACTACCACCAAACTTTCATTGTGCAAACAGATGCTTCAAATGTAGGAATAGGTGCAGTCCTCAGACAACTAGAAGGGAAAGGTAGGGAGCACCCCATTTGCTTCATCAGTAGAAAACTGAAGGATCCTGAAACAAGGTGGGCAACCATTGAACGAGAGTGTTTTGCTATTGTGTGGGCTCTGAAGAAGTTTAGGCCATACTTGTATGGTTCTATTTTTGCCATTCAGACTGACCACAACCCTTGAGATGGTTAATGCAAATGAAAGGGGAAAACCCAAAACTATTGAGATGGTCAATCTGCCTGCAAGGGTTTGATTTCACCATTGAGCACAGGTCAGGGTGTCATCACCAAAATGCTGATGGTCTCTCTAGGATGTATGGCATCGACTAGAGGTATGAGATTCATCCAGGAGTGGATTAAATCCTCCTGTCCCTTAGTCTGGGGGTGGGGGAGGGTTAGGGAGAATTCTCTGTTTAGGCTGAATTTCCTAACCTAGTGAGTCCCCCAGCAGCTTTGCTGGATTTCTGGAGTTTGTTTTTTTTCTTCTCCTGCCAAGAGTGAGACACTTTTTCTCCCACTCCTGGACATGATTTATGGTGTTCCTTTGACTGTTAATGTGTTTTTATGGGCTATGGGGTCCTTTACTCCATAGGGTCTCATGTGTTTTTACTATGTGTGTTACACAGCACCTTCCGTGCAGTGACACAGGGGTGTCATAGTGACACCCCACCATAGACTCCATACCCTGGGACTGACTACTGTCTCCCAGGGCATGTAAAGTCACCATTGGCTTTACTAGTCCCAAATTATGAACAGAAACCAGTACAAACCATCATATTGTGGACGTACTGGCCGGGGCAATTCGATTGCCCTGGGGTCTGTTAGTCGAGGGGGCACGTCTCTGTCCCCCCTGATCGAGTTTTGGCTGGTGGCAGTGGATACTACTTTTTATATTCGACCGCGAATATATCCCTATGGGATTTTCCCATTGTTCGAGGCTACCAACTTTAATTATTTAATTCTCATAGCCTCGAACATACCGCCGGTTTATTTATTTAATATTAATTCGCCGGTTGATATTTTGTGCCAGGACTCAATTCTAAAATGGCGTTTGTGTCCTCTTCTGTGACTCCAACCCAAGCCAAGCCCTTTGTTTGGCTTTTGGCGGGCTTCTCCACAGAAGCCTCCAAACGTGGTGCCACTCTGTCTGGGTACCACAGGGGGTGTGGGAGGGGGTTTAGGCACCCTGGACTGAGTTTCCTTGGTAACTCAAGTAGCACTCTTGTGTGATTGGCCCAAGTGGTGAGCCGGCCGGCTCACCACTTAGCATGTTTGATTGACAGCTAGGCTGAGTGAATGGGGGTGTGCTGCATAAAAGAAGGGCTTTGGGGACTGGAACTTCAGAAGTCGCCACAGGATCTGAGAATCCGACGAGGGAGAAGCTGAGCCGACCTGCTACGACGACACCACCGGTGGAGCCCTGCGGAACTGACTCACCACTTCCCGACGACAGAGAAGATCTCCCGGCTGGAGAGTCTTCTTCCCCTGACTGGTGGGCACAACCAGTTTACCTTCTTTTTCTCGCATCCCAGGAGGTCTTGTGGTGGAATTGCCCGTGCCAAGCACCCCGGCAACCGGATAGCCACTTACCACTGGACCGCTAATAAAAGGACAGCTCCTTTTAACTGAGAACTCCGCGGCTGATTTCTCCCCTGGCAGTGCAACGGACTCCTGTCTTCCCCCCGACGAGATCCTCTCTTCCCCCAGACGGAGCACTGACTTGCATCCACTGCCAGGAACAACTGCCCACGCTGGAGTATTCTCACCACTTTAAGGTACTGTGTCCGCCAGGCCTCCCTTTCTAAAGATTGCTACAAGGTAATAATAATCCCTTAACCTTCTGGACTGGGCTGGCCGCCTTGACCATCTAACTGGTCCCTTTCTTTTGGTCCAACTCTTTCTGAAACTTTTCGAGACTTTTGTGCACTTTTCAACCGTGTGACCTTGGCCACATTTCGTTCCGATCCTCTTAAAGTGGATCCGGCTTTCTGAACTCTAACTTCACGGTTTGATTCTGCCTTCCTCTCTTGCTGTGTTCTTGGGAAAGTGTTGGGATCTGTTTCAATTTAGGCTCTGCCTTTCTCTCCCTTTTAAACCGAATTATTAGGGTGCCATCTGCGTTAAGCGCTCACCGCTGTCTGAAAATAAGTGGGGCTTTACTTAAGACTTGTCTAATATTCTTTTAAGGGTGTGTCTATCTTTTAGTGACCGTGTTTTTGAACTGCTTAATATTAGTGCCTGTTTGTTTTATTAGATGTGGTTTTAAATAAATAATTATATCTCTTTTACACCAAGCTCTGGTCAGTGTTTGCTTGTTCTACTGTGTTATTTTGACCTATTGTGAATACTCTGTATACTGCCTAACTCTTCTTGAGGGAAGTCTGACTGCTCAGCCACAGCTACCAAGTGAATCTGTTTGGTACAGACTGCTACCAAGTGGGTTTACTGCCAAACACCTGTAGTCTTAAATCTTTTGCAGTGGTCCCAGAGGGAACTGCACAGGTTTCTGCCTAACACTACTGATGAGGATTCTGGGGATACTCAGAAGAAGGATGAGGGAAAGCAGCACAAGAAAGATAACAAAGAGAATTCCAATACCTTCACTCCAAAAGACGGCCACAAACATAAGAAGGGTAAGCCACCTGGGAAACCGAATCAGGCTAGTGAAGCCTCTGGTGCTAAATCAGAGGGAGGTCAGGCCAAACCCCCATTTATCAAAACATTTGGGAAATGTTTTGCTTGTGGGTCAACTGACCATGTGAAAGGGGATCCCAGATGAAAGGGTAAACCTTCAGCGATCCACACTGTCTCTTTAGCCTTCTCCCCAGAGGAAGAAGTTCAAAAAGCAAGTGGAACCTTTCACCTACTGGCTTATGAACCCATGAAATTCTCAGCCAGTGTTTCTTTAGTGTCCCTTTGTCTGTGGAAACAACAGAACGTAGATGTCTATAATTCCATCCCAGACAATACCAAAGAATATTACAAAGACAGTGTACTTGTGAATGGTGAGGATACCCCTGCCATCAGAGACACTGGGACCAGCATTACTATAGTGGATTCATCTTTTTTCAAGGTTGAGGATGTTGCTAAGGCACCAAAATACCTCACTAAGCTTGCTGGAGGCCCTGTCCAAATGCTTCCACAGTTACTAGCTCTCATGCAGTGCAATGACATGACTGTCAGGATACCTCTTAGTGTGCAGAGTGAAGTACCTGGGAGATCCCTGTTGGGGAATGACTTAACTCTTGGAATTGTATCAAGCACCCTCAGGCATCCCAGCAAAAGGAAACAGGAGCAGACAAGGAAGGCCAGATAGAGTACCTTAAAAGGCTCTCTAGGGGCAATTACAGAGGAAACTATAATCCCCAGTCCACAGGAATTACTGACTGCTATTTCAAAGAAAAAGGAGTAAGCGGGGAAACCTAAAAACTCCAAGTAAAAAGCCAGTAAGTACTCTTGTGCTACCTACAAGGACATCCCAGAGAGGACTGTCCAATGTTACACCTGTGACTCATCCACCAGTTGAAACTGAGTGTGAGGAACAACCAGGACTGGTTGAATCAGCCGATGAAGATTCAGAGCTGGAAGAAGACCTTCCCCCTGTTGGAGATCTGGCTCCTAAAGACCATCCTGAGCTGCAGCCTTTACTGGCAGAAGGTGGCCCCTGTAGGGCAGACTTCAGCAGAGATCAAAGAGATTGTCCTACTCTTGAAGGCCTTCGCCAACAGGCAGCTTCCCAGGTGAAAGGGCAAGAACCAGGGAAGCATAGGTTATACTGGGAAGATGGCATCTTCTACAGTGAACCAACTGAGTCTATCTCAGGGGACTACAGGAGACTTGTAGTGCCTCTAGAAACTAGACACCAGTTCCTACAGTTAGCCCACAAGATTGCTTTGGCTGGTCACTTAAGTTTCAAGAAGACTAAGGAAAGGCTTTCTCTTTATTTCTACTGGCCTAAGTTGGGGTCTGATGTAGATAAATTCTGTAGGAGCTGTCACACTTGTCAGACATCTGGCAAGAGTGGAGCAAAGAATGTGGCACCCTTGGTGCCTCTCCCAGTGGTGGGAGTCCCTTTTGAGAGGGTAGGGATCAACATTGTTGGTCCCTTAGACCCCCTAACCTCTTCAGGCAAAAGGTTTATCCTGGTTCTACTAGACATGCTACTAGGTATCCTGAAGCCATACATATGAGGACTATTACAGCTCAGGCTGTTGCTAAGGCCCTACTTTGTTTTTTTACCAGGGTAGGTTTTCCTAAGAAAATCATCTCTGACTGGGGATCCAATTTTATGTCCCACTACATGCAGGCCATGTGGAAGAACTGTGGAGTGACTTACAAGTTCTCCACTGCCTACCATCCCCAGACCAATGGGTTGGTAGAGAGGTTTAATTGTACTATCAAGAGCATGATAGGTGCTTTAGAGGAACCCCTTAGAAGAAAGTGGGACCTTCTACTGCCATGCCTTCTATTTCCTTATAGAGAAGTCCCTCGGGAGGGAGTTGGATTTAGTTCCTTGGCCCTAATTAAGGAGGGGTTGGAGAGTGCTCCTTCCCCCCAAGCCAGTGAGGGTCACTGACTATGTGATAGGTCTCTGGAGGAGAATGTCACACATGATGACAGAAGCATCAGATAACTTAAAAGCAGATCAGGCTCTGGTGAAGCATTGGCATGACCAAAAGGCCAACATGGTTGAGTTTATTTAAGACCATCACGTTTTAGTTATGGTACCTACAAGGCAGAGGGCCTTGCAGGACAAATGGATAGGACCCTTCAAGGTGGTGGGAAAACTTGGAGGTCAATTATCTGGTGGACTTAGGCAATCCTAAGGAGGCTCCCAGAGTCTTTCACACCAACCGTCTAAAAGCTTATGTCTCAAGACCAGAAGTAGGAGCTTTGCTTCTAGCTTCAGCTCAAGAGGAGGAGGAGAGCGAACCTCTACCTGACCTACTCAGATGACATCCTTTAGATGAGAAGATAGAAGGAGTCAATCTCTCTTCTAATCTGACACTGGAACTACAGGAGGAGTGCAAGTTTCTGTTAAATCCGTTTGCCTCCCTGTTTTCACTATCACCAGGCTTGACCCCTTGGGGACAGCATGATATTCTCACTGGTGACTGTTTACTTGTCAAAAGCAGAGGTTACAGGATGTCAGAGCATGTAAGAACCCACATAAAGGAAGAGGTCAACAAGATGCTTGATCTTGGGATAATAGAGCCATCTACCAGTCCATGGTCTAGTCCAGTTGTACTAGTGGCAAAGGCAGGATCCAAAGAGTTGAGGTTCTGTGTGGACTATAGAGCTCTTAATGCAGTCATAATGTCTGATGCCCATCCTTTACCAAGGACAGATGAACTGGTGGACAAACTTCGTTCAGCCAAGTACCTCAGTACATTTGATCTCACGTCAGGCTATTGGCAAATAGCCCTGACAGACCATGCCAAGGAGAAAACTGCATTCTCCACACCAGCAGGCCTCTAACAGTTTAAGGTAATGCCTTTTGGACTAAAGAATGCACCTGCAACATTCCAAAGGATGGTTAATCAAGTTCTGAATGGGATGGTGGACTGCTGCATGGCATACATGGATGACATTGCAGTGTTCAGCCCTACACGGAATGAGCATGTTGACCACTTAGGATATGTTTTGCAGGTTCTTGAGCAGGCCCATCTCACCATAAAGGCAAGTAAGTATCAAATTGGTCAGAGTAAAGTGGTCTACCTTGGACATGAGGTAGGAGGAGGTGAAATCAGGCCATTGCCTAGCAAGGTACAAGCTGTACAAAACTGGGCCACCACTACTACTCAAACCCAAGTGAGAGCCTTCATAGGCCTCACTGGTTACTATAGGAAATTCATAGAGAAGGATGGGACCATAGCTTCTCCCTTGAATGTAGTCTCCTCACCCAAATTTCCCAAAAAGGTCAGGTGGGATGAGGAGTGCACTCAAGCATTTGAAGGACTTAAGAAAGCCCTTTGTCAAGCTCCATTTTTAAGAGTTCCTGATTTCAACCAAACCTTCATTGTGCAAAGAGATGCTTCCAATACAGGTAATACCAGAAACAAGGTGGGCAACCATTGAAAGAGAATGCTTTGCTATTGTGTGGTCACTGAAGAAGTTTAGGCCATACTTGTATTGGTCTACTTTTGTGATTCAGACTGACCACCAACCCTTGAGATGGTTGATGCAAATGAAAGGAGAAAATCCTAAACTACTGAGATGGTCAATCAGCCAGTAAGGGTTTGATTTCACCATTGAACACAGGTCAGGGTGTAACCACCAAAATGCTGATGGTCTCTCCAGGATGTTTGACCGACTGGAGTAAGGAGATTCATCCAGGAGTGGATTAAATACTCCTGTCCCTTAGTCTGGGGGGGACGAGTGCTAGGGAGAATTCTCATAAATGTGCTAATTTCCCTTACCTTTTGAGACCCGAGCTACTTTGCTGGATGTTGAGGACTTGAGTTTTTACCTGGAAAGTGTGTGAGCCTTTTTTCCCACTCTTTCATGTATTTTGATGTGTGTTTTTACTTTTGTGTTCTTTTGGATATGGAGTTTTAGACAACTCCATAGGCATCACATTTTCTTGTGTGTCACACACCACCCTCAGTGTAGTGACACAGGGATGTCTTTCAGACTTCCCAAGGTTTAAATACCTTCTCTGGGACTGACTACTGTCTCCCAGTAAATGTAAAGTTAAATTGATTTTGCTAGACTTTTTAAATTGCTAGACCCAGCACACACTGCCTTACAGCAGAGTGCTGAAGGGAATACCTAGAATTCCCTATGCCTAGAAAACTCAAGTAGCACTCAAATGCTACCCTTTCCTCTCAGAATGGCTGGTGGCAGTGGCAGTGGTATTACCATGATTTTCCCGACCGTGACCCGTTTACTTTACTTTGACACTATTAGAGAGCCAGCCTATATTTTGCGACGAGAGACAATGGGACTATTTGTCCTGTATTTTGTTTATCTACAGGGCTTCATAAGGCGCTGACATTGAACATTCAAACAGCCTTTGAGGAGTGGTCTTACTGACACTAAGATACGGTAAGCATCTCCTAATACATCACAATATTGTTAATATTATTGATGTATTTTAGAGACCACATGTATTAATAAGGTGTGGTCTGTGTTTCTTTAAGGTTTGGCCTGGATATTGCCTTTGGGATTGAAACCATAAAGTTGAAGATAATTACGCATTAGAATTGCAATTTGGGAATCAACAAACCACCATCCGCACTGCTACGACAAAGTCAACTTGTCAAGTTCTTCCTTAGAGGCCACTGCAAGACCGGTTTAAGGTGTTGTTACGCCCCGGTGTATCTATACCCCTGAAGAAGTTCCTTATAGTAATTCTAACCACTAGAGGAACGAAACATGTTGGGAAACTTGAGATACTAATATAAAGCATCAATAAAAGCTTAAAGAATCTCAAATAGGTGAAACTCAGGTATTGACTAACCCAGACATCTAGACAGGAGGTACTCATTGTCAACAACACAGTATCACCTGTTGTAATATCAAGTGGTTCAATCCTATTGTAAAAATGGAGACTTGAATAACTGAAAGCTGTTCATATTTTTATGCACATTTGAATTGAGATCTCTAAAGGAGAGATACTGTGAAATTGCGTTTTTTGTACAATTGAAGCACATTTTGCACATTAGTATTGATGTGACGAACATCGCTATGCACTTTAGAGCACTGGACACTTTATGTTTTATGTGATGATTTTAACAACTCTATTTATTAAAAACTGTTTATGTTATTATAATATTGTTCTATGAAGTAAGGTTGTATTTTCCTTGAACTTCTACTTGTCTTTGTTTGAATTGTCATTCACTAATGTGTGGATCCCTAATTCATCCAGTGAACTACATGCCATAAACCTAATTTAGGTGTGGGAGGTTTGTTGTTCTAATTATGTCAAGGGCTGCCAGAAAAAGTGCACAGACAGCTCAAGAAGCTGGTGGGTATGGAAGCAAAACCTTGGCCAGAAATACAGTTAACAATATTGCATCATTGCCGTCTGTTGCATGAGAAAAGTCAAAAGAAAGAAGAAGGCAGTAAGCTTGAGGTGGCTAAGTTGGCACAGAAAAAGCTATCAAACTATGCTATAGAAGAGGCAATGTTAACTAGTGGAGAAGGGAAGGGAACACAGCAAACAATAGGTATGCCACAGGTGAATAAGCAACGGCAGTTTGATCAAGGAGGGAATGGATTTGCACCACGAGGTAGGGAAAACGTTCGAGGAAGGGGAGGTTTTGAGAACAGTCAAGGGAATTTCCAAAGTAACCAAGGTGGGTTTCAGCCTCTACAGAATGAAAATCAAGGCATGCAGGGAGGACAAATTAGAAAGCTTCCTCCTGTATGTTGGACATGTGAGTACATTTTTACTCTCAGGTAATGCCATGAATGTTCAAGGTTTCACAGGAGCTACAAGTAGGGTTCCTTTTACTGAAGAATTACCAGTCTCTATAGGAGAATGTGATATGTCTGTGCCATTGTTGTATTCAAGGCACACACCAGTTAATATACTCGGTCGATATTTAATGACGAAGTTGAATATGACGATTTCTTTTTCTGATGAAGGCATAGTGTGTTCAACACTAGGAATACATTATTTAAATGTGAGTGAATTCTTTATGGCATTTACAGGGCAAATAGCCATACAAGGGGTACCATTAGAACGAGAGGTGTTTCATTATGGGGTACGTATTTTGTTAACATGGCTGCCTGGGCTAGTAGGTAAGACTATGAGGATACCTGATGAGTTTCTCTTTAGGCCAGAGATTCCCATAGATGAAGAGGGGGGGGCAGAGGTTTCCCTTAGAACTAAAAGCAGCTGTAGTACAAGGGGTTTTGGCTATGCGCATAGGATTTGATGACAATGGCAGATCATGGAGCACAGTAATTGCTATCGGAGAAGGTTACACATTAACTGATGTCACTGATGAGGACTTGTTTAAAGATGACCCATTTGATGATGAAGTGGTGTTCGAGATTAGCATTAAATATTGGGTTAAATCAGAAAAATGCAAGATTCTGCAGAGAATGATGATAGTGAGACAGCACCCTGCATTTTTCAATGAGGACATGGCAAAAGTGCCCGTTTCTTTATGGACCACAGGCCCCTATGACGTATGCCTATAAAAGGAGGTTGAAGAAGTTAAGATTAAACTGAAGTCAGGAACAATTTTACATCGAGCACAACAGTATCCTATGTCTCGGGAGGCAGACAAGGGTATTTTTAAGACGATATCCGCCATTATGGATCAAGGCAATCTAGTGATGCCAGAGTCACTGTGCACTATGGCCGTGTATCCTGTGAAAAAATCGTAGGGGGGGTTGTGACGTTTAATTCAAGACATTAACCATATTGTAGAAGCCGAGTTTCCTCTAGTTCCTTACCCGGCGACGATCTTATGTAGTATCCCTGTTGAGGCGCAATATTTCACTGTGATTGACTTGAAAAATGCGTTTTTCTCAATCCCATTGCACAAAGATTCTCAAGATCTGGCGTCATTTATGTTCAGACAGACTACATTAAAAAGCACAAGATCACCCCAGGGATATTGTGAGTCCCCATTGATTTTCAATAGAGTTCTGCAGATGGACCTAAGCAATATCAATTTCCCATGTGTTGTGTTGCAATACGTGGATGATATTTTGGTCTGCAGCATATCAGAAGAGTGCAGATGCGACTCAGTTCAGCTGATGAATATTTTAGCCGAGAAGGGATATAAGGTGGATAAAGAAAAATTGCAGTATTGCCAAGAAGAGGTGTTATACATAGGCCCGTTAATTTCACATGAAGGAAAGGAAGTTATAACTGAAAGGGCTGAGGCAATTTTGAAAACAGCAAAACCACATACAATAAAGCAGATGCAGCAAGTTTTGGGACTATGCAATTATGTGAGGGCATGGGTATTTGATTATAATTCATACACAAGGCCATTGTTGGAAGCACTAAAAAGGCTCAAGCGAGTCAGGAAAAGATTGTATGGACTGAGGAAATGGAGGAAGGGTTTAATGAGTAGAAAAAGGCAATTTGCACAGCTCCAGTTTTAGGGATTCCGAATTATTCAGAGGAATTCTTTTTATTCTTGCACATAAATTGAACAGTTATGACGGCAGTACTCATGCAGAGAACTACGTCGGGGTACAAGCCTTTAGCATATTACAGTGGGATTCTGGACTCAGTAATGAGGGGTCATTTCCCCTGCGAACAATCTTTGGCAGCCGCTGCATTCGCTATTGCGAAGTCTGCCAGCATAGTAATGGGGTGTTCCATGACGATGTTTGTTGAGCATGCATTATTTGCTGTTTTGGAAAAACCTAAGGGTATGCTGACGTCTCAAAGAGCTTCTGCTTATGAGGTAGTCACATCGAATCCGGAGATTACAATAGTCAGATGTAAAACAGTGAAACTTGCCACTTTTGTAGCCAAACCACTGGCAGATGACGAGCGGGCACATGATTGCTCCAACTGTGAGGAGTTTTAAGATGAGATTCCGAGGATGAAAGAAAATGCTCTAGCAGCTGGGAAGGTTTTCTTTATTGATGGTTCTTCGAAAAACTATCAAACTGATGGGCAAAGATATTCAGGTGCCACTGTGGTAAGGCACATGGCTAATGGGGAATTAGAAGTATTTATAAGTGCACAACTACCGTCTCACTTTTCAGCGCATGCTGCAGATTTAGTGGTGCGGATTTTTGCACCTGAGAAAAAGGCAGACCAGGCAATAACCGTGTACAGTAACTCCTATGTTACGTCAACAGTGCACGCAGGGCTAGCACGTTGGAAAAGGAGGAGCTACCTCCGAGCGGATGGCACTCCATTGCAACATGCCACCTTATTGGACAGACTTATTAAAACATTACAGCTCCTAGTAGCTATGGCGATCGTTAAGTGTGCAGCGCACTCTAAGAGAGCAGACTTTATTTCACGCAGAAACCAAGCCGCAGACAAAGAAGCAAAACGAGTTGCATATTCCGAGAATATTATGAGCTTTGATACGCCTGATGTGAATGAAAGAATGGTGGTGATGATGATTATAAATGAAAGTTTTAATAACTTGTCGAAGACGCAACTAATGGAAGTTCAAGATTAATCACCACAGGATGAGAAAGATCTGTGGACATGGAGGGGGTGTTCTTTATCCCCATCCGAGGCATTGTGGTGACCGGAAAGCACTGGTAAACCGGTGATGCCTGTAGCCTTATTAAGGGTGGCGTTGGAACAGCTACACTACCCTGCACATGTCACTAGGGAAAGCCTTGCAGCAACTATTGCGGAGGAGTGGTTCATACCAAATTTGTTATAACATGTTACATTTTATGTTGTATATTGCATTGTATATCCAAGGTTTACTGTTGGGCACACGCTGCGAACAGTCAGGGGTGTTATCCCTCGACCGAATGGTCCTTTTCAACATTTACATATCAACTATGTTGACATGCTGCAGGTCTGTTATGGTTACAGATATATGATAGTGGTAGTGTGCCCCTTCTCAAGGTGGGTCGAAGCTGGCCCATGCATACATCCAGATGCCACTTGCGTGGCAAAGTTCCTAGTTCGAGAAGTATTTCCTAGATGAGGAATATGTGAGGTATGAAGATCAGGTAATGGCTCCCATTTTGTGAATGTAGTGTTCGAGCAGATTAACTTATTGCTTAGTATAAACCATACGTTATCTTCGGCTTATCACCCGCAAGCCAACAGAATATGTGAGAGACTCAACAGTCTGCTTAAAGAAAGGATAGCTAAGCTTAAGTTAACATTGAAAAAACAATGGCTGCATTGCCTGCTTCTTGCATTATATGCGTTGAGGAATCAGCCAGGTTCTGACCATCATTTTACGCCCCATGAACTAGTAACAGGGAGACAAATGAGAATGCCTCTCACTCCTCCATCAAGGACTAGAAGTGATGCCCAGACAAAAGGAGACTTGTTAGGAGATGAGCTACGTGCCTACTTAACATGTATGACTAAACGTATCTCTGTCATTTCAGATCAGGTCAAGTGAACGGGGTGTCGGTCTCAGAACACAGATGAAGACAATACAGCAACCGGATCAAATGAACTTCTATTGCCAAGACTCTTTCCAGGCGATCAGGTACTGATCCATAATTTTGTCCACAAATGGCATCAACCCAGGTTTAATGGCCCTTTCTTCGTGGAGGATGTCACTCCATCAGAAGTGAAGGTGCAAGGAAGACATGCTTGGATATTCCTGGGAGACATGAAGATCTACATAGGCGAGACCACTGCACCCCCACCCCTTTCGGAAGCAAGTCAAGGAGAAGTAGTTCAGCACATGCAGACTAGATCGATGAAGAGAAAGAAGGACACAGAGACTGTCCAGTAGACAGATAAAGAGTTAATTGGAATGTGGTTCATTCAGGACACTCTTTGTAGCTGATAAACAAGGAGTGAAAGAAAAAGCTATTGTTCTTGAACCACAGGAGTTTGCTGACATTGTACTGAGACGCATTGAAGTCTTTAAAAGAAATGCCAGATCTAGAGTACATCTTTGACAATTGGAAAAGGGAGCAGTTCCTGATTCCTTTCTCACAGAGTTTCTCTTTGGAGGTGCCCATGGTGGTACATAATGGCAACGTTCATCGGATCATTCTTACTGTTTTCCTCTTTATTCTTCATACATATCCTAATCTGGTTGGGAGAACTACTCACATTTACGTATTTTTGCAAGATTCTAAAAATCGTCCAGTCGTAAGGAATTGCTTGCAGCCACAACAGAGCAAATCCTCCAATTGCTTGAGTACTGTATGGAAGACACAAACGCCTCTGTCTGATGAAGACGCTAATAGACTAGTTGGAATGGTCTTTTATTTCTTGATTGAAGAATGCCCGCATCTCGTTGGATGACAAACTGACACTTGTACATTTGTGAGAGATACTAGGAATCAATTGGCAATCAACCCAATTACTGCGTGATATAATTGAGCAAGTTCGTCTATTGTCTGAAACAACACAGTGAGCATCCTGATGAGCTTATCGAGTGAGGACATCCATAATCTGTTAGCATTGGTCTTTTATTATGTACTGGAAGCACATCCTCATCTGGTTTGGCAAAAGGACAAATCTGTTGTATTCATCAGGAACCATATCAACCGTCCTGCCATTAGCCAGTTGCTTGTGGAGTTCGTGGAGCAGATCCAGCCATTGCCAGAATATTTTAAGAGATTGCCCATTTAAAGTTTGGTTTTTCCTTCCTTAAAAGTAAAAGTAGAAAATGGGTAACACTGATAGCAACAATAATGTGGCAAACAACGAGAGACCACCACGACGTGCAAGAGGCTATTGTTGTATCCGTTGGACTTATTGGTACATCATCTGCACATGCATTATGGTCATTATAATTCTACTTTCTCTCACAGTACATACTGTCTATTATGTAGATCCAAATAAGGCAGTAGTTCCTGTGTATCTTCCTATGCAGCAGGAGGGTACAGAAGTGGCAAGTGTAAGACAATCGAGACCTTATGTTATTGTTTCTATTGTCCTGTGACAGATAAATCTGGGCTTCCTTCTGGGGGGAGGTCGGCTTTGCAGGTTTTTCATGATTCTTGGTTACCTTCATATTATGCCAAAAGAAAGACACATTTTGTGACTGACCCTTCATCAGTAGCACATGTTATGATACCAGTTGCACTGACAAATGTCTCTATGATTCCTCCAATAAGAAGAAACTATGCAGACATACTTCATGAGATGACTATAACAGCTCACAAGGCAAATGTTCAGACGGCACAGTGTGTATCTCACATT
Source organism: Ambystoma mexicanum (assembly GCF_040938575.1). Taxonomy (NCBI): domain Eukaryota; kingdom Metazoa; phylum Chordata; class Amphibia; order Caudata; family Ambystomatidae; genus Ambystoma; species Ambystoma mexicanum. Next base: position 951,780,659 of record NC_090939.1, read on the forward strand.
GCACTCAGGTCAATTCACGGGCTGAACAGCTTATTTAAAATGGGCAACTGAATGGACAGATCCGGATGAAGATGACTATGTGCAAGACACAAAGACAAGAGCAAGAGCCCACACTAAGAAACATGTGATAAGATATGAACAGACTAGAGTGAAAGGGGCTGGAATTAGTTGGGAAGTAAAAAGAAGACTTGAGCGTCCAGGAACATTAGCAGAAGACATTCGAAGATGGAAGAACAGAGGCCAGATGCAGATTTGGGGATCAGTACTTTCTCCAGGTGGATGGGAAGAAGGAGTAGTTATCTGCAGATTTGTGGGTGATAACTGGAGATTACAAACCAATCATTAACATTATACAAAATGCATGCAAATCTCTATGGTTGAGACTTGCTAATCTACAGACATGGGTCGAAGATAAAGGAGGGCCCCTGCAGATAGTGCCTTTGGAAAGTGAGAAGCTGTGCTTAAGAAATAATGGCACAAGAAAGCTTGGAGAGAATCAAAAGTGTGTTTGAGTCTTTGATGTGCCAGGAATGAACATTGGAACAGCAGCGATAATGGATCACCACTGGGCTTGTGGATCCAGAGCTTATAAGAAGCTGCCCAAGGATTGGGGAGGACTGTGTTCTATAGTGAATGTTCATGTTCCAGCATTGGTGATTCCCAAAAATGACCTGAACATTGACGAGTTTACAAAAGCAGACGCTCACCTGAGGAAGAAGAGATCTGCTGAACTCCTGAATCGGATGAAGAGAGAGAACTATTTCTCAGCCAAGTCCACAGAAGCCTTTGATTATATTTATATGAACACAGACTGTTTAGTAGGACTTCATCGATATTCACGATAAGATTCATGCCCAGGATCCAGACAGATGCAAATACTAAGTGGTTACAGATAACCAGGCGGGAATTATTGCAGATGATCAACACGACTATGAAGGGATTCAATGCTATCAAGGAGGAGCTGAGAGCCATACGACTGATGACTCTTCAGAGTAGGTATGTCTTGGACTTGATTACAGCCACGGATGCAGGTGTTTGCTCCAAAATTGGAGAATCATGTTGCACGTTCATACCTGCTCATGACGACGAGAATGGGACCTTGACGGAGGCCATAGAAATGCTGACAAAGTTACACATCCAAATGATAGACGAGGTAGAAGACATAACTGATGACAGTTGGTTTGGATCACTTTTTTTGTGGGTTCCACAATGGATGGCAGATATATTCAGTTTCTTGAAGCCCTGATAGTGAAGCTATTGCTTGGATTTTGTGTGATCAGGATACTAATCTCACAATGCAAGAAGACTGCCAAGAAAGCTGTGGGAATGAAAATCATGATTGATGTCGAGTCAGGATAGAAGACTCAAGAGCTTACAGACGAAGAGATCAGAGACTACATAAAGGCCAGCATCCATGCACCTGAGTGTAAAGACTGGAGCGGGGTGTCTGTACTCCTGCTCTCTATATGGCAGAGGAGAGGCACAGAGGACCCCAGCCAAGAGACTCTATATGGTAGTGCTGGACGAGCAATCAAGGCCTAGCTTCTCAGAAGGTGATGCAGGCTGGTTCTTAAGTACAGTGTAGCGCCCAAGCCCCCACAAAGGAATGTCCACAAACTGTATTAGTTAAAACACAGTCTTTATATAATTAATATTCAAGGTTATGTACACTATCACAATAACTCACTTTGTGCTGGGAAAAATACGAGGAAAAAGGGGTGAACAATGAAGGCGAGGCTGCAGCTTCTTTCCTAGCGGTGCTCGGCGACGACGGAGTGTTGGCGTCCTGCAAGGAAGAGGCATGCGGGGCACCTCGATGATGATAGTTCAGGTTCACAAAGAGATTGTGAAGAGCTGTGGCCCAGCAAGGGCGTCGAGTCGTCCGCCGTCTCTACGGTCGTCAGGTGGTAGCAAACCCACCGGCGGATGCTGCTTGGCACGTCAGCATCCTCGACTTTCTCCGGCGGGACAAAGCGGTTGACGGTGCAGGCGAGAGCGTCCTTGGATCAAATGTTACTTATGCAAAGGGAGCACAGAGGCTCCAGTCGGCGATGGCGGTCGTCAATGATGATGGACAACAATGTCCGGGCGCTTCTCCTTGTGATTCCGCGGCGGTCCCCGTCTCCGGTCGGCAACTTGTGGTAGGTCTGTCTACCAGGGAACTTTAGCAAAGGGTCAGCTGGTGCACGATGGTCCCTCGTAGCTCGGGAAGAGGGCGCCTTACAAGGTCCTCTCTGGGTCAGTCCTGGGAGACACAGCAGCTTTTAGATTGATGAGGTACAGCAGCATCAAGACTTCTCTTCCAGCAGGGCTTCAAGGTTAAGCTTCAGTTTCAACTCCAGTTTCTCTGCAGCTTCTGAACACGAATTCTATCAGTGAGAGGCCCCCAGATTTACTAGTTGGTCTCCCATTCATTCTGCTGAGTAACACTCAGGCAACCAATCGGGGAGAAGGGCATTCATGCAGGCAGGCATCCAATCAGGTGCATAGTGCATTCAGGCCATTCACTTCTCTCCAGACACTCACAACAATTTATGTGTATTGGGACAAGTGCCCAGCCATTCAACACTCCACACTGCATTCATACCAGTTTCGGGCAGGGCTGTCTCAGTCATTGGGCCTCATTACGACCCAGGCGGTAAGTTACCGCCTGGGTCGTACCTTTACCACCATGGCGTAAACTATGTTTACGCCATGGTGGTTGGCGGACTTACCGCCCCATTCCGAGGTTGGCGGGCGGTAAGTCCCCAATCCCCATTTACCCTTCCCCATTCCCATTTTTGCCCCATAGGGCATAATGGGAGTGGGGAAGGCGTTAATTACGCCACCGTAAATTACGGTGGCGTAATTAACAACAAGGTCCCTTAGCGCCATGGATTTTAACACCTGCTAAAAGCAGGTGTTAAATCCTCCATGGCGCTAAGGGACCTCGGAATCAGGCGGTAAGGGTCGGCGCTGTTTATGCCGCCGTAAACCCCTTACCGCCTGGGTCCTAATGAGGCCCATTGTGTCAAACAGCAGATGCTAGAAATCCACAACACAGAATGTGTATTCATCACACAATCCATTCACCCAGGTCCCACCCACAGGGTGTACCCACAACATACAGTCACTGGAAAGGCTCCAGCCAGTCTGGCCTGGACTTCACAACAACACCATATATGGAACTTCCACCCAATAGCCAGTCAGGGGGAAGGGACAAAGTCAGGGCTTCCCAGGACTTTGGGAAAACAAGGTAACAGGCAATAGAAAGCAAGAAGCCACAGGGGCCATCTTGTTTCCTATCAGGAATCAACTGATTCTAATGGCAGGGCCTGGGTATCCCAAAATGGAGGATACTCAGAGCACCTGTCAAATTTAGCATGGAGCTGCCACCAGCCCATACCCTGCTCTCTGGGCCACACACAGGTGCCCAAAACATACACTAGGGGCACAGGGTTGTATCCCCACCCATAGGTGCCATAAGGGTATCCCATGGGTCTGTACACCAAACCAAAAGAGAAAGCTGCACCACCAGGAGTCCCACATGAACTCCTGCACGGAAAACACGACAGAACACACGATAAAAGGCAGTAAAGGACAAGGATAAGGATTCCCTCAGATGCATTTCCAGCATCACACTGAGGGAACGAAGTTCCTATACCTGAAGAACCACAAGAAGTATGTGGGGAAATGGATTTAATGCCGTCCCAGTGGACAATGCATGCTTATGTTTTGGAGTAAGGGTGAGCGTGTGAAATCAGCAGGATGCCTGAAGGGAATCATAAAGATATGGGTCCCAAAGAAGCATTTCTTCAGACGAGGATGTCTGGATGTGAAGACTGATGAGAGAGTGGTCGATGAATCGCCCAGAGGGGGAGTGTAGAGATGGAGCCAAGTACCCCCATCCAAAGCTCCTCCCCCATGCTGCCTATATGTTGGGAGCCAGAATGTGAAACATGTGCATTGCCAGTAAGAATACCTATACCGAAGAGAATCCTGGAAGTAAGATTTCCATTGAGAAAGCCATACATGCATACACGACAATATGATGGCCATTTGAATGAGATCCCGGAAGAAGTAGAAAAACTGAGCAAAAGGGAAGACTGGTGACGTCATGAAGAGCAGAACTGACACACCCAGAAGAGATGCAGAGACGAGTGAACACACCTAGAGGTGTTAAAGATGAGCAACATTTTAAATTCGAAATGTAGATGTTCATGCTACAGAAATAATGAAGAAGTTATCAAGTTATTTTACAAGTGTAAATTCGCAGCAACGCAAGTAGATTAAGTATTTTTTAAGGCTGGCTATGTAGTGAAGAGATTGCGGCGATGCACCAACACATTATATATATATATATATATATATATATATATATATATATATATATATATATATATATATATATATATATATATATATATATATATATATGATACATTACTCACTGTAATCGTATTTCTGATGCTTGTATCTGCTTAGATTCACATGCTGTGCCATCTAGTGGAAGCTGCAGAGTATTACAGTTTGTTTTTCGAAACTCAAAAATGGGCGTCGACACAGGGCGTGCCAGTAATACTATCCCTAGTGTGACGTCCCCTGTACCCATGATCCCTCACGCGTCTAGGACCCTCAGATTGTATTTTTTCTGACATGAGGTAGCATGAGGACTAGCGTGAGTACAGATGATCCAAGCAGATAGAAGATAGATAAGTTAAGACTACAAGCATCCATGCGCCTTCTCTCAGAGGGGAGGAAGGGTGGGTCGCATGTGAATCCAAGCAGATACAAGCATCAGAAATACGATTACGGTGAGTAATGTATCCCTTCTGAGGCTTGTGGAATCTGCTTAGATCACATGCTGTGCATAGATTAGCGAGCAGTGTTAGAAGGAGGTGGGATTTGAGAAGGGTCATGAGCAAATAAATGTCTTAGAACCGCTTGTCCCACTTGAGTATCTGTCTTGGAATGGGTGTCAATGCAGTAGTGCTGAGTAAAAGTGTGAATAGAGCTCCAAGTACCTGCTTTGCAAATGGTGTCAAGGGGAACATTTGCAATAAAAGCCAGAGTGGCCCCAATGCCTCTTGTCGAGTGGGCTCTGGGCGTAAAAGGCAAAGTTTTGTCAGAAAGAGAGTAACACAGCTGGATACAGTTGACAATCCACTTGGAGATGGGACCCTTAGAGACGCGATCTCCCTCCTTGCCTGTGGCTACGGAGACAAACAGTTGATCTGTTTTCCTAAGCGGTCTGGTCTTGTTTACGTAGTAAAGGACCGCCCTACGGACATCTAGGGTGTGTAGTTTAAACTCAGCTGAGCTTTGTGGGTTTTGGAAGAAAGCCAGAAGCTCGATGGACAGGTTTACATGAAATTTGGAAATAAACTTAGGTGAGAACCTAGGGTGTGTCCGTAAAACCAGCTTATCCTTATGAATAGTAAAGAAAGGATCCTGCACTGACAGAGCCTGAATTTCACTGACCCTTCTTATGGATGTAATAGCTACTAAGAGGCAGTCTTATAGGTCAGGTGTTTGAGACTTGTTTTGTGCATGGGCTCGAATGGGGGGCCCATGAGTTTAGATAGCACCACGTTTAGGTCCCATCCTGGTGGTGGATTTGAAATAGGAGGGTGAAGTCTCTTTACTCCTTCCAGGAAGACCTTAACTACTGGTACTTTCCACCACAACACCTTGTTATGGGAAGTGGTGTATGCTGATAGGGCTGTCAGATGTACCTTTAGTGAGTTAAAAACCAGCCCCGCATCCAGCAGGTGGAGCATGTAAGTAACAATAGTGGAAGGAGTGCAGTCAACTGGGTTGACTTGCTTACTCTGGCACCAGATTATGAATCTTTTCCATTTGTCAAAGTAGCAGTGCCTCGTGTTGGGCTTCCTAGCCTCTTTTAGGATGTCCATACACCTCTGTGGTAATTTGAGATGTCCAAACTCTATGACCTCAGGAGCCATGCTGCCAGGTTCATTGAGTTGGGTCGAGGGTGCACTGTTTGACCTTGGTGCTGGGCCAAAAGGTTGTACCAGCTTGGAAGTTTGATGGGTTCGTACACCGCCAGTCTGCGTAAGTGTGGGAACCACGGTTGTCTCGCCCACATGGGAGCAACTAGGACGAGTGTCATCGATTCTCTGTTCATCTTGTTGACCACTTTCCTGATTAGGGGAGTTGGTGGAAAAGCGTACGCAAACATCCCTGACCAGTTCATCCACAGGGCATTCCCCTGGGAGTCTGGTTGGGGGAACCTGGATGCGAATCCCGGGCATTGTTTGTTTTCGCTTGTGGCGAATAGGTCTATAGTGGGGAAACCCCACTGAGAGAAGATATTTTCTATGACCTTTCTGTGTAGACACCACTCGTGTTCCTCTGGGAGGGGGTCTCTGCTCAGAGCATCCGCTAGGGAATTGAGATCCCCTGGAACATGTTGCGATGACAGGAAGATGTTCCGGCTGAGCGCCCATATCCAGATTTTCTGGGCAAGCTTGGACAGATTTGGCGAGCGAGTCCCTCCTTGTTTGTTCAGGTAGAACATGGCTGTAGTGCTGTCCGTCCGGATTTGCACTGACAGGTTTAAAAGGTAGGGTTCGAAAGCTTGAAGCGCTCTGAATACTGCCAGAAGCTCTAGCAGGTTGATGTGATTTTTGGCCACTGCGTGAGACCAGAGACCCTGAGCTGTGTGGTGGAGATGGTGAGCTCCCCACCCCATCAGGCATGCATCGTTTGTGACTACCGCCTGTATCTCGGGATCGTAAAAGGGTTTCCCCTTGGACAGATTCTCTCTTGTCCACCAGTGAAGGCTTTGTACCAGTGTTGGCGAAACGACTACTAGATCGTCCCACTGACCACTAGCCTGAGACCACTGTTTCGCCAACCATTCCTGCATGGGACGCAGGCGCGCGCGGGGGACCAGGTAAATACATGACGCCATCATGCCCAGCAAGCGCATAGCTTTGCTACCGTTATCTGGCGACCGGACTGGTTTTGCGGAATTTGCAGCAGTATATTCCGAATTCTTTCCTCTGAAGGAAAGGTCAACCCCTCTTGAGTGTCTAGGATAGCCCCTAAGAATTGTTTAGATATGCTTGGCACCGGCTTGACTTTTTCTCGTTTATCGAGAAGCCTAATTCGAAGAGGAGGTCGATAGTCCTTTGAATGTTTGTTCTGCAAATTACTGGGGTTTCTCCCGTGATGAGCCAGTCGTCCAGGTAAGGGTACACTGGGATTGCTTCCCTGCGTAGGTGTGCTGCCGCCACCGCCAGTACCTTGGTGAATACCCTTGGGGCTGAAGCTATCCCGAAGGGCAGTACCTTCAACTAGTAGTGCCGACTGTCCACCTTGAAGCGCAAGTATTTTCTGTGCGCTGGGAACATGGAAATATGAAAATAGGCATCTTTCATGTCCAATGTTGCCATGTAATCCCCCTTTTTTAGGAGGGGGATTACCTCTTGGAGAGTTGTCATGCAAAACTTTTGGGGCTTGACATACTTGTTGGCAGGCCGTAAGTCCAATACTGGGCGCATTGTCAAATCTTTTTTTGGCACAAGGAAGTAAACTGAATAAATACCCTTGCTTACTTGGTGTCCCGGGACGAGTTCTATCGCGTCCTTTGCTAGCAGATTGACAATCTCTTCTAGGAGGATCTTCTGGTGTTCCAAAGAATGTATTTTTTGTCGTGGAGGATGGTCTCGGGGACGCTCTAGTAGTTCTATACAGTACCCCGCGGATACTGTTGACAGCACCCATCTGTCTGATGTGATCCCTTCCCAAGCTTGGGTGAAGTTGGAAATGCGTCCCCCTACTGGGGTTGCGTGAGAAGGGACCCTGAACGGAGCCTCACTGTTTCGGCGGAGGCGTGCGGCCTCTCTTATTGGGGCTGCCTCTACCTCTACCACATCCTCTCTTATTACCCCTGCCGTAACCCTGGGTAGACTGCTGGTTATTAGTGTTCCACTGTGTACCCTGCCCCTGGGAATAGTTAGAACCTCTCTGGGAATTTTGGTCGCGTGGGGAACGAAAATTGCCATTCCCTCTCTGATTCGGGGGTTTAGTGGTTAGCTGGCCTAGGGATTTGAGTGTTTCATACTCGTCCTTAGCATTCTTTAGTGCGTCCTCGACCGCCTTACCAAACAACAGATCCGGCTCCACCGGTTTGTCCAATAATGATGCTTGAGTTTCAGCCTTGAAACCAGACTGGCGCAGCCAAGCGTGTCTTTTAATAACAGTCCCTTCTGCTATTAATCTGCCGGCGTTATCCGCAGCATCAAAGGTTGCCTTTAAAATGCAACCGGACACGGCTCTTCCCTCCGCTGAAACTCATGCCAATTGGCTCTTTAAGGGTTCTGGTGCGGAGTCTATGAGTGCCGCGACCTCTTCCACTGATGGCAGTTGTAGCTGGCCAACAGGGTGGTGGAGTTGACAATCCTTGCCTGGTAGGCGGAAGTGGAGGCCACTTTCCTGCCTAACCCGTACAGTTTTTGTCTATCCTTGTCGGGAGGAGCCTCAGATGATGATAAGGGTGTTCCAGCCCTCTTACAGGTGTTAGTAACAACCAGGGAGTCCGGCTTCAGATGCCCCCTTATATATAGTGAGTCTGATTGGGCCGCCTTGAAAATCTTTTCAATCCTAGGGTTCACTGCTCTGGTGAGGTTAGGATTGAGGAGTGACGGGTCTATTCTTCTTTGAATAGACTTTAGGATAGGGATGGCCTGAGCAACCGGCCTCCTTTCCCCCACTAATTCTTCTGCGAAGTCCCTTTCCTTCTATGCACCCTGGGTGTCAATGTGGAATTGTTCGGCTGCTCGAGACAGCACTTCATTCAGGAGCGGCTGGTTGTCGACAGGGGAGTCGGTAACCGGGGCCTCTCTTTCGACTGGGGAGTCTACCCTGTAGAGGTCTTCCTCATCCTGATCCTCATCATCCCCATAGTAGCCTGTCCCAGTTTGTTCCTCCACCATGCCCAACTCTGTATCCTCGACAAAGGATGTCTCTCCCTGGTAATGAGAGTAGGGCTGGACGTAGAAGGGGTCAGAAGACCCTGTTGGTGTGTCAAAGTGGGACCTTGTACTTGGAGGTATAGGATCCTTAGAGCCAGAGGGTACAGACCCGTCGGGAGTATAAGCAAGAAAGTGCTCTGGGTTTTTTGCATAAAAATCTGCCAAAGATGACATTCTTGACATTAGCCTATCCATGTCAACACTGGTCCATTCTCTGGAACTGGGAATGACCCTTTCTGGGAGTTTTCCAATTTTATCCTGACTAGACTTGGTAGCCTGTGCAGGGGTTTTGGTATTATCAGAAGACCTGGACTTGTCTTTCTGTTTTTGAGGAGTGGAGTGTTCTACGGGCTTGGAAGTGGGTAGAGACTGCTTCCTTTGCTGTTTCCCTCCCTCCCTGTGACTGGAGGTGTGTTTCCTGTGTGTTTTAGGGCCTTCTGAGCTTTTCGACGCCTGGCGTCGAGGTTCGGGGTCTTGACCCTATCCTTCGATCGTGGATGTAGGGGTTCGGGATCTGTGGTAATTCGGTCTGCGGGCGCCGAATCTTGGAGAGCGGCCTGAGGGTGGAAGTCGGCTTCGTCTCCCGACGATCGAGCTTCCGTGACCTTAGGGAGCGAGGCACTCTTGGCAATGGTGGATGTTTGCCTGACGTCGTGCGGCGATCTAGATCGAGAGCACCCAGAGGACGCCGATTCGGACCGTTCTCTGCGTGCCTCTTTCCGCGAACTCGACGTGCGCGTCGAGTCTTGGTTGGACTTTATGTGCTTTGTGAAAGTGTCATGGGAAGCGCTCGTGTCGCCGGGGGTGTTCCCCATAGCCGGCCTGCCGGTCGACCTTCCGAGGTCGGGGACTTGCGCTCGGCTGTCTTTCGACGCCATAAAGCCCTCGCCGTCCGAAAGTACGGCGTTGCTGCCATCGCTGAAGGCCCCCTCCGCTGCCATGGCCTCTTGACGCCTGGCGTGGTGGGCCCAACGCTTGATTGAACGGTCCTTAATTGTTTTAGGCTTAAACTTACTACAGGCTCTGCAATTTGCCTCGGGATGGTCCCTCGGCAAGCAGAGGTTGCACGTGGCGTGCCTGTCGACCCAAGGGTATTTGCGATTGCACTTGGGGCAGAATTGGAAAGGGGTACCCTCCATACGCACCTTGTGGCAGCGGGCTGGTAAATGTAGTAATATATAAGTCTATCTATATATTACAAGAGTGTAGAGTATGACCACCCCCCACTCTCCCTACTTGCGGGGCCGAGGCCAGCGGCCCAGGCCCGGGCCAAGACGGAGAAGCCTCGAGGCCCAAATCCGTCGTGCAGTCGACGGTCGAAATCCTCTCCAATCCGGCGTTGAGTGTTTAAATTCGGTATCTCGACGTTGGGTGGAGAAAAGGGGTCAAATTATCAATATTTTTCAAATATATGGCTTAGCCAGGGAACTCCGCAAAATGCTTCCGACCAGTATGGCGGAAGAAAATAATCTGAGGGTCCTAGACGCGTGAGGGATCATGGGTACAGGGGACGTCACACTAGGGATAGTATTACTGGCACGCCCTGTGTCGACGCCCATTTTCGAGTTTCGAAAAACAAACTGTAATACTCTGCAGCTTCCACTAGATGTCGGCCTATGCACAGCGTGTGATCTAAGCAGATTCCACAAGCCTCAGAAATATATATATATATATGAAATGAAAGGACTATGGATGATTCGCAACGTGCTTTAGCAGAGCAGGATTCCGAAAGCAGAAAGACGTTTTCAGTGTGTCGCAGTTGGAAATCGAAAACTCACCATGGAGGTGGATCAAAGAAAGGCTTGGTTGGATCAACACCAATAAGTCAAGGCCACCATGGGCCTGGATGTGCGTACGAACAATTACAGAACATGTGAAAAGAGCAAACCTTACGTCTTAAATGAGAGGCAAGAACATTGAAGATGTCAGAGGTTCATCAAATAGTAGTATTTTAAATGCAGTAATCCTCGAAAACATGGTCTATAGTCACGTGGTCAGATGAACATAGACACTATGATGAACTGTATCAAAACCAAGAAGACAGAGTATGCTATATTCCCTCATATTTTCCAGCACAGAGAACATTTCCAAGGCCGAGTTCAAAGCCTTAATTGACTAGTAGGTTGCAAGAGTGATGAGGGATGCCAGCGCTAATTGGTGGGAAGCTATGGTTATGACCAGCCCACCAGCACCTGAGTGCCTGCCTGCGTGCTGCTTGCATAGGTGGAATATTACAGAGGGGTACAGGGGTGACAACTAATTATAGAGGGACACGCAAAACAGAGCCCTATAGTTTGTATAACCAATGGGACGTTGTGCATTTGATGACGTCCGTAGTGACATGCACAAGAGGAGGGCTTAGTTGCCCCAGCTGATGTTAGAGACCAGATCACCTTCCCTGACCAGTATGGAACGCATACCTAGATGTTCCTTCTAAACCTATCACCATTCCAAACAGGGTTTGAAACGTAGGTAGACATCAATGCTGACTAGTTTTTAGTATATAACTTGCTTTTTTATGTGTTGAATTGAGTGTGAAGATCGAGCAAACATGTTGATGTTCATTGTAACTCCCTGTTTTCGATAATTGTCATTAAAACAGTTGCACTTTGGCAACTTCCTGAGTAAGTTTTGATTATTGATGTTTGAGTAATATTCTGCATTTCCATCTGTCTCTAAGCATTGCTACCTCGTCTTAAAGGGCTGGGTCGGACAACCCAGTTCAGTTACCTCGCACCAGTACAACCTTCAATGCACTATTCTATTTGAGGGAAGGTTTCACTGCTGTTATTTGTTTATGAGGGAAACATTCACTTCTGCAGCTCATGTTGACATACCTCTATTTGGAATAGCATGCACTGCTGTGGCCCATTCTGTACCCGATCTGTTTGAGGAAATAACCTCCTACTGATGCCTATGGACCCTGTGAGGGAAGTTCATGTTGACAGATTCTGTTTGTTTGTGTTAAAAACTGAAATGCTGTGGCTGTTCTGCATATGCAAAGCTTACATTGCTGTTGAGCATGATGTGACTGGTTGTTTAGTCATTAAAACGTGCAGTGCTGCAGCACATATGGGCCTGTTCTGTGTGTGAGAGAGAAACTTGACCTGATACCCTACTAAATCCACTGAGGCCAAAGCAACATACCTTGGACAAATGTGCAAAACTATTTTAAGGGGGAATTGGACAGCCAGCCCCTTCCTTCAAATGTCCATTGCCACAGCCTCAGCCACCCTCCACGTGATAGGCAGGATTTAGGCTAATCACATTACCTATCAGAGTAATTGTGGAAGCAGAATAACACCACAGGTCAAGCTGACCTTTTCTGTGTGAGAGAATCATTCAAAAACGTGTACTGTTGTCAGGCAAGTTCTACATGGGTGAGAAGCCTGGATTGCTGAGACGCAGGCTGTGCCTGTTCTATGAAGAGTGATCGCTCCATCTGCAAATGTACCTGTTATTTGGGAAGGAAGCTTGCACTAGTGCTGGATTAGTTCTACATGTGTGAGAAGCCTATATTGCTGAGGCCCATATCGTACCTATTGTAGGCCCCGCAATGGAAGATTGAGCTGCCCGACCTGCAAATGTACCTGTTATTTGTGAAGGAAGCTTGCGCTGGTTCTGGATGAGTGCTACACGTGTAAGAACCCGAGATTACTGAGGCCCATGCAGTACCTATTCGAGGCCTCGCACTGGAAGATTGAGCTGCTCCACCTGCAACTTTACCTGTTATTTTAGAAGGAAGCTTGCACTGGTACTGGATTAGTTCTACATGTGTGAGAAGCCTACATTGCTGAGGCCCATGCAGTACCTATTCTAGGCCTTGCACTGGAAGATTGAGCTGCTCCACCTGCAACTTTACCTGCTATTTGTGAAGGAAGCTTGCACTGGTACTGGATGAGTTCTACATGTGTGAGAAGCCTAGGTCGCTGAAGCCCATGCAGTACCGATTCTAGGCCCCGCACTGGGAGATTGAGCTGCTCGAGCTGCAACTTTGCCTGTTATTTGTGAAAGAAGCTTATACTGGTACTGGATGAGTTCTACATGTGTGAGAAGCCTCGATTGCTGAGGACAATGCAGTACCTATTCTAGGCCCCGTACTGGAAGATTGAGCTTCTCCACCTGCAACTTTACCTGTTATTTGTGAAGGAAGCTTGCAATGGTGCTGGATACGTTTTACGTGTGTGAGAAGCCTAGATTGCTCAGGCTCATACAATACCTATTGTATGCCCGGACTGGAAGATAGAACTAGTCCACCTGCAACTTTACCTATTATTTGTGAAGGAAACTTGTTCTGGTACTGGATGAGTTCTAAATGGGTGAGAAGCCTAGATTGCTGAGGTCCATGCAGTACCTAGTCTAGGACCCGCACTGGAAGATTGAGCTTCTCCACCGGCAACTTTACCTGTTATTTGTGAAGGAAGCTTGCGCTGGTTCTGGATGAGTGCTACATGTGTGAGAAGCTGAGATTGCTGAGGCCAATGCAGTACCTATTCTAGGCCCCGCACTGGAAGATTGAGCTGCTCCATCTGCAACTTTACCTGTTATTTGCAAAACAAAGCTTCCACTGGAGTTGGATGAGTTCTACGTGTGTGAGAAGCCTATATTGCTGAGGCCCATGCAGTACCTATTCTAGGCCCCGCACTGGAAGATTGAGCTGCTCCATCTGCAACTTTACCTGTTATTTGCAAAATGAAGCTTCCACTGGAGTTGGATGAGTTCTACGTGTGTGAGAAGCCTATATTGCTGAGGCCCATGCAGTACCCATTCTAGCCCCGCACTAGATGACTGAGCTGCTCCATCTGCAACTTTACCTGTTATTTGTGAGGGCAGCGTGCGCTGGTGCTGGATGAGTTCTACATGTGTGAGAAGCCAAGATTGCTGAGGCCCAGGCAGTACATACTCTAGGCCCTGCACTGGAAGATTGAGCTGCTCCACCTGCAACTTTACATGTTATTTGTGAAGAAAGCTTGCACTGGCGCTGAATGAATTCTATGTGTGTGAGAAGCCGATATTGCTGAGGCCCATGCAGTACATACTCTAGGCCCCACACTGGAAGATTGAGCTGCTCCACCTGCAACTTTACCTGTTATTTGTGAAGGAAGCTTGCACTGGTGCTGGATGAGTTCTACGTGCAGAGGCCTATGCTGTACATACTCTAGGCCCTGCACTGGAAGATTGAGCTGCTCCACTTGCAACTTTATTTGTTATTTTTGAAGGAAGCTTGCACTGGTGCTGGATGAGTTCTGCGTGTGTGAGAAGCCAAGATTGCTGAGGCCCATGCAGTACCTACTCTAGGCACTGCACTGGAAGATTGAGCTGCTCCAACTGCAACTTTACCTGTTATTTGTTACGGACGCTTGCTCTTCTTCCTATACCTCACCTATTCTATGTGCAAGGTGCTCTTTCTATCCTGACATGTTCTCTGCATAGGAGTTGCATTTCTGTTACTCGTTCTGAATCTGTTTTATGTTCTCTTCAAAAGTGTCCGTAAAACCTATACCCGCATAGCCTATATCTTTAGAATATTATTCTATCAAATTAACTGTTATGCTCATACTTTCATACATTTGTATCTATCTGAAACCCCTGAAAACCTCCTCAAAGAAGTGAGCCTTGATTGCTTACTTTACTTGCTCATGCGATTTACACCTCCTTCTTTTTTCAAGTTTACCAGTTGTCAATGCTTTTACGATGATAAAAATGGTTACTCGTTTGTCAAATACTCGCAAGTTTCTAAGTCAAAAAGTTTTCTAACCTTCTGACCTCTTTCGGGTAAGGCTCTATAAAGCACTGGTCGCTGAAAAAAAAAAGATGTTTAGCCCTGGTACTTATTGTTATTTAAACCCTGGAGACAACTGAAGTAGTCAGTGGCATTTGGGGCAAATCTGAGAATTTGTGCATTTCATGTTGAGGGCGCTAGTGGATGAAGATGTCCATCCAACATATCTGTTAAGTATTGGATGAAGCACAAATGGCAAGGGAGCGTTATGATTGGTTACTTATGATTTGTCCAGCGGGCATATTGCTTGGATCTTGATGCAAATTCTGAGTAGGGTTAGACTAGAGAGTCTAGATATGTTATCGGACAGGTAATGTCACTGGCCATATAAAGGTGATGACCCGTGGCAGCGCATTTGGAGACACTGAGGATACTGTATAATGCCATGAAATATGGAGTTAATAATCATATTGCTGCACTGCACTGGTGAATGGGAGACCAATAAGCTGATGTCATTCAGAGCACTGGTTGATGCTATGGTATTGCACATATACCATCCCACTCCTATACGAAGAACTGACAACAAGGTTGAGAAAGTTGGGGAGGGGAAAATAGCTAGTTGCCCGCAGGTCTGGCATGTCCTCTGCTCTGACAGTTGAGCCCAGGTCCTTTGGACATTTTCTTCCCCCAGGGCCACTTACCACTTTGACATGCTACTATTCTAAATGCTCCTGCTAACATGGCAGATCTGGGCTCAGTTTCGAGTGTTTTGGAAACCTCCCAGTAAGAAATGTAACTTAGCTGTAGCCCGACGTATACGGGCGACCATTCTGCTAGACGAAGAGTGCTCTAACCAGATTGTGCATAGCTATCCTAGCCGTATTTTTGGTGCGCTAAAAATGTAATATTGGCCAATCTCATCATGACACCAGTTCAGCTTTTTTATCACAAAAATGTATGGCCAGGTTTTCTTCAGCTGAGAGGGTTATATATACTATCTGGGTCGGTGGTAGAACACACTCACTCAGATAGCCCAGAATCATGCTGAAAACGAACAGTATCATACACATAGACAGTGCACTCTTGGAATTACAAACATGTAGGTTTAAAATAGTCTCACTCCAACGTACCTGAGCCTCGGACGTCCACCGAGTCAGGCCTGAAAACAGCCCACAACCAGGAGTCACTACCTCGCAGGTCTTCTTTTGCATCACCTGGCCAAGGGGGAGGACAGCCAAATTAGCCGGGCCATAAACGAGCATGAGGAAGAGGGGTAGGGGAATCGTTCACCTAATTCACAACTCCTTCTATAGTATTGTGAGGGTCATACCATGTCTTTGTAATTGCTTAAGTTAGCTATTTGTCATAAAATGATAAATGTCTAGTAATCAAGCAATAGTTTATATCTAGCAGATGACGGTTTTGTTTTAGATCTATATTATTTTGTTGATTAAAAAAATACTGAAATGAACATTCGACATTCTAAAAGATGTGACAATCCCCTTTGGCATGTCAAATGCACACAGATTGGGAGAGCTGTTTGGAAGCTATGTGGAGGCACTTAAAATGTTTCTCTCATAAAATCAGGTTGGAGGTTTGCTCACCTGCAATCCAAAAATAACTGAACTACTCGTCTTGGAACTTTGCAGGCACATAGCAAAATTAGACAAACTAGTAGCCCTATTTTTTTTAGAAATGTAGCGATGTATCTCGACTGTTTTAAAAAAAAATGCATGTTTAAAGACAATCCGGGTTTACACATGAATGGCACCATGTATTATTTGTTGCTATCTCTGGCATATTTAAAATGAAGATGATGAAACTTGCTGCTCATAATGGACATACCAACATTTCAAATGTACTGTAGCAGAAAAAGGAAACGGTTCTATCAAATATTCAGATCATGTCCAGGAGAGTTAAATATCTGTCACCTGAGAGCACTATACACACAGCAACAATTAGATTACAAAACCATTAATGTATAGACATATAACAACTATAGTTCTGGGAAATATAATACGCTTCACTAAATTGCACAGTCACTGGTACATAATTATTTTGCTATATTGGTTTACGGAAGATAGTAGAAAATACTTAACATTTTCCAACATTAAAAGAATAAATGTTTATTGCAGCCGTCTCTAGGTTGTACCAAATGTAAGGCTGTGGAGAGACTGGTGGAAGGCAGCCTGTTTTTGCCACCTAACAGTGTTTTAATTTTATAAGAATATTATGTTAATAGGAGATTGTATTACGTACTGATGTTATTCATTATAAAGTATGTATCATAACATGTTACAATAATGTATTTTTAGTGGCACATTTAAAAAACAATACTACTTTGCATTCTAATGCATCTTCCTGATGAAATTACAGTTTGACAATTGTTGTAACGAGGGGGGAAAGGAAAGGTTAAGAAAGTTAAAAAACGAGTACTCGTAGGAAACAGCAGGGTTGGGTTTCTTGTTAGAAGAAAAAGGGGGAAGCATGGAGAAAGAGGGGAAGATGGTTAATGGCTAAGGTGATGGATGTAGTACAAGGTACATTCAGGGAAAAATTGGAAGAATAAGGTGATAGGGTTTAGTACAGGGGTGGGAAGTGAATAAGAGGATGATGGGGGACAGAGATGAGGAAAAGCAATTGTACAGAACTAAATTGTCATCAAAGTTTTGAGAAAAATAGTAAACAAAATATAATGGTTTTACATCATGCATGTTGCACATGAAAATAGTAAATATTATGTATTTCTGAAATTAAATGGTATTTTAAAGGTTGAATTGGCAAAACTGCATGATTTTGATTAGTGGGCCGCACTGATAACAACTAGGTTTCCACCAGAGTTACAAAGAAAATGTGGGGAGGGGGCTTTAAAAGCAAATGATACCCCGCAACTCAAGTCGCAGTCCTTAAACCACGAATATGTGCCAGTTCAGTTCTTATAGTAACTTGTGTAATCCCAGCAAATGCATTTCAGATTTGGAATGAAATGGTAAAAGCTTTTCAGTGACAAGTGTCACTCTGCATGCAGCCTCTTGTGGTGCCCCAGAGAGGTACAACCTTATATCTTCCTAGAAGATTTGTGTAACCGTACCTAGAGTGCTTCACCCGATGTAGGAGTATAGGGGTGGGAGTTCCTTTGATTACATGTTGAATGGTTTGGAATAGCCTGCCTCTGCTTTAAAATACAAATGAATGCAGATACTGGTTGAGACTTGTAACATCGATTTTAAGTTTCAGATCATAAATGGCAATGTAGTACTACCTAGAGAGACACAGCTACTGATGTCAGAGTGTAGGTAGATAGAAAATGGCCTCCAAGTAATGAAAGTAAGTCTTCAAGTGGCAATCTAGGCCACCTAGAGAAACACAACTACTGGCATGACAGTGTGGGCAGACAGGAAACGACCTTCAAGGATTGAAAGAAAGCCTTCACGTGTCCTTTGACTAGTTACCCATCCATTCAATGTCCAGGGATGTGCTAGGACCTATGTCGATACTGACAACTCCCATCACCACTCAGACCATGCGTAAAGTGGTGACATTCAGCTATTTGTAAATGCAACTAGCAAACATTTGCATACTGTAGATTAATAACAAATCAATGTCTGCCTCCAAGACAGCTGTTTGGTTATCAAATGCAATGCTTTTTTTTGCATGATCACGATTTAAAGAGGACCGAAATATGCATGCACTGGAGGACAGGTTGCTTACTAATCCAAGGACTATGATGTCACGCTCCGCCCCAGGAAGGTATGGCAGCAGTGGATGCACCATTGAGCAGCAGTCTAGTCTTCTGTCTGTTCCTAGACTATAAGTTGAGGCCACGCCCCCTGCTCGAGAGTTGCAAATTTGTTGTCAGTATGCTCGTAATGTTTGCTACTCCTCTCCGCTTGTGTTTTCTACTTTGCCTCCCCTTGTTTCTCCCGCTGTGTCCGGTGTACTTCACCTTCCGTTCTCGGGCCTACGAACTTGATAGAGCTCGAGTTGGGTTCCTTATCTCGAACCTTGTGAGGAATACCCTTGATACAGGCTTTTCACCCAATTATTAAGGACCAGAAATCGACCGACCGGAAGTGCAGTACTCCTCTTATGAAGCCCTGCTTGACCTCAGACAGGGAGCCCAGGACGTACAAACCTACGTATCTTCCTTCATGAAACTTGCGGTAGACGCTGGGTGGCCGGACTCCGCCCAACAAACCCTGTTCCATTGGAGCCTACACAAGGACATTAAGGACGAACTGGCCAGGCTGGCCAGACCCAATACCTTCTAAGACCTGGTGTCGCTGACTCTTCAAATCGAGTTCCACTTGACCGAACGACGACAGGAGAGAAGAAGGTCCAGACCCTATCCGCCCATGGGAGCCAACCCTTTAATGCCTACTTCACGAACCCCGGCTGATGAACCGATGCAGATAGGCACAGCACGCGGAACCTTAACCCTAGAGGGGCGTAAATGATGCTGAGAACAAGGCCTCTGTATGTACTGCAGTTCTTCTAAACACCTGCTCAGAAACTGCCCAGAGGTACCCCTTGGTGTCAGGGAAACGCTCCTCCCTGATCTTAAGTAGGGCAAGGGTCGGGGGTGATGCAGGCAGTCCCTGCAACGTTATTCAACAAGAGGATAATAACGGCGACAACAGATTCATGGTGTTTGGTGTTTAACTACTCTTTGAATCTTCGCCACCTTTGGAAGTGCTGGCCATGCTTGACTACGGAGCCGCAGGTAACTTCCTTGATATCAATTGGGCCAAGGAGCAAATGATACCCTTACGGAACAAGGCGGCTCACCTTCCCGTAGAAGGAGTTGATGGTTCTCCCCTTTCTTCTGGACCCATAGTTCAGGAATCCAGTCCCATCACAGTGTCCATGTTCCAACACAAGGAGCAGATTATATTTGATGTCATCAGGGCAGCCCACTTCCCTGTTATTATTCTGGGCATGCCCTAGTTACGGAAACACAACGCCCGGATTGACTGGCCGGCAAATACTATCTGTTTCCTCTCTCCATACTGCAACCAACACTGCCTACAGAAACCTCTTCGGACACCCCGAGAAGGGTCTAGGGTCTCTTTATCCGCTTCTGTGGTCAGATCTATACCACTCCACTACTAACAGTTCTCAGACATATTTGAGGACAAGATCCCTTGTTCCTTACCGCCACATCAGCCGGAGGACTGCTCGATAGATTTGATTCCATGTGCTTCCGTACACTTCAGAAGGATGTATCCACTGTCATTACCTAAACAGAGAGACCTTAAGGAATACCTCGATAGCAACCTCCAAAACGGACTTATACAGGAATCCTGATCTTCTGCAGGGGCATCTATGTTCTTCATACCCAAGAAAGGGACTCTGGGACTTAAACCTTGCATCAACTACCGCAGAATCAACTACCGCGGATTGAACAGCCTTACTGTGAGAGATTGCTATATCATGCAACTGATCAAGGAGGTCCTTGAA
The DNA here is from genome assembly GCF_040938575.1 of Ambystoma mexicanum. NCBI lineage: Eukaryota > Metazoa > Chordata > Amphibia > Caudata > Ambystomatidae > Ambystoma > Ambystoma mexicanum. The sequence goes on from NC_090939.1 coordinate 951,800,822, forward strand.
CTGTGCAAGGGTCCTGCGTCTTCACCAAACTAGACCTTAGGGGCACATACCATCTGCTGAGAATAAAGGATGGTGATGAGTGTAAGACGGCCTTCAGAAACCCCTTGGGGCACTTCGAGTACAATGTCATGCCGTTTGGTTTGGTGAATGGCCCAGCTGTTTTTCAACGTTTTATGGACAAGGTGTTCACAGATTTGTTGTTTTCCTCAATAGTGGTTTATCTGGACGATATTTTGATCTTTTCATCCACTCTCTTCGAACATCCGAAACAAGTCAGCGAAGTACTACTATGTCTATGGAACCAACAGTTGTTGGTTAAGCCAGAAAGGTGCACCTTAGAGTCTTCTTCGGTTTCTTACCTGGGTTTCATCCTTTCCAAGGATGGGGTGCAGATGGATCCTTGTAAGATAAAAGCTGTACTGCAATGGCCAACACTTGCAAATCCTAAGGATATCCAATGTTTCCTGGGCCTAGCCAACTTCTATAGGAGATTCATACCCGGTTTCTCAGACATCATCTTACCCATAACTACTCTATTGAAGAAAGGATTGAGGTTTGAGTGGGACAATGAAGCTGATGCTGCTTTCCGGTTGCTCAACCAAGCCTTCACATCCGCACCGGTTTTAGTCCAGCCCAATCAAACAAACACATCCATTCATAGTAGAGGCGGATGCCTCATGAGGGGCAGTAGATGCAGCTTTGTTACAGGCAGGGGAAGCCGGCATCGAGCAACCAGTAGCCTACTATTCCCGAACTCTCACCCCAAACGAGAGAAACTATTCCGTTCTAGTGAAATAACTACTGACCATTTGGCATGCTTGCAAGGAAAGGAGACATATACTGCAGGGTGCTGCCCGTCCTTTTTTGGTGCGTAAAACCATATCAACTTGCAGGTTTTACAGCAAATGGAATGCTGTAACTCACAACACGCCCGCTGGGCTTATTTCTTCTCCCAATTCGATTTTGACATTAATTAACTGCCCGGCAAGGAAAATAACCTAGCGGACACCTTGTCTTGAAGTCTGGGAGCCGTCATCGGTCAGTATCAAGGACATGAAGGGATGCTAACCGGTAAACTGTTTCTGGGAGAGGTCCACACCTTATTACAGGAGGTAAGACAAGCTAACCAGCTCATATCTATTCCCAGAAGACAAAGACAGTCCATGGAGAGAAGAAAGGATCTGTATTTTCATGAAGGGAATCTGTTCCTGCCTTCGGAGGAGCTACAAACTCAGGCCATCTCTTGGTGTCACAACCTCCCAACAGCTGGTCACAAGGGCCAGAAGGCTACCCTGGATCTCCCGACTCGATATTTCTGATGGCAAACCATGTATAAGGATGCCAAAGCTTACGTGTCTGTATGTCCCATTTGTGCGGTGAACAAGTATTCCACCCAGAGGCCCATCGGCTTGCTTCAGCAAGAGAATTCACCGTCAAGACCATGGGGACACCTATCCACTGACTTTATCGTCGATCTCCCACTCTTGCATGTATTTTAATGTGATTTTGAACTCTGTGATTCTTTTTGTTGTGGAGTCTGACAAAGGTTTAAATACCTTCTCTTGGATAAACTACTCTTTCCAAGAGCAGTAAAGTTAAATTGACTTTACTTACATTTGTAACTTTCTAGACCCAGCACACACTATCTTACAATAGGGTGCTGGAGAGGTTACCTAGTATCCCCTTTGTCTAGCTTCTCATGTAACATTTGTATGTTCCCCTTTTCTCATTGAATGGCTGGTGGCAGTGGTTATGTTTTAACTACTGTGGTGTGCTGTGTTCGCAGCTGCAGGAAAGCACCCAAGGGAGCCATTTTTGTCAAAATGGCCCAGTCTTCTTTTTTCGCCATTTCTTTGTGGAAAGGTCCTTCTTGAGAAGTACTCTGCGCGCAAAACCAGGTTTGGTTCCAATGTTCACTTTGCCTTTGGCGGGATTCACAAGTGAAGCCTGCCTCTAGCTCCAGGGTGTTTGGGGTAGGCAGGAAGTGAGGGAGGTGCCCGACACTCCCTGTGCTTAGTCTCCTAGGAGACTAGGAGACCCAAATGCACTCTGTGGTGATTGGCTGGCTGAAACTGTCCGACATGGACAGCCACTCTGCTGGGTGACTGACAGCTAGGCTGGAATGAATGGGAGAGAACTGAATAAAAGGCAAGGCTTTTTTGTTGGAAGGCAGAGTCGACCACTGGACGAAGAAACCGAATAAGAACTTGAAGATGACGCATGCTGCAACTCCTGGACCGTTGGTTTGCCCGGTGAAGCCCTGCTGTTGTGCTGAAACTCCAAATTCGTATCGACAGAGAAGCCCCTGCAAGGACGACTTCTCAGAGTTGCTGCTGGAAACCGTATAGCTAGGGAGAGGAACACCGGATTGTGTGCGTTGTTCTTAAGCTGACCTAGAGCTCCGGGAAGATCCTCTGCACTCCCAGGAAGCAGGACTGAAAAAGCCTGAGCCCCCTCAACAGAGTGCGGGACCCCAGACGCAAGGAAAGCCCATCTCGACAGCCAGGAACTGCAGTGTTGCTATTTGCGGTAGACACGAGGAGCTGAAACACCGAACAGGCACTGATTTGAAGATTGCCGGTTGCGAGTGGTGACCGTCCCAATGCAGTGCAGTAGCCTCCAGAAATCCTCCCTCTTGTCCCCACGACTAAGGCCCAGGAACAGTGAGATCTGCAGAGCTGCTCAGGAATTGAAGTCATCTGCTGCACTTTTTCTTCAATACAAAGATACTGTAAAGTCTGAGAGAACTTACCTCTCACTGTAGAGTTGCTTGCATCTTCTACTAATCACAAGTCTAATCAGCTTGTGGCCCTACATTTGATTCTTCTTTTCTTCAAAGACTTCTAAAACATTGTGCACATATTTTTCTACTTACCTACCAGAAGTGCTTCATCCTATATAAGACTTTTGCCCATTGACTTTGGCTTAGCCTGTTGTACTGAATGACTCTTCTTGTGGGATCCAGAAGTTTTTGCCTGCTTAAGAATATTTGTGGTCTCTTGTTGTTCTAATAATATTTTCCTTTTACCAACTTTTAAAAGTATTCTAAATGCAAACAGTAAGATATTAATATCCCCAGCACCCTAGCTATTGAAGTCAACTGAGTGTGTAGGTTGTGTCTTTGGGCCATCCCAAAAGGGTCTTTACTGATTTAAAAACTAAGAGTGTACAGTATTGAAGTGTATTTGTGTGTTACTTTTTATATTGCTACCTTCTGAAGAAGGCTTATTCTAACTGACTGATAAATAAATTAATAATTGTTTATTCAAGAAACCTCGTGTGTAAGGGTTTATTTGAATACTTGTCACTGTGAATCTCTGTGTAACTCCCCTGCAGCTCACATTAACCCCTCTTGAGATAAGCCTGGCTGCTCAACACACTACCAAAACTGTGTAGTACACGCTTAGACCAAAGGTTGGGTTTCCTATACCTGCAGTCATAGTTGTGTGTAGTGCACCCAAAGGGTACTGCATACAAACCTTGCCTAACACATACGGCATACCATAGTGCCAGATCAAGGTTCTCAGTTTATCTCAAAATTCTGGTCTATGCTGTGCAAGCAACTGGGCATTCAGCAGGCACTCACTTCGGGGTATCATCCTTAGAGCAACAGCAAAAAGGGACGTTGAAATGCTACCCTTGAGCAATATCTCAGTTGTTTTTGTAATAAGGAACAAGAAGACTGGGCGGAATATCTCCCCATGGCTGAATTCACGTACAACAATGCCAAGAATTCCGCGATAGGAATGAGCCCTTTCTTCTTCACTTTTGGACATCACCCCAAACACATAGACCAACATCTCGACAGCCTGAAGCACACCCAAAAGGAAGCCCTCCAAACCCTAGAAACCTGTAAGAAGAGAAACAAGAAGTGCGCAGATAGAAGAAGACAACAAAACCCTTCGTGGGGCATCAGTACCTTAGTGTGGTTGTCCACCAAGTACTTGCCTCGGTGGGTACATCCAAGGAAGTTCTCTCCCAGATACATTGGGCCCTATCCGATGCTCTCCAAGGTAAACCCGGTTGACTTTCGCTTGCGCCTACCGCAAAAGTTGAAGAGGGTACATCCAGTGTTTCATACCTCCCTCCTAAAGGCTTACTTGCCAGATCCTCATGGACGTCGACTACCAAATCTGCCGATACCCAAAAACCAGGAACCTGAAAAGTATGAGGTGGCCAGGTTAATCGACTTCAGATACAAGCATGGTACACTACAGTATCTAGTGCATTGGTAGAGCTTCTCACCGGCTGAAAGTACTTGGGAACCCAGATGTCACATCCATGCCCCTCACCTTATTTGCCTGTTTCACAAGTAGCACCCAGGCAAGTCAGGGGGTACCCCAATGAAGAGGGGCATGCTGTCATGCTCCGCCCCTGAAAGGTATGGCAGCATTGGAGGCTCCAGTGATTAGGCTGTCATGTTTCTCCCGTAGCAGCAGTCTAGTCCTCTGTCTGTTCCTACACTATAAGTTGAGGCCACGCCCCCTGCTCCGAGCATTGCAACTTTGTCAGTATGCTCATTGTGTTTGCTACTCCTCTCCGCTTGTGTTTTCTGCTTTGCCTCCCCTTGTTTCTCCCACTGTGTCCGGCTTGCCGGGACGCAGCTCTTTCTGCCTTCTCCCTCACCCTCGGAGAGTGTTTCCCCGGCTCGCACCTTTCCGCTTCACTCCAGCTGCTGAGTCGTGATTCAGGGGTCTTTTCTCCCTAACATCTCTCGCTCGCTGTCAGTGGCTTGGCTTTAAACCGCTCTCTGTGGTTTTCCCACGGGGTCAGCTACGCCGGCAGATTCTCTCCCTTGACTTCTCCCTTCTCTGATTACTTGCACGGCTTGCACCCTTACATACTTACCCCAGCAGAGCCTGCAATGCCATCTGCATTTCTCTCTGGTATTCTCCCTCTCGTGGACTCCGGTCTGACTCATGCCCGCTCGGCTTCCCTGGCGGAGTCAGCTGAGTTTACATGTCTCTTCTGTATTGCTCAGTGTCGCAGCTGCGGTGAGGCTTTCTCCTTTCATTTTTCATCAGCCTCTCATTCTGCTGCGACTACGCGACACTATCCCTCTCAGGGTCCCCATTCGCTCTGGTTCTCCTATACTTCCAAGCATCTCTCTATTTCCCTCTTCTTTGTGTATACTTACCCTTGTGGCTATCCAGACAGCCCTTTGCTCTACCTATTCAAGAACCTTCAAGATCTCCTAGTAATCAGTGCAAGACCTGCTATATCTTCAAAACCAATACATGGTTTTTTCTGCCTGTTGGCTTTTTCCCTGTTCGGGACTGGCTCCTCTCAGTCCCCTCTTGTCTGTAGTATTTACACTCAGTCAAAGTGGCCTCTGGGGGAGCTCGCCCTTATCTCTACGAACGGAAGGAGCAGAAGGAAGAGGAGACCAAGAAGGGACGGAGAAAGTAGAAGACAGGGACACAAGACAGCTCTACCGAAGATCCAAGTGGGGAGAGTCAGAGGGAGGATACCTCAGAGCTTGCTATATGATCCCAAACCGAACTCATAAAATGTGGCAGCCATGTTTGAGAGACATCAAGAGATACATGTTGTGAATGGCTATTAAGTAATTTACACATTTAATTTAGGGTGTTTACGGTGTTATAATAGGAGATCGTAATGAAAGTGCAGGTGATCAGGACCTCTACATCTACATCTATGCTACTCAGGTGCTTATGTGTGGTGTACATAAGCAGAGAACCTTGCATCTGACCCTAAACCTGCTTGCTAAGGTGTGCTGTTGCAAAAGAGAACTGCCACAACAGACATCTTCTGAATGTCCACAACATTCTGTTGTTTAAAAAAGGACAGTTCTCAGTTATTTGATAAGAAGATTATCTATTTCAAATGAAATTCGAATACGCATGTAAATTAGAACTCTTCTATTAAAAATGTTTTTTAATGAATGGAGGGTAATCCAATTAGATGTGTACTCCCATCCAGGATGGCTGCATCATTCTTAATGGCGTTTGCATTCCCTTTTATGATGCATGTAGTAGCATGTCTAGACGTTATCCCTGAGGCCCCAAACCCTGGGTAGAATCCAGTCATTGTAATGAAAGATACCTTTCTACAGCCTAAACAAACGATGAGTCTGTGCGGGTCTGGACACATTCTGCAGCCAATGAGGTTATATAAAGGGGGCTTGAAGTGGGAGGAGAGAAGTACAACTCGGTTACCATACCCCAAAATGTGGCTTCAATGTTTTGGTAGGGACTCCGTACCATTTTGTATTAGAAGCACGCATAGTATACTTGTGGCTGCGTCCTGCAAATTGTGCAAAGAGCTGAATAAAATGGTGATAGTAGGTGGTGTAGTCATATCAGTTTGCATGAATGTTTATGCTCAATGTGCAAAACGTAGGTTCCCGCTAGCATGTGCGGATGGCTTACGCCTCGTAGAGGTAAGCATACATCATCATTGTAATATTAAGGATGACAGCCTATCAATATGAAAATAAGAGACACATAAGGTAGGATTTATGTTCTGAGATGGATTATCAAATTATGACTATCCACCTTACATGAACAGCATTAGAGTAAATAAACCATAATCTGTATTGTTTCCTTCAATTATAGTTTAAAAAAAGACATGGCCTCCAAATAAAGGTCGATGTTTTCGCCTGGATATGCAAACATATAAAAAAGAAGGGTGACAAATATAACCTAACATTATTTTCAGTGTTAGCAGATTTCACTACATTACAAAACAAAATCAATTCCATAGTACGGATGAAGCCTCTAGCTGAATACTGAGATCAAGAAACTACTATTGATAGCTGCTAATTTAAAGGAAAAGTAAAGACATTAAAAAAACAGAAAACTAGCGAGAACATGAAGAAAGACTGCAAGCTTCACAGACGAATGCTGAATATTTTCCTACCCTTTTAAATGGGCTAAGTGTGAGGTGTGGTGCTTTTATCCCAAATTATTCCTTACTGCTTTTCTAAGTGCATCTAAATGCATCTCAGGCAGTTGCCATGGAGGTAAATGTTATCTTATTAAGTTAACATAGCGGTTTTTTTTCAAGGGGATTTTTATTTGCTTATGCCACCAATTCCTAGATGCTATGCGTTGCGATCATCATGGTTGAATAGCGGTCCATGGTCACTATAGTGTGACCTATGGTGGTGACCCATGAGTTTGAGGGAAGCTTGGCGGCAACAGTGCATGCCCCCATTGGAGGGGTTGACTTCTTCCTTGGAGTCTGGGTCGGGAATATTGCTGTAGTTCAGATATTCGATATTGTAGGTCATTTCAAAATGTCTGCCAGCATTAATAACCTTGCTTCCATTATAGTTATGGTCATTCGCATCATCCCAAGCCAGCATCATTTGTCTCAACTTCCTTCTTATCACATGGCTTATGGGTGATGTTTGAGGGTCGCCAAGGTTGAAGGAAGTATCTTTGCAACTCTTCATGTCACCTCGCTTGTTCCTTGCATGAGTACCACTGGCAGGGGCGGGCTGGTTTACAGGGAAGCCTGGAGATTTCCCGGTACAGATTTCCCTCTACACCCTGGGACTCTTTCGTACAGTAACATGTTATTTCTGAATATTCTCATAGGAAAAGGGTTGGGCTTGCTGAAAATGTGTAATATGAGGACACTCTGAACATTACTTCCAAGGCCTCTTTTGGTTCCCAGTCCAGCCCTGAACACTGGCATGATTTCATGATTTCAGGAGTGTCTGGTCACCGATATATAATTCTGAACACGTTTGCCAGCTGCGATTATTTTGTGCAAGACGTATTTTCCCCATTAAAGGGCTCTTGCCACTCTCCATACCTCTGTGTAGCCTATATTTTTATGCAAAGGAGGATAGGTTTTGTGTGGTTTGATTCTGACATGTCGTGACGTCGAAAAACAAAGGATCAGCCCCAGGATCTGGTCTCATTAGTAAGGAGTTGTTTCAGCATTAGCTACGTCTATGGTCTATGTTGGCTTTTGTAGATCGGATTCGGAATAATTACTCTGCCTTTAAGGTAGATTTTCCAGCAAATGTTTGGGCATCCGAATATGGGGCCAAATTCTCTAAACTTCTTTTAAGCGCAAATGATGAGATGCACTAGCACAGCTCATCATTTGCTCCAAAAAAAGATGCGCCATATTCTGTAAGAGCATTTAAAGGTGCACATCATGAAGGAGGGCATTCAAATGTTCTCTTTTCTCCCCAGGTTTTTCTGCACATTTGAAGGTGCGTTCGGTATTAAGCAGGCACATGCAATGCATATTTCATGGCAGGCGCATTTCTGACACGGTCATGCATTTTTGTTGAAGTGGAACAGCCGCCATTTGAACGGCTACTGTCCCCCTTGCATTTCCATCCATCACTCACGTGTGTGCTGGGAGTCGGTAATTAGTGTTGTGAGCATGCTCCCAGCACCAATGTATGTAAGGCAGCTGGCCAGTGCATCTTTTGCGCTGCTGTCCAGCCCCACTGGAATGCGCATGTTACCTTTGAAAATAAGGTGACCTGCGCATGCCTAAAACTAACACACATGAGCAAAAAGGTTCTTCTCTTTATTCATTTGTGTTTGTTTTTGATAATCTGCCCCATACACTTGTCCACTGCAGAGGCTGTATACAATTTATGGCAAACTACCAATCCTATTCTGCATTTTTAAATTAAGGAAGCACATCGATTAGAATCTGTACTAAGAAAGCACACGGGAGGGAGGAAGAAATCAGTGCACTCTCCCATAACTGCACTGCAGACAAAATGTCCCAAAAGCTAGTCTATAAAGTCTGTCCTCCATGTATTAATCTACTATACACAGGGGAAAGGATACTGTGATGGTGTTGCAGCCATTCTTCCGCCTCAGTCAGAGTCTATTAGAAATAGGATTTTCCGCTTGCAATGATTTTCAGCTTAGCAGAGTACAACGGAACGTAATGGAGTACCTTTTGCCGGAGGCGATGCTTGTCCTTGTGAAATTAATTCCTCCACTTTTTACCTACAGTAATGCAATGGCATCAGCGATTTGGGCGGGGGTTGGTAATGTCCAAGATCTTTGTATAGTGCCGCCACCATGAAGAATGGGGATAGATGTGAAGTCTCAACAATGCTAAACTAGAAAACAGCTGTTCACAGCCCCTCCTCGGATACCGAGAATCCCACAACACCTAGGTTATTCTGCCTGGACTGGCTCTCTGTGCCTTCTGCTCTTGCTTGCCTTTCTCTGATCTTCTCCTGCTTCTCCAACACTTTATTTTGGAGGTCTTTGTCATGTTTCTCCAGGGTGGTTACTTTGCTCTCCAGAGATACCGCTCTTTCAGAGAAATGTAATAAATAATTTTGTATCAGTGCCACCTATGATGAATCCAATGGAGACATCACAGATTCCCTGGTGATAACCTCCTCCCATGTGGCCAGGGGACGGCAGCCGCTACCTGATCCTGACCCTGTGGGCGGCTATATGAGGGAGAATCACATGGGAGGAGACAGACAACAGGGGGATGTTATGGCTTTATTGGATGGGGGGTGGTATCCCCCATTTTCCCATGAGAAAGACCCCCTGTTGCCCAGTAACCCAGTACCCTATGGCCATGTATCTATCCCCCCCTATAGGTAAAAGAAGGAGCTCCTTTCCGAACACCATTTAGGCCAAACTCCCAACCATAAACTGACGGGTAAAAACTCCCAGATCTAGTTTTCCTTTATGCAGAAATGAACCTCCATATGAAATCATCATGAAAGACTCTCCAAGAGACATGCACCAGAAACCATCAATGAACTTCAATTCTCACAACTACCTAAATCATCAGCCAATATCAGTGGACTTCAATTCCCACAACCACCTAGGTACTGAGATGAGGAAGGAATTGATGCAGAGCAGCAGAAACGAAAAGCCAAATGAACGTGCTAGTTATTGGAGAGAAACACCTGTGCGCGGGACCTTTAATAATGGACCTGTGTGAGAAGCAGCTTGGGAGAAGGCGTTGCGTCTCTGTGGAAGCTGGTGCGCAGAAGCTGGAAGCAAGAACCGGTGTGCGAATGCTGGAGGCGCGAGCAGGTGTGGTAGAGCGGAGAAGCTTGGCAGCCAATAAGGAAAGTAACATGATGCGAGCGAGGCGGGCTGCGGAAATGCCAAGAACCACAAGAGGGTTCCTGGGTGTCCGGCAGCCTTGTGGCTATCCAGACAGCCCTAAGCCCTGCAGTGTTGTCTTTACCGGGATCCGAGAGGAAACTAGCAGGCAGGAGCGGGTCTGCAAGAGAGCCCAGAGAGACGTCAGAGCCGCTCAGAGCAGGAAGGAAGCGGCGAAAGTACGCTACATCAGCGCTAGCAAGCCTGGAAATGCTACAGAAAACAAGTGAGTCTGCCAGAGCAGAGTGGGGCCATGGAGCGTTTCGGCAACCGCACCAAAGAGAATTTGATATGATATTATATGATATGTTATGGCATTTGTAACGCGCCTATACAAAAGTGTTTCAAGGTGCGACGAGGGAGGGGGGGCAAGGGGAGACAGACAACGATCCTACTAGGCCAGGTGTCATTCAGATCGCGCAAGTGCAAGGGTAGGGGGTCTGGGAAAAGTGCAAGGGGAAGGGGAGAGGGGAAAGTGCAGTACATGGTTAGTAGAATACAAGATAAATAATAGGGCCAGCTGGTGGCAAGTGCAAGGAGAGTGCAGTACATGGTTAGTAGAATACAAGATAAATAATAGGGCCAGCTGGTGGCAAGTGCAAGGTAAGGGCCGGGAGAAGGGGCTGTAGGATACAGAGACAGTCCCGTAGTGCAGGTAGGCAGTGCAGGGAAGAGTGGCTGGGCCAAGGACCGAGATCGGTGAGTGGCTCAGTTAAAGATTCAGTGCAGGTTCAGTGATTTTAGCAGGGGAGAGAGGGAGAGAAAGCGGAGGCAAAGAGGAAGATTTTGAGGTGCCTCCGGAACCGGAGATGGTTCTCCTCAAGTTTCAGGGCGGCAGGAATGCTGTTCCAGAGGGAGGCCCCTGCTGCGGAGAGAGATCTACCCCCAGCTCGTTGCTTGGAGAAGCGGCTGACCCTGAGGTAGTTGGAGGTGGATGAGCGAAGAGCTCGAGAAGGAAGATATTTAGGAAGAGAGAGTGGAAGGTATTTTGGCCCAAGGCCCCAGAAGGCCTTGTGGACAATGCAGAGGGTTTTGAACTTAATCCTCACACCCACTGGGAGCCAGTTTAGCGAATTCTGTCCTGGAGAGATACTGTCCCTGGGCTTGAGGCCAAGGATAAGTCTCGCAGTCCTGTTCTGGATGAGTTGCAAAGGGCGGAGAGTTGAGGCAGGAAGATTTAGATAGAGGCTGTTACAGTAGTCCAGCTTCGAGAGAACCAGGGCTCTGCAGACAGTGAGCTTCTGGGGGAAGGAGAGGAAAGGAAGGATACCTCTGAGGAGGTGTAGCTGGTAGTGTGACTTCTTAGAGACGTCAGATATGTGAGGAGAGAAAGAGAGTGTGGAGTCGAAGATGACCCCAAGGTTTTTTGCCTTGCAGGTAGGAGCAGGAAGAGGGCCAAGGGAGGCCGGCCAGAGAGCTGCAGGGAAGGAGGGAGTGGGTGTGCCGATAAGTAGAATCTCAGTCTTACTGGCATTAAGGCAGAGGTCGTTGGCGGCACACCATTCCTGGATAGCAGAATGACAGTCAGAGATGAGGGAAGGGGAAGAGGAGGCCGAGGGTAGCCTGAAAATGATCTGGGTATCATCCGCATAGCACTGAAAGTTGGGACAGAGAGCTGTGATGCGGTGAGCAAGAAGTGCCAGGTACTGGTTGAACAGCCAGGGGGAGAGGTTAGATCCCTGGGGGACACCACAGGTAGAGAAAAAGATGTCAGTGAGGAAGGAACCCAGTTGGACCTTGGAGGGTCGATGGGAGAGGAAGGAGGTCAGCCACGCCAGAGCCTGACCAGTGATACCCAGGTTATCACGGAGACGGTTGAGCAGGATGGTGTGGTTGACGGTGTCAAAGGCAGAAGAGAGGTCGAGCAAAATGAGAAAACAAGGGGTGTTAGAGTCAAGGTTTGAGAGCAGGTCCTCATGGATGTTCAGGAGAGCAGTTTCCGTGCTTCTGGCAGCTCTGAAGCCAGACTGATGGTCATGAAGACTACCAACAGATTCAGCATGGAGATTAAGCTGGGAGATGGCCAGTTTCTCCAGGAGCTTGCCCAGGAAGGGAGTGATAGAGATTGGGCGATAGCTAGCTGGGCAGGAGGGGTCGGAAGAGGGTTTCTTAAGAAGGGAGTGCACAAGGGAGTGCTTGAGGGGGGATGGGAAGACTCCAGAGGCGAAGGAGTGATTGCAGAAGTCAGCCAGGGCAGGCGCCAGGGAGTCGATGTGGTCCTTGATAGTTTGGGAGGAACAGGGGTGGACCTGTTTTGACGAGACTTTCATAGATCGGACTTGTCTCGAAACCTCGTCAGCAGAAAAAAGGGGAAAGGCAGAGAAGGAGGGAGGAAGGGTGGCTGCAGAAGGGCCAGAGAGAGAGCAGGGAATAGAGCAGGGGAGGTGATAGGAGGAGAGTGAGGACAGGATGTGAAGCCACAGAAAGGGAATTAATAAGAAGATTGCTTGTAAAATAACAAGGCAGAGTGCCAACTTGAACCCCAGTAAGAAGTGAATGCAAATGTTGGCAAAAGCATATAAGAACTGTGAAAGCAAGTAGATATACCAAGTCAAGGGAGATATTTGCTACTTCAAAGTAAAAGGGAACTCAAATATACAAAAAGTCCTGGGAAGCACATAACAGAGAGTTAAATGGGAAGAAGAGAAGTCCTGATAGGGGAGTATACCAGGCAGTTGTGAGTGCAAGAGAAGTCCTGGCAGGAGAGTACACCTGGCAAGTGGAAGTTCATGAAGAGTCCTGGCACGGGAATATAGCAGGCAAATTGTATACCTGCAAAGAGTGTCAAGCAGAAACAGTCTTTGTTAAACAAAGCAGGAATTTGAGTTTAAAGAAGGAACTTTTGTTGAAGAAGAATCTACAAGGCTGAACAGTTGCTTTTCTTACAGGATTGTTGGGGGCTATGAAATGACACAAATAACTGTTCGACCCAGAGACATTTGGGATACCAGTAAAGAATCCATTGGAAGGGAATCATCCTCCTGAAATAAGGGCTCTTTCCATTTTTGGAGAACATTTACATTGGAGCTATTATATATTTATTTGAGAACACTTTTTTTGTGAATACCCAGTTATAGACATTTTTATTTATTTATTGTGTGACTTAGTTAAATTGTATTGTATTGTATTGTTTATTTATTTATAGAGCGCTCCTGGCCGTTAAGCAACTGGGCGCTTGCAATAAAAATCTTAAGTTACAGGTACATACATATATTACATTTCTTATGTTACAGGATCATATATCAGGCATTTCTTATGTTACAATGTCTTTCAAGTATTTTACAATAAATGTACAGAGTATTTAGTACAGTTGAGGCTTCTAGCAGTCGTTGGTGTGAAGCCAAAGTTTGGCGTTAGCTTTGAACACATGGAAGGAGGGGGTGGCTCTGAGTGCGTCAGGGATGGAGTTCCAGAGATGAGCTGCTAGAACTGGGAAGCTGGACCCACCAGTTAATTCAAACTTTACACACATTTAAGCAATTCATCAGACATTAAGAAACAGCTAAATCAAAGGAATGTCAGACAGAGGTAAAATCAGCTTGAAGAAATTCAGAGCATTAATTAACAATCTGTCATTAGGATAATTCAGCATCTTACACCATATATAGTACCAAGATAAAAACGTGTGAGTAGTAACTTATCCTTTAAAACTCTCCTCACGGAGGTTCGACAAAGTTTGACAATTGACAAATAAGTGTTTCAAAGTGTCAACTCCCAACCTGCAACAGCGGCAGATACGCTCAGCTTGTGGCAGGCCAGAACGACTCCCTAACACATCATTGGTTAGAAAGATTCAGTTTAATTTGTAACCAGAACTTTTCTGAGGAAAGGGGAAGCATGTCTAATCAAACATTGGTGCGTGGCTTTGTATGGTTTAATGTCCGTTATAAAATGTTCAAATATCTTATAGCCCACAAGTTTCGCTCTGTTACTGATCCTATCTACCTCAAAGTGCACCTTCTTAACCTTATTTGGATTATACTCCAACTCTTCGATCGGTTTGTTAATCAACAATAGGAAAACAGAGTTCACCCACCGCTGAAAGACAACACAATTTCCCTGTGAAAGGTTAAGATCCTTGAACAAAGTAGATGCAGGAGGAAACAATATACAGCACGGAAGCAAAATTATTTTCCATTCTACCTTCGAATTAAGCGAGGAAACGCCCAGAATATGCCTATTTGCCGCAAGTGGAGTTCCACCCGGGAGCCTCAGTTTACGCTTCCAAAGAAACGCCTCTTCTTTATCCCAGTCTATTTTAGCCTCTTTGCCTTCTGCCCCATAAATCAAAGAGAAATGCCATATTTCATATCCAATATGCACAATTGATTTACTGCTGTTATCGTATTCAGTCTCAGTCCATTAGACTCCAATTACTTAGACCGGTTGGAGCTAATGATAACTCCCAGATACTTAAACTCTGATACAACCTGTAACCTTGCCCCCTGTATGTGCCATATACAGTTAGATCTCCCTGACCCACTTTTTCTATGGTTCAGAATCAGAATTGTCGATTTTGGAACCCTGATTTCCAAACCCAGTTCCTTAAAAATGTGTGGGCTCTCAGCAGTGACCTCTGCAGTCCTATGGGCATGTAATCAGCTAAACCAAGGTCATCTGCATAGAGGAGATACTGTATGACAATATGACCCAATCTCAGGGATTAACCCCTGAGCCTTCTAGTGCATCCGTGATTCCTAAAATATACAAATTAAAAAGAAAAGTGTTCTTGTGTTAGGCCGCGTGCAACAGGATCCAACCCGAATAACAGCTCCGTTATCGAGTCTGGACTTTGTCCAGAGATCCTGGTGTAAGAATTCCAACATCATTTTAAGGTCCTCTGGGTAACCCCACACCCTGAGCATTCCCCATTACTTGTTGCGGTCGACATAGTCAAAGGCTTTTTTAATATCGAGTAAGGCAAGATTGATAGTGTGTTTGGTCTGAAACAATTGGAGAATTAACCCGTTAAGGGCTCTATTGGTGCTCTTACGGAATTCGGACTGGTTACAGTCCAGCATATTTACAGAGCTCGCCCACTTCTCCAATGCACAGAGTAAAAACCCTGCAAAAATGTTATATTAGCAGTCCAGGAGAGAAATTGGACGATAATTACCTGGATTGGTCCCGTCCCCCTTTTTGTAAATAACAACAATCGTGGCTTCTTTCCACGTCCCCGGGCATACACTCGATAGTACCACATTATGGTACAGCTACAATAGGACACCAGCCCATAATATGGGTTCAGATTTAAGAGTTAAATTGCTAGTGCCGTCAGGGCCAGGGGCGTTAGAGGACTTAGCCTTTTTAATGGGACAAGAGAATACCTTCTAAATCGATGTCCAGCATGGCCCATAGCCCAGGCCCCCAAAAGTTAACACATTTACTAATCAAACCCAACTCTTGAAGACCATCTAAGGCCTACAGTTCGGTAAAAAACTCCTCCCACACCTGACCAGAGACAGATTGATGCTGCAACGAGACTTGCTGAGCCCCCCTCGAATTAAGATCCAAAAGTTAGCCATCTGAAAGGATGACAAGCTTTGAGCATCGCTTCAGCATCTGATTGTAGCAAAAGTGCTTGATGTTCCCTTGTCCAATTGCTGTACATAGATTTGCATTTAACAATTTTACATTGTACATAGATGCCAGTTATGATAATAGCCCTAATGTTGCCACAAAACTTTCTCTTCTTATCCCACACCTTTATATTTGACCCGTGTATAAAGGTTAACGGGCAACTCGCAGTAGAAAGCTTAGAGGCTGGTATCAGACCAATTAATTTGGACTGAAGATAATTAGAGAATGATCAAGGACACATGTCAGTAAATAGATTCCGCGATAGATCCTGTTCAACAAAGGCGTTAAACCCCAGGGTATATATAGGAGCCCACCTGACTGCATGATTCTGTGGATTAACCATTAAGGTATCAGGCAACAAATCCCGCCCTGGTCTACCAATGCCCCCAAAGTTAAGACTAAGCCGGACATGGTCACTGGCTCCATCAAGCACAACACAGAAACTATGAAGAAGAGGAAGAAATTAGGAGGTTATGAATACATAATCAAGGGTAGATCTAAGCCGACCACTCGTCCAGGTATAACTAGGTGGTATATCACCCCAAAATTACCATTGACGGGAACTAAATCAAAGACCTCAAAACAATCTTGAATCAATTGTCCACTAAGTCTAGCAGGGTGAGAGAAATGTATAGATGCAACCAAACCATATCATCTTGTGTCTAAACACTCTGAGTTAAAATATCCCAATACGATATAACAAACATTTGACAAAAAAGCATACTCTTCTAAAACATTGGTAATTGCTGCAAGGAAATCAGTTAAAACAGCTGTTTGTTGGTTAAAATAAACATTTATAGAATAAATATTCAAATTTTGTGCGACTGAGGATCGAGCCATGTTAGCTTGCAGCCCAAACGAGCAACTTGCATATTCGCAATATTAGTGTTTGAGGAGACACGCCAAGTACAAATTAAGCCTCCATATGGCGACCCTTTATGCCTTTCCTTGCTGGCTCATGTACAACGGTGAACCCATTAAGAAAAAGGAACATCTAACATAAGTGATTCCTGTATAGAGATTAGGTCTGCCTGGGCACTAAGTGTCATATCTGTGCTCAAATGGGTGAACCTGCGTGTGTTCCATGAAACAAGTCTAATCGGGGAGGGTCAGCAAAAGTGACATTTTGCTGGGTTATGTTGATGTAAAGAATTGATAATATGGGACCAATCATAGGTCACCTGGCACTTATTAGGACCTTGAGGAACCTTGTTGCCCGCTAGCCCAACTTTGGCTTGAACTTTTATCTTTAACGGTTCACGCAAATTAGCACCAAGACCTTCTTCACCAACTAAATTAGGCTTGGAAAGCATATCTTTGGGGCAGTCACTTGAAAGCAAATATCCCATATTACAAAAACAGTCCCCTTCGGCCATAACCAGGTTGTAAACAAGTTTTGAGTAAAACCCGATTTTGACCACGTCAACTCGACGGAAGTCTGTAAAGAAAATGATGGCAATGTCTTATGATGACAGAGATTGGAGGCTAGGTATTTGGCTAAAAAGGCCCAAAACAGACAATGGGCCTCATTACGAGGTGGGAGGTAAGGGATTGCCGGCATCGGTAAGGGCACCGGTGCCGGTAATCCCTTACCTCCCTACTACGAGTTCCCTTTGCGGGTCCTTCCTTAACGCCTGGTTTTTGCAGGAGTTAAGGACGGGACCCGCAAAGGGACTCTAGAGCTAATAACGGTACCGCAATTTGCGGTACCGTTATTAGCACCTTCCCAATTCCCATTGAGCCCTATGGGGGCTCAAATGGGAATGGGGAATGGCCCTGGTGAATGGGGAATTACCGGTCCCTCTGACCTCGGAATGGACTGGTAATTGCTCCATTCACCAGGGCGGAGTCGGAAGGGTTTTGGAGGCAACCATGGAGATAATAGCTCCATGGCTACCTCCAACCTCGTAATGAGGCCCATTGTCTGTTTAAGGGATAGAGGTGCTTGACCTTAAAGGTTCGGCTCAAACAGACATAGCTTAGAAGATCTTCTAAGGAAGCTGGATGGGAAAAGGACAGTGGCATCAACGCTACCTCAGTGGCCTCACTGCATACTGGGAGTCCAAATATTGTACCCAAGTTGGACACCTCAGGGGTCTGCCAGGCACTGGCTGCTGACAGCCCAACACAACTCCTGGAAGCAAGAACTTCTTTCTCTCCTCCACAGTCAGAACATGCAAAGTAGCCACATCTGAGACATGGGCAGTTTTCACATAAGGCAGAAACAGACATGTCGGATCCAGGTTAGTTGAAACACCACAAGGAACTGCTAAAGACACAGGGGCCACGTGGCTACCCCTCCCCCTTAAGGCAATTTTCATCCGAGGCGTGGGAATATGTGGATGAAGAAGAAATATTATGTTTGTCACCCATAACAACGACTTCCTTGGGTTTGAGATAGGCAGTAATCAGCGATTTCGTATTCACTGTGGCAGAGGCAGTGGTGGGGAAGCCGTCAGATGGATTAAGACACCCATTTTTGCACGGCCCCTTTCCAGATACACAACACTCCTTCAGGTGGCCACTCAACTTGACCGAATGAGGGTCCTCCTCCGAAAAAACCTCCATCTGAGCTTTCAGGGATCCCAAATATTTTAGTGGGCCTTTATTACTTTGCAAAAACACCTGTTTAGATTGAGTGGGTAGCTCAACTTTCTTTCTTCTTCTCCGACCAACCATAATCAGAACTGGTAACGTTTCCATGCTGACAGACTCAGAAGGAGATACCCCTTTAGTAATTGTTGGTGTCAGCTGAGCGGGAGCAGTCAGCAAATCTGCACTTCCCCCTGGAGTAAAAACGTTGGGTAGAGGCAGATTAATCACAGCCGCCTCATGTCTGACCCTCCCGAATTGTTGTTTTAGGAGCCAGAAGCCACAGTTTGAGTGGCAACAGAGACTGTACACACACCATTCAATGGAAACATTGTCTCATGTGTCCGTGGGGCATTCATTGCCATAATAAAGCCTTCCAAAAAATTAATTTTGCGAAGTAATTCTTTGACGCATGTTCGAACTTCTCTGAGTTCATACATATTCATTGCATGACCCCGGTCCATGGCATCCAGTATGCGATTCAGGACAGGAAAGGAAAAGGCATCAACTATCGGCTCCTCATGGATCTATAAGTCAGGGGATGACACCATATGCTTGTTCTTAATGTCCAGAGAACTAGCATCCAGCACTGGAGATGAACAAGCTGACCTTCCTGGCCCTTGTTGATTAAAGAAAGAGCGAGCCTCCTCTAGTGGAGAGGAACTATGATAAATAATATCCAGATTGTCTTCCTCACAATGATTTGCTAGAGTGGTGAGTGAAGCAGGGTCGTACAATATCACCTCATCCTTGCATCATGTGCAAGATGGGGACCCATGCACAGACACAGCATTAGGGCCACCCAAGGAAAGGCAAACTCTCTTTGTGAATACGGATGATACAATTGGAGCCGGGATAGAGACGTCTGAAATTAGATTAGAGCCCAAACAATCTATAGGAACCTCTAGATCAGCATGCGTTGAAGAGAGAGTGACCGCTGAGGTAAAAGGAGTATCCAAAAAAACAGATTACTGTATGGCATTGGACAGGGCCACCTTTGGAGGATCTTCAATTGGTTGCACTTCCATAAAGTCCAAGTTGCAAGAAGTAAATTTCCCACTGCGCAGAACCGGCATAATAAGCAGATGGGATCTTACACTAGACCTGGTCTAACTGTTAAGCACTGTAAAAAACGGGTGAAACAATAAAAAAGAAAAGCCAGCACAATTAGGCTGCAGATGTCTGAACCAAACAGAGAACTCAAAGGTATTTAGCCCACAGTCACTCTCTGTACAATAAGTCCAGAATTCTGCTTCCAGACGACTCCTTGCAGCAGTGATAAGTATTTGCTGGTATACCAAGGTTGGTGCAAGAGGTTCGAACAGAATGCTCCAGGGCATTCAGGCCACAAGCACACAATGTAGTAATGTAGTAAGCCCAAAACGCTCCGTCCACAGACTCCTTGCAGCAGTGTATAATAGAATCTATTGCTGCAAGAATATTGAGGGAAATTCCAAGCAAAGAGCTCTGACGTGCTTCACTCGAACAAAAAAAACTTTCTGCGCAGTATCAAAGTATGGACATTTGATGCCTCACTCCAGTGAAAACAATAGTACCCACAAAGTGTCTTACCGCAGTGTGCGCATATATGTCATAGTTGGTGAAGTAAGGACCAAACGAAATGAAAGGGGAGAGCGTCGCTGATCCCGGCCACCCACCAAACACCAAACACTCTGACACACTCAACATCACTCTGCTCCTGCTGCGAGATTAAATAAGAAGTTGTAGTAGTAGAAAGAGGACTTCAGAAACGCTGCCAATTTTTGAGCGGTGATTGCAAGATATACCATACAGTGCAACAAAGTAGCACTAACTCCTCCACATAAACCAAGCAATCTGACGCACTCTGCATCGGTCTGCTCCTGCTGGGAGAATAAATAAGAAGTTGTAGCAGTAGAAAGAGGACTTCAGAAATGCTGCCAATTTTCGAGGGGTGATTGCGAGATATACCATACAGTGCAACAAAATAGCACTAACTCCTCGACATAAACCAAACACTGTGACGCACTCCGCCAGAATGACATTTACCTTGTCACTTTATTATTTTGTTTTAGTGTGTGAGTCAGGATAGAACATTTGAACACAAGGACGACTTTTGATTTACAAAGACCGATCCTTAGTTTTAGTTTTTAGGTAGGGAAACTCCTCTTTAGAATAGGGCCAGGGAGGCATTTTCCCAATCCTTTAAAGTTAATTGAATAAAAGTCTATAACCAAAACATGGCAACTTTGGGCCTCATTAGGACCCAGGCGGAAATGGAAAAATGATGGCGGAAATGCAATACCGCCATCGAACACCGCTCGTTGCGATTATGACCCGTCACCGTAAAGTACGATGCCATTAGCGACACCGCAGTGAACGGCAACGCTAACTGCACCAAGTACGCGCACGCGCGCCTTGCAAAACCGGAATCACCGCCATGGCGCAACGGTACGCGAATTCTGACCCTAGCGGACATGTACTGAACGCCATCAAGCACGTCGTAAAGTACCATTCCGCCATGGCGAGAAATACGGCATCGTGAACCAACCGTAAATGGCCCACTGAGTGCCTGTACTCCACTCCCTGGCCACAATGCACAACTCCTGGCAGGCGCAATGTACTCACACTATGCAACCAGTGAAATCTACAATTCACCCATGCATGCCAACGTAGAAATGCATGCAGGGGCTCAAAGCGCCCCGTGAGTGGGCATCCATGTACGGCATGTCACCATAGCCGTACTGATGCAGCACAGGAATGTGAAGGTACAATACATCAAAATGAAAATCAAGAACACATGACACAAAACAACAGTAGTCCCCCATCGCTTGCCACCAGCGCAAGGCAACATCCAAAACAGCATCCTGAGGGGGATTGCACCAGCCCTGTACTCTTGCCAGTAAACAAACCAACCATCAGCAGAAGCATGTACCACACAAGTTGGCAGAGTGACTGAGCAGCCAGGCTCATCCCAAGAGGGGCCGATGGGAGCTGCAGGGCACAGATGGCATGAATACAGAAGCTATTCCAATGGACATGACCCCAGTCCCCCTCCAACAAACGCACGCAAACACAGGCACCTGTGACCAGCCACATTCTGAACATCCCATCATTCCACCAATCGACCTGGCTGACAGGCACCAGTCGGCCAAAAGCCAATCCCCCGCCCCTGAACAGCACATCATGTAAACAGTCACAATGGCAGCCCCTATCCGTGACCATACTGTGCTACGTAGGCAAACGCGGCCAGTACTGTACCACACAACTCAACTCAGAAGGCGGAACACAATGCAGATCATCTCGCAATACATACCGCCACAAATCGAAAATCGCCACATCACCTGCAAAGAATAACGCAACACGACAAATATCGGAATACAATTTAAATGCACATCCAAATGACAAAGGCCCCACAGCAATTTGCAAAATAACACCAAAACATCCATCATCACCGAGGGCTGCATCTGCAATAATTGACCAGCTTCCACTTGTGTGACGCCCTGTACCATCATGGCACACAGGGCCTACATCAACGTTCCAAAAGGCAACATGGAAGCGGCAAGAACCGCAGGTCCGTCCCATGAGGCAGGCACTAGTCGAGCTGAAAGGCCGAAATGTTGCACCTAGCCACCAGTACAGCGTAAGGGCATGTGGCCCATTGGCGATCGTCCCATAAGATCGTAATGGTGCTCCACTGATTCACCCGAAGCTGCAGGTGTCGAGAGTAAAACCCATCTGGAGGAGTGGCGTAGAGATGGCATCTGCAATAGGGCAGGAGATACCTGTCACCCAAATGAAACACAAATTAACCGATTGCATTACGGGACTCATGATGCATTACAATCTTCATTCAACACACCAAATCCACACCCATATGCATGCTAGCCCACTCCAAAGGAATATACACACCCCTAAATCAGTATCGATTCATAACGAAATCAATCGAGGTAAATACACCATTGGCAACGTCGGTTACTGTGCATGCGTCCGTCAAGATAGAACCCATGACATGGGATTAGTAACGTGCCTAGACACAAGTGTATGAAGGCGCGTCGAGACAGGGAGGATCCGACAAGGGCAGATAGACGTAAATCCCACTATGGCAGCCTTGCATCACATAGCGCAGGGGAAGGGGAGTGATTCAAAAAACCCATGTACATGGCAGACCCTAAATGGAATCATCTGTCCATGCATCCATTCATCATTCCCTCATCCCGCAATGAAAACGCATGAATATTCACTCACATAATATGTGAAACTTCCATCGCGTCTGTGCGTAATGCAGTCTGCAAAAACCACTGTGCTCCTGGCCGGATCTGTAGTGTTGTGAAGCAAGATGGATTTGGGAACGTCCTGCCTTATCGTCCACTACGCTATTGCGCATCCCATTCAATTCATATCATTCATTGCTTGCTCGTTATGGGCCATGTCCCAAGGACATTCTACAATAGAACGTTACATTTCCACCCAGACCTGTGGGCGTATCCTCGCCGCTACTTCAAAACCAAAAATCCTGGCCTTCGAATTCCTCACTTGCAACATTACGTCGAAAAGGCTTCTGTGAACGCTTGCATTCACAATTACATCAATGTAGTGCGGCTGTGTGTCATAATGCTAACTGGCTGCAATCACAAATGGGACGCCACGCCCGTCGGTGAAGTACGTTACTGTGCTGCATGAGGGTCGGCCATCGATCGAGCCCTACATACCACTGACTCTTCACAGGTATGTAAGCGGCTGCAATCATAGCATGTGTAACAATGGGAGCATAGCATGAAAATCAGTCAAAGTACATCACACTGCCATCGGGATTTGATACATGATTCCAATCCCAAGATGCCATGCGGCCAAATGCAGCCTTACGTGCGGGACGTGCTCGGCCAGAAGGGATTGCATCTGCCACAGATTCATTCAATCAGCACAGGTGGAGGCCATACAGGCCGACAGCACATATATAGCAGACCCAAACCCCTCCCACAACCACTCCCACTCCAAAATGCTACCGGCAGGACTAGCGATGTTGGGCCTGGGGGACCAGATAGCACTGCAAGTGCTACAACTACAAGAAGACGACGAACAACAACAGGTACAACAACCGGGCGCACAGGGGAGACGGAGGAGAAGGAGGAGGAGGAGGGCAAGGCAGGGTCAGCAAGGCCCACAAGCACTGCCACTACCACCACGCAGACGGCCCGCAATCCCACGCCTCCGAGCTGATCCGTTCAACCTCACTGCTGAGCAGATCCACACCCTCTACCGTTTGGACCGGGACACCATAATCGCCATTGTGGACATGACACATGCTGACCTCGTGAGCATGATAGATAGCCCAACCGCCATCCCACCCCTACTGAAGGTGGTGTCTGTACTCCACTTCCTGGCCACAGGCACCTACCAGCACACAGTCGGACAGTTGCATGGCATTTCACAGCCACTGTTCTCACGGACACTCTTCCAAGTGCACGATGCCCTCCTGAAGCACGCCGACGACCACATCACACTACCACGCACGTACCAGGAGATTACCACCGCAAAAGTGGGATTCCATGCACTTGGCGGCATCCCGGGTTGCATTGGTGCCATCGACTGCACCCATGTTGAATTGGTTGTCCCACATGCCATGGAGGTCCAGTACCGCAACCGGAAACAATTTCATTCAATCAATGTGCACATGGTGTGTGACTCCAACAAGATCTTTACGCATTGTTGTGCCAGGTTTCCAGGATCTACCCATGATTCTATGGTCCTGAGGAACACAAGAATACCACGCTACATGGAGCGACACGCAAGGCACAGATCCTGGCTACTCGGTGAGTCTCATTCCATGCATGACATCGTGGCCCATTTGATGCGTCAATGACCTTGCAGGAGGGGGGGGGGGCTACTTAGCACTATCATTCCACTGACACCCTTTATTCGTCTCATACAGGTGATGCCGGGTATCCACTGAAGAGATGGCTCCTTACACCAATCCGGAACCCACAGAACGAGCATGAGGAGGACTACAACCATGCCCACTCACGTACCCGTGTGGTCATTGAACAGGCATTCGGCCTACTGAAGGCTCGTTTCCGCAGCCTCAGCAGGTCTGGCGGGGCACTCATGTACAGCCATGAGAAGGTTTCTAAGATGGTCATGGCATGTGTCATGCTGCACAACATGTGCATACGTAGGAATGTGCCCATGCCCCCTGACGCTGTACTGCATGCACCTGAAGATGATGATGATGATGAGGGTGGGGATGTGGAGGCACCTCAAGGAGTCCATGAGGCACAGGATGCACGTGCAATCCGACAGAGCATCATAGATGCATGCTTCTAGCAACCACGCATGGTGCCTATTACACGGAAAGGGGACCTGTGGCACTGTGTGTGTGTAGTACAGGCACATTGTGGACTGTACGCCTATGAAGGCCTCGTACGCAAATATCAATGTCCACACATGTCATTGGATGATAATGAGGTGCTGTATTGTTAATGTGATTTGATTTATACACCCTATGGACCCGCCACCCAGTGAAGCCCAACACACCCCCTCCACCCTACTACCTCCCCCCCAACACCAGTGTCCAAATATGCATGCTGTCCGTGGGTAGACGCTATTGCAAGCCCCCTCTACGGGTATCAGGGGCACCCCTGCCCGTGGAGCGCAGGTTCCTGCCAGATCTGCGTTGGGGGCTGCCCTGGACGGAACTTGCCACGGATGATGTCTCGGCCTGCTCGCGTCCATGCATGTCTCTGAGGGTTTGTGAGAGCTCCGAGAGCACACGGCGCACAGCAGCAAGTTCAGCACAAACGTCTTTGGACGTCGCATGCAGTTCCCCCCTCAGGCTCTCGGTGCTTTTCTCCATTTGTGCTCTCAGGCTCTCGGTGCTTTTCTCCATTTGTGCTCTCAGGCTCTCGGTGCTTCTCTCCATTTCTCCCCTGAGGCTCTCACTACTTTTCTCTATTTGTGCCCTGAGTGTCTCGGTGGATGTTTCCATGGCTGCCCTGGAACCCCCGCATTCATTTGCATGGTCCTTGAGTAGCGTGGACACTTCCTGCTGTTGCTCGATCAGCAGGTCGAGGGACTGTTGCCTCTGCTGGGCCATGGACATTTGCGGTGGTGTGACAGGGGGGCTGCTCAACACATGTTGCCTTGGCACAGGACTTGTGGGGGTTGGCCAGTCGTCGTCTTCAGGGTGCCCCTGCGTGGTTTCGTCATGGTGTAGGGGATGGAACATGCAGGGGGATTGGGAAAGGTCATGGATGGTACCTACGTCGCCAGCACTGTTTTCCGTGTCGGAGCATGCTGGCATGACAGCTGTGTCACCTATGGTGCTGCTAGCACCAGAGGCAGTGCCATCAGATACGTTCTTTGGGGGGACCTGTGGTGCTGGGGTTGTGGACTTGCTGGCTGCTGGGGTGCCTGTTGCAGTCCCCTCCAGTGTGCTGCCACTTGATTCCTGCTGCTGCCGTGTCTTGATCCTTGCACCTGAGGTGGAGGCTCTTGGGACGTTGGTCCTGGCCCTCTTTGCAGGCGTGCTGGTAGGGGTGTCCTGCAGCTCGTCGTTGGTATCGGACCCTGTGGTGGAGTAAAGAGGGGCGAGCGTTAGTTATGGGTCTGTCGGATTTGGAATGGCAACGTATCAAATGCATTGGGGTGGTACATGAGGCTGATTTGGGACTGGGCCTTGGAGGTGGTCTCATTTTCGTGTGGATTGAGGATGCATTCATTTGGCTGCCTGCAGTTAGGGGGTGCATGCTGCACATGTAGGGGTTGTTTATGGCATCTTGATTGATTTGTTTATTCATTCTGACTTTTAGAGGGCGCTGTCAGGGCAAAGTATGTATTGCACTATGGGGTCACAGGGTACTGCACATGTTCGTGTTTTGTGGATTTCGCATTGTTTCTCTTGGCCAACCTACCTGATTCTCCGGATGTCGGCACTCCTTTCTCCATCCCTCCGACTCCCTCTATGCTCTCCATTCCTATGGTGGAGGCGCAGATATCCTCCCAGGGGGTCAACTTGATGGGCGACTCTGAACCCCCCCCGGTAGCTGTGGCGATGTTCCTGTTCGCAGAAAGTATGCTGCGTACGCGGATCCGCAGGTCGTCCCACCGCTTGCGACATTGCTGTGGCGTGCGGGGTGTTGTCCCCACCGCACTTACGCGCTGTGCCACCAGGGCCCATATGGCCTTCTTGTTGGCAAGGGCCGTCCTGGTCATTTGACTGGAGAAGACGACGGCGGCATTTTCCTGGAGGGTCTCGGTGAGCACGGTCAGTTCCTCTCGGGAGAAGTGGACCTGCCGCTTGCGATCACACGCTTTCTTGGCTACCTTTCCCATATTTATTTTTTTAACTGGGGTTGCTAACGGGTTGGGATGTGTGTCAGGGTCGGATTTTTAATGGTTGTGTTGGGATTCGGATTTTATAGTTGTGCGGCGTGCTGTTTCCCGTTCCGGCCACATGCTTTAACTTCCGTTTCCGTATATTTACGGTGCCCGTAATTTTCGGTGCCCGCTCGTTACGGTGACCGCTCATTACGGTGACCGCTGAGATGGGTGGCGGTATTGCACCTAGTGCAGCGTACGGCGGCGGTAAGGGCCGTTTTGGGGTCATTTCCGCCATCGCAGCCTTTCGGATTCCGCCATGGCGTAATGCTCGTGCCCGATGGGTCGTAATTAGCCGCACTTTGCTCCTTCGTGCAATGGCGGAAACGCTATTTACGCTGTTGCGGTCCGGTCAGTCACTTTCCTCCAGGGTCGTAATGAGGCCCTTTGTGTCCGGCTTTCATTTCTGACCCCTCACACACCTCCATGTCAAACATCTCAATCTAGCATTTAAAGACCTCTCGATTATTTAAATGCTTGCTGCATTTCACTGGAGACAACTTCATACGTTTGGTAGTATCAGTGGTCTGTGTTTGTGTGGCACCAACCGTCACCTTTGATTTCTCATATTATTTTCACTTTCATTTGGCAGTACTCTCCCTGTTGTTTGCCTCCTCTAATCTGTGAGATCCAGAGCCTCCATATTGTAGGAGGCAAGCATGTTCTACAATGATCTAATTGATTTGTCAGGAACGCATTCACTCAGGAGGGAACCCTCATATGGTAGCGCGGCATAGTCTCCCATGGAATTGGATAGTTTACATGCGCTTTATGTAACCACTGTTTTTTTACCTCCATGAGAACATGACAAAAGCCTAATGAGTGAACTACTGCCCTGCCTTAACTGCATACTGACAGTCATTGTCATTTCTCCACCTCAGGCCTTCCCATGATTTTGGTGGAATAGTATGTTAAACAACTTCAATTGTTTTTAAACATATCATCCAATCACAATTTCGGATTGGAGTGAGATATTACAGCATGAGCAGGGTGACCAACCGCATTTTGTCACACGCATTCCACAAATCAGAAACTTTGCCTATTATAAACATAATTTTCTGACGTCATCTTTTCATAGTTTCATTTTAAAGACTGAGATTGGTAATCTGGGTGGCTAAAGAGGAAAACCATGGCATCGCACGCAGGTAATTTTGGCATCTCCCAGCCCGCCCAGCTTCCCTGATTGGGCCGGACCTTGGTCTTAACTGACCTCCCCAGGGCAGCCCTTTTGCTTGTGCAGCCCCTGCAACTAAGGGCGGCTTCCACATAGGCGGCTCCATTTCGTGTCTGCAGGTGTCAGCAGGGGAAGCCAGTGGCCAGCCATCAACCAGCAGCGACTAGTAAGGTAGGAGTGGCCTGGGTGAGGAATAGAGCCATCACTCTACCCTGTTAACTCTGCCACATATCAACCTTACCTACACTAGGATAATACTGTAATTATTAGCCTGTGCCACTCTGAGATAACACTATGGTTATTGGACGTATTTAAACTGCATTGTGAAACCTAGGCCTTTCTCCCACTATAAAGGACTCTGAGACCTAGGAGTGATTTTCTCTGGTATTTAAATTGCATTGTAAAAGTATTTAAACTGCATTGTGAAAGTATTTAAATTGCATTGTGAAAGTACTTAAATTGCACTGTGAAAGTATTTAAACTGCATTGTGAAAGTATTTAAATTGCATTGTAAAACCTAGACCTTTCTACCACTATACAGGACTCACAGACCCAGGTGTGTTTATCTCCTGTATTTAAATTGCAATGTGAAAGTAGTGCTGTCTTTGGTTTTGCCTTCTTAGCAAGGCGTTCATCTAGCAAACTGTTCTACTATTGTCTGAGCTCTTGTCGTTCTGTTCAATTGTCTACTATTGTCTTGTCTCTCCTTGTCTCGTCTGCTTGCGCCCCTCCCTGTGTCCTTCCCTAGTATTCTACCAGCCCCTCCCCCCTCCATCCCCACCTTCCTCCTCTCTCCTCTCCGTACCTACTCTATGGTGCTCTCTGTCTCTCCTATATTTTCTAACTGCTTCTCTATTGACTAGCCTGCTCTCCTAACTAAATCTGGTAGGAAGAAGTTTAAAAAGGACATCCTGGTCTCCAACCCAAGCCTCCCTATCGCTGACACCTATACCAGTGCTTCCTCCAGGCAAACCCTCACTGACATCTTCTTTGTCGTTCCCTCACCAGACCTATGGATTCTTCATATGGTCTATGTGCTTTCTCCTTTCTCTTTTTCTCCCATTAATGGTGGAACCCGGTGGGAGGCCCTCCTGTCCTCCTTCGACTCCTCTAAGGTCATCATTAATGTTTACCTGAATGGTACCGTCTTGGTCCAAGGCCCTCAGGCCAATCTTCTCCTCTTTGACAGATGCTTCCTGCGCCTCATAAATTTCCTTTGTACTCCAGCTGTCCTCTTTCTTCTCTCCACGGCTTCCTTGCCTCCCCCTGCTGTCTCCTCCTTTGCTACCTTGCCCTCTCCTCCTTCCTCTTCTGCCCCCCCTCAGGCTTCTTCTACACCTCTGCAGGGTACACCTCTGATTTGTACCCCTCCCCGGAAGTCTTTCAAGGACAGCAACCTTCTCCATATTGTCACTCTAAACTCTCGCTCAGCTGTCAAACACTCCTCTGACATCTGCCACCTCCTTGAAGAACTTGACCTCAATGTCCTCGGTCTTACCGAGACATGGTTCACGGCCAGCTTTGTCACAAGCATTGACACTCTCCTTCCTGATGGCTACAAGATCCTCTCTGCGCCCAGGTCCAATTGTACCAGAGGGTGTGTAGCCCTGATCTTCCCTGAGTGGATTCCTGCCACTGTCATTCCCATGCAGGCCTACTCCTCTTTTGAATGCCTCGTCTGCAGGCTCTCTTCTCTCTCTCGTAGCCATTCCCTTACTGTGGCTACCATCTATCGGCCACCTGATCAGATCTCCTCCTTTCTCTCTGAGTGGACGGACCTCTCATCTTCCCTCCTGGTCTCGACCACTCAACTCCTACTTCTTGGAGACTTTAACATCCACCTGGATGTGTCCAGTCCTTACCCTGGACTCTTTCGCGACCTCTGAAACTCTCTCTCACTCTCTATCCTCACCTCTGGCAAGACTCACTCTGCAGGGCACACTCTGGATGTTCTGATCTCTACAGACCTTCCCCATTCTATCCCTCTCACCAGTCCTCGAGTGATCACTTTCTCCTTTCCTCCCAGCTCACTCTCTCCACCCCTTAGACCAAGCCAACTCCAGTACTGCCACCTACCTTCTCGGTTATCTGACCCATGAAGCATGTGTCAGTTGAGGCTTTCGGCGCCACTTTCTCACCCCCCCTTCTCCTTCGGCTGACTCACACCCTGACAAAGCCCTTTCTATGCTCCACTCTGCTATATCTGATACTCTTGATGTTCTTGCCCCTGTCATGAGGATCCGCTTGGAGGCCAAAGCCAAGTGCAACTCCTGGTACGACTCAGACCATGTCACCCTTAAACGCAAGTGCAGGGTGGGTGAGAAGAAATAGCATGCTTCCTGTACATCCTCTGACAAACTGGTTTGCCGCCTGCTCTAAAGGCGATACCGGCTCTCTGTCCGCACCAAGAAGAGAGCCCTCATCCAAGCCTGTGTCTCTGCAGCATCCAACAACTCGACCCAACTCTTTAAAATCTGCAAGGAGCTGGCCAATCCTGCTGCAGTCTCTACCTCTCCTGTCCCCTCCCAGGCCCTCTGCACGGCCCTGGATTCTCATTTCATCTCTAAAACTCAGGACGACCGGTCCTCTCTCTCTCTTCCTTTCCTCCTCCTCCTCCTCCCTCTACTCCCCGCTCTTCCTCTGGCCCTTCTGTGGCCACCCCTCCTCCCTCCTTGTCTGCCTTTCCCCTGTTCTCCCTAGACGAGGTTTCTAGACAAGTCTGATCTATGAAACTCTTGTCAAAACAGGTTCTCCCCAGTTCCTCTAAAATCATCAAGCACCACATTGACACACTGGCTCCCAATTCGTCCGACTTCTGCAACCACTCCTTCGCCACTGGAGTCTTCCCTTCCCCCCTGAAGCACTCCCTTGTGCATCCTCTTCTTAAGTAACCCTCAGCCGAACCCTCCTGCCCTGCTAACTACCGCCCAATCTCCATCAGTCCTTTCCTGGGCAAACTGCTGGAAAAGCTTGCCATCTCCCAGCTTAATCTTCACACTGAATCGGATGGTTGTCTCCATGACCATCAGTCTGGCTTCAGAGCTACCAGAAGCACGGAAAGTGCTCTCCTGAACATCTGAGAAGACCTGCTCTCAAACCTTAACTCTAAAACCCCCTGTGTCCTCATCTTCCTTGATCTCTCTTCTGCCTTTCACACGGTCAACCATGCCATCCTGCTCAACCGTCTCTGTAAAAACATGGGTATCACCGATCAGGCCCTGACTTGGCTGACCTCTTTCCTCACCGATCGGCCATCGCAGGTCCAACTTGAGACCTTCCTCTCCTCTATCTCTATTTCTACCTGTGGTGTTCCCCAGGGGTCTAACCTCTCTCCCTGGCTGTTCAACCAATACCTGGCACTTATTGCCCACTGCATTGCTGCTCTCTGCCCAAACCTTCAGTGTTATGCAGACGACACTCAGCTCATTTTCAGGCTCCTTTCTGCCACCTCTTCTCCTTCTCTCATCTCTGACTGCCTGTCCACTATCCAGGAGTGGTGTGCCGCCAATGATCTCTGCCTTAATGCCAGTAAGACTGAGATTCTGTTACGCTCACCTGGCTCCCACAGAGGCGTCGATCTGGACTGGACTGCTGCGGTCTCCACCGATGTGACGCGTAGGGCCGAGATGACGGACTGGACTGGCCCACCTAGCTTCGTTTGCTTGGCCCGTAGGAATATTCTTCTGCAAATAGAGAAAGGGAATTAACCACCCGTGAAGTTGAGCATAAATCCCCCACCCAGTTCTTCTCCTCACTGATCACCTTGGATGTCCCCTCTTATAGTCTCACCTGATGATTTGAAAAGATGAGCTCTCCATCCTGCATTGAGCGCAGGGGCGCGTAGATAACCAGTTGCTTCACTGGCTCGAAGGAATTGGTGAGTTCCAGGACAATATTGACTCCGATATTCCCAGCAAGACGCCGTAAGTATGTAGTTCGTAAGAGTTCAAATGCCTGACTTTCACTCTTGTCCGATTCCTTGCAGGTTGCAGCTTGACCCTACTGAAGAGTTCCTCGTGGCAACCGGTAATATTCTGGTGCGGATTTGTATTACCCAACACAGTTCGATAAAATAATGTCCATATGTAACCTGTTGCTTTCTCCCTTATTCAGGCGCTGAGAGAAAGTATGAAGTCTCGGGCAATAATGCCTCCGGCGGTAAAATCAGGTAAGTCTTTTGTGGTGAGGATGGTTCCCCTTGTTAGTCCCTTTGTTTCACCTTGCTATCCTTTTGTTTCCCCTTAGGGGCTGGGGTTCGGCTAGAATGCAGTGGAAGCTGCGCCGACCCGTGAAGAGGAATAGTACCCCCGGTGGTAAAATCAGGTAAGTCTATGAGGGGTATTCCTCTGTGTATTCCCTTGGCTCACCTTGCTGTTCTTGTCTTCTCCTTAGGTGCTAGAGTGCAGCGGGAACCTGCAGGAGGATGCGGTGAAATGTGAAGATGCTGTGAAGGCCGGTGAGTTCAGCGCGGCGCTGCAGCAGGCGAGGCGACGCGCATAAAATAACTTCTTTCTTCCAGCTCGAAGGCGCGATGGATCGGGAATTCAGGTAAGGATCAAAGGTATTGCTCTTGTTCTAACCTTTTCTCCTTCTTTCTCCCTTTTTCTAGGAGCTCCAAACTCGAGGCGGGCGTGGCAGAAGACTGGATGCAGACTTGCAGGCACGGTGAGCGTTACGCTGCTGGATGCAGAATAACGCGAAGCATGTGCTGCTCTTCGGGCGTGGTTTAAATAGCCTCCAAAGTAGTTCCAGGTAAGTATTCCTCCCCAGCCCCACCAGAGTAAAAAATAGTCCCTAGGTAAAACAGTCCCTTCCAAGCCTCTTTTGGCTTTGAGCTCTTGCAGCATGGTCTGCATCAGGTAAGTTTGCAGCATGGTCTGCATCAGGTAAGTTTTAATCTATGAGCCTGGCGCCTATGGCGCCAGGACTGACTCTCCATATGAGCCTGGCGCCATATGCCCCAGGACTGCACCCTAATAGCCCCTAGCAGGGGTTGTTGGGCTTGCTTGGGGTAACTTGATGCCTGCTTCCGGGGTTGCTGGACTTGGTCTGGGTCCCCGGGGGTAGGCATCATGACAGCTTCTCCTTATTGGCACACCTGCTCCCTCCTTTCCTATCACTCTCTGGCCGGCCTCTCTTGGCCCTCTTCCTTCTCCCACCTGTGAGACTAAAAACCTTGGGGTCATCTTCGACCCCACACTCTCCTTCTCTCCTCACATCTCTGACGTCTCTAAGAAGTCACACTACCTGCTGCACCTCCTTAAAGGTATTCTTCCTTTCCTCTCCTTCCCCCAGAAGCTCACTGTCTCCAGAGCTCTGGTTCTCTCTTGGCTGGACTACTGCAACAGCCTCTTTCTAAATCTGCCTGCTTCTACTCTCCGCCCTCTGCAACCCATCCAGAACAGGACTGCGAGACATGTCCTTGGCGTCAAGCCCAGGGATGGCACCTCTCTAGGACTGAAATCTCTGCACTGGCTCCCAGTGGCATGCGAGGATTATGTTCAAAACCTTCTGTATTGTCCATAAGGCCTTCTGGGGCCTCAATACCTTCAACTCTCTCTTCATAAATATATTCCTTCTCGAGCTCTTTGCTCATCCGCCTCCAACTCCCTCAGATCACTCGCTTCTCCAAGCAACGAGTTGGTGGTAGACCACTTTCTTTGGCTGGGCCTCCCTCTGGAACAGTCTCCCTGCTTCCCTGAAACTTGAGGAGAACCATTGCCGGTTCCAGAAGCACCTCAAGACCTTCCTCTTTTCTTCTGCTTTCGCTCCTCCTCTCCCTTGCTGAACTCCTGACTGAAACTGCACTGGTCAACTGGCTACCCTATGATCTCAGGGTCAGGTCCCCTCCCTCACCAGCTACTCACCTGCACTGCCTCCCAGGCAACCCCTGCACTTGAGGGCTGTTTCTGTATCCCTACAGTCCCCACCAGCTCCTGACACTTGATGTCAGCACTCACCCCTGCACATGCCACAAGCTGGCCGCACGTTTTACCTATTGTTTTTATTTATTCTATGTATTTATTACTGTTGATCCTATGTACTGCACTACCCCCTCACTTTCCATTTCTCCCCTCCTGCACTTGCGCGATCTCAATGTCACCTGGCCTAGTAAGATCGATGTCTCTGTCTTCCCTCTGAACACTCCCCCTTGCCTCGTCGCGCCTTGAAACACTTGAGTATAGGCACGTTATAAATGCCATATCATATAAATGTCAATTAGGGTATTGCTGCCTTCAGCCATATTTCTTATCCTATGATGGTAACAGAAATGTGGGTCTGTGGGTGTTTTTCTATATAGTCATGGTTATAACCCACTCTTTCTTTTTTTATATTTTTCCAAGCCCATGGAAGTAGCTCCGATCTTATGGATAATCGCTTACTTCCACTATCTAAATTCACCCAGATCTTTTCCGCTTGAATAGTGGCAGGTACCCTATAGAAGTCACTCCCGTTGTTGAACAGGCCGGTGTTTTTGTTCTTTTACTGTGACTGTCCTTTCTTTTTAAGGGAACACGATTGGATTTAGTTTTCTGACTTCAGCGTGGCGGTCTCTGCACAAAGAATGTTGGCGAAAAGTTGGTTAGGATTCTTCCCTTGGGTTTCCCTATATTATTGAGACTTAGATCACTGATAGGGTATCTTCTTCCTCAGATGTTAATAACCACAGAGGTAAGAGGGTCTCTAAGCTTGCCTGAACCTCATGGACACTGTTATTGGGTTGAGCAATGGGTTAGGGGGTGGTTGTCTTCAACCTACTCGAGTTCCCAGCCTGAATCATGCACATATCCGTCCATGGATGTTACAATTGGTGAGAGAGGGGCCTCATTCCTCATGACTTTCCTCAGTATGTGTGACCACAAGGTCACTGCTTCCGACAAGTGTGGGTGTTCCCGGCTTTTTAAGAGATAGAGTTCCCAACCTGTTCATGCGCCCTACTCAGGGATGATGAACTTAGGAGGTTAGGGAATTGGGAAGATTACTATTTTCCCATGAGGCCTTTCCCTTGCCATGATCATACTCCAAGTTAGAGTGGAGCTCAGCTTCCCCTGCTGAGTGATGAAAAATGTTTCTTTTCATTAGATGTTTCTCTTTTCACACTTCCAGGAGCCTAGAATGTCATCTTAACATTAGGAGGTTTTTATGGGGTTGCAGTAAACATGATTTTGTCAAGATCTCTGGAAACATTCTAGCCACTACTTTATCACGTGCAGTTAAGGGCACTGGAAGCCATGAATAGGCCCGGAGGATAACTCAGGGGCAACGTGATTGTCTTGGAAGCAAGACAACTCATAGCAACACAGGTTTGAATCCTGGTCCCGTGCTTAGAAACTGGTCTCCGGTATTAAATGAGTAATAAAATAACAATTATAATTATAATACTTTATCAGAGGCACCAAGGAGCTGGAATGAATCTCTAGTTGCATAGCTCCTCTTCAACCGAGGCAGGCAAAAAAACACTGTAATCCATGGTTTTCACCAGCACAAGAAGCCATGTAGCAACAACATTGTGAAAAAGAAAGAGCTTGGAGAAAATCCTGAAATGTAGCTACCTGAGAGTGCTCAAAAGGTGCACTAAAAGTTTAGAAGAAAGCCATATTTGAGGCTAAAACTAAATGTTTGCAGAATAATATTTCAGTCTCGGAGAATAAACCTAAGGAACTATTTTCTACCATCTCCAAATTTCTAAATCCCCGAGTATCACATCTAGCATAACCCCTTTGACGCAACAAGCAAATTAATTCAATTCATTTTTCTGAATAAAATGAAATCCATCCAGGACACGAATGACCGAGCCATGGGCCTGATTGAATCTATTGAGGATAAATCTCTAACGGTAGATCGACTATTTGATTTTAGCCCAGTTACCTCTGATTGTATTACTACGCATCGACAAAATCTGAAACCTACATATAATATGTTTGACACATTTACTGCCTGTATGACTCAAACACATGCAATATCTCTGGGTCAATTTCTTTCGTTAGACTAAGGATCATTTCTATCTAACCTGAAAATGTCTGCGATCTCTCCATTGCTAAGAAATCTACAGCTAGACCCCAAGGAACTATAGAATTACTGTCCGGTGGCTGGCCTACCTTGGCCGGCCAAAATTCTGGAGAAAGTTGTTATTTTACTGCTACAGCAGTACTGGCCATTTTTTGTCTGAATTTTGGCCGCTCCACTGTACACAGTTTGCTCTGATGACTTTGTGGGATGACATTTTAAAAATTGCAGATTAAGGAGCTCTTTCTTTGCTGGTAATGCTCGCTCTCTCTCCAGCATTTGACACAGTGGACAAAAATATTTTATTTTCCGGGCTAGCTAAGGTAGCTGGAGTATCATATGCTGAAATGGCACCAACATGTTTTGTCTAACCACCACCAACATTTTAAAATTTCAAGCTATTTGTCAGATGCTAGCCCAATGGATTTCCCTCAAGGCTCCTTATTGTCTCTGCTATTATTTAACATAAACATGCAGCCATTGATGATTGAAGGCCATTTATTTTTAGCAAAAACGATCTGGAATACCATTTACGTGTGGGCAACATATATATGACAGTGTTGTGCAATGTATTTTGGAGGTGGGTCAGTGGATGACAACCAATAGGCTTAAATTGACTCCAAATAAAACAGAGCTTATTTTACTCGGGCCTAAAATTTTCCTGGGTGTTCCTACTTGTACCCCTCCCCCACCATGCACTTTTGGTATACCAATGACCTTTCTACCCAAAGTCAAAAACCTAAAATGCCTATGGCAGTCGAATCTAGGGTGCGATCAGCAAGTAGGAGGTAAGGTACAATCTATTTTCGATTGCCTACATCTCCTACAACATGCCCTCCCATTTATTTCACAGATAGATAATGCACGCGTAGCAGGTGCGTTGGTGAATTCAAGATCAGATTATGTGAATGGCAACCTTTCTGGCATTCTGTCCAGACAAACCAATTGCCTCCAAACGGCTCAAAATTAAGCAGTTCGTTTTTTTAAGGCACCTAAATAAGCCTCGCTCTCAGCAATGCAGAGATCACGTCATGGGCTGCCAGTCAAGCAGAGGATTGATTTTAAGATTCTCTACTTAGGGGGCATGGCTAGGAAGCCATGTGAAAGGACGTGTCTGTACGGGGGCTCCCGAAGATCCGTACATTATCCGACTAAAAACCGTGCAAGGACCGATGTAATTTGGCTGAGACTGATATGGCTGCGTACATGAATCTCAGGTGAACGTGTGGACACGTTTCGATACGGGCCTGCACCGCGAAAGCGCAACAAGAAGCTAAGAGAAGACTTGGAGGCGAGAGTGCGATGAACGAGAAAATGGCCGCCGCCGCTTAACGAAGGAACAAAGGAGTGATTGATCTGGGCGCCTGACGATCGCACTGGAGCATGGTGGTGGTGAAGGAGCATGACTCGGGTGCATCGTGGTCATTAAGGACACCCGGTCCCGTGTGGCCGACGGCGCGGACCTCGGAAGAGAGCAGGGCCTGACCGAAGGTACTTTGTGACTGGACGTGCGGATAGCAGGGGAGCGTGCGGTGTGACCTGAAACTGCGCCCCTGACTCTTCATGGCCTAAAGTGCGCTTCAAAGGGTGAGACGCGACCTGGCTTAGCTAGGTAGTAGACAAGATGGCCGGGGGAGCCGGAGGACACAGGAACTTAGTGTCGGAGATGTGGCGATAGCGATGGGACACCCGAAGAGCGCACTGTGACACCCTGCCCCAGACCCGAGTGGAGATAGGACGGGAGACATGTCTAATAAGCCCCTGAGAGCGAAGAACAAACAGCCCACGCTCGACGAATACGCTAAGACGCCTCCCGGCCCAGACGGAGCCAGAAGCAAAGATAAAACTCAGGCCAAGGAAATGGCCGCCGGGGGTGCGAACCAGGAGGTCCTCGCTGCGATCGCAGACCTGAAAGCGACCTGGGAGACTAAGCTCCAGCTCGCTGTGGCTGAACTGAAGACCGCAATGGAACTCCAGGTTGGGGCGGTGCAGGAGGACGTGAACCTCTTAAGGCAGGACGTGCGTACTCTGGCAGAGCGCACGGAGACTTTGGAAAAAGAAATGGGCCCTACCATGGCGGACTGCGCTGTGCACAAGCGTGAACTCCATGCCCTGGTGCAACGTGTGGGCAATTTGGAGAGTAGGGCGGAGGAGGCAGAAGGACGCGCCCGGAGGAACAACATCCGTATCGTGGGCCTGCCGGAGGGAACTGACGGCCATAATCCAACGGAATTCATCGAGAACATGCTACTGCAGGAGATCACAGGAGGCACCCTGTCGCAGGGTTTTGCGGTGGAGAGAGCGCACAGGGCCTTAACTAGGAAGCCACCGCCGGGAAACCCGCCCAGGCCGGTGATAGCCAAGATCCTTAATTACCGGGACCGAGAAAGGATCCTTGAACACTTCCGCAAGGGAGGCACAATACAACGAGGAGCGGCGAACATAACTGCCTATCCCGATTATACCCTGCAGGTACAGCGCAGTCGTATGAACTTTGGATCGGTGAAGAGGAGATTGCGGGAAGCGGGGTTTAGGTACATGTTGCTCTATCCGGCCAAACTGAAGGTTTTCTTTCAGAGCAAGCTGCTGTTCTTTGTCACTCCGGAGGATGCCATGGAGTGGCTGGATGCACAAAACTGCCCTCAGGAGCCAGATGTTCAGACGGCTGGCGAAAAAGAAAAGACGAGATAAGTAACGCTGTAGGCCCGGTCGGGTCACGAATATTGGGACTTGAATATAGTCATTGAACTCGCTGGAGAACATGTGCGCGTCAGTGGTTATTAAACATGGTCCGTGAGCACGGACATGGTTGCGAGGGAGAGGAGCCTCCAGAGGCCGCTCTTTACACCCCTTTTTTGTGTTTAGTTTAGTCACTGTTAGTGGGGTGACACCCTGTCGGGTTCTCCATTTGGGTTTCCCAGGGAGGACTGAACACAGGGATGCCTGAGATCCAGGGATGGAGCTGGGCAGTTGTTTGGGGTAGGGGTTGGGGGGGGTGTTTTAGTTTTTGTATGAGCCTGGGGGTGAAATCGGGATTGGGTGTTCGCAAAGTGGGGAGGGATTGCCTCGGATGGGGGGAGGAAACTACTGATAGGCCATGGGAGACCTCAGGATATTAACGTGGAATGTTAGAGGGCTTAACAGTTATCTTAAGCGAAATAAAGTCATGTTGTATCTTAAGAGGCAGAAGATAGACGTAGCCCTGCTACAGGAGACACATCTAAAGCGAGAGAAACTGGAGCTGGTAAGGAGGAAGTGGAAGGGGACAGTAGTAGGATCGACGTACTCCGCCTATGCCAGAGGAGTGCTGGTGTGGGTGGCGCCACATGTCCCATTTAAGCTAATTGAGGAGGTTGTGGAGGCGGATGGGAGGTTGGTTATGGTGAGGGGGCTGGTAGAGAACAAAGTAGTGTGCATTGTAAACACATATGCGCCTAACCAGGACACGGCGACATATTTTAGGACGCTGTGCACCAAGCTCAGTGTCGGGATGGGGGGTACGGTGATATGGGGTGGCGACTTTAATTGTGTGTTGAATCCCAGGGAGGATAGGTCGGATGACAAGATGGCTAAGCCCAGTCCGGCGGCCAAGGTATTGCAGACGCTGCTGGCGGATTTTGGCCTGGTAGATGTGTGGAGAGTGAAACACCCGGGCAGGAGACAATATTCGCATTATTCGGCCCCGCATCTACTGCACACGAGGCTTGATTACTTTTTCGCCACGCCGGACATAGTCGCGGAGTGCAACCATATAGACTACAGGGCGAGAGTCCTCTCTGACCACTCGCCCCTGGTCATGCGATGGCAGCTGTATTCCCCACGAGCGCGTATACCAACATGGCGCCTCAGGGCGGAGGCGCTCAAGGACCCTGCCTTCAGAGAGGATATGAGGGAGGAGATAACTGCTTATTTTGAGGTGAACACAGGGAGCGTTAAGACGGCTGGCACTTTATGGGAGGCCTTTAAGGTCGTAATGCGGGGGATCGCCATTGCGAAGTCTAAGGGATTGATGGGGGGAGTCCTGGCGGATCTGCATAGAGCTGAGACTGAGCTGGAGGAGGAGCTGGAAGGTGGTGGGATAGATGCGGAGGCAGTCTCCAAATTGCAACAGAAGTGTGCGGAACACTGGGATAGGCTCTGTAATCTGAACTATAGAAAGTATATTGAGAGACTGCATGCGGGGGGGGATAAAACAGCTGACTCCTAGCTTGGCTGTACAAGAGCGAGACCCCACGATCCCCGATCAGATTGGTAATCAATGAAAAGGGTGAAGAGGTGGACACCCAAGAAGGCGTAAACAGGGCATTCGTGGAATACTATAAGGTCCTATACGAAGATCGTGAGGGGGGCAGCCAGGAGGAGATAGACGAAGTGCTGGAAGATGTAGGCTTGCCCAGGGTCAGTGACGAGGAGCGAGAGGAGCTGGATGCTCCGATCACCCTGGAAGAGTTGAAGGAGATTGTGAGGCAGTTGCCCACCAGCAAGGCCCCAGGGGCGGATGGGTTCCCCAGTGAATTTTATAAAGTATATGCGGAGGAAGTGCTCCCGCCCATGCTGGAAATGCTCAACGAAGCGTACGAGGTGGGACGGCTGCCGGAGTCACTTAGGGAGGCGATTATAATACCGCTCCCCAAGCCAAATAAACCGGGACACGATTGTGGCTCCTACAGGCCCCTGTCGATGCTGAACCAGGACAGCAAGATCCTGACAGCTGTCCTGGCTACTAGAATGCGTAGAGTGATCAGCAAGTTTATCCACCCTGACCAGACGGGCTATGTCCCAAACAGGAACATTACTCACAACCACAGACGCCTCCACAGGGTGGTCGAATGGGGATGTAGTGATGACGGCGAAATGGCGATAGTGGCATTGGACGCGGTTAAAGCGTTCGACTCTGTTCGGTGGCCTTGGCTGCTGGCGGCTCTGAGATGGTACGGGATGGGACCAGGTTACGTTAGGTGGGCCGAGATGCTATACAGTGCACCACTGGCCAGGGTCCGCACGGGTGCAGTGGTGTCAGAGAGATGGCAGTTGGGCAGAGGCACTAGGCAGGGGTGTCCCTGGTCCCCAATGTTGTACATCCTGGCCCTAGAACCCTTGGCAATTTACCTCCGGCAGCAATATGACCTGGTCGGCATTGATGTAGGAGGAGAGTGTCACCTTATATCCCTGTATGCAGATGATATGCTGCTATACCTAAGATACCCGGAAGAAAATTTGCAGTATGTCTTAGAGGTGATGGGGAGGTATGCCTGGTTGTCCGGTATAGCGGTAAACCCCCAGAAATCCACTCTATTTCCGCTGGGAGGCTATGTGGGGACTCCGGTGGAGAGGTTGCCAGTGTTGCAGATCCCATGGGCGACGAGCTCCTTCCGATACTTGGGAATTGACGTGTATCACACGCCTGAGGAAGAGCACAAGCACAACACTGAACTTGCTGTGGGGAAGATCGAGAAATGCATGAGGTTCTGGGAAAGACTGCCATTAGCGATGATGGGCCGGGGAGCTATGCTTAAAATGGTGGTACTGCCCAGGCTTTTGCATTATTTTAACAACATCCCTTACATGATTCCTGAGAAGTTTTTTGTGAGGCTACATAGTGTTAGCAAGGAATTCCTGTGGCACGGCACGCGTAACAGAGTCGCACTGTGGAAGCTGCAGAACTTCTACGAGAAGGGCGGAGTTAAACTGCCGAACTTTGAGGCATATTATGTGGCAGCGCAGCTGCAATATGTGTCCAGGTGGCTCTCTGATGACGAGACCCCTGAACACAGGCTGTTTGGGAGGGATTGTTCCCCTTTCTATCTGCGAGAGGTGATCTGGGTGACTAATGCAAGCATGAGGGAGCGGCCTAGAATGCTAGCTTTGGGACGGAACATGTGGAAACGGGCCTGCCGGCTGATGGGTAACCCTTTGCCGTGTGTGTCGCAGTTCCCATTGGTCGCACTGGCGAAGGGAGACGGGCAGCTCAGAGCAATCATCCGGACATACTGGGAGTCAGTGGGGTTGGTCACCATGGGAGATATTTGGCAGGATGGGACCATCATGGAGTTCGAAGAACTAGAGGCAGGGTCGGGATTGCACAGGGGTCAATATGTGACATATCATAGGATAGTGCAGGAGATCCGGAGTAGGTGGCCTGAAACCACCTTGGCCGATGAACCAGACGCCACGGTGGGGATACTATACGACACATCGGAGGGCGGGCATGAGGTCTCTAGGTTGTATGAGATGTTGATGACAAAGGTTGGGAGTGATTTAGTGCACTTGAGACTGAAATGGGAAATGGAAATGGGGGCCCCGATGGCAGATGGGTTGTGGGAGCGTGTCTTGGGGTATCATAAAAAAGTATCGAGGAATGCCAGGTTTAAGCAAATACAGCTATATATAATGCACAGGGCATACATGACCCCCTTGAGAATATCCAAATTTCGGGACGTTGGACGCCAAGCG
Organism: Ambystoma mexicanum; assembly: GCF_040938575.1. Taxonomy (NCBI): domain Eukaryota; kingdom Metazoa; phylum Chordata; class Amphibia; order Caudata; family Ambystomatidae; genus Ambystoma; species Ambystoma mexicanum. Next base: position 951,843,068 of record NC_090939.1, read on the forward strand.
TGCCCTAAGTGTGACGAGGAGAATGCAGACATGATACACATGTTCTGGGCGTGCCCAGTAATTGCAGGCTACTGGGGTGAAGTGGCGCAGAAACTGGCAGGGAAGGGTATCACGCTCAAAGTGGATTCAGCCTGGGCCTGCTTACTGGGGGGATATCCCAGAGCGCGTAAACTCAGACATGTTGAGAAATTGAAAGATTTGGCTTATGTGCTTGCTAAACGTATGATTGCAATGGGATGGAAGGAGTGTCATAAGCCACGAGTGGAGGTCTGGTGGAGGGATCTCCAAAAATGGGCAGAGGCCGAGACGGCGGTGTGGCGGGATGCCGGTATTGCAGGGGAGGAGGAGGAAATGTGCTCCCTCGCGGCATGGAAATTGATGATAGCCGAACTGTTTGGAACGGGGTCGGCTCCAATTGAATCTGAGAGCGATGACGCCCCTCCGTTCACAGCGGATACCGATGGCGGACACCATACAGGCTCATAGGGGGGAGGGATGGGGATTGCAGTGCTTTTGTTGTTAAATGTGGTTATTTATGTTCTGTTGTATTGTCGTTTGGTTTATATGTAAAAATAAAAATATATTTAAAAAAAAAAAGATTCTCTACTTGGCGGTTAAATGTTTAAACAACCTGGCACCAACCAATCTGTCTAGAATGATGGTCCACTACCAGCCACCTCGATCAGTTGACAAGCATTTACTTGTGGTTTCCGACATCTCTGTTTGCCCATAGAGGTGGTAGACGATTCTCAATTTATGGGCTAAGACAATGGAATTCATTACCATTGACCATTCAGAGCCTGATGTCAATTGTCACTTTTCAGAAGGCCCAATAAACCTATCTAATCTGTTAAAGGAATTGTCTGTTCTTTTTCTGTTTGGTACAAATACTATGGATATTGGTGTGGTTGAAAAATCTTAGTATCATCTGTGCTTAGATGCAGTTTATTCTACTTTAAGCACGCTAGACATACATCAAATCTCCACAGGTGGGATGATCAAGATGCACAACAGTAGTTTTATGTCATTTATTGAAATTATTTTGTTTGAAGACATTATTTCGAAAACACTAATCGAAAAATGTGTTTTTATATTTGGAGGAGTCCCCCCAAGCCTCCTTCCCTATATTATTAACCCATTCCCCTCCACATTCCTTTTAACCCCTTACCACCTTCTATATTTCAATTTGTTTTTTCAGTGTGATTTTTCTGTTAAGAAATGCATCGAAAAAACACCTGGGGATGAAACAACGCGATACTGCTTATGTACAATAAGAAGGCACACACGTTGCAGAGGTGATAAGGCATCCAAGTTTCCCAATTTGAGGAGGGTGCCCTTCAGGAGCTTCCAAGCCCTTACTAACTCTTGCAGCTGTCACTCTTGACACCACTCAAGCAGTACCATGCAGTGTTAAGCATACTGATATTAATATACAGTAGTAGGAACAGTAATCCATTTCCAGAATGGCCTTCCCATTGTTTATCTAGCACCACAGGAGCGAGGGTTCACACAAGAGGGCAAAACCGGATATTGGTACAGTGCTCTTCAAGAGGACAACCTTGAATGAGATGTGCCTTTGTGAATTTATATTGCTTTTTCAACATCACATAAACTAATTAGAAGGTTTTGCTGCCCACAAAAGGCTTTGCATATAATAATGCCCTGCATTCTGCTACTCAGAACATCTCCTTTGATTTGTCTTTATGGGTGTGCATGCAGATATCTTTCCTTCCCAGCAGCAAGAACGTATTGCATGAACTGTGGAATACCCAGTATAACATTGCAGATAACCGTAAGAGAATCTGAAAATGCCATGAAGAAAGTTATTAATGTTTCTAGGAGGTTTGCTCCCACCACATCCAAGGTGTGGAAGTTTGCAAGATTTCTGTCTGCTTTTGGAGAGCGGTTAAACTCTGTGGTGAGATCCCCGACCTCCCCAAACTGTTGGTTGGGGCAACCCATTGGCCTAGCCGTTATCTAATGTGTCTTCCTGAGGGTGGACAAAGCAGGCTCCTGTTAGGCAACTGCTTCCCTCAAGACACGGAGAAGAGTTTTGAGATTGAGTGTTTAGAGAATACCCACAAGGCAGGTGACAAGTAGTGCAGATGAAGTTTTCACACAGTTTCCAGATTTGTGAAATTGTACTGATTGTAGAGTTCAAGAAAACACAAGGGGACCATTACTTGGGAAAAAGCAGCCAGAAGACAACCGCGATTCACAGCATGGAGCCAGCATTGAGAGGCAGGCAGAGAGATGGAGACGTGCAGCCTGCTGCGCCTTGCTGAGTGGAATTGTAAGTTGGTGATGGTTGCCGCTCAGGCCTTTAACGTCTCACCTACACCACAGGGCAACAATCAGAGAAGTTAGAGAAGTAACCATTCACATCAAAAGAACAATAACTCCCTAAATTAGAAAATCTGAAAATGTTTATGAATTAACCAATCCGTAAAGAGAATTCAGACTGAAAGGGGGAACACCCAATAGGAATGGCTGGCAGAGGTCTGTCCCCTACTCAGTAAGGATAAAAACAGGTATGAGACCTCAGAAGAGGTGAGAAACCCATAGAAGACAGACAAGTCTAATCATACTCCCTTATTACTGAGACAGAAACCTTAAGACTTGAAACAGGGGGAAATCCAGGAGGAGGCAAACATACGTATCTATGCTCACTTGTTCCAAAAGGAGTACCCGGAGGACGAAAGAGTCAGAAGGAGATGGTATGGACGAAGCATGTAACAGCTTGGGAGATACTGATAAGCACCTAGCCTGAAAAAGTCCAGACCACCGTACCTTTGAAGAGAGGATGTCCCAGATATTTGGAAAGGCATTCCTATGTCCAAGGCAACAGAAATGTGAGCAGTAAAATGTATTTTACCAGTGACCCAAATAGGGCCTGGGAAGAGGCCGAACCTGTGGTAGTAGGGTTTGCCAAGAATATCGACTCCATAACAAGCATCCTGGTGAAGGTGAAGTACCCATTCAAATGTGCTAGCAAGGCTACAGGCTATTTTTTCTATACCGGCACAAAATAAATAGCTCCAGAGGACGCCCCTCGGGTGGACTTTCCATTTATGTTTCTGTAAATTTATATTGGAAAGTTAGTCAATCTTGAACCCTGGGGTCCTTTAAATCAGTAACAAGTTGTGCATGGATGGGATGCAGAGTAACTCTTACACCAAATAATCAGACCGACTCAGGAAGTTGGCAAAGTCTCATCCGACTGTTTTATAATGAATTGTCTAATACAGGGAGTTACAAAGGACGTTTGGTCGAGTTCTCTGAAACATTGTGCATAAAAAATACACTTATATACTAACAATTCATCATACATGAGGTCATACTATGTCACAAACAAGAAAAACCTACAGGGTGTTGTGATAGGCTTAAGGGGAACATCTAAGTATACTTTCTATAAGGCATTGGGCTGTGATTGGGTCTCTACAGCCAGGTGGACAATTTATGCCCACCCCTAGTGCAAGTCATCTTCATCAGTTATCAGATACACTGTATATCATTGGCTACCAAACTATAAGGCCTTCGTTATATGGCCTTCTACAATTGGTTGACATGTTTGTGCCCTTCTGGAACATTCGACTTGCTCGCAGCACGTAAGCTAGCACTGCATGCATACTTCTGACATGCATACTGTCTTTGAACTTGGCCTTGCAAAGTATCCTTGCTCCTGAGAATATATGTGAGTATGAGCATGCTCTTATCTCAAGTCTAGAGCTGTATGCCCACCTTCTATTTTCATCCACAGCACATGTGACAGGAGACAGCAATTTGGCTCCTTCTCTCGCATTAAATTGTATTACATGAATACAACTTGGCACCCATGGTGTTCTTTCTTCACACCTTAACAAGCACTGACTCAGCTTCTCACGTTCATTGTTCTTCAAGGATAAATAACCAGTTCTTGGACGCTCCAGCCGTTGACACCAGGCCAGATAGCCTTCTCGGTCTTTCCATGATCTTCAGCTGATTTCTTGCTGCGACACAGCTTTGGGATCCTTCTTTCTCTGTGGGTCTAAGCATACTAAAATTGTGACATCGAATGTCTAGATTCTATATAATAGCGGCACCGCCTGCAGTCTATTCACTACGTATAGCCAGCTTTTATGATTACTTAGTCTACTTGTGTTGCTGCATCTGTACATTTATAAAATGACTTGCATTTTCTGCATTGCTTTTCACACATGTAATCTTCACTTCGCACATGAAAGTTACTTGATTCTTTTACTTTGTCACCAGATTCTTTAAGGTCTGTACATTCTCTTCTTCAGCCACTCTTCTCAGTGTGCCACTCTTGCTTCTTGTGACGTCACCAACTTCTCATTCTCTCATCTTCATATTCCTTCAAAGATCTCCTCCAAGAGATTGTCATCTCTACGGGGATACATCAGATAGGGTTTTCTCAATGGATACCTTTTCTCGATGACTCTTCGTGGGATAGGCACAATCACGGGTGTTGTGCCTGGCATGACTTCTGGCTTCCAACATATAGGAAGGATGGGGGCAGGACTTCCTGAAGAGGCATTCAGCTGCTCCTCTACACTCCCCCCTCTGGTTGATTCATCAACCACTCCTTCACCGGTCTTCACATCTTGGCATCCTCTCTTGACAAAGTACTTCTTTGGGGTTCAGATCTTTATCAGTCCTTTCAGGGATCCTGCTGATTTTACATGTTCATCAACGCTCCAGGTCATGTAGCTCTACTGTCCATTTGGACTACAATAGACCCATCGTCCTACGTACTTCTTGTGATTTCTTGGATGCAGGAACTTTGTACCCTCAGCTGCTAAGATGCTGGTTTCCACATATCTCCTGATTTCTTCATCTGTCAACTCTTTGGGTCCAAACCCTGATTCGACATCTATCATAATCTTCATTCCTACTGCCTTCTTGCACTGTGTAATTATTATCCTGATCACACAGAATCCAAACATCACCATCACTAATACTGCTCCAAGAACCTTGCAAATGTTCGCCATCCACTGTGGAACCCGTGAGAAGATAGACGCGAGCCAACTGTCGCCTGCAGTGTCTTCTGTCTCATCTTCCATCTGGTCGTGCAGTTTCGTCAGCAACGTTGTGGCCTCTGTCAAGGTCCCATTCTTGTCATCATGAGAAGGTATGAACTTGCAATATGATTGCCCGATTTTGGTACAAACTCCTCCATCCATCGCTGTGATCATATCATGGACATATCTGTTCTGAAGGGTCATCCGTTTTATGGCCCTCAATTCTTCTTTGATAGCATTGAATCCATTTATGGTAGTGTTTATTGTCTGCAGGAGTTCCCAGTGAGTTATTTGCAACCACTTCTGTTTGGGCATCGTCTGGATTCCAGGCATAAAGATAGTCGTGAATATCGCTGGAGTCTGGCACAACAACCGGTGCTCATATGAAATAGCATCAAAGGCTTCTATTGATTTAGCTGAAAAGTAATTCTCCCTCTTTGTTCGGTTGAGAAATTCGAGTGATCTTCTCCTCAAATTAGCATCTACTTTCGGAAACTCTCCAATATTCAGGTCACTCTTAGGAATCACTGATGCCTGAACATGGATAAGCACTATAGAGCAAATCCCTCCCCAATCTTTGGGCACCTTCATGTACGCTCTTAAGCCACAATCCCAATAATGATCTATTAAGACAACTGTTCCATCCTTCATGCCTGGTACATCAGAAATCCAGCCACACTGGCGATTTTTTCAACTTTCCTCGTGCCATTATTTCTGAAACATAAGGACGCACTTTTTAGAGGTAGTATCTGCAATAGTCCTCCCTTATCGTCGACCCATGTCAACAACTTTGTAACCTTTGGCCATTGATCCTTGCTACCTTTTTCTGAAGTTAACACAACTTCTTCCCACTGTCCGGTTAGCTGCTTTGCAAACAACCAGTTCTTCAGCCCACCCTTCGCGGGTTAGCATTGTTCCTTTGATTTGTAGTTGGCCTCTTTCCCAACATATCTGTATTTCTTATTCATTCTTGCCTTGGCAATTTAACATCTTGTTTTCTTCGACCCTGATTCCTGCTCCATTTATTACAGGATGTTTGCATCTTATTATTAGATGCTGTGTATCTGGCTTCTCTCTTGTCTTCAAATCTTGCACATAATTATCTTCTGGAACTGTCCTCTTGTCATGCAGAGTGCAATGAGCTTTTTTCACTAGTACTTCTGTAGTTATGAATAATTTGGAAGTTCTCATGGCATAAAGTATGAGAGAGCACACCTAGCAACTCTCCTTACATGTTCTCTCTCCCACCTTTTTCATGTGCTGATACCACCATACCATATTAGCCAGATGTGCTGTACTGTCTAGATAAGTGTTTATCCCATCATTGTCTTCCTCTGCACTCCTCCTTTGTCTTCCTAATAAAATATTTGAAGCCCATGGAAACAACTCTAAAGCATTTTCGGTCTGTGGAGAAAACACAAGGGGCTTTGACTCCTCAGTAATGGGAAAATCTACAAGAGTTCCTGGAGTGGGGAGAATCAAAGGGACTTCTGTCTTATTTGGAACAATGAGACAGAAAAGGCAAATCAGAAGAAACAGAAAACACAAAGCATAATTGTGCATATGTATATCACGATCCAACATATTAATCCCCACCACTTGTGCCATTCTGGTATTTTTTGGGCTCATTCTCTGAAATCGTACCAGCTTCAACATTTCTCATTTTTACTTCAGTTGTTTAAGGAAGGAAAGAATACAATCAATCAGTTAACTGCAATAGGTCTGGCAGTTGCAGTATTTCTTCTACTATTGCTACAAGTAGCCTTCTGATCACAGGGTCATTTTTAGGATCCTGTAAAAAGGTGCTAATATCAGTATGTCTTCTGACAAGAGCAGGATAAGCTTGAAGGATAAACACAAAAACAGCAAGCATAAGACGATGCACATCCCTATCTGAGAGGACCATAGAGCTAGCCAAATAAATGCTCAGTGAGAAACAAGTCTGGGTATTGCTCTCGTTTCCGATTCTTAACCAAGTGTTGTCGTTTAGGCATAATCGTATACATCAGTATTTGTCTATTGTTCATTTTCAAAGATTCCTGTGACTCTAGCAAAGAATTGAATGCCTGCTATAATATCTATAAGGAGTGTCCAAGGTGAGCCACAGTCCAAATGCAAAATCAGCATTTATCAGTTCTTTGCTTTATTATCATTCTTCTTTGTCATCGATCAAGTCTGCACACGCTGAAATTGTTCTTCCTGTCTTGCTTCTGGATTGATAGCTGGGGGTGCTACGGTCTCGCCGGCATATATCTTGATGTCGTTCAGGTGTATCCAAGCTCGTCTGCTTTGGACTTTTACTGCTGAGGGAGTGACATTCTCAACGCAAAATGGGCCGTCAAACCTTGGCTCGTGCCACTTCCTAGTGAGGTTTTTAATTAGCACAGTGTCACCAACAAATCGTCTAGGTGCTGGTAGTAGTTCACTTGATCCGGTTGCTGAATAGTTTTCATCTGTGTTCTGAGACCGACCCCCTGAGCGCTTGAGTTGATCTGAAATGAGAGAGATGCTAAAGGTCCTACATGTCAAATATTCACATAACTCATTTCCTAAAAATGTTGCTGTACTCTGGGCATCACTTTGACTCCTCGATGGATGTGTCAGAGGCGTTCTCATTCACCTTCATGTCACTAGTTCAAGGGGTGGGAGGTGATGGTCCGAACCAGGCTTATTCTTTAGGGCATATAAAGCTAAGGGCAAGCAATGTAGCCAGCCCTTCTTCAAAGTTAGCTTCAACTTGGCAATCCTTTCTTTAAGGAGGCCGTTGAGTCTCTCACATATATTCCATTTGCTTGCGGGTGATAAGCAGAAGAAAGCTTGTGCTTAATACTCAACAATAGTCCTATCTGTTCGAACACTGCATTGACAGAATGTGGCCCATTATTGTATCTCATCACTTCACACACTCCTCATCTTGGAAAGACTTCATGTACTAAAGAATTTGCTGCGCAAGTGGCATCAGGGTGTGTACATGGACCTGCTTCGATCCACCTGGAGAAGGGAGACACCACCACTATCAGATACCTGTATCCATTACACACCTGCAGAATATCAATCAACATAGTCAATATGTAAATGCTGAAACTGACCATTCGGTCAAGGAATTACTCCTCTAATCGTTCGTAATGTATGCTCAGTGGTAAACTTTTGACATACGGGGGGAGCATGGATTGGTGGCCATGTAGGAAGACGTGGGTCTGCCGTATCTCCTGCAAATCCAACAATGATCCGGATAATAATGCGACTAAATGCAGCCATCGAAGACTAAAACTCGCACACATGTGCTCATGAAGCTAGCAGGCACAGGCAGAAGCTATTGAAACCGGCTCTGAGCTGTGATCCAGTGAGTTATCCGCGGAAGAAAGATTACATGAGAAAGGATCGGGCAATCTCAAAATGGCGGCGACTAGAACAAAGAGATCAGCCGCTGCGGAAAACGGTGGGTCATGGACTGTACCCAGATGATTGCACTTCGATAGCTGGCGGAGCAAGCAAAACGGTGCTGCACCCTTGGATGGAGAGACTTTATGGTGGGATACCACGCCCCATACATGGTGTTGTGTATGCCGTGGGACAAGGGCTACGGCATATATAACTGATAACTGCGACGCAGCCCGCGGGGCAGGAACTGCGCTCGCATCAGATCGCCTGACACTCGGAAGGCTGGCCCTGCGGGTCTGCGCTGCGCGACGCGAGGATGCTGACACCCCTCCAACACCAACCGCGGTGTGGATACAATGTAGCCTCGACAGTTCCCCAAGGAACGTTGATGTCAAACAGTGGCAAGCCCAGAGCACCAAGACACAGGGTGTGATATCCATGTATACTAATGTATACTAAGGAAGCCAACAGAATAAACAGACCGGCCCACACAAGCATACAACGGGCGGGCGCTGAGCGCGAATGGCGGTACAACAGAAACCGTTAAGATCACAAAAGAGAGCAGCGTAAAGGAGCTGAACCCCCAGACCTTACATACTATTTGTGGGTGCGGGAGTCATGGGATATTGACTGCGGGCGCCCGCACTGGGAAGAGGAACACCGCCTGGGTGCGGGCACCGCGCTCCAATTGAAGGTAGGGCTGGGAGCTCGCCCACAAGTTGACTACCCATAGCAGCAAGACCCTGTAGTCACTGATGGCTGGAAGAAGTGGTGCTCACACGGCGCACGAGCCCCATAAGGCACGGGGACATGCATAATCAAAGTGACCCTGTGAGCTGAGGGGCCAGGCCACGGCACACTGTCACATTGAGGTGCACCTGGCAACAGATACTGCGCCTATGGGTGGGACGCCTTCTTCCAAAATTGGCCTCGCATTGCCGGCAATCTTGTAAGATGGTACCTCAGGAGGATGTGAAATGGAAACCATAAAAGTGGTGGAACAGACGACCCTAGTAGAACACAAGCTGGCATAAACTATTGGCACGGTGGCAGTGTGAGGCATTACAGCATTGGTGCGTGCACCTCATTCTACACGAGCAGGAAAACACAAAACACTTCAAAACTCCTTGTGCGGCTCCAATGTCAAGTTAACCGTCTAAGCACAAATCCTCAAAAACATTACTAACTATATAACAGATTTGAAGCATTGCAGGCTAGACCCGCGCCACCTGGAACTGAAGAACACAACGACACCGAGATGACGTCGACACAAGTCAAGACAAATAGGGAATCAACCCATACTGGAAGAATTAGCAAGGACACTGCAGCCAATGGAGGGAGCCAGAAGTAAGGAAAAGACCCCACAAATGGACACTACCCCAGCACGCAATGATCAACAAATCCTGGAGGCAATTGCAGACCTGAAATTAACGTGGAAAACCAAACTGGAGTCAGCCATGGTGGAACTCAAGGCAGCACTGAAACTCAAAGTTGGCACAGTCCTGGAGGAAGTGAATCTGCTCAGGCAAGATATAAGAGCAATAGCAGAACGCACAGGCAAACTGGAGAAAGAAGTGACCCCGAACACAGCTGCATGTGCATCTCACGCATCAGAGATTCACATACTGAAGCAACACGTGAGCAACCTGGAAAATATAGCAGTGGAAGCTGAAGGACGCGCTTGGAGAAACAACAAAAAAGGAGCTCAAAACACGGTTTCCTGTCACATGGTCAGATGAAAATAGACTTTGGGTGAGCTACAGTGAGACCAGAAGATAAGACCATGCTCACACTCCCTTCTATTCTAAGGCGCAGTGTTACTTGCAAGGCCGAGTTCAAAGGACTGATCGAATGGCAGACATCAGGAGTGATGATGGATGTTGGGCTAATCAAGTCCAACCCTGCAGCACCTGGGGTACTAGCTTGCATGCTGCTAGCGAGTGGAATATTCCAGGAGGGTACAATCATGACAACCAATTATAGAGGGCCACGTAGCAAAGATCTCTATAGTTTTAAAGCCAATGAAACGTGTATTTCTATGACACTGAAGATGACTTGCACTACGGGTGGACATAGCTGTCCACCTGACCTTAGAGATCCAATCATAGTCCTAGCCCCCATAGAAAGTATACTCAGATGTTCCCCTTAAGCCTATCACAACCTCAAGTCGGTTTTCTTATTTTGCCACGTAGTATGACATCACGTATGATACATTTTTGTTATGAATATGTGTTTTTTTCATGTGAAACATTGATTGAATGCGTGTGCGGCGTCCGTTGATGCCCGTTGTACTCCCTGTTTTAGATACTTGTTAATAAAACAGCTAAAGATTTGCAAACTTCCTTAGTCGGTCTGATTATCGGTGTCCGAGTATAATCTGGATCCCCATCCATCCCAGATAGCACTACTTCGCTTAAAAGGGCCTACGGGTTCAGTAGGGCACTAGCACTCATAATATTAAAATGGTTATTTCATTTTTCAGACCTACCTTTGGATGTGAACATGTGAAATTAATTTTAAAAAATCAGATTCTGTACATTGATGCACACATTTCGATACTTGATTGATCACTGTGTGATCAAATTTGGTGGAAGTTTTTGCCATTTTTTACTTATACAAAACATGGCACAGTATATATATATTTTTTAGAGTTTTTCATAATTTGGTAGATATTTCTCCCCTCTACAGATTGTCAAGGTTTTATGCCAATCTCAGCTTGCATTATGACAAAGTGGTTATTTTAATGAAAAGATTTCCCTCATGTTTCAATCTATCCATGCTGCAAGTATGGAATTTCTTATGTTTTCACTGCAGGTAGCAGAGGCGGTGCATCGCCTACATACTACTTTTGCATTATATCAATATGTTCAGAGACAATCTTTTTCTGTGCATAGAGTTCCTTAACCTTTACTTGACTTGTGTCATGAATCACCGATTCCGCCCCTTCTGGACAACCTGGTCTCTCAAACACTGTAGTATTGCATGTAGTGTGCTTCCAACATGGCTGACGCCACTGGGCAACTCACGGTCTAGTCTCCCAGCTATGCTTGCTGCTTCCTTGAAATCAGACACGCCCCTGCGGCTTGGCGAGTCTCAATGCTAGCCGTTCCGTGCCTGATTGTACCAGCAAGTTACAGCTCTGAATCCTGTCCTTATCCGCCTTCCCAATCCCTTCAGCTTCCCAGCGGTTAGCTGTTCTTTCCTTCCTGGTATTCTGTTCTGATCCGCTCCTTGCATTCTCCGCCTCGCAGTTCCGTGCAAGTTCCTTGATCATTCATGGATTAGTCTGCTTCTCTTCCTGGACTTACCTGATTCTTCCGGGGTATCCCCCTGGAACACTGAATGCTCTTAAGCCATCTCCTTCTTCCACGGTCGGAGCCCAAACTGCATCGACCCACCTGCATACTGGCGACGGAAGAGACACATCCCTTTCTGTACAAGGCTCGAACAATCAGGAAGAAGGAGAGTCCTTCGAACACCAGAAGGAAGACTTCAAAAAGTAAACAGGTGAGCCAAGAGTATGAGTGTGACAACTTGTTGCTTTTAAGCGATACATGGAGGTTTATGAATGATGACAAACACTTTGAAATTCACAACCCAAATCATTAGTGACATCTGGCAGGGGATGTATTTGTATAACCTTCGGAACAGGCTTGAACAAACCACTAAGGACTTTGTGTGTGGCCACCTCATGTTTTGTTAATGTGAATTCGTGAGCTGGGTAAGGCCTGGAAATTAATTTGCAAAGGGTTTTAAGTTCCCCATTTGGGCTGTTTCAAATTCCCCCCTTTAATCACACGACTGGGGCCAAGTAAATCATATATGGCTACAGTAGGCTTTCACTTTACAACATTTTGTCATTAAATACATAGTAAAGATAGTAATTAAAAACATCTCATTTAAAATGTTAATACATTTTCTCTAAACATGATATCCAATTTGAAAGGCCATGTTAAGAAATCAAATTCTCTTTAACCTTCAGAGTTGTGAGAATGAGTATTGTGAGACACAGGTTGGGTTCTTATGTTGATAACATATTCCAGGTGCTTGTGACCTTGTCTTGGTATTTTTACATAAAGAAAGCTGTTGTTTATATGTCATCAGCATCAATAAGGCAATGATTGAATAAAGGTTTTGTTACTGTAGCGTGTTCAATTCCAGGTGACCACATGTATCGGCATTTCTTCAGCTCTGATAAGCCAGTCTTTAAATAGTATTTAAAAACATAGTAAACCTTTGAAATGATATAGTAGGAGACTACCAAAGAGGTGGCATGCTTTTGGCCATAGACTTTTATTAGATCAAAAATTAAAAGGAATACCTTACCTGTCCTTATTTCTAAGAAGGGATTCCCTGCCTCAAACAAACTAAGGAGTCTGTCAGGAGGTCCTGTCAAAAGCAAATAGTCCACCTTGTGTCAAAAACGATTTCCTTCCCTAACACTCTAAATCAACTAAGGAAAAAGGGGCGATCTTCTTGGTCCAGAAGAAGGGGTCCCTTCTTCTGGACAATACTTCGAATTTCACTCAGAATAAAGAGGAAGGGTTCTTATTCAAAGGCACAACTTAAAAAGTCTCAAAAGGGATTCATTGGCGTGGCCCTCCGTCAAGGCACATAGAAAATAAAGCCTTGTAACTTCAGAGTAAGGGGGATGCCTTCTCCCTTTAACCTTCCTTAGGTTTCACAAAGTGCCAAGAGAGTGACTCCCTTCCCTTGGCTTTTCTCACAATGTTCACAAACACCATGGAGAATGACTCCCTTCCCCTAATCACTTTTAGACTTCTCACAATGGAAACAGAAAGACTATTTTCCCTTGGCTTCTCTTTAAATGTTCACACATTTCAGGGGGAATGACTCCCTTCCCACAGCCTCTGTTTAGACTTTTTACAATGTTCATAAACAATCATGAAATTGACTCCCTTCCCTTTGCCTCTCGTTCTTGGACTCACAGTCAACCTGACTCCCTTTTCTGTCAGGTAGTGTAACTATGAAAATCAACAAAGATGCATCGAGATATTATTATGGGTGTGGGTCCCAGGCTCACACTTTATCTCCTCTATGTACAGTCCACCTGGTGCACTCTCCTGCCAGGCACTATGACTTTGAGGAATGGGAGGGATGCTTCAATTGGTTTGGGTCCCAGACTTGCATGTACAGTCCACTTGGTATACTCTCCTGCCAGGAATTCCTTTCTATCAGGTCCCAGAGCCCTTTGGTAATGGTTTATTTTTCGCTTCCAAGTCTCAGACCGCTTTGGGATAATTTGTTTTCTCTTTCAGTTCCCAGACCGGTCTGATATAGCTTTCTTTCTGTCTCGGGACCCAGACCCTTTCTGTATCGATTTCTCACTTGTGGGTCCCAGGCGGTTGCGGTCGGAGTCAAGGTTTGCTCTCTGGGTAAAGTGAGCCATCTTTGTCGCCTGCTCCTGGCTTCGGTCGGCTCTCTGACTCTGTTGTGGTTTAGATGGCGTCAGTATACCTCCTGTCACTCACACCGGTGCCAGATAGCCTTCCTCTGTCTGCCAGACTTTTACAGTGCCTCCTGGCAAAGGCACTCCGGTGTTCGGCCAACACCGGTAATGGAATGATTTCGGTTCTCCCTTTGCCTTGCTAGTCTATCTTTTGGACTTCCTGTGTTTCTGTGCATCTCAATCAGATTGGCTGCTGCTCATTCTCTGTCTCTTTCTGTTGTCCTACAACAGTTTGTATGCTCTTACTAGGTCTATAAAGACTGCACTGTTCGTTTTGGTTTTCATGAGCACTCTTCCTTACTCGGCACATCTTCTTTGTACCAGTACTGAATGAACCTATGTCCTAGGAGTCAACAGAACTCTCCCTCATCTTGGTATCGTGAAGGGAGACTCTACTTGGGTAATCCTTGCTCTTCATCATCTCAGTGCTTCCTATACTGGAGGTATAAGAAAAACATATACGAACAATAGGAATGGTACTGCTGTGTGTTGGTGAGGAAGGTGGACTATGGGGATACCATGTTCTCCCCAGGTAGTCACTAATCGCATAGGGGGCTTGCCTCCCCATGAGACCCACCCACTGAGTACCACCCCCAGGGGGACTACCGAGTAACGGCCTCACCTCCCTTGGCCTCATAGGAAGGGGCTGCCCCCAAGGGAGAAGTGACGACATGCAGGGCTTTCTCACATACCTCTCTTGCTCTTTCAGGAAGGCCTTTTTCAATTCACTCACTTTAATTTAGGCTGTTATCCTTTGCTCCAAACTTCTCCACAGGAGTAAGGGATCTTGCCACTTGAAACAGACCTTTTAGCACCTTCTTTGTTGAGTTTTGCCACCATTCTGAAATACTACCTTTTTAGTTTGTACTATTAGGTGTTGTTTGCGACAGCTATAATACCCCTAATATTGAATACAAAAACTGGTTCATGTATACACAGGAAGAAGGGCTTCTGAAGAGGGGCACACACACATGACATTTGAGGAGGGGATACAGTGTTGGTGGGTTATAAGCCCTCCCATTCCCTGCCCAAGCTATGCTAATCCTATGGCTACTCCCACCCATTACTGCCCAAACTACTCCTTCATGGGAACTTTTTGAACTTGCTTGGCTGTGCTGGCGGCCATGTTTTCTTTAATAAATGTACTCATAGCTTTATTAACACTTCTGAATTAGTAAACACATAGAAGCGAAAATCTACAATATTCTTGTAAATTTGAGGTTGATTTCTGGGTCAATACCCGCGAGGTAGGATCCATGCTTTTCCATTGGATGAGTGAAAAGCAGAATTTGCTCTCCAATTGGTCCTTGCAATGACAGGTTTTGCACTGCACTGGGGACTCGAATTGTGGTAACCAAGTTTGCAGACTGAGCACTGCGCCAGATAAACTAATAGACGCTAGCAAGCAATTAAAGGTGAAATGTCACGTATGGGACTGCATATTCCAGGGGAAACAAGACTATGGGCCTCATTACACGGACGGCGGTAAGGGTTAACGGTCACCGTTAATGGCAACGGTGACCGTTAACCCTTACCGCCGTACTACGAGGTCCCTTTGCGGGTTGGAGGAATCAACGCCTGCTTCTTGCAGGCGTTAAGTACCAACCCGCTAAGGGACCTCGGAGCTAATTACGGCACCGCAATATTGCGGTGCCGTAATTAGCGCCTTCCCCATTCCCATAGAGCCCTATGGGGCAGAAATGGGAATGGGGAAGGGCAATGGCGGAAGGGGGATTTACCGCCCCTCCAACCTTGGAATGGGGCGGTAAATCCCCTTTCCGCCAAGGCGGTGCCGGTAATTTACCGGCATGGTCCAGGGTGCTAATAGCACCCTGGATTACCGCCTTCCGTGTAATGAGGCCCTATGAATGCTGGTGTTGGTGCTTTAAATGGTATAATGGCAGTTGCTGTACACCAGGCAGAAATCCGGTGCACTGACTGACCCTCCCTGCCAGTCCTGAAACAGTTGTTATGCATAAAACTATGGGCCTCATTACGACCCAGGCGGTAAGGGGTTTACGGCAGCGTTAACAGCGCCGACCCTTACCGCCTGATTCCGAGGTCCCTTAGCGCCATGGAGGATTTAACACCTGCTTTTAGCAGGTGTTAAAATCCATGGCGCTAAGGGACCTTGTTGTTAATTACGCCACCGTAATTTACGGTGGCGTAATTAACGCCTTCCCCACTCCCATTATGCCCTATGGGGCAAAAATGGGAATGGGGAAGGGTAAATGGGGATTGGGGACTTACCGCCCCGCCAACCTCGGAATGGGGCGGTAAGTCTGCCAACCACCATGGCGTAAACGTAGTTTACGCCATGGTGGTAAAGGTACGACCCAGGCGGTAACTTACCGCCTGGGTCGTAATGAGGCCCTATATCTCCCGCAATGCAAGGCAAGAGAGCACCGCAGCCTCCCATTCATTATTCTATGAAGACAAGGCTCCTTGAGCTGCTTAGAGACAGATGAGGGTCACCGTCAATATAGATCTCTGATTGTCTGAAGGGGAAGCTCTGTGCATAAAGGACTTGCAGTAGTCCCACCCCCCCGCTGGCATAACAGGTTAATTTAACACAGGAGTAGCATTACTTTTGTTGCTTCAATAGTGAATAGTAGAGCATGTAGTGGTTCTTTGTGAATGGCTTTCGTTTTATCCGGGTGTATGTTTGGATGGAGAAATTCATAAGTCTTTGTGATGGGTTGTCTAATTCGCTGAAGACGCTTTTGGGAGGGTGTGGAGGCACGTAGAGGAGAAGGCATCCAGAATAAATATGGATTATTTGTGTAATAGTGGCTGTAAAGCCATACGTGGACAAAGAACTCCCTGGAACAATGGAACAAAAGACGGGAGGACCCAAGAAGAGATTGGGATGACACCAATCCCCTTATCCTTATATCACAAGAACAGAAGGGCACTATCGATACCCGCATCAAATGACAGAAGATGACGAAGCAGTAGAAATCGGCAACCCAATTATCAATCTAACAGACCGATTCAGTGACGAAGCAGCCTCCAAAGAACCGCAAACAACCAGAGTCAACATAGAAACACCCCAACTGAACACCCACAAATCTAAACAAGAAACAACAAATAAATCAAACCACACCAAAAAGATCCAATGCAACCTAATTAATGCAAGGTCAATGTCCAAAGATGCCACCGAAATCTACGACCTCCGAAGTGACGGAGGCATCAACATTCTATTCGTAACTGAAACATTGCTAGATGACAACTACAAGATCACTCTTAACAACTGACTGCCTGAATTTTGCTTGTGCGTCCAAGAAAAAAGGAAAACCAAAAGAGGTGGTTTACTGGCAATCATCCACAAGGAACACCTGGAAATTAAAGTGGAAGACCCATTAAGCATCAATAAATGCAAATAATGCAAATCTCTAATCATCCGCCTATCAACAAACCCCAGAACAAACCTGAAATTCAGACTGGTATGCAGACCACCAATTTATGATGCAGCCTTCGTAGACACCTTTACGGAAGCAATCACCAACCTAGCCATCAAGCATAATCTCCTGATTATCCTCAGAGACATTCAATATCTGGTTCGATGAAGGAACCACAACCACACAAAAATCTCTTGCCAGCCAACTAGCAACACTGAAACTACATCAACTAGTCAAAGGAGCAACCCACACGGCAGGACATACACTTGACGCAATCTTCTCCAGTAAAAAACTCTTTACCATAGCGCCACCAATTCAGATCCTCTGGAGTGACCACATCATCATTCCCTTCGTAATCACACGGCCCACCCCAATAATCAAGCACCGAACATCATGAAAAGAAACTGGAGAACCATAAAAAAAACTCCAACTTAACTGAACTACTGGAGATCACCAAAACACAAGCAACAACTATGGACGAAGCTGACCTGGATTTTAAATAGATCTACTTCAGAACTGGATCTTGACAACAATTGACAAGATCGCCAAAGAAAAACCTTTTACTCCATCCCGCAAAAGAGCAATGGCAAAATGGTTCACCTCACTACTCAGCGCCATGAAAATGGAAAACCGAAAACTTGAACTAGAATGGAGGATCAACAAAGACTGCAGAAAGAAACCATTACAACAGAATCCTCAAAGCACCAAACACCTGAAAATAACTGTTTAAAATCATAAACAAAATTAAAAACCCACACGGCTGCAACAACGCTCCAATACCATCGAAGAAACTATCCAATGACCTTGCAGACCATTTCAAAATCAAAATCATGACCATCCAACAGACCATACAAACAACAACAGTTACAGTTAAGTAACTTGTTCCTTCTCCAGCATGGGGTCTGGCATGGATTCACATGCTCATGAATACAACAATACAGTACACACATGCACAACCACGGGAGGTGGCAAGGCTCAACATTAAGCATTTCAACAACTCAACATTAAGCATCTCGTACCCCCTCACCATGCTCACCTTCAAGCAAACAGGTTGCACTACGTGGCTGATTCTGGACTCCTCCCTGGAATCCCTGTTGACACAGTAGAATCTCGTGAAGGTGTGTGTCGACCTCCACATAGCAGCCTTGCAGATGTCCAGCAGGGGCACACCAGACAGGAATGCTGTGGTAGCAGAGATCGCTCTGGTTGAATGGGCTCTCGGACAGCCGGGCAACGGTCGGTTTGCCAACCTGTGACAGTGCATGATGCAGTCGGAGAGTCATCTGGAAATGGAAGCCTTCGAGAGGGCCTTCCCTTGGTTCACAGGGCCAAAGTTCACAAACAGCTGTGATGTCTTCCGAAATGTCTTCGTGCGGTTCACATAGAACTTCAGTGCTCTAGCCACATCCAGCGAGTGCAAAGTCCTCTCAGCCGGCGATGAAGGCGACGGGAAGAAAACAGGTAACACCAAGGGCTCGTTGAGATGGAAGTCCAACGGCACCTTGGGCATGAAGGAGGGGTGCGTCCTTAGCACTACCCTTGTCTCTTAGAATGTCAGGTATGGAGGTTTACAGGAGAGGGCCTGGATCTCTCCCACTCGTCGTGCGGAGGTGATGGCCACAAGAAACGCTGTCTTCCATGATAGGAACTTCAGCGGTGCCGAATGCAAGGGCTCGAATGGGGGACCCATGAGCCTGGTCAGTACCACGTTGAGCTCCCACGCCGGGGCCGGAGTCTTCACCGGCGGGAACAAGCGGAACAGTCCTTTCATGAACTCCTTCACCAGGCAGTGAGACCACAGCGACGACCGCCCATGAGTTCTGGTGTAGCGGGAGATAGCCGCCAGATGGATCTTGATGGAGGCATGTGCCAGCCCCGCCTTGGCCAGAAACAGCAAGTACGGCAGCACCTGAGGGGCCGTAATCCATAGAGGGTTGATCTTCTGTGCACGGCACCAGACAGAGAACCTCTTTCATTTGTGTCCATAGCACTTAAGAGGCGAGGACACCCTGGCCTTTGCAAGCACCTACTTGCAGTGTTCCGGGATATCGTACCCTCCAAACTCTAGCGCAGCTAGGCTTGCAGGTTCAGCAATCCCAGGTCATGATGTAGGATGGCACCTCCTTCCCCGCGAGAAGATCCGTGTCCGTTGGCAGTTTGACTGGGGGGGGATGCTGACATGTCCAGAAGATCCGGGAACCAGATCTGCCTCGGCCACGCCGGTGCAACGAGGATCATCCTGCAACGGAACCATCTGAGTTGACTGATGAGTCGCAGCAACGGCAACGGTGGGAACGCATACAGGAGCAGGCCATCCCAGGGGAATGAGATTGCGTCGCCCATGCTCCCCGGCAGGGGAAACCTGCTGGCGAACCTCCGGCACTTGGTGTTCATCGCCGTCGCGAACAGATCGATCTGGGGATTGCCCCATCTTCGGAATAGGAGATCCACTTGATCCTGCCGAAGCTCCCAATCGTGGCAAGAGCGCAGCTCCCTGCTGAGCGAGTCGGCGATGGTGTTCTTTATTCCTGCCAGATGGAAGAGTACCAGGAACATCCCCTGGCCCACGCCCCAGTGCCACAGATCCTGCGCTTCCTTGGATAGGGCTGGGGATCTGGTGCCCCCTTGCTTCTAGATGTAGAACATCATGGTGGTGTTTTCGGTGAAGACCCTCACCACCTTGTCCTTGAGGGACCTCTCCTCCGGGAGCCAAAGGCCTCTTGCGTGGAGATCTCCGGTGTGCGCCCCCCATCCATCCAGGGAGGCATCCGTTGTCACCGTTTCCTGATGTTCCGGGTCTGGAAGTCCATGCCCGCCGCTAGGGGCGTGCGGGTGCCCCACCACTGGATCACCTAGCGGAAAGTCTTGTTGATGGAGATCTTGTCTTTGAAGCTGCCCGCCGCTTGCATCCAACGGGCATCGAGGAACTCCTGTAGTGGCTGCATCCGCAACCTGCACAGACGTACTAGGTAGATGCACGATGACATCATGCCGAGCAGGGACTTGATGGACCTCACCCTGGCCACTTCCATGGTCAACAGCCGTTGTACCTTGCCCAGGATGGCTTTCGTCCTCTCCTCCGACGGTGAAGCCAACCGTGCCACTATGTCGAGTCTGGCTCCCAGGAACAGGGCATCCTGCGATGGTACCAAGTGGGACTTTGCGAAGTTGATAAAGAATCCCAGTTCCGTGAGCAGGCGGATGGTCTTCGCTGTGTGATCGACAGCAAGTTCTCTTGACTTCGCTCGGATGAGCCAATAGTCCAGATAGGGGTATACGTGGATCCCCTGCAGGTGCAGCCGCGCCGCCACTGGTGCCAGGCACTTGGTGAAGACCCTTGGCGCCGACTTCAAACTGAAGGGCAGGGCCTTGAACTGGTAGTGCCGCCCTTCGACCACGAACCGTAGGAACTTTCGATGTCCTTTGTGTAAGGGGATGTGGAAGTAAGCATCCTCCAAGTCCAGCGACGACAGAAAGTCGTCTTCCTCCAATTGTCCTAGCATGTGCTGAAGGGTGACCATCCTGAACTTCTGGGATTTGATGTATCTGTTGAGGCGGCGAAGGTCTAGGATGGCCCGCCAGTCTTCTTTCGGATGAGGAAGTACCGCGAGTATACTCCGGAGCCACGGATCCTCTTTGGGACGATTTCTATCACGCGCTTTTTCAGCATTTCTCGTACCTCCAGAAGCAGCCGTGGCACGTGGTTTTCTTTCCTGGCCACAGGCGGGAAACAAGGACACTTTGGAGTGCCCGTGGGCCAGGGCATCCAGCACCCAACGGTCGATGGAGATGGACTCCCATATGCTGATGAATTTCGCCAACCGACCTCCCACCGGGGTGCTCGAGTGGGGGCGCGACATCACGGCCGGTTCAGTCTTGTTTCGCTGAGGCCTTGCCACCTTGGCCTCCTTGGCGGCGAGGACAGTGTCCTCCTGTCTTGTTGCGGCCTCTGTAGGCTACCTGCGATGAGGAGCGGGCTGCCTGGCGGTACGACGAGGAACTGCCACCAAATTCTTTGGAGGCACCTTGAGACTTGCCTCCGGAAGTCCGAAAGGATGGCCGTCGCTGATGGAGAGAACCCATCGCCCGGCCCGTCTCGGTGTCTGCTTTGATGGCCTGCAGTGACTCGTCCACTGCTTTGCCGAACAGGTTGTTCCCGTCGAAGGGCATGTCCAATACCCTGGTCTGCACATCCTGACAGAAATCAGTGGCCCTGAGCCAACCGCGCCGGCGAAGGCAAATGCCATTGCCCATCTGGCAAAAGCGGTGTTGGCGATGTCCGTGGCCACCGTGATGGCGTGGTCCGACACCACCTCGCCTTCCTGCAGGATTTCAAGGGCTTCTGCCCTCTTGTCATCAGGGAGGAAGTCCAGGATGGGAGCAATCTTGAACCGCAGCTCCCTGTTGTAGCGTGCCACGATTGCGAGGGTGTTGGCTGACTTGATGGTCGTTGCTGTCAACAAGATGACCTGTCGTCCCATGGAATCCAACTTCTTCCCCTCGCCGTCCGGCGGGGAAGTGGAAGTTGATGCCGTCGCCCCTGCTGATTTCTTCTTGGCGCCACGGAGACCACTGAATCTGGGCTCGGCTGTGCCCTGAGGCACATAGGAGCGGAGTCCGGGACCTGGTACTTCTTCTCGTACCGGTCCCTCTTCGCAGGGGCCGTGGACAGGTTATTCAGAAGGGACAGTCCTTCGTCCTAGATGTCATCCAGTAAGGAGTCTGAGAGGATGGCCTTTCTCTTGGCCTCCCGTCGTTGGTAGAGGAACCCTTCCTTCTTCTGTTCTTCGGGGCATAGCTGGAAAAGCTCAGATGCCCTGGCGATCATGGGGTGAAAGGAGCCAATTTCATCAGGCGGGGAGGTCTGGGCAGCGGGTGATGGGAGATCCGTCCCGTCATCACCACCATCGTCGTCTGTCCCCATCGTCGCTGTCTCTGTACCCGTTCCATCCCTCGGAGGAGGGGATGGGGGTGAAGGCTGGAAGGTAGGTGGAGAATGGATTTGCCTCCACTTGTTCGGTGGGCTTCCCGACGGTCCAGGCAGCGCTGGATCCTTCACTGGTGGTAAGGGCAACATTGTCCTTATCTCCGTACACACGGCCTGCAAATCCATCAAGATTGCTCCTGAAGTGTCTTGTGGTATCGGCTGCGACAGGAGCGAAGGCTGGAGCGCGGGGTCCTCCGCACTCTCCACAGTCCACGGTTCCTCGTCGGCCCCACCATTGATCTCTACGTCTGCCTCGTCGGGATCCCTCCCGTAGGACCTGGCCTCCTCGAACTTCTTGTCCAGGATCTTTTGGACGCCAGCCAACTCATCTTCGGAGGTGGTATCTGTGTCGGTTAGGGCTACCATGCCCCCCTCTTTCTCAATCCGGGGTTTCACAGGGGTCTTATCGCTAGCTGGAAAGATTTTTCCCTCCTGGGTGGCAGGGAAACTCTAGGCCCGGAGGTCATCTCCACTGGGGTAGCCTCCGCAGGCTTCGCCAGGGCCGCCATGACTCCTTCAATCAAGGCCTTCGCCGGGTGAATCTGGGCCTTCACGACCTTGGGCGCGTCTGAGGCCTTCACCTTAGGGGGAGGGTCACTGCCTCGCCTCCACTTGGCTGTCTCCGTCGGGATTGACCGGGGCTTCTCCCTAAGCTTACCTGGGTTCTCCGACTTCCTCTTCACCGAGCCAGAGCGTTGGCTCGTGGATGATGGCGTCGGTGACATTGCGCTCAGCCTGGCAGCCGTGGAGCCTGAACCAATGGCACTCCCGGTGCCCACGGACTCTCGGTGCTTAGCCTTTTGTTGGGCCCCTGTCGCGGGAGCGCCCTCAAAGGTCTTAGAACACCCCTCAGACCTCTTCTTCACACCTGCTGCTGGGATCTTCCCCTCCAGCCAGTTAGTGAGCCGAGTACGACGGTCCTTCATTGTCCGGAAGGACATGTTCTTACAGAACGCACAGTCCTTCTCCACGTGCGATTTGTCGTTGTGAAGGCAGTAGAGGCACCGAGAGTGCTCATCTTCCTTGAAGACATTCTGAAATCCACATCCAGTGCAGATCCTAAACAGCTTGGATGCAACAGGCGTCGTGTCTCCTTTGTCCTGGGCCATGACCACGCGGGGTAGGCTTCAAAGATCTTCCAGAATCCTCCAAAAAGTGAAAACTCTATGAAAATTTGCCCTTGGGGGGCGTAGAAAATTCCTAAACGGGTCGCCGTTAATCGGAAGAAGAATCAGTGGAGCTTGAGGCTCGAATTGACCGAAAAATGGGAGCAAAACTCTTTGAAAAAACGCAATACGCAGTAAAAGCTCAAGAGCTATATCATGAGGATTACCAACACTTGAACGTGATGAACTCGATGGCATCAACACCAATATCACGTCAATCTGCAACCAATTGGAAAAGGCCACGAAACGGATAACGGAAGCCGAAACAAGAATTAGCACGACAGAGGACACCCTCGAGGCTCTACAGACCACAGTCACCAACATGGCCAAGGATCTGGGCACGGTCAAACTTAAATGTGAGGACTTGGAAGCAAGGTCGTGCCGCAACAACATACGAATTGTGTGTGTGCCTGAAGACGCGCTGAAGGGGCCAATGAAACATACAGTAGAAGAACTACTGAAGGAGCTACTGGGCGACCCAGGCTGATCGGCAATGTTTGTGGTCGAGCAGGTGCACAGGTCACTGGCTCCACGCTTTAAACCTGACGCCTATCCTAGACCAATCATAGCTCGACTCATGAACTACAGGGACAGGAACCTAACACTAAGGGCCGCCAGAGACAAGCAGGAACTAAAAAAGGGATCCAGCATAATACGTATATTCCCTGACTACACCATGGCAGTACAACAGGAGCGGAGAACATTTACAAAGGTGAAACAAATGCTGAGAGAACGTGAGATCCCCTATGCCATGCTCTATCCGGCCAAACTACGGATGCAATTTAATAACAAAACATATTTCTTTACATTCCCTGAAGAGGCAGTCACCTTTGTTGAGACTAATATACCACTGCCCAACAAACATCCACCCCAAAACAGCGAGAATAATGAGTGAAACCTAGCACACATGACTACAGACAAGATCACTCAGAGCGTGGCTCCTTGAGACTGGTCCCCATCAGCTGGAGGAACAGACAAATACTTGATACTGCTGCCTACGAGGGACACTCTGTGAGTGAAAACCAGAACGAAACATAACGGTGGAATTCATTATGTAAACTGGTAACGTAATGTAGAGCTGGAAGCATGGGCAGATACTGTCAGGACCCGACCGTGAAAGCTCTGGCATTCCTGGAAAGTTAACACAATAGGCGGTTAGATTGCAGCAGTCTAGTCCTCAACCAACATGGCGACCGGGATTATAAAGCCAGACTCCGCCCACTAACCAGTGCGTTCTATCTGCCTTTCGATATTCCGCTCGCTCCTAACTTCGTTAGCAGCCTTCACTTTTTGCCTTCCCGTATTCTACTAGCCCTCGGGACCTTCGGGGATCCCCTTCGGGGATTGCTCACTCCCTCTTTGTTCTGTATCTTCTTACGCTCTCAACTTTCCGCAGTTTTTTCCGTTTTCATGTGTTTGCTTACCTTTCGGCGCCCTCGCCGTTTCATACTCGCAGCTTCCATATCTGGCTCCGCCTCCTCGGCGACGCTTCGCCTTCTCACATCTACTTTCGTTTTCTACACTTATCTGGTAAGTAGGGTCTGTTCTGGGTTTTCTATCCGCTTTTCTTCGTACTTATTATCTAGCCTTCTATTCTTACCATCTTTCCTGTTGGACTGCCGGGGACTCACGGCAGCTCTGATCCTGTTTCCTGTGTACTATTGAGGACTACTTTATCGGACTGTAACCTACCCCGTATCACTACACACCTTATCCTGTCCCTGGGTGCAGCCAAGGAATTCTTGATCTATTTGTATCCAGCCCAGAATTTCCACCCTGCTTATAACCGTGCTCCAGTTTTCATCTACCAACAGACTTCCTCAGTAGATAAACCCAAGGATCATCAAGGACTTTTCTCCAGGGTTTTTTTGTGCCGATCTGGCTTTTTCCCTGACTATTTGGGTTTGGCTCCTTGGAGGCCCCCACGACAGGTCCTCATCCCTGTCGAGGTGGCCTCCGAGGGAGCCAGACCTTACTTATATGATCGGAAGTCCAAGGAAAGAACAACTAAGGATTCCTCCAGACACCTAAGGAAACAGACTCCTTCTTCTAAAGCCAGTGAAACAGAGGACACAGGCGAGGAGTCGGGGGAGGAAGGAATTAGGCCTGACAGATAGGATATAGTCTTGTCACCTGGACCCTGGTCCTGCAGAGGCGACCACCCCCGATTCGAGTGCATAGTTTGAGGTTATGGGTCAGGGAGGAGGGAAGCAGGGAAAATGTTGGGATAAGCATAGTTAATGTTTGGGGAACTATGGGGGTGGAGAATGTGGGGAATGTTGGGGAGTTAATGTTAAAACACTGCACAGACAACAAACTGTAAGTTACTTAAATTTAGACAAAGGAATTTGGTGTGGGAAAGAGAAATGTAGAGACCTGATAAATGATGGATGACGGAAAAGCGACTGAGATAAAATTACTCAGCTGGAATGTCAGAGGGTTGGGCATGCCTATAAAGATGAGGAAAGGAATGGCTAACGTAAACAGGGGCTGCAGATTCTATGTCTGCAAGAAACATTCTGCTAGAAAAACATGCAAAAGAATCCACGTCCGCCACTCCTAGAACCTTAACCAGAACTGCACGTACGATTCACACGCATGTTGCAGACCCGGGTCTATTGGACGCCTGGCGAACACTACACGGGACACAAAGAGCATACACCTATTACTCCACAGTGCACGATATGCATTACAGAATAGACTACTGGCTAGTCTCTCAGATTACTCTCGGTTGGGCCATGAAAACCACAATACTCCGCAGGACCCTATCAGACCATTCACCGATAATGCTGACTTTGGGAATCCCGGAAAGCGCCCAGCGGAAAGCCCTTTGGGGTTTGAAAGCCTCTGCCTTGGCTGACCGGTAATTCCGCACCAGCATGGCTGCACAGGTGAATTACCTCATTGAGAATAATGAGGGGTTGGTGCCCAAACAGGCAACGCTGTGGCAGGCGTTTAAGGTTTATATCAGGGGGGTGGCTTTGTCCACAGAATTCAGGGAACTCTGAGATATCCGAAATTAGCTTAAAAAAGAAGAAGCTGTAATAGCCAGCTACAATTGCAATACGCAGCCCAGACCTTGGCCCAGATAGCAGCGGATATTAAGGCACACTTAGACAATTTTCAGGGGGAGGCGGATCAGGAGGTATGCTACTTCGATAGGCCAGCAGTAGTTGGAGATATGGGGAACAAGAAAGACCTGGCAAATTGTTAGCAAACATAGTGCGGGGTGAGAAAGGGAACACAAGTATCCCGTGTATAACCAGGGAAGACGAGACAGTAGTCATTAAGCAGGAAGAGATTAGTGAAGTATTCTTTAAGTTCTATCCCAAACTGTACTCCCCACCAAGTAAAGCCACAAATGAGGAAATTGATGAATACCTACAAAAGATACCCACTACTCTCTTGTCTGCAGAGGCTCGCAATGCACAAGACACCCCACTGTCAATAGATGAGATAAAAGCAGCTATAAAAGCCATACCGGGTGAGAAGGCACCGGGCGTAGACGGGTTGGGAGCAGAATTTTATACAGAGTTTGCAGAGATACTTGCCCCCCGCCTCCACACGATATGGACTGAAGCATTAGAAACAGGTGAACTGCCACATACCACCCGCAAAACGTTATAACACTGCTTCTTAAACCCGGTAAAGCACCCGAGGAGTGTGGCTCGTATCGCCCCCTATCGCTCATAAACATAGACGCGAAAATATTTGCAAAAATACTTGCCACTCGACTGAACTCCCTAATGCCTCACATGGTACATGAAGACCAGGCCGGGTTTGTACTGGGTAGATCCACAGCATCTAACATTAGGCGGTTTTACAACATACTAGCTAAAATCCCGAGCGAAACCAAGGGAGCAGCAGTTGCCCTAGATATGCAAAAGGCGTTCAACACTGTGTACTGGCCCTTTCTATTCAGAGTACTGCACAATTACGGGTTTGGTCCGAATTTCATCAAATGGTTCCACATACTTTACACTCACCCATGCCCTATAGTATGTGTAGACGGGTTGGTATCACAGGTTCTGGAACTGGCAGGTGGGACAAGACAGTACTGCCCCCTGCCCCCATTGCTGTTTGCTTTAGTCATAGAACCATTGGCAGACTTACTGAGAACTCGGCACAATCAGGCTGGAAGTAAACTAGCTGGCAGAATGGAGCTGATAACCCTCTATGCTGATGATATCATGCTATACGTGCGAGATCCCAAGAGATACCTCCAGAGAGTACTCGGCGAAGCCTGCAGAGTTGTATGGACTCCAATGGGCGCCGAATAAAGTTAAATACCTGGGGGTGGAAATAGCACACACAGCACAACAGGCAAGTGAGCTCAATTATGGGAAGCTATTAGAGGCCTTATGCGCTAAACTAAATCGCTGAAACCAGCGCCCGATCTCACTGATGGGCAGACTGGCACTGATCGAAATGATAATTCTTCCTAAGTTGTTGTACCTGTTCAGTACGGTGTCAGTATGGCCGGGGAGAGCCAATTTCACAAAGATACAAGGGGCATGTTCCACGTACATATGGAGGGGACAAGTGTGAGCCAGCTGGAAATGCCTAACCATGCCATATGAAAAGGGGGGACTGATGGCCCCGGACTTTGAATTGTACTTCCTATCAGCCCAGGCCTACTATGCGTTGTACTGGGCGGATAGCGCCCCTTCCTCAGGAAATGTGACACTGGAGACACAAGGGAAAAGCCTGGCCCGCCTCCTACATAGATTAGCAGAGGGGAAGGCAGGTGGATATAACTAAATAGCCCCTCCTTCGGTCACGTGCAAAAAATGGGCTAGTCTAGCAGGTCAACCAAATGACCTGGGTATGCAAACTGCAATACTTGAGGTTGCGCTCGGCTTTGGCAGAAGTGTGGGGAGGTTTCCCTGTGGAACCCCCTATCTGTCCGTCCCTGGGATACATACTCACACATGACGGGACGAGGAAGTCAGCCTCAACACTTTATAAAATCACATTAGCCAACAGGGAAATTAGGATGCCTGGTGTAAAAAAGGAGTGGGGGGAGGACCTGGGTGAGACCCTCATGGATATGCACTGGGCACAAGTATGTAAACTGTCAAAACAAATATCCTATTACTCAAGATATCGTCTTATACATTACAAAATAGTAAACAGACTATATCTCACCCAAGCCCGACTCAAAAGCATATATAATACAGCCCTAGATGTGATAATGAGGAGGCTGGAATACTACATATGCTATGGCTCAGTGTGAGCACGGCTCTGGAAGAAATGATAGATCAATCGATAAACTGGAGCCCTGGGATATGTCAGCTAGGATTTGTGAGCAAAACAAACCCAAACAAGCACAAACTGCTGAACATCGGCCTACTTCTAGCTAAGCAAGCGTTACTGGTACACTGGAAAAGTAAAGACCCACCTAGGAAATATGAATGGCTGGAATCTATGACCTGGGCGAACGATAATGAGGAAGTGTACTCCAGTCTGCTACCAATGACATGTAAACCAAAAGACATCTGGGGTGGCTTCAGACGATACTTATTCATGAAGGCTACACATGAGGAGGACAATGATGAAGCAATGATGAAGCACTCACTCTGATGTATAGGTGACACACGAGAAACACACACCTCTTGGAAAAAAAATTATCATTAAGTGATTTAACTTCATGCAGTGTAACGTGAAATATCTGTGCAAGTTAAAATAAAATGTTTTTTTGAAAAAACATTAGAGAACTGCCTTCGTGAAATATACAACTGGATGAAGTCAAACTACCTCAAACTCAACCCATGCAAAACAGAAATAATGATCATCACAAAAAATGAAGGAGGCAACCACTAGATCCCCTGGCCAACAGAACTTGGTGAAACCCCAGCCCCATCACCAATTGTAAAAAACCTTGGAGTCCTGATGAACTTACTCTAGAGTAAACGCCTTAATCAAGAAATGCTTTTCGCCTGCGAGCAGTAAAAAGGATCCTACCATTCCTGTCATTTACTAACAAAACAACTACCGCCATCACTCTTATTAGGTCCAGAATAGACTACACCAATATCTTATATCTAGGCATGCCTGAACGACTTCTAAAAAAACTCCAACGCATACAAAATGCACAGGCGAGACTGCTCCTTAAACTACATTGAAGAGAACACATCACACCAGCGCTGAAAACGCTACACTGGCTACCCATCAAGCAGCGAACCAAGTTCAAATCAATGTACATAACGCACAGAGCAATCCATGACCAAGAAACTCCTATTTACAATTTCTAATTGTTATTATGACCTTTGACGTACAAAAGGAGAAGGTTGGAGTGGATACTAGGGGATATCCTATGGTGGGAGTGAACCGATGATCACACTCGCACTTGCATATGTGCACACTCAATCACATGTGTAATCTCACACATGTAAATATGTGCACATTTTCACACACGCATATGTTCACACTTGCACATAATCCCATGCACATTTTCACACACACATTTGCACAGCTGCAGATTTGCACACTGACATATGTGCGCAATCGAAAACTTGATCATTTGCACACTTCAATATGTGCACACTTTCATTTGCACGCTCACACATTTTCACTAGCATATCTGCTGTTTAGCACACTCAGATAATTGCTTGCACTCACACATGCAAACTCACACGTATGAACTCTTTCCCCCTCGCGCATGTGCACATTTCCATATGTGTACTTGCATTTTTACAGATACTCATTATTGCACTTTCACAATAATGCATGCTTGATCAGCAAACTTGCACATCTCACATTTAGACGTGCACTTTCACATGTTCATTCACAGATTTGCAGTCACACATTTAAATACTCACATATTTGAAAACTCGCATATATACACATATTCACACTCGGACACGTTCACTCACATGTTTGCAAATGTGCACGTGTGCACACTCTCACATTAGCATGGCAGATTAACTGGGAATGAATTAGGGGACGAGTTATGCTGGGAGCATAGCTCAGGGTAATGCACTTGCCTTGAAAACATGGCGATCCTATTTAAAATGGCCTGATTCGAGGTGTGACACAAACTTTGATATAAATCACCAGTACATAAATAGATAAACAGAACTGTTGGCCTATTTTGTAAATTGTTAACGCTAGTTTAATTATTACACTGTACGATTTCCTTCATAGTTTAATCTGTTCCCCACTGTATGACTTGTTAGTCCTAGTTTCATTGTTGTCCAACTGTATTTTGCTCCTTTGTATCCTAAATTGACTGGTGACCCACTCCATGAATTGTTTGCCCTACTTTAACTGTTAAAAAGGAGTGGGGGAGGAGGCCCTCTTAAAACAGGTTATTTGGCCGTGTTTGTTCTTGGTGGATGGGCAACCAGGCCTCTCTATGACTGTTTAGGGACTTGTGGTTTCACTAATCCAGACGTGGAGCCCTTGCTATCTATGCTTAGAGAGGGACAGCTTCACCTCACTGAGGAGGCTCAAGTTGGCTGTTGGTACTCTTGTTCAGAGGATAATTGCCTAGCATTTAGATGCTGGACTGCCCAGGTGGGTGCGATCAGACTGATATGCAAATTGTTATTTCTTCTCTGTGAAAGGTACAGTGAGCTAAAACGTGGTTGTAGACCCTCGCGAGTGGGAACCTACCAATAGAACAAGTTATTTGCCCATGTTGGTTCTAAGTAGAGGGGCTCTCAGAGCTCTGGATGAATACTTCAACTGTTGCCTCATTTTGTTTTTCTTCTGAGCACTGAATGAATAGTTTGCTTTAGTTGAATTGTGTGACTTGTTCAATTGCCACCCCACTGTATTTTGCTCCTTGCATCCTACATTAATTGTTGTTCCGTGGTATGAATTGTTTGCCCCAAAAGTAACACACTCTTCTTCATGCCCAAACACACTATACGTAGACCAACTATGCCACTTGCACATGGCAATTTAAAATGCCTCACTAGCAACATCAAACAACAGAACTTTACGTCTCTGCATCCAACATATATACCACTGCCTTCCTAATACACTTTAGCACCATGGACACATGACACACAGGTCTGGACTCAAATGCCTCTATTCTAGTGGTCTGTGGCATGCAGCTCAAATCAGCCCCTGGCAGCATAGTTAATTGTGGAATATTGAGATTGTCGACAAGAGCATCTGGGGGCGGCAGTTTGCCCAACAATGCTCCATGCCTTTGGACACATTAGACACATACCATATACAAATGGATCTGCACAAAGCGACAGAGTACTTCGTTTTTTTTAACAAGTTTATTTCAATCCGGTTGCAACAAAGTATAAACATAAAGGTACGACAAGACAATATCAAAGCTTTACACTAGTTAATCCCCCTCGCCAGTTCCCATAAGAGCCTCCCTTGTTGCTTTTCCCTTTAAGTCTAGCTCTTCCGTTTCCAATTGTGTCGGGGTCGTGTCTGGAAGATTGGGATTGCTGTTAATGGCGTAGGAACCGCTTTACCTGTTGTGGTTGAAAAGTGAGTGCCGGGAATTCTCAGTCATATTCCAGCACGGTGGCCCAACAGTCTGCAAAGCGGTGGAGCACTCCTTCTTTCGCTGCTGTAACCTTTTCTGCTACCAGGATGTCTCAGACCTTTGTCCACCATAGCGGGAGCAGGGGGCCCTCGCGTGATTTCCATTTACGGGCTAAGGAGATTTTCGCTGCCATGAGGAGTTGGGACTCCAATCTCGTCATATGTCCCTTCCTCGGGTAGCTGTCTGTTTGCAGGGTTCCCAGTAGGATCATCTCCGGGTCCAACTGACATCTGTCGACATACTCAGTATCAAGTTCTGAATCGGAAGGCGATAACATCTCGCACCATGAATTCCAACACTCGGATGTCGAGAGAGATGGCACTAAAGATCAAGAAATGGATGTGAACAGAATTCCTAGAGGCCCAGAGTTTCAAAATGTAACCTCTATTGAAGTTGAGTGAATAAGAACTAGATCACCAACTAACTATAAAGATCACAGATATCCATGTCTAAGCTTGCAGGATGCCGACGTATTAGCACTTAAGAAGAGGCCCTGCATCCATCTGAATTCTGAAAGGATTCATGCAAGCCCGGAAGAGGATGACACACACAGGGATGATAAAACAGCACATCGCTCCAGAATATTTG
Organism: Ambystoma mexicanum; assembly: GCF_040938575.1. Taxonomy (NCBI): domain Eukaryota; kingdom Metazoa; phylum Chordata; class Amphibia; order Caudata; family Ambystomatidae; genus Ambystoma; species Ambystoma mexicanum. The sequence continues at coordinate 951,875,600 of NC_090939.1, forward strand.
GACCTGAAAGATCAAATACTGTACCTAGCTTGAAGACTTCGGAATTGGAAGACAATGTTAACAGATGTTTACTAAAAACAATGAAAGATAAAAGGGAAAAGACAGTAAGGGAGCTGATAAAACCAAATCAGCCACATAAAGCAGTTCATTCAAAGGAACATTCACAAATGGTGCCCACCCCTAAGGATATGTATCCTGGATATCACGAAGATATCCATAGAATTTCACCACAAAAAATATACACAGTAAGGAGAAGTTCTAGAGAAGACAAGGCAATCAACGGTCGTTCAGAACAATGATCAGACAAGAGACATAAGAAGAGAAAAAAACAAAAAATGTAACCAACTCGATGGGTTAATGCTAGAAAGAATGATCCTGGCAAATGATGGCCTCATCTTGAATAGGGCAAACGTGATCTGTTTTTTTAATCATGTACATAGCTTGAGATTATTAACATTAAATGACCTGGAGATCATTGAATTCATGGAAGAAAAAAGGTCAGAGTAATTATTTACTGTGCGACGCCATTAATAAAAACAATTACTCAAAGATGAGGCAACACGTCTCAGGCCTGTGGGTTTTGCTATAAGCTGGGCATCACTCCAGGAAGAAAAAGACTGAAGATCGACACCAATGCAATCCCCGGCCTGACGGAAGGTCTGCATGCGCGAACATAAACCAGCTTGCTGATCTCGGGGGAGAGCAGAGAATCGATTATGCAGGCCTCTTCAGAGCATTTATGAAAACAAGTGGTTGGGGCAAAAGAACAAACATTAACCATTTACATGTTTTTGATCAACAAGTGGCCTTAAAAAATAAATTGTTGAACAAACAAATCAAATCCCACTGGAATAGACGTACAATTGGGTACAAGGCTGAAATACAAAATTGAGGACACATTACCGCAATTGGCAAAAATTCCACACAAAAAATCTTCTGTGGAAGTAATGTTACAGCTGACCCGCACAAAAAATATAGGCGAAATATGGTCAACAATAAATGGTCTCGCTGCACCACAGGAGGCACTGTTGCTGAACCCAATACCAGAGGAAAACTGGGTGACGTACTCTGGTAAATTCTTTGATCCAAGAACATCGAAAACTACTTTACCCCTGTTTAACAACAAATCGTGGATCCATCCGGGTATTGACCATGCTGGCATTCTAATAAGCATCAAAAAGGCCAGTAACTCGAGGGCTCCTGGGCCAGATGGTATGAGCAACATCATGTTGAAACAGGCCCCGGCCGAATGATCCATCTTTTTGCTCAAGTTGTTTGACCATATTATGACATCAAGAAAAGTCCCTGCTACGTGGAACAGATCAATAATCATCCCTGTCTATAAAAAAGGGGCAAGGGATGACCCTAGCAATTACAGACCTATTGCACTATTGGATGTAGCAAGGAAGATTTTTGCAACTATGATCTTGTAAAATCTGCTGAAATGGATGGAGGCTTCCGGTCACCGGGATCTATGGCAAGCCGGTTTTGTGAAGGGAGTTGGTACACCCCTCAACCATTTCATCATAAACCTTCTTAAGGCCCGGATAGAGAGGAAGAAGGTGTTGAAATTATACATTGACTTTATAGACCTCACCAAGGTGTTCGATACAGTGAAACGACTAAAACTTTGGAACAAACTGTCAAAATGGGGCTGCCCCGCTGAGATCCTGGAACCTATCACGGATCTCTACTGTGACACGACAATCAGAATACGTTTGAACGGCACAGGTTTATTAACAAGAGAGATTCCAACTCACAAGGGGCTTAAACAAGGCTGCCCCTTAGCACCTGAACTGGTCAATCTGTTTATTTCTGATACTGAGTGAATAAGTTGAGTGAATAAGAACTAGATCACCAACTAACTATAAAGATCACAGAAATCCATGTCTAAGCTTGCAGGATGCCGACGTATTAGCACTTAAGAAGAGGCCCTGCATCCATCTGAATTCTGAAAGGATTCATGCAAGCCCGGAAGAGGATGACACACACAGGGATGATAAAACAGCACATCGCTCCAGAATATTTGGACCTGAAAGATCAAATACTGTACCTAGCTTGAAGACTTCGGAATTGGAAGACAATGTTAACAGATGTTTACTAAAAACAATGAAAGATAAAAGGGAAAAGACAGTAAGGGAGCTGATAAAACCAAATCAGCCACATAAAGCAGTTCATTCAAAGGAACATTCACAAATGGTGCCCACCCCTAAGGATATGTATCCTGGATATCACGAAGATATCCATAGAATTTCACCACAAAAAATATACACAGTAAGGAGAAGTTCTAGAGAAGACAAGGCAATCAACGGTCGTTCAGAACAATGATCAGACAAGAGACATAAGAAGAGAAAAAAACAAAAAATGTAACCAACTCGATGGGTTAATGCTAGAAAGAATGATCCTGGCAAATGATGGCCTCATCTTGAATAGGGCAAACGTGATCTGTTTTTTTAATCATGTACATAGCTTGAGATTATTAACATTAAATGACCTGGAGATCATTGAATTCATGGAAGAAAAAAGGTCAGAGTAATTATTTACTGTGCGACGCCATTAATAAAAACAATTACTCAAAGATGAGGCAACACGTCTCAGGCCTGTGGGTTTTGCTATAAGCTGGGCATCACTCCAGGAAGAAAAAGACTGAAGATCGACACCAATGCAATCCCCGGCCTGACGGAAGGTCTGCATGCGCGAACATAAACCAGCTTGCTGATCTCGGGGGAGAGCAGAGAATCGATTATGCAGGCCTCTTCAGAGCATTTATGAAAACAAGTGGTTGGGGCAAAAGAACAAACATTAACCATTTACATGTTTTTGATCAACAAGTGGCCTTAAAAAATAAATTGTTGAACAAACAAATCAAATCCCACTGGAATAGACGTACAATTGGGTACAAGGCTGAAATACAAAATTGAGGACACATTACCGCAATTGGCAAAAATTCCACACAAAAAATCTTCTGTGGAAGTAATGTTACAGCTGACCCGCACAAAAAATATAGGCGAAATATGGTCAACAATAAATGGTCTCGCTGCACCACAGGAGGCACTGTTGCTGAACCCAATACCAGAGGAAAACTGGGTGACGTACTCTGGTAAATTCTTTGATCCAAGAACATCGAAAACTACTTTACCCCTGTTTAACAACAAATCGTGGATCCATCCGGGTATTGACCATGCTGGCATTCTAATAAGCATCAAAAAGGCCAGTAACTCGAGGGCTCCTGGGCCAGATGGTATGAGCAACATCATGTTGAAACAGGCCCCGCCCGAATGATCCATCTTTTTGCTCAAGTTGTTTGACCATATTATGACATCAAGAAAAGTCCCTGCTACGTGGAAAAGATCAATAATCATCCCTGTCTATAAAAAAGGGGCAAGGGATGACCCTAGCAATTACAGACCTATTGCACTATTGGATGTAGCAAGGAAGATTTTTGCAACTATGATCTTGTAAAATCTGCTGAAATGGATGGAGGCTTCCGGTCACCGGGATCTATGGCAAGCCGGTTTTGTGAAGGGAGTTGGTACACCCCTCAACCATTTCATCATAAACCTTCTTAAGGCCCGGATAGAGAGGAAGAAGGTGTTGAAATTATACATTGACTTTATAGACCTCACCAAGGTGTTCGATACAGTGAAACGACTAAAACTTTGGAACAAACTGTCAAAATGGGGCTGCCCCGCTGAGATCCTGGAACCTATCACGGATCTCTACTGTGACACGACAATCAGAATACGTTTGAACGGCACAGGTTTATTAACAAGAGAGATTCCAACTCACAAGGGGCTTAAACAAGGCTGCCCCTTAGCACCTGAACTGGTCAATCTGTTTATTTCTGATACTGATGAGGCTTTTACATCTACTCACTGCTTCCCCCCGAAAATTGCAGACACTAAGGTGGGCCATCTACTTTATGCATACGATGTGGTTCTCATGGATCAGACTCAAATAGGTCTACAAAGACAATTCAAATTAAATGCATTGCAGAATTACGTCAAAATCAATTGCCTAATGATAAACCCTAGTGAATCGAGGATTATGGTATTTGGTGATCAACTTGGGTGCAGCCAGAAAAAACAACCGAAGGCACTATATCTATCAGGTGAGAAGATACCGGTGGTAACATCTTTTACCTATCTTGGAGTCTGTTTAAACACTTCAAAATCCGAGGTCCCTAGACTAGACTCACTGAAAAGAAAAGCTCATAACCTGGCGGGGCAGGGAAGAATCTTGCCCAAAAGATATTGCAGATTCTGATTAATGTCACTTATCAACTTTTATCGTATGAAGGTGCAACCTATTCTTACCTTCGGAGCAGAAACTTTTTTCTCTTTCGACAGCATGAATTGGCCAAAATTAGAGGGTACTTTCTGGAAGAAAGTTCTATGTCTTCGAATGGGCACACCCATACAAGCCATTCGGATAGAGATGGGACTTACATCACTCAGTGCCATCGCCATGTGGAAATCGTTGGCCTTACACCGAAAGTGTATTGAGGATCCCCAAGTGCTGTTTTTGTGGTATTGAAGAAAGCCTTAGATAACAATCTTGATACAACGCTTTCGGAGTGGAAAGTTATCTGCCTTGCGATCCTAGAAGATCTGGGTTTAAACGAGAAAGTCCTGCTGGAGAATCCAGACAAAGTAAAAAAGAAATTGTTTATGAAAGATTGGATCACCACGCAGGACACAAGACAACAGGTTAAACCTTATGGAAAACCCCTGTAAGAATCAAGGAAAGTAAACTGGCCACCTAAGTATTTAAGGCTGTTTCCAAATTGGTTCCTTAGGAATGAATTCATGAGGCTACACTTAAATCTTCTTCACACAGTGAGAAATACCAAGACCCCGTTTAGAAATTGGAGAAACCTCTTGCAGATTATGCAAAGGGCAAACTTCAGTTGAGTCAACCAAGTATTGTACAGAGACACTTGGACCGATCCTGTCGTGCTCCACTTCCAGCAGCAGCCACAGAGGGCAGGAGCCAGCTGCAGCACCAGCGCCGGATCTCCCAGGAGCAGTATCATTGCTTAACCCCTTGCACGCCCTCCTCACTGTGGGTAAGGCTTTATCAATACAGTGCCCCTTGCCGCACCAGAAGCGGTCACCTACCAGCGTGTATGACCATCCACTTTGCTTCGAGGTGCCCCAGTCCCCGAGCGGGTCGAGCGGGCCGAGAACACCACGAGCATGCCATTTAAAATGGCGGTGTTCGCTCGTCGTTGTAGTTGTTTGCCTGTTGCTTAGCAACGCTCTATCAGCCAACTGGCTGCATCACGGCTCCCTCGCTACTTCCGTGACCAGAGGACACCGGAAGGCGAGAGCCGGGTCCATGCACGAAGGACCACTACAAAGGACCTATCCTGTCGTGATCCACTTTCAGCAGCAGCCACAGAGGGCAGGAGTCTGCTGCAGCACCAGTGCTGGATCTCCCAAGAGCAGTATCGCTGCTTAACCTCTCATACCCCCTCTTCACTGTGGGTAAGGTTTTATCCATACAGTGCCCCCTGCAGCACCAGAAGTGGCCACCTACCAGCATGCATGACCATCCACTTTGCTCCGAGATGCCCCAGTCACTGAGCGGGCTGAGAACAGCACAAGCATGCCATTTAAAATGGCGGTGTTCCCTCATTGTTGTAGTTGTTTGCCTGTTGCTTAGCAATGCTCTATCAGCCGTTTGGCTGCATCACGGCTCCCTCGCTACTTCCGTGACCAGAGGGCATCGGAAGGCAAAAGCCGGGTCCACCACAAAGGACCGATCCTGTCTTTGCCTGTCCTGTTGCGTCGCAGCCGCCAGGCGCTACACCCTACCTGGTCGAATTCACCTCGAACTCTATGCCGCTCTATTGTCCTGCGGTAAGCAACAATACCAATTGGTTTCCCACACTTGTAACCACTTAAGCTATAACGTGGCTTCTCTACACCTTTCCTCATGTGATTAGCCTGACCGTGTATAACTATGCCTATTACTGTTCTTCACCGCCTCGTCAATCGTTACCACTCCCATCATTATAATTGTAGATATCCTACTTATCATTACTTATTACCAAAGCCTCTGCACCGGTCATCGGCCCTTGCTGCACGAATGCACAACTTGGCTTAATAGCACCTGCAGAACGACCCGATCTTCTACTCCCATTAGCGCCATCATCCTGATAGCTCCTGGATTTAGCCCATTAGAGCGCAACTAGAAATGCCTTCGTACTGTCTGCTACCTAGTGTTCCATTTACCTGGTATTGCCCTGTTGCCTAGTGCACCATTTGCCTTTGTACTTCCTTGTTGCCTAGTGCAGCATTTGCCTTTGTACTGCCTTGTTGCTTAGTGCACCATTTGCCTTTGTACTGCCTTGTTGTCCAGTGCACCATCAGCCTTTGTACTGCCTTGTTGCATAGTGCACTATTTGCCTTTGTACTGCCTTGTTGCTTAGTGCACCATTTGCCTTTGTACTGCCTTGTTGCCCAGTGCACCATGTGCCTTTGTACTGCCTTGTTGCCTAGTGCACCATTTACTTTTGTACTGCATTGCTGCCTAGTGTTCTATTAACCTTGTATTGCTGTGCTACCCGAGTAGATACTACTCTGCCTAGCGAGTCTTCTCTACCCTATTAGACACAGTTGACCCTATACTACCACCCACCCAGCTTGGCACCTAGACTTATACTCACCAGTTTTACCCAGGCCACTTCATGTTGAACTCAACCGTTAACCTTGGGAAGGTTTGACCTGACTACGGGATATTAAAATATTTTGGACCCACAATAGACAGATCAACCTTTTTCTTACCGTAGGTGTGTACTCTGTTTTATATTAAAAAAAACACCTTCTAGCCTAGATTCCTCTTGGAGGACCTCAGTGACCTGGGACACACAGGAGTCTAACAATTTCTCAATTGTTATGCTTTTTCAAAAATGATTTCTCTGTACCATCTGTTATTGTCCCCTTTTTTGTAGGCGCTACACCAGTGTTTCCTAAGGAAAATTCTGTCTCCCTTTTAGAGACTAGACAGTGACAGCAAGTTATTTCCCATCTATCCTTCTGTCCTTCGTATCGACCCAGTATCTCCTTGGTCACAGAGCATGTTCAGGTTTCCTGAGCAGAGGGGAATTACTCACTGCCCTTTAGAATCTACATACAGTTGTGTGTTGCCCTTCTTTTTGTGTTAAAACACTAGCCTGTCAGGGCTTCACCCTGTACACTGTACTTTCAGTGCCCCCCTTTGTTGTAACGAACTCAACAGTTAACCACTCATCTACAACTCAAATGGCCACGCTATGCACAGTAACACTCACAATGGCTACCTTTCTCCCATTGCTCCATACCAACCAGCCTACTAATTCTTCACTTCCCTCTCAGACCAAGTTTCTACCTATGGATTGCAACACACCACCCTTCGCCTCCACTACTCCTTGACCCCTCACACCCACGGAATGGATCCTCTGCTTTGCCTCTCCACCCACACTACTAATCCCCTGCGCACTCACCTTGAGGATTGCTAGACTAGGGTCACGCTTCCTTACCAAGACAATAAAAACTAGTCTATCCTCCTTCCAAGTCTGTTCACTCACCTTGAGGAATGCCAGACTAGGGTCACACTTCCTCACCAAGACAATAAAAACTAGCCTAACCTCCGCCCAAGTCTCCACCTGGCCTGCACCCACTGTGATCAACAGCCCCTCACCAACCCACCCCCTCTCTAGCAAGATTAAGTAATCTCACAATACATCCAACCCAAGACTTCAACGGCCCTCGTCCAACATACCGGTCATTAAAGGAGCCCTTATCAATGCTCGCTCATTAGTTGCCCATGCCCTAGACATTGCAGACTTTATCACCTCTAATCAATTAGACATTATAGCCATATCAGAAACCTGGTTATATCCAGCTGCAGGCCCAGCCATGGCACTAGCCCTCCCTGACAACTTTACTATTATTAGAGCAGACAGAACCAAGGGAAAAGGGGGTGGTGTCGCCTTCATAGCCTTCATAGCCAAAACTAACCTTGGCTTTAGAGAATTCTCAAGCGTGCCTTTACCATCAGCTGAGCTCCTTTCAGTTAAACAACCGCTCTCTGCGACACGCACCCTTCTATTGCACCTCATCTATCGACCCCCTAGCCCTATCTCCTCTTTCGAGGAAGATATCTCTGCATTGCTAACTCGGAATACCAAACCAGGTTCTCAAATCATCTTGCTCGGAGACTTAAACCTTGGCCTGCATGACCCTAAAGATCTAAATGCCACAACTTTGAAAAACACGTTCTCACAATTAGGCTTCAAATCACGCATTAACAAACCTACTCATATTAAAGGCAGAACTTTGGATTGGTTGGTTGATCTTAATTGTTCCACCACCATCCTAAAAAATGAACCCTGCGCCTGGTCCGACCACCACTGTATCACCTTTGCCATTAAAAAAAAAGCTGGCCTTAAGTCTAGCATAAACATCGCTCCCTCCACTCTGTCTAGGAACAAACACAACTTAACTTTCGATAATCTATGGCCTCTACTACAACCCCTGCTACACCTACCCCACATTATAGATAAGGAACCGTCCACATTAGTAGATATGTACATCACCATGGATCAGGCAATTAATAAAACTGCACCTCTCAAACTCAGAAATGCCAAACCCTCATCCCATCTAAACAAATAGTTTTCACTTCTCTCCGGTGACCATTAAAGAAGTAGAGAATATCATTCTAGGGATCAAACCCTCCAACTGTCAGGGAGACATATGCCCAGCCACGATCATTAAGGATGGAGCAAGAGAATTAGCACCATTCATAACAGCCGTGATCAATTCTTCCTTCAAAGACAGCGTTGTTCCCAACAACCTAAAAGAAGCCTAGGTCAAGCCACTTCTTGAAAAACCTAATTTAGACATGAATATACCTACCAATTTTAGGCCCATAACTACTGTGCGTTTTCTCTTAAAAATATTAGATCGAGCAGCTTATATCCAAATACAAAAACACTTGGAAGACATTGAGTTACTAGGCCTTCGTCAGTCCGGTTTCAGACCAAGACATGGCATGGAAACGGCTCTCCTAGACCTAAAAATCCAGATGGATGAAACCAAGGACAAGGGCAAATTGGCCATCCTCCTTCTATTAGACCTCTCGGCTGCATTCAACCTTGTCGACCAGAAAATCTTGACCAAACACCTAATAGATGCTGCAGCTTTCTCACTGAATGCCACTAGCTGGATTGAATCATTTCTATCGAACAGAACCACTAGAGTGTTTTCACCATCAGCGGCCTCTACCCCAGCACCCATCTACTGTGGAGTACTGCAGGGATCCTGCACGTCCCCTACACTCTACAACATATGCACAAAGCTCTTCTTTGATCGCCTTGATAACCTGGGTGTCACTTACACTAATTTTGCGGATGACACCCAGGTCCTCTTCGCACTCTCGAGATGTTATTTCAAAGATGCTAAATTGATAAATGATATCTATCTTGAGATAGAAGCTTGGATGACAGCCCACAGACTCTGTCTAAACGACCAAACTCTTGATCATCGGGTCTGAAGTCTGATTAAACAAATTAGACAAACGCTACGCAGCATTTAATATTGATGGGAACACAATAAAAGTTGCCAGTGAACTGAAAACGCTTGGAGTCTACCTCGACTCTACACTATCTACACTATCCCTCAAAAAACAGGTCAATGTGACAGCCTCATCTATGGCTTACACAAATAATAAATGCCGGCAAACCATTTTTATCGACCGATAGCTGTGTTACACTAGCCAGCGCCCTAATCCTCTCTAAGGTAGATTATTGCAACACCCTATTCCTAGGCTCTTCTGCAAGGAACTTAAATAAGCTCCAAGTCCTGCAAAACAATGCGCTGAGATGCGCCTTGAGTTTCCCACGCTCATCTCATATATCCTCGTTCAGGCAAGACCATCATGGGCTACCGGTGCGTGATAGAATCACACTACTGTCTCTAGCCATCACCCATAAATGTCTGTCAAACACAGCACCAAAATACCTAACAAATAAATTCTCCAGGACTCAGTCGGCCAGACCTACCAGATCTGGTTACCTCAACCAGCTCATCATCCCAAAATACAACTTAAAAACCACGGGAGGTTCAAGCTTCCCAGTGTTAGCAGCCAAATGCTGGAACTCGCTCCCCCCAGCCATTAAAGCGGAAACTTCCTTCTGGACCTTTAGAGCCATGTCTAAAACCTGGCAGTTCTCCCAGGACCGTCCTTAGCGTATCCCAGTTACAAGGATTGGTGGTCCGCTAATTTCCATAAATGTACAGCCTGCTACACACCTGTGCCTATTCTATGCCACCTTGGATTCACTCGGACAATGTATCAACTCTTTAAAATTGTAAATTCCTATTGTAACTATGTAACTCACTTGATATTGCAAACCTGTACATTTTGTACATAAGTGCCCCAAACCTATGGTATCTTTGGAACCTACCTGGTATTGTAACATTGTAACTTTGTAACCATATTAATTATTCACCTTTACTGTGCACTGTAACTTTACATTGTTTCTAGGTCAAGCGCCCAGTTACCCTTGGGTTTGGCATGCTATATAAGTAAATAAAGTAACCTCAACAAGATTTCTAGGTGATTACATCACAGAGTATTTCGAGCAGATCGGAAGAAGGTTGGAGGGCGAAAGAACCTGGTTGACTGTAGCTCTGACACAACTTGTGATTGAAGCTTTTAAAATACTTTTTTCTTAGGATGCAATACGGCTAAAAAAGCCGCCAGTTGATGAACTGGAATTAGTCAAGAGCTGAATGATGAATTTTTTCTTTCTTATTCTTTTCTGTTAATTGAAGCAAATTATTCTGAATTTTGGCAAACAGTTTTTGTATTTTCATGTTTAACCATTGTATGCCAAATAAAAAAATAAAACAATTTAAAAAAAGTATGTTTCTCACGCCCCACAGTGTCTCCAGCACTTAGGGTCCAGGGAGCTATTAAAGTGGTGCAGGTGTTCTAGCGGTTAGTACCACCGGTAGAGCAGTTTAAGTGTGCATTCTTTGTTTGTAATGCATCTGGTGGCTGTGCTGTTCCGACCAAATGTCAATCTACGTATGATCCTCTATCGGGTTCCCTGGGTTTGTTTCCCATTGGGCCATGTACCGAGGGCGTAAATTCAGCATATCTTGTTGTAAGAGATTGTATAGCTTCGTGATGAGGCCTCTTCTAGGGCTCTCTTGTAGCGATATAGGGCATGGCAATCTAGTGGCTTCCCGTTTAATTTGTGGTTGGGAGATCAAATGGCAGATTTGTGCATACATGATCCTGTCAGTATCCAGTAAGGCAAATTTGGCTTTGCATTCCTCAAACATTAGGGGCGTAACATTCTCGTACAACTGCAAAATCGTCTTTAGCCCTCCCTGCTTCCAATTTTTGAAGTTAGCCGCCACTACACCTGGGGAGAAGTCCGGCTTTTGAAGAACCAATGAGTTTGGACTCAGCCCCCTAGGGATGCCCTTCTTTCGCATTGCCCAATCCCAAACCCTCCAGGAGGTTTTAGTTGAAGTAAGTGTGGTTGTCCAGTGCCTGCGTGCATGCCCCGAGGAGTGCAATAGTGAGCTTAGTGGGCAGGGGCATTTGGTTTGTTCTATGATTGCCCTTTTCGGGGGTGGGTGGGAGCTGAACATGCCAAGGTATTTGTTAGTTGTGCCGCTGCATAATAATTGCAGACGCTTGGTACTCCCATCCCATTCCAACGGGGCCGCCCCTTTCATTACTGTTTGTGGGATTCGAGCCTTGCCTTTATTCCATATAAACCTTGAGATTTGCTTTTGTAGGAGCAGGAGTGGTTTCAAGGGGATTTCCACTGGCAGGGCCGAACACATGTATAAGAATCTGGGTAAAAGATTCATTTTGCAAGCCGTTATCCTTCCCAGCAATGAGATTTCTTGATTTGTCCATCTGTTGAGGTCTGTTTTGAAGTCGCTGAACAAGCGAGGGAAGTTCACCACGTAGATGCCTTTGGGTGTCGGCGTGATATGTATCCCCAGGTACTTTATTGTTTTCATGCTCCATTCAACTGGGCATATATGGCAAAGGTCGTTTATTGTGTTCTCAGCCATACCTATCGCCAAGGCCCCTGATTTGGGGAAATTGATGGAGAAGCCTGCCACCTGTGCAAATAGGTTCAGTTCAATTAGGGACTTTGGTAGGGAAGAGCAGCTGTCTGTAAGCGAGAGCGTCACGTAGTCTGCGTAAAGGGACACCTTTTATTGATCATCATCTATGTCCACCCCTCTGATGGCCGGGTTGTTGTGGATTCTCTGGGCCAAAGGGCTCCATTATTAGGGCAAAGATTAGTGGGGAGGGAGGGCATCCTTGCCTCGTGTGATATTGCGGCTGAGCGTCTCTGATTCACTTTCAGGATTGTTCTCTGGGCTCTGTAGTTGGCCAGTACGATTTTGCGAAAGAGAGGGCCAAAGTGGAACCCCTCAAGGACCATGCTCATGAACGACCAATCTAAGATTTTGTAGCGTCTAGAGATAGCAGTGCCATTTCACTGCATTTCAGCGATCTTGCCTCTACTAGATTAGGTGCCCACCGATACTGTCCCCAGCGCTTCTACCCAGTATGAAGCCCGTTTGGTCTGCGTCAACAAGCTCCGGGAGGATTTTTGCTAATCTGTTTGCTAGTACTTTGGAGTATATGTTCACATCTATGTTTAGGGGCGAGATGGGTCTGTAAGAGGCGCAATCTCTCGGATGCTTTCCAGGCTTTAGTAGTAATAGGGTGGTTGATTCTCGCAGAGGGGGGGAGGGTCTTCGTGCCTGTCTCTCGGAAAGAATTGAAAAGTTCTGTTAGTCGGCTTATAAGGGAGGTTTTAAAGAGTTTATAAAATTCAGGTGAGAAGCCATCTGGGCCTGGGGCTCTTGGTTTCAGGGACTTGATCACAATGTCTACTTCCTCAACTGAGATTGGCAGGTCCAGAAAATGCCTGTCTGTTTCTGAGAGGCAGGGGAGGGTGGCTTCCTTAATATATTGTGTCTAATTGTATGCTGAAGGATCGCGTTGGAGTAAGGAAGTAAATCCTGGTGAAACTCACCCCCTCAGCACTGCGAGCTGAACGCAGCTCTTGCTGAGACCTCGGGCTTCCTGGAGGAGGCGGAGCCGAGCGACGTCACGTGACTGAACACGTGACATCTTTGGGACTCATATTGAGCCGAGAGCCACCCTTGCAGCGTTAAGCCCGGCCGAGTAAAGCCCACTGGCTGTTGTGCGGCTGTTTGGCGCGTGGGCGCATCAGCCACTTAGCCTCACTGCAGAACGTGAAGAATAAGGTAAGCCCAACCGCACAATTAAGTATCATCTACCGGCATAGTCCTGGCGAGTCTGTGGAAGATTACAATCTCCTTCGATCCTTACTAGGAACTAATAACCTTCTACATAGACCCTCTAACTTGAATTATACGCATCTACTGCTGAACGACTTGCCACTGCTAAAGATTGGCTCTCTCGGCTTACTACTTTTACTTTCTCCCTCGCTACTCCTCGGAGCCTAAATGCCGCCTAAAGCACGCGGGGCAAAAGTGCCCTACAATTTACGGAAAGGCAGAACAAATCATCCCTATACACCTACTATCAATCCAAGTGGTGGGGACAGTTTGAAATCGCCAGCTAACGTTAAAGGCACCATTCCTGAGCTATTTAATAAAAAAAAAAACTTGCCTGAATGCATCGACGAACATACGGAGGTGATACTTCCAGCTGAACAGAACGCAAGCCGACCACTGGATGCTACATCCTTTGACGATATTGACAATAATTCGTTATTGGATTTATGCCTGTCCATACAAAAATCTATGGCCCCTCCTCCTAATTCAGGAGAATTAGGGATTATCGAGATGGGGACTGCCAAGAAAGCTGCAAGTATAACAGTAGAGGCTCAAGTGCTACAACCTGCCAATTCCCCTCAGAGATCTTTATGTTCTGGGCGACTGTCTGAATCACCAAATCTACTGATCGACTTAGAGGAGCTAGAGCAAAGTAAGGCCGACCAACCTAGTGAACTTTCACAGTTAAACTCTGCAGCTATTACTGAGATACAGGCGTCCTTATCCTCTCTCCAATTTGCCCTAAAAATTCTCCTAAAACTATGCGGTAGAATACACGTGAATACAATTCTACAGTTGAATCTCCCCGTTCCAGATTTAGATCATGAAGTAGGTCATGTAGAGGTAAAGGAGCCTCAGATTCCATCTAGCCCAATTAACGTCGAGGGGAACGAACACCCGACAAACAAAGGAAATGCTCGCCTGACTAAGAAACAGCGTAGAATGGCGAAAAGAGCAGCCTTAAGAAATGTTGCGGTAGAGGTGGCCTCTCCACTACCAAATACAGCAATTCCACAACAGAAATCTAAAAAGGCTAGAAAAAGGGCTCTTAAAAGAAAGAAAAACCGAAATAAAGGTCCGGGTACACTCACCAGCTGGATATTGACGGAAAAATCCAAAGAAATTTCCGCAGTGAGCAATGCTAGCCAAGACTCTATTCTTACAGGAAATCATTCTATTGACAATCAGTTTTCCTCCCCTCAAAGGAATAATCCTAATAGTACATTTGAAAGCATGGAAACTGATAGGGACACACCGGCTCTAGCAAAGGAAGAGAATAGAGAAGGAAATAGGATTTGCATTGTGAAGAATTTGAATCAGCAATGCCGTGGCAAATGGCTTCCTCGGACAGGCATGCTCGAGAAACTTCACCTAATACCTCAATTAAGAGTTATTAGATCTGAGGATTTCTCATTTGTTGAGCCTTTATGTACCACTAATCCTAATGTTACAGCGCTGCATTGTACGGTCCTGGCCTCAGCTCAGCTGATCCGTAAGCATAAAGTCAACTTAGCGCAAGTAGGATTGGGGGTAGATGTGAATCCTGACGATGCAGACCCTCTGATCAAAGAAGCTCCCGAGTCTACTAAAACTGACAATAAAACTAAACCACCTCCTCTTGCTGGGACCAAAGTCCAAATGAGTGACATCCAGAACACTCTAAAATGGCTCACAGAGGCTTTGCCCACGGTTATAAATCAACCCTGAACTTGCTCATTACTATCCTGGAATACCAGGGGTTTCAAATATATTACCGCAACTAATGGCTCGTTACCTTTCATTATGAACTATACCTTTTTTCTGCTGCAGGAAACTTGGCTAACTGCCCCAATTATAATAGATGGGTATAAATTGTACCACACTTTTGCCAAAAAAGGCCAAAAGGGAAGACCTTTTGGGGGGTTGTTGATCGGTGTAAGTAAAACTATAGCATCTAGTGAAATTACTAACGATCATGAGGATAATATTAATGCGGTGGAGGTGATTATACCGATCAAAAATAGTCAGACGAAACTCTTGCTGGTCAATGTTTATAATCCATACGATGCATCAATGAGTGATCAAATACAAGATAGACTACACGATTTACTCACTAAGTGGACGAATGAACACCAAAATAATTTTTTTGTTATTGCTGGAGATTTCAATTGCGCCATCAAAGGGGATGGTGGTACATCTAATAACAAATATTTACACCCGTATCCCCTCATGCTTCAGAATTATAGCGATAAAGAAGGGGAGAAGTGGTTGTGTTTTATGAAGAGCTGGGACTTGGAATGTCTAAACGGTCGAACTATGAGCGACCGCCCGGGACATTATACTTGGAAAGCAGGTACTGCTCGCCGCACTCTTGATTACTGTTTCATTAGCCCGGAGGTGGCTTCCCTGGTTAATGACATGGAAATAATAGACAATGGCCCTCATTACGACCCTGGCGGAAAGGGGAAAACGATGGCGGAAATGCAATACCGCCATCGAAAAGCGCTCGGTGCGACTATGACCCGTCACCGCAAAGTACGAAGCCATTAGCGACACCGTAGTGAACGCCAACGCTAACTGCACTAAGCACGCGCGCGCGCACCATGCCAAACCGCAAACACCACCATGGTGCAACGGTACGCCAATTCCGACCCTAGCGGACATGTACCTAACGCCATCAGGCATGGCGGAATGGACCATTCCGCCATGGCGAGAAATACGGCATCGTGAACCAACCGTAAATGGCCCACTGAGTGCCTGTACTCCACTCCCTGGCCACATTGCACAACTCCTGGCAGGCGCAATGTACTCACACCATGCAACCAGTGAAATCTACAATTCACCCATGCATGCCAACGTAGAAATGCATGCAGGTGTTCAAAGCGCCCCGTGAGTGGGCATCCATGTACGGCATGTCACCATAGCCGTACTGACGCAGCACAGGCATGTGAAGGTACAACACATCAAAATGAAAATCAAGAACACATGACACAAAACAACAGTAGTCCCCCATCGCTTGCCACCAGCGCAAGGCAACATCCACAACAGCATCCTGAGGGGGAATGCACCAGCCCTGTACTCATGCCAGTAAACAAACCAACCATCAGCAGAAGCATGTACCACACAAGTTGGCAGAGTGACTGAGCAGCCAGGCACATCCCAAGAGGGGCCGATGGGAGCTGCAGGGCACAGATGGCATGAATACAGAAGCTATTCCAATGGACATGACCCCAGTCCCCCTCCAACAAACGCACGCAAACACAGGCACCTGTGACCAGCCACATTCTGAACATCCCATCATACCATCAATCGACCTGGCTGACAGGCACCAGTCGGCCAAAAGCCAATCCCCCGCCCCTGAACAGCACATCATGTAAACAGTCACAATGGCAGCCCCTATCCGTGACCACACTGTGCTACGTAGGCAAAAGCGGCCAGTACTGTACCACACAACTCAACTCAGAAGGCGGAACACAATGCAGATCATCTCGCAATACATACCGCCACAAATCGAAAATCGCCACATCACCTGCAAAGAATAACGCAACACGCCAAATATCGGAATACAATTTAAATGCACATCCAAATGACAAAGGCCTCACAGCAATTTGTAAAATAACACCAAAACATCCATCATCACCGAGGG
This sequence comes from Ambystoma mexicanum, assembly GCF_040938575.1. Taxonomy (NCBI): domain Eukaryota; kingdom Metazoa; phylum Chordata; class Amphibia; order Caudata; family Ambystomatidae; genus Ambystoma; species Ambystoma mexicanum. The sequence goes on from NC_090939.1 coordinate 951,892,583, forward strand.
CTGCATCTGCAATAATTGACCAGCTTCCACTTGTGTGACGCCCTGTACCATCATGGCACACAGGGCCAACATCAACGTTCCAAAAGGCAACATGGAAGCGGCAAGAACCGCAGGTCCGTCCCATGAGGCAGGCACTAGTCCAGCTGAAAGGCCGAAATGTTGCACCTAGCCACCAGAACAGCGTAAGGGCATGTGGCCCATTGGCGATCGTCCCATAAGATCGTAATGGTGCTCCACTGATTCACCCGAAGCTGCAGGTGTCGAGAGTAAAATCCATCTGGAGGAGTGGCGTACAGATGGCATCTGCAATAGGGCAGGAGATACCTGTCACCAAAATGAAACACAAATTAACCGATTGCACTACAGGACACATGATGCATCACTATCTTCATTCAACACACCAAATCCACACCCATATGCATGCTAGCCCACTCCAAAGGAATATACACACCCCTAAATCAGTATCGATACATAACGAAACCAATCGAGGTTAATACACCATTGGCAACGTCGGTTACTGTGCATGCGTCCGTCAAGATAGAACCCATGACATGGGATTAGTAACGTGCCTAGACACAAGTGTATGAAGGCGCGTCGAGACAGGGAGGATCCGACAAGGGCAGATAGACGTAAGTCCCACTATGGCAGCCTTGCATCACATAGCGCAGGGGAAGGGGATTGAATCAAAAAACACATGTACATGGCAGACCCTAAATGGAATCATCTGTCCATGCATCCATTCATCATTCCCTCATCCCGCAATGAAAACGCATGAACATTCACTCACATAATATGTGAAACTTCCATCGCGTCTGTGCGTAATGCAGTCTGCAAAAACCACTGTGCTCCTGGCCGGATCTGTAGTGTCGTGAAGCTAGATGGACTTGGGAACGTCCTGCCTTATCGTCCACTACGCTATTGCGCATCCCATTCAATTCATGTCATTCATTGCTTGCTCGTTATGGGCCCTGTCCCAAGGACATTCAACAATAGAACGTTACATTTCCAGGCAGACCTGTGGGCGTCTCCTCACCGCTACTTCGCAACCAAAAATCCTGGCCTTCGAATTCCTCACTTGCAACATTACGTCGAAAAGGCTTCTGTGAACGCTTGCATTCACAATTACATCAATGTAGTGCGGCTGTGTGTCATAATGCTAACTGGCTGCAATCACAAATGGGACGCCACGCCCGTCGGTGAAGTACGATACTGTGCTGCATGAGGGTCGGCCATCGATCGAGCCCTACATACCACTGACTCTTCACAGGTATGTAAGCGGCTGCAATCATAGCATGTGTAACAATGGGAGCATAGCATGAAAATCAGTCAAAGTACATCACACTGCCATCGGGATTTGATACATGATTCCAATCCCAAGATGCCATGCGGCCAAATGCAGCCTTACGTGCGGGACGTGCTCGGCCAGAAGGGATTGCATCTGCCACAGATTCATTCAATCAGCACAGGTGGAGGCCATACAGGCCGACAGCACATATATAGCAGACCCAAACCCCTCCCACAACCACTCCCACTCCAAAATGCTACCGGCAGGACTAGCGATGTTGGGCCTGGGGCACCAGATAGCACTGCAAGTGCTACAACTACAAGAAGACGACGAACAACAACAGGTACAACAACCGGGCGCACAGGGGAGACGGAGGAGAAGGAGGAGGAGGAGGGCAAGGCAGGGTCAGCAAGGCCCACAAGCACTGCCACTACCACCACGCAGGCGGCCCGCAATCCCACGCCTCCGAGCTGATCCGTTCAACCTCACTGCTGAGCAGATCCACACCCTCTACCGTTTGGACCGGGACACCATAATCGCCATTGTGGACATGACACATGCTGACCTCGTGAGCATGATAGATAGCCCAACCGCCATCCCACCCCTACTGAAGGTGGTGTCTGTACTCCACTTCCTGGCCACAGGCACCTACCAGCACACAGTGGGACAGTTGCATGGCATTTCACAGCCACTGTTCTCACGGACACTCTCCCAAGTGCACGATGCCCTCCTGAAGCACGCCGACGACCACATCACACTACCACGCACGTACCAGGAGATTACCAACGCAAAGGTGGGATTCCATGCACTTGGCGGCATCCCGGGTTGCATTGGTGCCATCGACTGCACCCATGTTGAATTGGTTGTCCCACATGCCATGGAGGTCCAGTACCGCAACCGGAAACAATTTCATTCAATCAATGTGCAAATGGTGTGTGACTCCAACAAGATCTTTACGCATTGTTGTGCCAGATTTCCAGGATCTACCCATGATTCTATGGTCCTGAGGAACACAAGAATACCACGCTACATGGAGCGACACGCAGGGCACAGATCCTGGCTACTCGGTGAGTCTCATTCCATGCATGACATCGTGGCCCATTTGATGCGTCAATGACCTTGCAGGAGGGGGGGGGGGCTACTTAGCACTATCATTCCACTGACACCCTTTATTCGTCCCATACAGGTGATGCCGGGTATCCACTGAAGAGATGGCTCCTTACACCAATCCGGAACCCACAGAACCAGCATGAGGAGGACTACAACCATGCCCACTCACGTAGCCGTGTGGTCATTGAACAGGCATTCGGCCTACTGAAGGCTCGTTTCCGCAGCCTCAGCAGGTCTGGCGGGGCACTCATGTACAGCCATGAGAGGGTTTCTAAGATGGTCATGGCATGTGTCATGCTGCACAACATGTGCATACGTAGGAATGTGCCCATGCCCCCTGACGCTGTACTGCATGCACCTGAAGATGATGATGATGAGGGTGGGGATGTGGAGGCACCCCAAGGAGTCCATGAGGCACAGGATGCACGTGCAATCCGACAGAGCATCATAGATGCATGCTTCTAGCAACCACGCATGGTGCCTATTACACGGAAAGGGGACCTGTGGCACTGTGTGTGTGTAGTACAGGCACATAGTGGACTGTACGCCTATGAAGGCCTCGTACGCAAATATCAATGTCCACACATGTCATTGGATGATAATGAAGTGCTGTATTGTTAATGTGATTTGATTCATACACCCTATGGACCCGCCACCCAGTGAAGCCCAACACACCCCCTCCACCCTACTTCCTCCCCCCCCAACACCAGTGTCCAAATATGCATGCTGCCCGTGGGTAGACGCTATTGCAAGCCCCCTCTACGGGTATCAGGGGCACCCCTGCCCGTGGAGCGCAGGTTCCTGCCAGATCTGCGTTGGGGGCTGCCCTGGACGGAACTTGCCACGGATGACGTCTCTGCCTGCTCGCGTCCATGCATGTCTCTGAGGGTTTGTGAGAGCTCCGAGAGCACACGGCGCACAGCAGCAAGTTCAGCACAAACGTCTTTGGACGTCGCATTCAGTTCCCCCCTCAGGCTCTCGGTGCTTTTCTCCATTTGTGCTCTCAGGCTCTCGGTGCTTTTCTCCATTTGTGCTCTCAGGCTCTCGGTGCTTCTCTCCATTTGTGCTCTCAGGCTCTCGGTGCTTCTCTCCATTTCTCCCCTGAGGCTCTCACTACTTTTCTCTATTTGTGCCCTGAGTGTCTCGGTGGATGTTTCCATGGCTGCCCTGGAACCCCCGCATTCATTCGCATGGTCCTTGAGTAGCGTGGACACTTCCTGCTGTTGCTCGATCAGCAGGTCGAGGGACTGTTGCCTCTGCTGGGCCATGGACATTTGCGGTGGTGTGACAGGGGGGCTGCTCAACACATGTTGCCTTGGCACAGGACTTGTGGGGGTTGGCCAGTCGTCGTCTTCTGGGTGCCCCTGCGTGGTTTCGTCATGGTGTAGGGGATGGGACATGCAGGGGGATTGGGAAAGGTCATGGATGGTACCTACGTCGCCAGCACTGTTTTCCGTGTCGGAGCATGCTGGCATGACAGCTGTGTCACCTATGGTGCTGCTACCACCAGAGGCAGTGCCATCAGATACGTTCTTTGGGGGGACCTGTGGTGCTGGGGTTGTGGACTTGCTGGCTGCTGGGGTGCCTGTTGCAGTCCCCTCCAGTGTGCTGGCACTTGATTCCTGCTGCTGCCGTGTCTTGATCCTTGCACCTGAGGTGGAGGCTCTTGGGACGTTGGTCCTGGCCCTCTTTGCAGGCGTGCTGGTAGGGGTGTCCTGCAGCTCGTCGTTGGTATCGGACCCTGTGGTGGAGTAAAGAGGGGCGAGCGTTAGTTATGGGTCTGTGGGATTTGGAATGGCAACGTATCAAATGCATTGGGGTGGTACATGAGGGTGATTTGGGACTGGGCCTTGGAGGTGGTCTCATTTTCGTGTGGGTTGAGGATGCATTCATTTGGCTGCCTGCAGTTAGGGGGTGCATGCTGCACATGTAGGGGTTGTTTATGACATCTTGATTAATTTGTTTATTCATTCTGACTTTTAGAGGGCGCTGTCAGGGCAAAGTATGTATTGCACTATGGGGTCACATGGTACTGCACATGTTCGTGGTTTGTGGATTTCGCATTGTTTCTCTTGGCCAACCTACCTGATTCTCCGGATGTCGGCACTCCTTTCTCCATCCCTCCGACTCCCTCTATGCTCTCCATTCCTATGGTGGAGGCGCAGATCTCCTCCCAGGGGGTCAACTTGATGGGCGACTCTGATCCCCCCCCGGTAGCTGTGGCGATGTTCCTGTTCGCAGAAAGTATGCTGCGTACGCGGATCCGCAGGTCGTCCCACCGCTTGCGACATTGCTGTGGCGTGCGGGGTGTTGTCCCCACCGCACTTACGCGCTGTGCCACAAGGGCCCATATGGCCTTCTTGTTGGCAAGGGCCGTCCTGGTCATTTGACTGGAGAAGACGACGGCGGCATTTTCCTGCAGGGTCTCGGTCAGCACGGTCAGTTCCTCTCGGGAGAAGTGTACCTGCCGCTTGCGATCACACGCTTTCTTGGCTACCTTTCCCATATTTATTTTTTTAACTGGGGTTGCTAACGGGTTGGGATGTGTGTCAGGGTCGGATTTTTAATGGTTGTGTTGGGATTCGGATTTTATAGTTGTGCGGCGTGCTGTTTCCCGTTCCGGCCACATGCTTTTACTTCCGTTTCCGTATATTTACGGTGCCCGTAATTTGCGGTGCCCGCTCATTACGGTGCCCGCTCATTACGGTGACCGCTAAGATGGGTGGCGGTATTGCACCTGGTGCAGCGTACGGCGGCGGTAAGGGCCGTTTTGGGGTCATTTCCGCCATCGCAGCCTTTCGGATTCCGCCATGGCGTAATGCTCGTGCCCGATGGGTCGTAATTAGCCGCACTTTGCTCCTTCGTGCAATGGCGGAAACGCTATTTACGCTGTTGCGGTCCGGTCAGTCAATTTCCGCAAGGGTCGTAATGAGGGCCAATGACTGGAGTGATCATAGAGGCCTGAGTTTAAGTCTGAAATGTGATCTGGTATGTCCTTCAACAATAGCTATAGGAAGTGTGTTGGTTAATCATGCTGGTTCACGATTAATATGGTCTGAGAAAAATATAGCTAAAGCTTGTCAAGATTGTGGTGAATGGGATGCTGATTATCACACTATGTTTGTTAACCTCTCAATAGAAGAACTCGAAGGGTGGATTTATAATTTTACGGGTAAGTATGCTACAAAAAAATCATTACTTGTTATTAGAGAACAGGGCTCGATTAAGGTTTATGACAAAACAATTCGTGATGCTAAGCGTACTCTGAGAGGGGAGATACGTAGAATCAGAGCCCACTCCCATCTAATTATGGATACACATACTAAGATCAGAAAGATAAAAAATAGGTATAGAACATGGTTAAAACACTGGAACAGATCGAAAAAATTGGTAAACTGGCAAAAAACTGTGAAGACTATTTGCTCGAGAAATCCCCGGAACATCTGGGCACTTCTAGGAGAAGCTAGGGGAAGCAGGGTAACTCCCCAAATAAACCCGATTGATGCGGAGGAATGGGTTAATTTTTTGGAAACGCGTAATGGTATGACAGCAGTTAACCCCGGAACTCTTCCAACCATCTCTTTAGTTCCAAAGCCGTTTCCTATTTCCCTAGAAGACCTGATAGGTAAGATTACTAAACTTAAATCCTCCCGAGCCCAGGGGCCTAACGGTCTCTCTAATTTACTTATGAAGAGTAACCCAGTTTTCTGGGCTAACCTTTTGAAAATCCTCTTTGAAAAAGTCTTAAAAGAGGGTGTAATACCTGAGTCCTGGCAAAGAGCAATTTTAGTGCCTATTTTTAAGAAAGGCAATAGATCTGATCCTGCCAATTACCGTTTGCTATCTATGTTAGATTGCTCTGGTAAATTATTTGCCTCCTTACTGTTACAGAAATTACAATCTTGGACTGAAACGGAAGGGATTCTGGACCGCTTTCAAAGCGGATTCAGATTTGGTTACTCTACCACTCACAATCTTCTCATCATGAACAGCCTTAGAGATAAAGCTCTACTCCCCAATAATCCGCCACTGTATGCCTTATATATAGATTTTAAGGCAGCGTTTGACATGGTTAATAGAGAGAAGCTATGGAGGAAACTTAGGGGCCTGGCGTGCCCTGAAGGCTTGCTCCATTATCTGCAACTCTTACACCATAACACCACAGTCCAGTTGAGGCTTGACGGAAGTGGATCTACAACTAGGGTGATAGAGCAAACAAGAGGGGTGAAACAAGGCTGTGTCACCGCACCCATGCTATACAATTTGTTTGTCTCCGATATTCCAAAATGTATCAGAGAGGTGAGTAACTGCCCTCCCAAAGTTGGCTCCCAACACTGCTTAATTCTGGCGTACGCAGATGATGTGGTTATTTTTGACCACACATTTAGTGGCATCCTACGCTCGGCCGAGCGACTTTGGGAGTATGCGGAGGAGAATGAACTCACAATTAATCACACGAAAACAGAGTTGATCCTATATAGTCATGGCAAAGTGAGCCGCCCCAGAATGACTATAAGAGGTCAGGAAATTCAATATACCCATAGCTATAAATATCTGGGAGTTGAATTCGACTCTAAGGGTAATTCCCAATCATGTGTACAAGCCCGCAAAGCAAAAGCAGCGCAACTTACCTCTATGATATATCAGTTCACTCGTAAGAAGAGTGGATATTCCATGTGGGCAGCTCGCCAACTTTATATCCAGTGCCTGATACCCACGGTAATCTATGGACTGGAAGCCCTAGTTAACCTTAATTTGGACTGGCTGCAGAAACTGGAAGGATGTTTTTGGCGAAAGCTGTTGGGATTGCCACCGGGAATACCCATGGCGATACTAAGATTAGAGCTAGGTTTACCCTCTCTAAAAGCTCTGATCTTGAAGAAAAGAGCCGAGGTCTATATTAAGATGCATACTAACCCGATTAATCCCCTTTTGATAACCGTGAAAGAAGAAATCGACAGGAATAAGCAGGCCCGTTTTGTGAGAGAAATGAATGCTCTATTTAAGGCGATAGAATGGACCCCTAACTGGGAGGACAATTTTATAAATCTAAAGTCCCAAATGGCAGAACGACTTAAAATTTGGGACTGGCAAGATAATTTTAGCCATCTTGCGAGTCTTCCCAGTTACGGATTTATAACTCATGTTTTATATACCTTCAGGAGAGCACAAGGATATCTCAACCTTTGCCCCTCGGCTAATTTAAGACGCTTCCTATTACTCCTACGTATCAACCATCTACCAGTCCTAGCGGTGTTGGGCCCTGAACGGGCCATTTCTAAAACAGAGCGTTTTTGCAGGGTATGTAAGAATAAAGACTTACCTGAAACTGCAAGACACGTTCTCACACTATGCCCTAGATTGGGATTAATTTACATAAAACATTATAGCAGATACGTACACAATCTCGACCATATTAAGTCCAAAGACTTCTGGATAGCATGTATTAACACTTTGAATCCTAGCCTACATTTGGCCTTATATAGAGTATGGTATACAGTTAAGGGAATACTAGAAATTTGAAGGCTAGCTTACTCTCTTTGCATCAATAAATAATAATAATAAATGAGCCTTTACATGCTATCACATGAAACTGCACGAAAGATAACTTCTGACTATAACCTGTGACATTTTTAATAAGAATGAATATGAACATGATTTTAAACGTTTTTTTCTTTTCTTCATTTTAATGATGAATTGCTGTTTAAAAATTGCTGTTTAATAATTCAAAAATTTCTTTTTAGACTTATGTGTAAAGTTTTTGTTTTTAAAAAACTGTATCACATTAAAAATAAATAATATATTGTTTCTGCTGCTCTGTCGATTGCTGGGGGCTGCATGATGCTCCTTAGGTGTGCTATTGCTATTTGTAACTTGGCTTCTTCAGCGTACTGAGTCACCCCCTCAGCATCCTTCAGGCCTGTAATATAGTTCTGTGTGTTGGCTTTTGCCAATTTCTCTCCAGGAATTTGTTGGTTTTATTGCTGTTGGCTTAGTAGCTTTGTTTGATTGTACTAAGGGCCTGGGCCGTTTCTTCAGCCTAGTGCGCTTCAAGCTTGCTACGGGTGAGTTGTAGGGTTTGGGTCGCTTTGGGCGACCAGCCATTTTTGTGGATTGCCTCTGGTACCGCTATGTCCTTTTCTAGGTCTTGTATTCATTTTGGACGATGTTGTCAGTGGGCTGCTGTGTGGGGTATTAGCCCCCCCCCTTATGACCGCTTTCATCGTTTCCCATCTCGTGGCGGCTGTCATGTCACTGAGTCGATTTTCTATGAAGTAATTACAGATGGCTCTAGTCAGTGTATCTTGCAGTGTCATGTTGTTTAGTAGCGGGTCGTAGAGGGACCATTGTGGGTTTGCAAGGGGGTTCGGATTGTATATCCGGGTTGTTAGGATTACTGGGGCATGGTCAGACATTACTTTTACCCCAATTACTATCTTCTCTGTACACAAGAGAAGTTGGGGGCTTGCGAGCAGCAGGTCGATGTGAGAGGAGGTGTAATGTACTTGTGAGTAGAAGGAAAAGTCTTTTGTGTCTGGGTGTAAGACTCTCCAGGCATCTACAACTCCCCAGGATTTTAAGAGGTGAAGCAGGTCCATGTCGATTTTAAAGTCTCATGGTGCTGGTTGGTGAAACGTGTTCATCATTGGGTCTGGGACCCCGTTAAGGTCCCCTCCCACCATTATGTGACCTCCCGGGAACAGGAACAGTTTTGTTTCCAAGTCTATGTAGAAGGCCTCTTGTTTCTCTTTGGGGCAAGAACTGAAATAAAGGTGTATAGTTGGCTCAGCAGCCTGCCTTTCACAGCAATATAGTGGCCTTCGGGGCTCTTGAGGACTTCCAATTCTGTGAACGGGATTCCTTTGGCTAGTAGAATTGCTGTGCTCCCTCTTTTGGAGCCACCCGTCGCCAGATATTGTTTAGGGAAGACTCTACTCTGTAGGCGGTGAAAGCCGTGTGGGACCAGTTGGGTCTCTTGGAGGAAGATTACTGAGCTCACTACATCATTTAGGTGCCACAGGATTGATATGCACTTGCTGGGCGCATTCAGGCCTCTGACGTTGAGGGTTACAAAGCAGTGCTTTTGATGTGGCGGGGCACCCTCCGGGGAATCCGTCTCTTCTATTGGGCGTTGGGTATTGGGGGTTTTATACTAGAGTCTTCTTGTCTTTCTGAGGCGACCAGAGTTTTTAACTTTAGTGAACTTGTAACAACCTTAACATCATAACAATTGGTGGTAACCAAATTCCAGTGGGGCTCATCGGCTATTGGGCCGGTGAGTGAACACACTCCTAGGGCCGGGGTGAACCGTGCAGGCTCCGAAGTTTTTCCCACTTTGTTTTGGGGAGCCATAATTGGTTTTATTGAGGTTCTTAGGTTGCAGGGTTTGGGGTTTTGTGGTTGGGCCTGGTCGGGACTGGGGAGCTTGTTCCTGTTTTTAGCAGTGAGTATTTTGCTTTCCCCAGTGTACCACTCTGGCCCAGGAGTTTCGTTGGGACTTCGGCTCTTCTCTTGGGCCTCTCAGCAGAGAAGCGTTCGTAAGGTCTTCGTCCGAGGTTGACAGACCTCCTGTCAAAATGCCCTCGGCCTCTTCCAGTGAGTTGATTGTACGTAACTGGCCTTCATTTGTGAAGTTGAGGGTTGCTGGGAAGAGCCAGCAGTATTTTATCTTCCGATCTTGCAGAAAAGTTGCCAGGGGTTTCAGTGCCCTACACCTTTGTACTGTTGCCGCTGCCAGGTCCTCGTAGATGTGTATTGGCACCCGTTGGTAGGTTAGATCTCCCTGTGTGCGGCTGGCGATCATGATGTCTTGCTTTGTGGAGAAAAAGTGGACCCGGGTGATTAAATCTGGGAAGTATTCGCCGAGGGTCTCTGTTGCCATCGCCAGACCTCCGCACGTGGTGCTGAAAGTCTTCCATCCAGTCAGTCCATCTCGGCCCCTTGGTGGCTTGGGGCGCCATGGTGAATGGTGGAGGTAATCGCGGGTTGCTCATGTTGCTGGGCGGTGGAAGCCTGCGGGCGTGCAGTCAGTCCAAATGCTGCCTCGGTTTGGCAGCCGCGCCACAGACGATGGCGTACGCTGGTGTGGGCCTAACACGCAAGCGAGCGTGGACTTGCACTCACTTGAGGGTCGGGCGACAAGGATGGGCCCTTCGGGGAAAGAGGCCGGAGGTGCAGCCGGAGGGCGCGGGTGGGATCACCGGCACGCGTCGCTGGAGCGGACCTGGCGGACTGCCAGGACCAGATTCGCACTTCCCAGTGCTCGTGCAGCTGTCTGGAACGCCGTCCCAGGCGCGACGATGGAGGAGGAGAGGAGTTCGGCGAAAATGCCCACGCGCACGTTATTCATACTGGAGGAGGAGGAGTAGGAGGAGGCTCTGCGGACATCCGAGGGAGGATAAGGCGGATTGCCAAAGGAGGACTCCCTTGTGCGCACGGACAGCCTTCGTCGCCAGTGTTGCCTCTGACTAGGCCTGAAAGGAGGACGCGCACACGGAGGGATTTCTCAACACGTCTTTATTACTCTTCCACAAACGATAACTGGCGCTTCTCACGCCTTACCCAGAACTCCCCTCGTTCCCCAACTCCCCGTTATGAACTCTGCCTCTCCAACGGCTGGGGCTAAGCAAGTTAACCCATTGGTGGCAGGTAACGGTCTCCTTTGGTTTTGTAGCCTGTGGGTGAGATACAGCAGTCATAATTTGTCGCAGTATGGGAGGAGAGTTTGGAAGAGGTCGCCTACGTAGGCTGGGAGGGCTTGGTCCGTGACTGATGTTGGTATTCCTTGGATACAACAAAATCAAAGGGGACTACTTATGGGTATCTCAACTGTGTGTTGCCCAAAAACGTTTTCACACTAGGGAGGACACAGTTATGTCGAGTGAGGAGGGGTTTGCCAAAAAGCCAAATTAGCTAATTGCGCTTACCAAGAAGTCTCATGTGCACATGTGTTGTGCTAAAAAACACATGCTCTACCGCCTTGGTTGTTGCATGTGTTAGCTGTCATCCAAATGAAAAATTAACATTAATTTTAATAGGTTTTCTCTGGATGGACAGGTGCAGGTTAGAATTGTAAAAAAAAATGAAGAATTTTGCTTCAGCAATGTTCTCTCTGGAGGTAATTACAGGGAAGACCCCTAAAGACTTGGACAGGGGGTCCTTAATCTGAACGAACGTGACCTGTGCAGTTCATGTTGTGCACTAGGTATGCTCGTTCTCTAGCCAACCGGTTTCTGTGGAACAAATAAGTGGGCCACATTCATCAGGGCTTTGCAGGGCATCTGGGTCTGTGCCTGCTGGTAATCACGTCTGTATTTCTTCAAAAACACTCCCCGCTCCGTGTGGTTTGGTAACTTAGCACGGTGGGTGAGACGGCCCGAAACCCTGCAATAGCTCGATCTGCCTGCGCAACGACTCCTTCTCCGCCATATTCCAGCCGCCTCAGGAACAACTCCAAATACCGGATAAACGGCGCGCGCTTTTCTCTCGTAGTGGATACATTCCTTGGATACAGACATTGTTCCTGCGGGTCCTGTTTGCAAAGTCCTCCTGCTTGCATGTCATGCCTTTGCTATTTTCTTCCAAGGTTTGGACTTTCCTCTATTGTTCTGTGTGGTTCAGGGTTTGTTCTTCGGTGTCGCTAATCCTTTGTTCCATCTCCCCCATGCCGTTATCGAGGCCCTCCACCTTGGACGAGATTTCTGTCATGCAACTCCTAAATTCCATTTTTATTTCTGCCAAGAGGGATTGTATATCCTCTTTAGTGGCCCAATGGCCAGTTCATCTGTCAGGCGAGTGAGATGGGGCTCGGCCGGGATCTGGCTTTTTGTTCTTATCCTTAGATTGCCACCATGATGCTATGTCCGTTGTCTTTTGGGGTTTGGGTTGTTTCAACATTGTGGCTAGGGTTCTCCCAGTGTGTGGGACCGTGCTGGTGTGAAGGTGTGAGCTGCTGTCTGCCTTTGACCCTTATTTTTTTACTGGGGTGCTCACCATGTGTTGTGGCAAGGCAGAGAGGCAGGGTACTTTAATTGCGAGATTGCCTTTACCCCCCCAGCTCCCCTGCCTCTGCTGGCTGGTGATTTTTTTTTCCTCTGTGTCCCACCTGGATGGCTGCTGATGGTGAGGACGAGTGGGGGGTTTAGCTGTAATGGCCCCTGCACCCCCGTCTAGTATGTGGCTTGGCCTGCTGGACGTTTGCTTCCACTCTTCTGCGCCTTGGGCACTTGCTGTGTGCTGGGGGAGACTTATGCAGTGCTTCACTCTGCCAGGTTCCTGGAGGCTGCTAACTCCTCACCTCCGTGCTGTGTCCCAGGTTCTGCGTTCTTTCACTTTCCCTCAATTGCAGGGCAGCTGCAACTGCTGGGTTCTCTGCCTCCTCCAGTTTGGAACTGGCATGTCCGTTGGTATTGCGGGGACCGCCGTTATGTGGGTGCTAATAGCGCTCTCCCCGCTGTAGTTGGGGACCCTTCATACTGGCAACCATGTCCCTCTGACTATGGTGGGGAGCTACCGTGTAGTGGCTAACTGCCTCCTCCGGGCTCCTCCTCCTTATCCCCTGCTTACCGCTGCTTCGAGTTGCATGGAACACAGCGGCTCCTCTTCCTTCCCGAGCTTGGTGGGGCATTGGTCTCACCGCAGGTGTGGTTGCGGGAGGTCCGGACTTCCTTATGCTCCCAATGTGGTGCCCGCCATCTTGTCGGCTGCTGGTGGGGGAGAGCTAGGTCTTCTCACAGGCTTACTGGTGTTTCGGGGTGCATATTTCCCCCTTCAAGTCACTAGACTTGCTCCCCAAGCATTTTGGTACCTCTGGTGTAGCAGCTGTGTTGCTGTTATGGTTCTAAACCGTTTAAGCACGGTTTCAACTTGGAGCCTGCACAGAGCGCTTCAGTGAAGCATCCGCATCGCCGGCGCTCCAAGCCACGCCCCGACAGAGTACATCTGACCTGCACGTATCAACAGAGCAACAAAGCTACCTTGAATTCTTCTTCTCTCCACACTAACCTAGCTTGTCTGCCCTCACTTTCAGATCTGTGAGGGTTTCTGGAGAGCATTGGGCCGAATGGGGAATTAGGAATTCCCGAATGGGCTCAATGGGGAATGGGCAATAACCCTTCCGCCAAACCCGTGATCCGGTGCTAATAGCGCCGGGGGTTTGGCGGTAGGGCTATTAGCACCGGCGCTAATAGCGCCGGCGTTACCGGCCAACTCGTGATGAGGCCCTTAAGTCTAGGATGTTGCCTTTGTTGTGCATGGGAGAGAGCACAATTTGCTTAAAGTCCATGTATGTGGCAAGTGTGCTTCAAGTGCGATAGTCGGTGTGAGACTGTAGGGCATTAAAATTGCTGAGAAAGACATTAGTAGTGTGTGCTAATTTGACAGAGAAGAGTATGTTGGAGATGTCGGCATGGAAAGAGTCACTCATGTGAGGTAGTCACCTGAGGAGGTACAAGTATGTGGATTCCTTGTGAGACAAAAATAACCAGCAGGCGAGTGATTCAAACAAGCCTGTCCTGGGAGACGGAATGATGATATCCATTGTATTCAAGATCAGAAGAATCAAGGCACACCGAAACAGACCCAAGCTACTCCTCACTGATAGCACCCAATGAGGCTGTAACATATCTGGGGCTACTTGTGGTCTCATGCAGTAGGAATGTGACCTAGCAGGTTGGGCTGGACTGGGGGTGGGACCAAGCCTGATTTGCATATTGTCTTTCCCCTTTTGTGATGACTTGGCAGGTAGAGAATTATGGTATAGACTAGAGGGTTGTCCAGAGCAATGCCAGAGGCTAAGATTTATTCTAAACCTTTCGGCCATCACCTCTTTTGTTTTGCTTAGCTAGCCCCGTGTGGAACTGGTATGTCCAGACGTGGGTCCCATGCCTGCTGGGCCTAGAGACCCAAGCTACTCCTCACTGATGAGGCCCAACGAGACAGAAACACACCTGGGGATGCTTGTGGTCTCATGCATAAGTGATGTGACCAAGCAATTCCGGCTGGACTACCCCTTTTGGGGTGGGACCAAACATGTTTTGCATATGGTCTTTCCCCTTCTGTAATGGCTTGGCAGATGAAGAACGGTGGTCTGGAGGGTTCCCCAGAGCAATGCCAGAGGTTAAGATTCATTCTAAACCTTACAGCCATCACCTCTTTTGGTTTGCTGAGTGATTCAAACAAGCCTGTTCTGGGAGCAGGGGTGATGGTATCCATGTATTCAAGATGAGAAGAATCAAGGCACACCAGAACAGACAACGGATGAATTTTGACAAACAATTCAGTCCAACAATATATCTGACTCCATCTTAGGTCAGCTTAACTTGGAGATTGGTATAACAACTGCTGTGGACTGCTGTAAGACAACTAACACAAATGCCATAAAAAGCAACATCTCTATGATAGATCTTAGTGACAAAAGAGTAAGGTCTTTGGAGGAGGCTTATCTTTCGGTAGCTGATACTTAGCATAGCCACCTAGAAGCTAAGCGGGTTGATCCTACCATTAAATCAATTCTTTGACAGCTAAATCAAGTGGGTGGCATGTATCTCTCGACTAAAGCTAAGGTATTTGAACATCACAAAATAGTCCCTGCATTGGATGTGGGTGGCTATGTGGTAGGTTCGAATTAGGAGATGGACAAGAAAACCTTCTCCAGAAGTGTGGCTTTATTTGAGCACAACAAAAAACATATTCTATCCCTAGCTTTCTAGGCCCTAAACTTACCAAAATAACTGAATTTATCAAAAAAGGACTCATAAAGGCATCACCCCAAATAATGGAATGGTGGCTGGTTTCTGACCCACCTGAAAGTGTCTATTTTAGAAGAAGGGCTTCTTGCCCGAAGCACGGTTCAAAATAAGTAACTGATTAATGACTCTAGGGCTCCTTGCCCGGTATGCACTTCCAGTACAGTTCTCAGAAAATGTCTTTGGGCCTCCCCGCCCGGTGCACAATTCAAGAAAAGTGATTAACAAATGTTCTTTCTCTCCTTTGGATGACCAGGGACATCTGTTGCTCCTTCTCAGAACGCCTTTGGTTCCCACCACTTCCTGGGTCTCAGGTTTCACACCACACGTTGGGGTTGAATTTCTCTCAACCCACTCTGGGTTCTGCTGTCATCTACCCCACTCTGGGGTTTCAGATTTTACACACCCTCTTGGGAAATGACCTTTCTTGGCCCTCTCTGGTCTCTGGTTTCTTCTACCCTGTCCTGGAGTTTTGGCTTTCAAACCCATTCTTGGTATTGGATCTCTCTTAGCCCACTATGGGCTCTGGTTACCCCCTCATGGGGTCAGGTCTCTCTTAGCCCAGTCTGGGTTCTGGATACCCCATCTTAGGGTCAGATCTCTCTCTTTGCCCACTCTGTTTTCTTCTACCCCGCCCTATTTCCTTGGGTGTCACACACCCCTATTTGGGCCAGGTCCCTCTTAGCCCATTCTGGGCTCTGATTACCCGATTGGGGGTTGGATCCACCCTCCACCCAGCTCCAAGGAGCAACCGTGAACCACTTCTCTTCGCGTGGTACTCCTCTGGGTAGGTGTTCTTGGCTGACACGCCTTTTTTTGACCCAGCCCCTTCTGGCGGCAATGCGCGTGTTGGAGCAGCTCCTCCATTCATGCTACAACTCTGCGGGATTTCAGCATCAGTTCATCTCGGTTTCACTCAGTGGCTGCCTGGGCACTCTGTACTGCTGGAAACCGGGCTACTCCGGTCCTGATCTCGGCATTCCGCAGGCATCTCATCTCTTCCACCCACACTATGCCAGGCATGTACACTCCTGCCTCTGCCACACCTCCCTGAGGAATTCTCGTCTTTGGTCCTGCAGTGTGAGCCTCTTCCCACTCTGAAGCACTGCTGGCTCTTCTCTCTTCCTGTTCCATCACTATTGGGTCTCTTATCTCCTGTGTAACAAGGGGCAGGGTTTTCTCACATTCTCCACCTCACATAGTAGATGGTGCTTCAAGGGAGAGGATAACACATAGCCCTATGTAGGAATTGCAAGTCCACAGGGGGTGGAGAGCTCACCCCACAACCCCGTAGGATCCCGCTTGCCCTATCCCTTATGGTGTGTTAAGCTGAGCGGGCTCACCTCCTTAGTCCCAAAGGGAGTGGTTACCCCTTGGGGAGAGAGGAGGAATTCCCTGGATTTGTTACACTAACTTTACATCTAGCCTCTCTGATAGTTTTTATTTTGGTAAAGATCTCAGTGTAACAACTTTAGGGGTCATTGTGCATAAAGAAATGGGTTTACAGATATGTGCTCATTACGAGTTTGGTGGTATCTGGGCGGTAATTCTGCCCAGATACTACCAAACTGTATCAGCCACTTGGTCCAATATTACTGCCAGATTACAAGTGGCAGAGATGGTGTAAATCCCAATTTTTTGGAGTCCATAGGACTTAATGGGATATTTTTGCCGGAATTACTGCACTGGTAATTCTGCAGCGGTAACTTTGGTGTAATTTGGCAGAAAGTTGTCGGATTTACATCTAGCTCATGGCTGAAGGTGAATCCTCCAACTTTCCGCCATAGTTATAGTTGGATGTGGTGGTATATGGTAATACTGCCACATTTTACCTGTACCACCCAACTTGCGATGAACCCCTGACACAATAAAGAAGGGAAACGGAGAGCGAACCCGCAAATAATGAGCACCTAAGCTGCATGAAAGTAGGGGTTTATGTGGCAACCAACTCTCGATAAGGCAGGTTTTGACTGACATATTAAAAAAAGATCTGTATATGGATAATGGTGCAATGAAGTACCTCCAAACATCTGTGGACACCTTGACTGTAGGTGTGATTCTCTGGAAAAGAGGGAAGAGGGAAAAAAGGAAAAATAGAAGGATATTTAACTTATTAGAGGTGTGTCTCCTTCTTTAGCAACCACCAAGGCAAATCTAACAAATATTCCTTCAGCTCTACCCATCTGCCTTTAAAATGTGCAATTTCATGATACTGGATGATCATATAAAGTGTGGATTACTTCTACATCTGGAATAATAACCAGACTCTCTTTAGCCCCTGAAGCTGACCTGTTTACTTTGGGCCTTGCGAATATTCCTGGGTTAAAAGACATAACCAAAGAAGATACCAAGACTTTGATAAGAAAATCAGCTCAATGGCTGTCCAAAAATGGGCAGTGTTGCACTGTCTCGCCATTAAATATATGTATGGCACAGATTTAGGTGGATAGGTACTGCTCAGATGAGTTGCAAAGGCAATGTTATTATTCTCTTGTTTTCATCCCCAAAAATTGTACATTTTATGTAAAAAGCATTAGGAACATGGATCATTGCTACCTTGTGTTAGATACAAAACTGCCCATTATGTAAGTTTTACTTTTCTGTTGTTGGTCACAGTATATGCATCCCATTAGTAGGGTCCTTTCTATTGGCGACTCAGATAAGCACAAGGCTGGAGCAAGGCGGGTCAATAGAAAAGTGAAATCTGTCACTATTCTAATCCAACTTCACAAATCAAATCGGCAATCCATCATATTCTGACATACCAATGCAGAATAGATATGGGTTACTATCTTGAATGGAAGATATTGATTGATTCAACAATGATTCAACACCATACTCCTTATTAGCACCCCGGCGAGAGACAATCAGAATGAAACAAGCATTCTGATTGGCTCTCGCCAGGTCCATACCCGGCCGGGAATCCCTCCGTTGGGATTCCACGGCCTTTTTCCCCGGCGAGGGGCGTGGCAACCCCTCAGCCTATGGGGAGGCTCGAAGTAAATAGAAGGGGCAGAAATTCATACATTTGGGCTGTAATGTTGAAATCATAGATTACGATAATCCAAATCCTGTAGGTGTTAGACGTGCTGCCCCACATAGCCATAGCCTAACCATAGTTTGCATCTGGAGATAAAATGGGATGAATTTCTTAATACTCACATGAAACTTTAATTTAAAATTGGGGAATGACCCGCCAGAGGGATTTTTTGATGAGCTAGATAGGGCCTTGGATATTCCTTAACCCACTATGATCAATCACTGATGTGATCATTTAGAGTTACACTTCTACTTATTTCTGTCTGAATGGGGCATGGGTAATTGAACAGAAGTATAACTTTGGATTCTCCTGGGAAAGTTTGCCTTTTTGAATCTGAGATCAAGTTCATTTATTGAATAATTTTAATTTTTTATTTTATTTAAAGCGGATCAAATTGGTTATACATTTTGACAACCTTTGACCACCATGGTCTCCATAATAACAACAGAAAATAACATATATCAAGTCAAGAAAAATAAAAGAAAGAATGAATGTGTCACAAGAGAAGCGAATTGTGTGACTTCGTACACCATGTACAGACCAAGGCTGTAAGGGAAGACCGCTTTCCTAGTTCTTCCTTTACTCTTTGAGTTTCTTTTTCATCACTATTAAAAATTTAACCAAAGTCAAAGTTATAGATGTCTTCTCTCCTGCTACCAGAATTTTCCACCAAACATCTCTAGTTCTCTGACCATATTTGGTGATCACCTCCTGCATTAATGTTCTTCTTTGTTGGTCAAAGGCTTTGCAGTCTATTACGAGATGTTCAGTAGATTCCTGTGAATCTTCAGCCTTGCACAGTCGACATATTAGTGAGTTGCCATCTAATTTACCCCAGTTTTTTGTCACTTTGTTCTGAAACAAATTCAAACAGAACCGAAAGAACTGATCTCTGGAGAACCAATTTGGGAAGACTAGCAGGTATTTTGGTAGAGTGTTCAGTTTCCTGCACTCGGCTAATTGTTTCACATAGGTTTTGTATTTCTGTCTTTCAGCCAGTGTCTGAATCCAATCCTGGGTAAACAGTTTCTTCTTGGTTTTATCTGGATTGTCGACAAGGGATTGCAGTGATTCCTCAATGCTAACTAAGAGCATCTTGCATTCCATTTCCCATTTTTGCAACACAGGATCATTTTGTTCAACTAGTGCTTTTTTTAGGCATACGAAGCCCCCTTTTACCTCCTCTTGGGTACATTTCCTGAAGAAAGAAAATGTTTTCCATTTGGCTATTGCCCTTAGTGAGGTGAGACCGAGTTCCATCCTCACCGCCTGTATCAGGGTGCTTGCGGGTATATTCAATGCCCTTTTCCAAAAGGCACCTTCTATTTTTGCCCAATTCCCTGGGTTGAAGTTAAGGTAAACTTCAGCTCCATAGGTTAGAATTGCCGACACTTTGGAGATGTAAAATCTGATCAGTGGAAGCATCGAATAACCACCGTACTTTTTGAGTAAGATCTTCGCTTGGCATGCCAGAGTCTGTTCTTTCCTTACAAGACTCTCCTGTCTCAGTGTTTTGATGGTACTGGTATTTAGACAGACTCCCAAATAGGTAATAGAGGCCATCACTGGGATCTTTGTTCCATTCAGGTTCCAAGCGAAATGTTTTGATGTCCCTTGTCGACGTCCTAATGGGAGGACAAATGATTTTTTTGGGTTGATGATTAATCAATTTTTTTCAATGTAAATCAACCAATTGTCTCTGTAACCCAATCGGTGTTTGGTCAATAAGCACCACATCATAAGCGTATAACAATCTCCCTATTTTCATATTGGCTATTTTTGGAGGAAAACAAATTATTTCATTAAATGCGGAGTCGACATCCGAGATGAAGAGTTTGAATAGGTCCGGGGCCAAAGTGCACCCTGCTTCAGACCCTTATTTGTTGCAATTGCTTTGGTTATAAACCCCGCTGCATTCAATCTAACTTTGATCGATGTCTTGCTGTGCAGATCTTCAAAGGGGGCCAACAGCGAGTGCGGCCAGCTCCACTGATGTAGTTTAAACCAAAGTAACGGGCGGCTCACTAGGTCAAATGCCTGCATTAGGTCTATAAATACGATTTTATTGTCATTTGTATAAATACATAATAGCCATCAAACAATAACATAACAGACAAACAACAACCAATTAACTACCACAGTCTTCATAGCGCAATGTATTGTTCTTAGTCATGATGAAGGGGAGGGGGGCCGGTGGTCGGTGTTCCGAAGGACACGGGGGTTGAGTTTCCGGGTTGTCCATTCTTGGTGTGAACCCCCGGCAATTCTCTGGTAGGGTTGTGCACTCAGGGGGGTTTGTGATCCGAAGCGTACTGGATGTCGCGCAACAGGGCCTTCCATGATTCTAGGGTGTCATTGGCGTTATCATCGCTTGAGTTGGTTCCATCTTGCCAGACTCTGGTCTCTGCCTCTGTCCACTTTTCCAGGTCCTTAAGCCAGCGTCCATGCCTCGAGCCCCCTGGTGATTTCCATGCCATTGCTATGGATCTTTTTGCAAGAATGCAGGCTAGGTCCATTAGTTTGACCAGGTGTTTGTATTTGCTCAGTCTGGGATGGGCTCCCAGTAAGCATTCTTTTGGGTTCCATTCATATCTTGTGAGTCCCGCGTTGGTGCAGGTGCTTTTTACCATGGACCAGAATTTCGCAGTTTTGGTGCAGGTCCAGAACATGTGGATCATGTCTGCATTATCATTTCCGCACCAGGGGCAGTTCGGAGATGCTTGTTTATTGAAGGTGGAAACTCTTAGTGGGGTCATGTATGTTCTGTATAGCACATTTAATTGAACTTGTTTAAATCTAATGTTCCTTGACACCTCTTTGGGGTATAGTAGTATTCGTTCCCATTCACTATCAGATAGTGTGATCCCCAATTTGGTTTCCCATTTTTGCCTCAGGGTTGCGCTTTTTGGATTGGATCTATCGTTCAGTTTGGTGTATAAGCGGGAGACCGGTTTCCAACCATCTGCTAAGTCGTACATTTCCTGGAGGAGGGGGTCCGGTGGGGGTTCCTCTGGCCAGACAGGCCATTGTGCCCTAGCTATCATCTTGAGGCGGTGGTACCACAAGAATTGGGTACTCAAGATGCCTTCGTTAGCTCGTAGCGATTCAAGTTCTCTGAACATGCCGTCTTCAAACAGGTCTCCCCATGTGTAGATTCCGGCTCTCTCCCATTTCCTGGCTGTCGCAAGGTCCGCCTGAGTTTTGCATACGTCCGCCAGAATGGGAGTGTTGGGGTTGTAGGGATGCTTTAATTGTCGAAGGAAGCCAGTTCTAGCCAATATCTGCCTGCCCAGGGTAACAATCATGGGAACTTCAGATGTTTGTTTCATTGGGTTCCAAAGTATTTCTTTGGGGAATAGCTTGGAAGTCGCTTGTCGCAGGAGCCCCCACTTCGGCTGACGGGTCATCGGAGAGCCATTTCGTCTCGTGGCTGAGCTGTGCAGCTAGATAGTACCTTTGTAGATCGGGTGGTTGTATCCCTCATTCCTTGTACGGGAGCGTAAGTGTAGGTAAAGAGAGCTTGTGTCTGGATGACCCCCATATGAAGTCGTTGATTAGAGAGTCCAGTTTTCTGAAGAAGGGAGGCCTGATGTAGTAGCAGACGTTCGTGAAGTGGTATATAAATCGGGGGAGAACTATCATCTTGACTATTGCTGCTCTGCCCATCACTGCCAATGGTAGCTTCGACCAAAAGTTCATGGATTTGCAGAGACCTCCCACTGCTTTTTCAGTGTTGTGTTCATGCGTGAGTGCAGGGGTGTGACACACGTCGACTCCTAGGTACTTAAACTTCTCCAATTGCCATTGTATTCCGACGTCTGGTAGATCGGACTTATCCAGACCCCTGAGTCTGGCCAGTGGAAACGCACACGATTTTAGCTTACTAAATGTTATCCCGGAGTATCAGGCATAGTTATCTAGGATGTCCAACGCGACTTGTGCATTGAGCTGAGGGTTATTTAAGTACAGGAGAACGTCATCCGCGTACATGGATATTATGGAATGGTCACTGCCCAGCTTAATGCCCGCATCAAAGTGTTGTTTCCTGATGTAGGCGGCTACTGGCTCCAGGCCTAGTATGTATAACATCGGGGACAGCGGGCATCCTTGCCTCGTGCCCCGCTGTATCGCCCAGGCTTTGGAGACCGTCCCTCCAGTCTTCACTCTCGCTGCCGGTGAATTATACAGTACCTCGACCCATTTTACAAAGCCCTCGCCAAAGCCGAATTCCCTTAGTACCTCGAACAGCCACTCCCAGTAGATAGAATCGAAGGCTTTTATGGCGTCTAGTGATAGCACCGCTAGGTCCTCGTCCCGATCATAGGTTTCTGCCATGATGTGCTGGAGCCTCCTCAGGTTTGCGGTAGTATTGCGTCCTGGAACAAAACCATTCTGGTCCTCATGGATCAGGGTTCCCACCACCCTCACCAGCCTCTTAGCCAGTATCGTGGTCAGGATCTTGCAGTCATAATTTAGCATGGCGATTGGGCGGTATGATTCACAGTTGTCGTCAGGTTTGTTGGGTTTAAGTATAGGGATGATAATTGTTTCTTTCATGATGGAGTTGGGCAGGATTCCATTTTCAAATGCCTCCATATACACCTTGTGTAGTATTGGGGTGAGGGTCGCTTCATACGCTTTATAGAATTCTGGCGGAAGCCCATCACTCCCGGGGGTCTTGCAAGTGGCTAGTGATCTGATCGCCTCCGTCACGTCTTCTGGAGGGATTTCCGCGTCCAGTAGCTCGCTTTGGGCCTCCGTCAGTCTTGGGAGCTCAATCTCTGCCAGTGTAGCCTTTATGTCCTCCACTGGTATTTTGGTGTCGTGGGCATGCAGTTTGGAGTAGAAGTCCGCGTATGCAGAATTAATATCTTGTTGCGTCCTGTGGGTTGTCCCCCTTTCATCTATTATTTCGGTTGGGAGGTGTCTTGGGAACTCGCGTTTACACAGCCAGGCCAACATTCTACCAGGTTTATCTGCTTCTTTGTGTGCCCTGGCTATGTAGGTCGTGTAGTCGAATTTAGACAGTCTATTCCAGGCCAAAAGGCATTGCTCCCGGGTGCTTTTTAGTTCAGTTTCAGCTTCCGGCATGGTGTCGATTTCGGATTCCAGGTGTGTAATCTTGTTCTCCAGATCCTCCAGTTCCGACTTCAGACGTTTACAGATGCTGCCCGCTCCGGATATGACTTCTCCCCGTGTCACAACCTTCATGGCCTCCTATAGTGTGCTCCAACTTGACACTGAGCCTTTGTTGATGTCTAGGTATTCTTCGAATTTAGCACCAAGTTCCTCCTTGAATGCGTGGTCTGTGAGTGCTGTCGGTGGCATTCTCCATAATGGGATTGGCGGTCTGGGTCCTCTAGGAGCCCATTGCATAATCAACGGAGAGTGATCGGATATGGTTCTGCCTAGGTACATTGTGGAGTCTACTTCTTGAGCCAGTTCACGGTCTATGAACAAATAGTCTATCCTTGTATGGACCTTGTGTGGTGCCGAGTAATAGGAATAGCTCCTCTCAGTGCAGTGTTGTTCCCTCCAGATGTCCACTAGGTCGAGTTGCTCTATTGTAGTGTTCAGCACGTTAGATGCAGGGCTATTTATAAGGCGGGGGGGATCTGATCTGTCCATAGCTCCGTTCCTGATGCAATTGAAATCACCACCCCATATAAACGCACTCTCTCTACGAAGAATCATTTAGCACTAAGCATTTTGAGATGTGAGGGTATTCCGTGTTGTGGTAAGTATGAGTTCACCAGGCACACTGGCGTGGATTCGATAATTCCCCATAATATTAGATATCTGCCCTCTTTGTCGGCTTTGTAGTCCAGTAGCTGGAAAGGCACTGTCAGGTTTACCCACGTGAACACTCCTCTAGCAAATTTGGAGTATGGTGCCCCTCTTCCTGTCTCACCCCATCTTTCGGATAGTTTAGCTGTGGATTCTTCCGTGAGATGGGTCTCTTGAAGCATCGCTATCGATACCTTTTTCCTGTGCAGGTAAGAGAGGATCCGATTCCTTCTCAGGTATGTACCCATACCCCTCACATTCCACGTCATCACCTTAAGTTGGAGTGCCATTGAGTTTATATTTTGGTCTCATCTTTCTGGTCGCCCCCGGTTTCACGGGGCGGCCCCTTCTCCAGGTGATGAGGCTCTCCACCTGGGTTCCGGTGTTTTCTCATCCCCGGCCCCCAAGGACCTCCGGTCCCATGCTTCCCCATCCTTAATATTTCGAAGACCGTGGTGTGAACGAAACGATTAACAAAACTGGAACTGGTGCGCCCAGCAACTACCAGTTCCTGCTGGTGCTCAGGTGCTCTCGTACCGTCAGGACCCATCCGGGTGTCGGGCAAGAGTGAGGTCGGTCAGGCAACTGGCCTGTCCTGAACTGTTCATGGGGGTGGGGCTCTGTGCCTTGTGTGGGCCAAGCGAGGGCCGCATCTGTGTAGCTAACTGTTGGGTGGTTTACTTTCTTATTGGTTATTTGCCTTGTGTCTGTGTTAGCTTTGTGAGTCATGGATCCGTCCATGTCTCAAGCGCCGACGGAGGTGATTCTTCAGTTTTCCATGGTTTGAGGGTCTTTAACTGCAGCTAGGTTGTTGTCTTCCAGCCACATATTGGCGGCTGCTGGGGATTCCAGGAAAATCGCCCTCCCCTTGTGGATCACTTTCAATCTGGAGGGGTATAATAGCATATACTTCAGGTTCAGTTGCCTGAGCTGGGCTTTAATCGGCACAAATGAGTTCCTCTCTCGTTGGACCTTCGGGGTGTAATCGGAGTAGATTGTTATCTTGGAGCTCCCTTGTTCAATGGGGCCCTCTTCTCTGGAGTGCCGGAGGATGGTCTCTCTATCCTGGAAGTTGAGTACTTTAGCGATTATAGGGCGAGGATGCGAGCCCGGCGGGGGTCGCTTTTGAAGATATCTATGCACCCTTTCGATCGAGAATCCTTGCGTTAACCTTCCAGCGCCCACCTCCTGCTGTATCAGGGACTCTATGTAGGTTGTCGGATTCGAGCCTTCGCTTCCTTCCGGGACCCCAAGTATTCTGATGTTGCTGCGTCTGGCCCGGCCCTCAGCCTCCTCAGCCCTGGCCTCGAGTGTGTACACCTTTCGTTCCAGGTCCAGCACCTTAGCTTTCAACTCCAATGTGTCGTCTGACGTTTCTTTTATGGTAGTTTCGGCAATGGTCACTCTTTCTGTTAAGTTTCGGGCATCCTGGCGCATGAGTTGTAGTTCAGATTTAAACTCCCCGATTCTGGAATCTATAAATGACCGTAGAGAGGCAATAGCCTCCAATACCCGGGCTTGATTTTCGGGGGAGTCCGCCGGTTTTGCTTGCGGTGGTTCAGGGGTGGAAGTACGTGGCTGCAATGGAGATTTCGCTTTAGCAGATAGATACGGGTCCATGGTGCCTATTTTTGCCTTATTTCTGGCCGCCATGTTAAGGGCCGTTCAGACACGCCACTCAGTCCAGTGTGGATAGGTGATAGTGGATGTAGCCTCCTCAGTAATGCCCACTCCGGCCCGGTGAAGTTAGTGTGCGGGCTGGGGGAGCTTATGTTCCAGGGGTGGGAGGGTCAGCATTCAGCATGTACTGGAAGGTGGTCCAGTCCGCAGCGTGTGGAGACTGTTTTCGCGGGTCTTCAGAAATCAACAAGGAGGCAGCGGATGGGGGCCCCTCTGTAGAGACCGCACCGGCCTGTTGGGATCAATGTTCAAGTTCTCGGGGGGGGGGGGCATTCAGTAGCACGCTGATGGTGCGGCGCTGTGGTCCCCTATGCTGGGGGTATTCAATTGGTTTATGCCCCCACCCACTGCTCTCCTCACCTCTACCTTTTTTGCTGCCGGTGGCGGGCGAGAAATGCTCGGCTGGCGGGGCTCCCCGCACCAGGGGGTCCGCGTATCCTCCCACAGCGTTACTCCAGCTCTCTCTCCTCGGCCGCTTCGGAGGCCGGGGCCCAGGGCCCAGGCCCAGTCTCCCAGGGCGGGAGCGCCCACTTGTCTCTCCGGTCAGCCGCTGCAACTACGCGGCAGGACCGGAGCCGTGTTGTCGTCGCAGCGTCGAGGGAAGGTACGCCAATGCAGATCGGGCCCGGGTGGAGGAGCAGGCTCTTCCTTATTTTTTTGGTCGCGGCAACAGCTTGTGGGTCGGCTTCGCTTTAGCGTTTTCCTCCGGCACCGGCTTTAACAGATGGCCTCCATCTTGGGTCCAGCCAGCGGTGGGGGGGGGACCATTGCAGGGGAGAATCCGTGGGTCTGGAGGTCCAAACCCAGGAGAAAACCACAGGATCGTGTCAGGAGCCGGTTCTCCTTCACTCGGAACCGGTTCTTTCCGTCATAGATGTAGTTTCGGGCAGGCAAAAGGATCAAGATACGGCGTCTCGGCCGGATCGCGACGACTCAGCTTCCACTCGCCATGAGCTCCAGGCCACGCCCCTTAGGTCTATAAATACGATATACAATTTCTTGTCACTGCTGTTTTCAATACGGGCTTTTAACAAATTTATTAAGAAGATGTTAATACTTGTACCCATACCTTTTTCAAAGCCAGACTGCCAGATGTCAATGTGTCCCGAGGTGATGGCCCATCTTCTCAAAGGCTTCATTATTAAGGAGGCAAAGATTTTTCCCGGGACATCTATCAAGTCAATCGGGCGATAGTTAGCAGGGTCTGCTCTTGCTCCATTCTTGTGGATTGGGATGATGATTGATTCCCTCCAAGAGGTTGGGATATTCCTAGATTTGATTATGTATTTGAACAGTATAGACAGGAAAATCGCCCATTGGTCTATGTCTTGTTTTAAAGTGATGTTGCTCAAACCACCATGGCCCGGAGCTCCTGAGTTGGAGGATTTGAGAATGATTTCCGTGATTACATCTGGATAAACCCAGATCGCCCAGGCCATCGGAGGTGCAGGAGCACCCTACACTGCAGGAGCAGTGTGGCAGCAATCACAGCTGCTTTTCTCGATGTAAGGTAGGCATCCCTGCCTATTTTCCAGTCCCTGTCACCGTTCTGCCGCTGACACGGAAAGCGCTGCATCCAGAAGCATTATTCTTTAATAGCAAGGATAAAATCCTTGCAGGCTCCGACTCGAGCCCTAAGCCCTTTTTCGCCCTCTCTACATTCGGGGGCCACCATGGAACACACGAGGTGTTCCCAATCAAAGATGGCCGCAGGCATCCTCTCTGCGACCACCTGACTCGACCCAGCTGATCCCATTGGGCCAGCCCCTGCTCATCAGGGCCTACCACGCGCCGGCAGGCGAACGCCGGCTTCCTCCCTAAGGAGCTCCTCCACAAGGGGCACTTCCTGTCTGGAGCACCCAGCCCAGATCGCCCAGGCCATCGGAGGTGCAGGAGCACCCTACACTGCAGGAGCAGTGTGGCAGCAATCACAGCTGCTTTTCTCGATGTAAGGTAGGCATCCCTGCCTATTTTCCAGTCCCTGTCACCGTTCTGCCGCTGACACGGAAAGCGCTGCATCCAGCAGCATTATTCTTTAATAGCAAGGATAAAATCCTTGCAGGCTCCGACTCGAGCCCTAAGCCCTTTTTCGCCCTCTCTACATTCGGGAGCCACAATGGAACACACGAGGTGTTCCCAATCAAAGATGGCCGCAGGCACCCTCTCGGCGACCACCTGACTTGACCCAGCTGATCCCATTGGGCCAGCCCCTGCTCATCAGGGCCTACCACGCGCCGGCAGGCGAACGCTGGCTTCCTCCCTAAGGAGCTCCTCCACAAGGGGCACTTCCTGTCTGGAGCCTGTCTGTCCGGAGGCTTCCGAGGCCTTGGCCACTAATCTCTGCTGAATAGCGGGTAAGCCTCATTAGCCACTACTATATCCCTGGAACTTTGCAAACCAGCGCACCCGAAGACACTTCTTTGATTCACCATAGCTGGTTAGCTGATCACATTACTATGACTCTAATTGCTCAATATAATGTATCATCCTATCACATGCGCATACTCCCTCTTCAATTCATACATACAGGCACTTGCCTTACTTTGCCCTCTACCTCCCAGCACTAACTCCACCAGCCACCTTTGCCAACACCACCACCGCAGACCCACGCTCTACAAGTGTATCCCCCACATTAAAAGTAATATCTAGCATGTTGATTTGCCTATACCATGATCTAGCATCTTGCGTACCAACTACTAACCCAGCCACATACCTGATTGTGCAATATAGCACCACTGTGTATTAGCACTGTGTATTAGCACTGTGCATTAGCATTGTGCATTAGCATTGTGCATTAGCATTTCTCTGATTCTCTGCGTTAGTACCCTCACTGCAGCACCATTGTGCATTAACATTGTGTACTAGCTTTTCTCTGATGATTTTGTGCGCCAGTACCCTCTAAATTCAGATATGATAACCTGGACCTTCCTCATTATGTTCCCATTCTGCCTGGTCCCCCATGACATCCCTTGTACAGGGCTACACTTTCGCTCACACCCCAATGACCTCAGCAGACCAGCCTGCCCCAGACATTATCCCATAACCTGCCCCACCCCCTTCCTACCCAACATCAACCCCTTCCAGCCTACCTCCTCCATTGACACTCACCGCATAGCAGACACCTCCAGCCCCCAAAAAGCATCACAAACTACACCCATTGGCCCGTCCACCATCACAAACCTCACTACCAGCAAATCCTATCCCTGCTCACGCTCGTCGAGACTCACCCGACTCAGATCCAGAACACACACACCCGCGTCCTTCCTCAATCTAGGCAACAAACAAAATATAACCTTAACCAAATCTGCCCCTCCCTGCACACGCCCTATACCTCCGACAGACCAGATATCACACTGCCTGAACGCACCCTCCCCCCGCACCCACATCAAAAAACCATGCATCACCACCGAAACCATCAAAGGTGCACTCATCAATGAGAGATCTGTAGTCGCCCATGCCCTAGACATAGCCGACATTATCTCCATCAATGATCTCGACTTCATAGTGTAACGCTCACCTGATTCTCGCAGAGGCGCCGGTCTTGACTGGGCGACTACCGTATCTTCAAAAGTGATGTGTAGCACCCGGTTGGCTCTTTGGGCTGGACCTCTGTGCACTGTATGCCTGACTCGAAGAGTAAGATGTCTGCAGATAGAAAATATGGGATTAATGAACTGGGGTTATTGGGGTGTCCCTATCTCTTTCCTTTTCTCCTCTCCTGTAGAACCCCAAAGGTTAACGCTCTCACCTTAGGTAAGTGAACGCCGAGCTCTCTATCTGCCTCGGGGCAGGGTGCTGTAACCATTTTCTTCACTGGATAGGTAGCGCAGGCCTCTTGACTTCAGAGGACTGCTGTCCGTCGTTTACTTCACGAACGGTGAGTTCCGAGTATTTCAAATGTCTTTAAAAGTCTTTTGTAATGCTGTCTCTTATTTTGCAGGGTTCCGGCGATGGCGGTTAACTGGCTGAAGTGAGTTGAGGATGGATCCGTATGCGGAATAGAAGCGCCTGGAAGCGCGTGAGTAAGCGCTTGTTGCTTGCTTCACGATGCGCACTAACTGTCCTTTTATTTTGCAGGTACCAGTTCGGAGCTGCTGAAGGATGCCGGAATGCCCACTGAGTTCGGCGTGGATGGAGTAATGGCACGTGAGTATTTAACGTTACCCAATGTCTTTAAACGCACCTTCTTTTGTCTTATAGATGCGGGATGCAGCGCCGAAGGCCTCCGGAGAATGCGAAGAGTTGGTAAGATTTTGTCTTTCAGATGCCGGAATGCAGTGCGATGACCTCCGGAGCGCGTGAAGAGTAGGTAAGCCTTTGTCTTTCAGATGCAGGAATGCTGCGCGAGGCGTTGATGACAGCCGATGGACCAGGTAAGAGATGCGCTGTCACTGAAGACCGTAGTGCTAACCTGTTCTTTCTTGTCTTTATAGATGTTGCTGAAGACTGGATTCAGGATGGTAAGCCTTTTTCCTTTAGGCCCAGGATCAGATGCAGAAGACACGATGAGCGTTCTGCTGCAGAGGATGCAGAATAACGCAAAGCAAGATTCATCCATCGGGTGTGTTTTAAATAGCCTCCTGTAGTGCTTAGGTATCTCCTTCCACAGCCACGCCTAGGTAAGAAAAGAGTTCCTGCTTTCCAGAAGAGTTCCAGTGTTCTGAACCTAGGGCGTGGCTCCTGCCCCACCCAACAGGAAAAGTAGTCCCAAACAGAAGAGGATCAGGGGTTCAACTGGCAGGTAAGTAAGCAGCATGGTCTGCTGCAGGTAAGTCCACCCAAGCATTATGAGCCCGGCGCTTGCAGCGCTGGGACTGGGCATATTTATGAGCCTGGCGCCACTGGCGCCAGGACAGGGTCCAAAAGGTCCCAATTGGGACTGGCTGGCACTCGGAACCTGGGTTATGGGTCTGCTTCCAAGGGAGTTGGGTAAGTCCTGGCCTTTTGGAAGCAGAGATCATGACAGTACCCCCCCTCAAGGCCCCTCCCAAACCGGGCTTCCCCGGGGGTTTTGGCTTGTCAGGAAATGTTTGATGAAATCTTTTGATTAGACGAGGAGCGTGGACATATTCTGCAGGTTCCCAGGATCTTTCTTGAGGGCCGTAGCCTTTCCAGTCAATTAGGTAAAATAGCTTAGATTTGGAGATCTTGGAGTCCAGGATGCTTTTGACTTCAAACTCGAGTTCTCCATCAACTATGATAGGTTTTGGGGATTTAGTTAGTCGGGTTTGAAGTTGCACGGGTTTTAAAAGAGAGACGTGGAAGACCGGATGTATCTTCATGTGAGGGGGCAAGTCCAACTTGACCGCTACTGGGTTTACTATGGTAGTGATGGAATAGGGACCAAGGTATCTTGGGTTGAATGTGCGTGGTCCTTTTAGAGGTAGATATTTGGTGGATAACCAGACTTGATCTCCTACTTGATACTGGGGGGCTTCCTTCCGATGTTGATCTGCTCCTTTCTTGTATTGTTCCTTAGCCCTTTGAAGGTGAGAAACGGCTTCCTTAAAAGCTTGGGTGATTGTAGAGTGCAGGTAGTCTACTGCTGGTGTTCCAAGATCTTGGTGTGGATCCAACTCTGAGGTTCGAGGGTGACAGCCGTATAAAAGAAAAAACGGGGTTTTCCCAGTTCCTGAGTGGACAGAATTGTTGTAGGCATATTCGGCTATCCAAAGGATATCTTTCCAAGTTTTTTCAGTTTGTTGCAGCATGCAGCGTAAATACTGTTCCAGAGTTTGATTGGTCCTCTCGGTTTGTCCGTCGGTTTGAGGGTGGTGACTGGTCGATAATCTCACATCAATTTGAGCCGACCGACAACAACTTCGCCAAAAATGAGAAATAAATTGACTACCTCGATCCGAAATTAGCACTGAAGGAAAACCGTGCAGTCGGACGATGTTTTTGAGAAATTCTCGGGCCAGAGTTGTTGCTGTTGGCAAGCCTTTGAGTGGAATGAAATGCGCCATCTTGGAGAATAAGTCCACGATTACCAGGATCGTATTGTATCCGGAGCATGGAGGTAGTTCGGTGATGAAGTCCATAGAAAGCGTATGCCAAGGGCGAGGTGGGATGTCAATAGGGCGTAAGAGGCCGGCTGGTCTTTCCTTTTGACTCTTGTTTTGGGCGCATACTCCACAGGACATTATAAAGTCTCTGATATCTTTTTTCCAAGACGGCCACCAGAAGTAGCGCTTGATCTTTTCTGAGGTTTTGGCCATACCGGGATGTCCTTCCATTAGAGACTTGTGATAACAAGAGATCACCTTTTTCTGTAAATCTGTGCTGGGCAGGTATAATCGTTCTTGGAAATACAATAAATTGTCCTTTACTGCAAAGTCCTTTCCCTGCAGATGCCAATTCTGTATTTCTGCTGGAGTTATACGTTGCCTGGTTTTATCCTTAATTTCCTCTATGGATTGTGTGGTTATTACACCCAGAATTCTTTGTTCGGGAATGATAGGTACAGGTTTAGGGTTGGTCAAGTGTTCCTCCACTCCCATCCGAGAAAGGGCATCAGCTTTACCGTTTTTTGTACCAGGTCGATAGGTAATTATGAAGTCAAACTCGGCAAAGAATAGTGCCCAACGGAGTTGTCTAGATGATTGGGCTTTTGCGGTTTTCAAATATTGCAGGTTTCGGTGATCCGTAATCACAGTAACGGTGTGTCGGGCCCCCAGAAGATAATGCCGCCAAGCCTTAAAGGCAGACTTGATAGCCAGAAGTTCCTTATCAGTAATAGTGTAATTGATCTCAGGAGGCGAGAATTTGCGAGACCAGAATGCCACGGGATGTAACTGATTGGTTACTGGGTCCTTCTGTGATAGAACTGCCCCCATGGCAAGGCTCGAAGCATCAGTTTCAACGATGTAGGGGAGTTCGGGGCGAGGATGTTTTAGAATTGGTGCAGAGATAAATTTTGTCTTCAAATTCTGGAAAGCTTGTTCCGCCTCGGTAGACCATTCAAAACGTTTGTTTTTCTTTAACAAGGCGGTGATGGGCTGGACTAATCGAGAGAATTCGGGGATAAACCTGCGGTAAAAGTTGGCGAAGCCTAACATGCTTTGAACCCCTTTTACGGAGGATGGTGATGGCCATTTGAGAATTGCATCGACCTTCCTTGAATCCATACGCACTCCGCTAGGTGATAATATGAATCCCAAGAATTCAACTTCAGTCACGTTGAAAACACATTTTTCCAACTTAGCGAAAAGTCTGTGTTGACGCAACCTCTCGAGGACCATTTTCACGTGTTTCCGATGTTCAGATTCCGATGAAGAATAAACGAGGATGTCGTCAATGTAAACGACAACACATACATCTATGAGTTCTCTGAGGACATCGTTCATAAAATATTGAAAGGCGGCCGGGGCATTGCAAAGTCTGAAGTGCATGACCTGATATTCAAATAGCCCATACTTGGTGCGGAAGGCCGTCTTCCATTCATCGCCCTCTTTTACTCGTACCAAGTGGTAGGCTCCTCTAAGATCCAGCTTTGTATATATGCATGCTCTTCTGACTTGGTCCAGGAGTTCAGGGATTAAAGGTAACAGATATCTATTCTTAACGGTGATCTGGTTCAGGGCGCGGTAATCTATACAAGTTCTAAGTTCCCCTTGTTTTTTTGGAACGAAGAACAAAGCTGAAGAAGCAGGGGACTTAGAAGGACGAATAAACCCATTCGCTAGCTATTGATCCAGGTATTGTCGGAGGTGAAGGTTCTCAGGCTCGGTGAGGGCATAAATTCTGCTACACGGAGGAGTAGATCCAGGTATCAGGTCTATCTGGCAGTCATAGGACCTATGAGGAGGTAGAGAGTTAGCCTGATCCTTCCGGAAACATCTTGGAATTCTAGGTATTCGGGAGGTAACTGGGGAATCTCTGAAGAAATTGCTGCTAGAGCAACACCAGGTGGAGGGTGACAAGTAGAGACACATTCTGGGAACTGAACCGTTCTTGCTCGCCAATCGATCCGAGGATTGTGTTTCTCTAACCAAGGTATCCCTAGAATAATCTGGAACTGAGGGGCCTTGATCACATCGAACACGATCTTCTCATGGTGTCCATCTTGACTTACTAGCGTCACTTCTTGAGTGGTATGCGTTACTGGTCCGGAGGCTATCTCCGTACCATCCACCGTAGTAATGACGTCCTTTACAGCCTTGGGACAAAGAGTTAGATTCATCCTCAAAACCATTTCATGATCCACATAATTGCCGATGGCACCACTGTCGACGTAAGCTTCAATCGCATGTAATCGATCCGGATGATGAGGGCTAATGAGGACCATAGGTATCACGAAATGCGAGGTCACGGAACTGGTTTTAACGCTCGGCAAGAGGACCTCTATTCTTGTCGGGCGAAGTCGTTTCCCTGCTCAGAGTTTGTGACCTTGGTAACTGCAGCTCCTACCGCCTTCTTGGCTGGTTTCACCGGACAGTCTCGAAGAAAGTGCCCTGAGTTTCCGCAATAGAGGCATAATTGCAACTGTTTTCTCCTTTCCCGCTCCTTTTGTGTTAGTGGTCCTTTCAGGCCCCCTTTTTGCATGGGTTCCCCGGAGTCTACTCCTTTGGAAGGAGTTGGTGGTTTGGAAAATACTCGAGCATCAAACTTGGAACGATCGGCCTTCCTGTTCTGCAGTCTGTGATCTATTTGAACGACTAAGTCTATATAGTCCGAACAGTCTTGTGGGGGATTCACTACTTGGGCTAAAACGTCTTTGAGCTCTCCACGTAGACCTCTATAAAACAGCGTAATCCTTTTGTCCTCAGGCCATTGAGTTTCCACTATTAGTCTGTTGAAAGATGCAATATAAGCCAAAAGGTCTTGATTACCCTGTCGCAACGAAAGAAGCTCATTGTCCAAGGCCTGCCCCTGTGAATGTCTTGCGAACAGTTTTTCCATACTAAGCTGAAAGGCTTGAAAATCATGGAGAACCGGATCATCTTGATTAACTAGAGGGATCGACCAGTCTGCCGCATTGCCACTAAGGTACGAAAGCACAAAAGCTACTTTAGCTTGATCAGTTGGAAAGGCTGCTGGCCGGCATAAAAAATGCAACCGGCACTGATTGATAAATACTGCAAACCTCTTTGGGTCACCAGAAAATCGTTCGGGCGGAGCCAGAGGTACATTCCCAGGTAGGTTGATCTGCACTGGATTCATAGGGGATGTTGAAGGAAGATTTGCCCCTGATGCGGGTAACGGGGTCTGTCCGGCTTGTGACTGTAGCAATTGTCTAGCAAGATCGTCTGTTCGCTCCCTGGAAATAATTAGTTCCCTTCTTAGAGCATTCGTTTCCTGACGAGCTGCATGCACTTCTGCCCTTAGTTCCCCAAGTAACCCGGGCTAGGTGGTGGGTATCCGAGGTTTCCATAGCGCCTGGGCGAGAGTTTTGGGGTAGGCTTTGCGTTCTGTAACGCTCACCTGATTCTCGCAGAGGAGCCGGTCTTGACTGGGGGACTACCGTATCTTCAAAAGTGATGTGTAGCACCCGGTTGGCTCTTTGGGCTGGACCTCTGTGCACTGTATGCCTGACTCGAAGAGTAAGATGTCTGCAGATAGAAAATATGGGATTAATGAACTGGGGTTATTCGGGTGTCCCTATCTCTTTCC
This sequence comes from Ambystoma mexicanum, assembly GCF_040938575.1. Classification (NCBI taxonomy): domain Eukaryota; kingdom Metazoa; phylum Chordata; class Amphibia; order Caudata; family Ambystomatidae; genus Ambystoma; species Ambystoma mexicanum. The sequence continues at coordinate 951,927,843 of NC_090939.1, forward strand.
TTTTCTCCTCTCCTGTAGAACCCCAAAGGTTAACGCTCTCACCTTAGGTAAGTGAACGCCGAGCTCTCCATCTGCCTCGGGGCAGGGTGCTGTAACCAGTTTCTTCACTGGATAGGTAGCGCAGGCCTCTTGACTTCAGAGGACTGCTGTCCGTCGTTTACTTCACGAACGGTGAGTTCCGAGTATTTCAAATGTCTTTAAAAGTCTTTTGTAATGCTGTCTCTTATTTTGCAGGGTTCCGGCGATGGCGGTTGACTGGCTGAAGTGAGTTGAGGATGGATCCGTATGCGGAATAGAAGCGCCTGGAAGCGCGTAAGTAAGCGCTTGTTGCTTGCTTCACGATGCGCACTAACTGTCCTTTTATTTTGCAGGTACCAGTTCGGAGCTGCTGAAGGATGCCGGAATGCCCACTGAGTTCGGCGTGGATGGAGTAATGGCATGTGAGTATTTAACGTTACCCAATGTCTTTAAACGCACCTTCTTTTGTCTTACAGATGCGGGATGCAGCGCCGAAGGCCTCCGGAGCGTGCGAAGAGTTGGTAAGCTTTTGTCTTTCAGATGCCGGAATGCAGTGCGATGACCTCCGGAGCGCGTGAAGAGTAGGTAAGCCTTTGTCTTTCAGATGCAGGAATGCTGCGCGAGGCGTTGATGACAGCCGATGGACCAGGTAAGAGATGCGCTGTCACTGAAGACCGTAGTGCTAACCTGTTCTTTCTTGTCTTTATAGATGTTGCTGAAGACTGGATTCAGGATGGTAAGCCTTTTTCCTTTAGGCCCAGGATCAGATGCAGAAGACACGATGAGCGTTCTGCTGCAGAGGATGCAGAATAACGCAAAGCAAGATTCATCCATCGGGTGTGGTTTAAATAGCCTCCTGTAGTGCTTAGGTGTCTCCTTCCACAGCCACGCCTAGGTAAGAAAAGAGTTCCTGCTTTCCAGAAGAGTTCCAGTGTTCTGAACCTAGGGCGTGGCTCCTGCCCCACCCAACAGGAAAAGTAGTCCCAAACAGAAGAGGATCAGGGGTTCAACTGGCAGGTAAGTAAGCAGCATGGTCTGCTGCAGGTAAGTCCACCCAAGCATTATGAGCCCGGCGCTTGCAGCGCTGGGACTGGGCATATTTATGAGCCTGGCACCACTGGCGCCAGGACAGGGTCCAAAAGGTCCCAATTGGGACTGGCTGGCACTCGGAACCTGGGTTATGGGTCTGCTTCCAAGGGAGTTGGGTAAGTCCTGGCCTTTTGGAAGCAGAGATCATGACACATAGCTATTACAGAGACCTGGCTCCACCCAGCGTCTGGCCCCTCTCTAACACTTGCTATACCCAATGACTATACCATGTACCGTGCAGACAGACAAACAGCTAAAGGTGGTGGAGTAGCCATTATTGCAAAAAGCTCAATCAACATAAGACACATACAAAACCAATCCCTGCCATCAGCGGAACTACTCACCTTCAAACTATCCACAACGCACACAAGCACAATCACCATCCACCTCATTTACAGATCGCCAGGCCCTATACTATCCTTTAATGACGACATAGTCCTTTTACTCTCTAACAATATCAAACCTAACTCTCGACTACTCATCCTAGGAGACTTTAATCTAGGTCTCAATGATGAGAAAGATGACAAAGCTAACACTGTCGCCAACACCATTTCAGAATTAGGACTCACCCACCATATCGCACAACCCACACACAACAAAGGCCGCATCCTTGACTGGATAGCTGACCTCACCTGCAACACTACCATCCTTTCCAACACTCCATGCGCTTGGACCGATCACCACCTCATTGCCTTCACCATCAACAAAGGCACTCAAACACCAGGGCCTTCCTCCAATGCCCCACCCACACTCACAAGAAACAACAAAAATATCACAGTAGAGAAACTCCTCCCGTTACTCCAACCCATCATCGACTTCTCACCCACCATGACCAACCCTACTGAACTAGTAGAGTTATACAACACAACCATCCTTAAGGCCATAAACACCATAGCACCACTCAAGCTTCGGAAAGCCAAACTACGCGCACACCTCAATTCTTGGTTCACCCCCGAACTAAAAACACTCCGCAAATCCAAAAGACGAGCTGAATTAGCATGGAAACAGTCACCATCCACTATTAATAAGACATTTTACACACTGGCCTCGAACATCTATAAATCAGCCATCATCCAGTCTAAAAAAAACATGTACAATGAAAGAATCTGCAACGCCAAATCCAATACCAAAGAGCTCTTCAATATCCTGAGAGAACTCGAATCACCCTCCCCCATTCCAGACACTTGTAACAAAAACATCCACTGGTGCACGAACATTCAGGAAGCACTCCTAGGCAAAATTGCCACGCTACAAGCCAAAATCCTGACAAAGAAAGAAAGCCTCACCCTCACTGATAACATCACCCCCTCTACACACACCCACACCACCCCCCAAAATGATGACAATAACCTCTTTGAGTTTTCCACCATAACCATCAAAGAGGTTGAAGAAATAATCTACTCTCTTAAACCGTCCAAATGCCAAGGTGACACTTGCCCGGCCCCAGTCATTAAAGATGCAGCCAAACAACTTGCTCCCTTCATCACTTCCCTCATCAACTCATCTTTCACATCCAACGTAGTGCCCAACAACCTCAAGGACTCCTGGGTTCTTCCTTTACTTAAGAAGCCCACCCTTGACCCAAATGTCCCCACCAACTACAGACCCATTACGACTGTACCCTTCCTACTAAAAATCCTTGACAGAGCTGCCTATCTCCAGATACAGAACCACCTTGAGAAAAATAACTTACTAGGACTCAGACAATCAGGATTCCGCCCCAAACACGGCACTGAGACTGCCCTGATTGACCTTAAGACACAGATGGACAACATTAAAGACAATGGCAAACTGGCCCTCCTTCTCCTTCTTGACTTATCGGCCGCCTTCGACCTGGTCAACCACGACATCCTCTGCAAACATCTATCCTCAGCAGCCAAATTTTCAGATAATGCCAACGCATGGATCCAATCCTTTCTTAACAACAGACCCATGAGAGTCTTCGCACCCACAGCGTCTGCCAACCCAGCCCCAGTCACTTGCGGTGTCCCCCAGGGCTCCTGCGTCTCCCCCACTCTATACAATGTGTTCACGAAACCCCTCTTTGACATATTGGACCGCTTGGGTGTCATCTACACCAACTACGCAGATGACACCCAAATACTGATCCCTTTAACAGGCGACTACTCCACCGACCTCACTGCTCTCAACAACATTTACTCCATTATCCAAGAATGGATGGCCAAGCATGGCCTATGCCTCAATGACAACAAGACCGAGCTTCTTCTCCTAGGTTCCCAACCCAGACTTAATAAACTCGACAAACTCTATCAAGCATTCACTATAGACGGCAATAACATCATCGTCTCTAACAGCGTCAAAACCCTAGGAATCTACCTCGACTCCTCCCTCACACTGACAAGACAGATCAATTCCATCTCATCCGCCACTGCTTACACCTGTAAGCTCATCAATGCCAGCAGACCCTACCTCTCACCATCCAACTGCACCACCTTAGCCAGAGCGCTAGTCCTCTTCAAAGTTGACTACTGCAATGCTCTATACTTGGGCACCAGTCAGAAAGACATTAACAAACTACAAGTCATACAAAACAACGCCTTGCGAGCAGCCCTGAACATACCCAAACATGAACACATTTCAGACGCCAGACGCACCTGCCATTGGCTATCCATACCACAAAGAATTGAATATAAAACCATCTCACTCACACACAAATGCCTAGTTAACCAAGCACCCAGATACCTATCCGACAACCTCACTCACCACACCCCAGCGCGCCCTACCAGATCAGCTCAAACACACTGCTTAAATATCCCAAGATTTAAGCTCCAAAAAGCAGGTGGCTCCAGCTTCCCCGTGCTTGCCTCCAAACTTTGGAATTCACTTCCACTCGAGCTGAGATCAGAACCGTCCTTTCACAGATTTAGACACAACACCAAAACATGGCTTCTATCCAAAGAAACGTAAACTGCCTAGCCCTACCTTACTAGCATGCACCAAGACTGTAAATTTGTAAATATGTAATCGGTCTGTACATTACTGATGTATTAATCTTGTTGTATTCATCGCAAGCGCCTGGATGCCCCAGGGCCAGGCGGCGCTATACAAATAATAAACTAAACTAAACTAATAAGATTTAATCATATCCCATTTCCCATTTGTTGGTACATTCCAGTGTGTCCTGTCCAGGTTGATCTCAAAGAATGATCCGAAGTAATTCCCCCAGGTTGCTGCTGGAATTGGATTTAGGATTGCTGCTTCCTCTGGGGTATCCTGTTGATTTATCACTCTCCACATCTCAGCCGTGTTCTTTGTACTGAGCAAGTTTAACATTTTCTCTGCGTCGTTCCTCATGATTACTTTTTTATAACGACTTAGCCAATTGTGATAATGTTGTTTTATCTTTTTCCGCTGGATGTCTGCTATCAGCGAACTGTCCTTTTTTAGGGAAGCAAACTTTTTCCTCATATTCTTTTTCTCTTTGGCAATCGTTGCGTCATAGGCACGCCGGTGTATAATCCCTTCTTAAGTGCATCTCCCTAATTTAACCTCGAACAGATTAAATAGGCCCAGATAGTTTATGGGTCTTAGTTCTTCATTAGTTTGGGCGCAGTTGATCGCATTTCTCAGTTGGTCAGTTAGCACTGGGATTTTTTGCGCGGCGATTTTAACTCTGTTTCTCCAGCTGGTTACTTCCACGTCCGCGTGGTATGAGGTCCCCTGACTATAGTGAACAGGAATCAGCTTTGCAGACAGTAAGTTGTGGTCGCTTTCGTCCATGTCTACCACCCTCAATCTGTTTGCGACATCCACCATCTCTCCAGAGACGCATATATAATCAAGTACCTGACCCCCACTTCTTCCCTTTAATGTAATCTTTGCCGGGATATCCCCAATGGTGTTCCCGTCGAGGTATTGAATAGTTTCTTTCCACAAGATCACTCTTTTTTCCGCTGCTGTGACTTTTATCGGCTGATGTAAAATTGGGGATCCAAAGTTATCCACACAGACTGCATTCAAGTCCACACAGATCATGTACCAGGGATCTTGCCATTTCAGCGTACATTTTTCTATCCGATTTGCCACTTGAGTTGGGAAATTCATACTTGCTCTACTTGCCGGATTCCAATACAAGTTAAGCAAGATTAGGATTTTCCCTTCTTTATGAGTTTTCCAGTTTATTTTTCCCACCAATATTTGTATTAGCGGTGTTGGTAACAGCTCTTCAAGTACCGTAAATTGGAGTTCATTTTTAATCAGTATAAGTAGACCTGACATAGGCTGGCCTTTTTCTTTTTTTAATTTTTTTTTTTTTTGAAAGAATCTACAGTTTGAACACAAAATTCAAACTTTTGTTTCAAAAGAAAAAGGAAACAGAAAAGATCTCCGCAGGCCCTCCAGAAAACCAGCACAAAGAACTAATTAAATGTGTTATATATATCTGCTTTCAGAATCATGTTTTATATTGTTTCCGGAAATGCTCCTGGCTCACCACCCGTCCATGTCTTCATCTAGGGGGCAAACTTTCCAAGGTGTAATGAGCGTTGATTAGCTGTCTGTTTACATTCAATTAGCAGATGTTTAGATGTTTCAATGGACAGTCCACAGAAGCGGCAGAGATGATCTTTTATAAATTTGTCATTTCTTTGCCAAAGAATTTCTTTGGTTTTTAGAATGTTGGCCCGAAACTTAAGAAATTGCTCTCGATGATGACGGGATGGACAGTGCAGTAGATAACGTGCTGGTTCATTTAGTTTCCCGTGTTCGCCTCCCAAGCATTTTGTTGATTTCAGCTTTTGTAGTGATTCATAGTTAACAATCCAGGCCCAATTTTCTAATTTCTTTTTGTCAGGAGTTCTTGATTATTTATGTCTGCAGCCGTCAAGAATACCAGTAACTTGCGGAAACCATGTATTGAGTACATTTTGGCTGTTTGGAGCATACTCATTGGCAAAGATTGTATATGCCGGGGCCGGTGACTTTAAGGCCGTTTTACGCATTGTCGCAAATGAGTTCCAAACCACTCTGATGTGCAGTGAGTTTATGGCTAGTTCATGTCTCAATATTGTCATCGATGTTGTTTGTGGCAACCTCAGTACTTGTCGCCAAAAGCGTCCTTACAATACATGCCATGTTTGCTCACTTATATTCCACCCAGCCTCAGCCCCAAAGGTTATAATTGGGACCACTTTTTGTAAGTAAAATCTAAGGACAGCTTCCAGAGAAAACTTTCCATAGTTCCTGTTAATTTTCGCTCCTTGCAGAGCAAGCTTCATCACTTTTGATGTTAATTCTTTAACCCATTGCTGTTCACAGATGGAATTGTTGAATTGGATCCGTAGGTATCTTATGGAATCAACAGAAGAAATGTGGGTTTCGGCGGTTTTCCACCTAAACGCTTTATCTTTCTTGTTTTTTACATTTCCAATTGACACAATTTTTGTTTTTGAAGTGTTTATTGTCAATTCATTTAGGACCATGTACTTTTGTAGACTCACTAAAAGGCGCTGGAGCCCAATTTGGGTTCTGTCCATCAGCACCAAATCATCCGCATAGATGATGCATTTAATCGGAATTTGATTTATCATGGGTGAGAAACAGGGAACCTGCTCAAGATGGTTTGGCAGATCAGCCAGGAATAATTTGAATAGCTCTGCAGCAAGCGGGCATCCTTGTTTGACACCTTTGTAGGTCAAGATAGTATTGGATGGCCGGCCACTGTTGTTTAATCAGACTTTGATTGATGTATGTTCGTGGAGGGCAATGATTGGTTCGAGGATGGATGTCGGACAACACCAATTTGACAGTTTAGCCCAAAGTAGGCTACGGTTCACACCGTCAAATACCTGTTTCATATCTATGAATGTAAAGTGGATTTTCCCATTTTTCTTTAACATTTCCAATTTTAAGATCGTCAAAATTAGCAGGTTTACGTTGATCCCAACACCCTTCGTGAAGCAGGTTTGCCATATGTCAGCGATCTGCGAAACTTCAATCCACTTTGCGAGTTTTACACGTAAACTTGACCCAAAGATTTTACCAATCGTGTCCAAGAGGGCAATTGCGCGATAGTTGTTCGGATCGTCCCAATTGCCCCTCTTGTGAATTGGCACCACTATAGCAGTTGTCCACGATTCAGGCAATTTTTTGGACAATTCAATTCTCGTGAACAAGTTTCTGATAAAATCCGCCCACTCACTTGGATGTTTTTTGAGATCTACGTTTGAAATCAGATCTGGTCCGGCTGCGCGCGAGGTCTTTAAAGCGTTAATAGCTCGCACAATTTCATCATGCGCCATCTGAACGTCCCAGTGGGTGTCATCAGCACTGCTCGTTAGCAAAGCCGCAGTTTCAGATTTCTGAAAGACCAAGGAAAAGTGCATGTCCCATACGTCTCCTGGTATGGTGTTTATTATATTTGGAGAACATTTTGAAAGATCCATTTTCAAAATCTTCCAAATATCACGTGTGTTTCTTATCATGAGTAGGCGTAACATATGCTCAGCACGATCTTTATCAATGACAATAGCATGTGACTTCGCCCAGTTTCGATAAGTCGCGCGTCTTGCTTTTACCATGTCTTGGACATCCGATCTTGGTAGACGTTTTCTTATTTCTCTCAGGTCTTTCTGCAGAGCCTTTTTAGCTTCATGTAACACCTTGCTGTATATATGTCTGCGAGACCGCCCATAATGCATTGACGATTTTCCAGCAATGGTGAAATCTGTCAGCAGTGGAATGTAATCAGTACCTTGAGTGGCTGGAATATTCATTTGCTTCATCCCAAGGCCTTGGATCTGATTTCCATTTAGTCAAAGACGGTTACCCCTAGAGTTTGCTTCCAAAGCGCCCTTGGTTGGACTATTAGGCGGATTCATGTCCATCATAAAACGAAGTTGCAGGAGACTGTGGTCACTGTATTTGTTTCAAGGTTGCTAGATATCCATATATAGTCAAGGATACTATGTGTTTTGTCACAATACCATGTTGGATTAGCGGGAACATCTCCCTTTGTTGTACCATTTAGCATGGATAAGTCACGCAAGCCCATGGCGTTTTGCCATCTTTGCCCTCTTTCCTCGATTGCATCGTCCGGCAGTCGCTGATACATCTGCAAAGATTGGTCAAACTGGAACCAGGTTCAATTTAGGTCTCCACAGCAAATAACTGACAAATTGTTATGAGCTAGCATGGCATCGTCAATTAGCTGTGAGATTGCATTTATGAAGACATTTGTGCTGATCTTCGCTGGATTCCAGTAACCGTTTATGATCAATAGGTGCTTCCTGGCTAGGGGGCTTTTTTCCATCGTGTGCATGAGGGTACCTTGCACGTATGGGTTTGGATTTACTAACACAGGAACTGACCATGTTTGTGTTATTAGGCCTGAGCTTGGGCGACCTGTAGCATTTTTTACCACAGGATTTAATAGGATGGTGAACCCATCACACATCAGCGATTTGCAGAGCCATGTTTCCTGTAAACAAATGATGAAAACACTTTTCAAGGGGATTTCAAAGTCGTTGAATAAGTGTTTAAAACCGCATGTGTTCCATGATAAGAATAGAAATGGGCACTCCGTGTTAGTCAGTCATGGCTAATGCTGGTTCCTGAGCTGGTTTTGATTAGATTTTTTGGACGATACCTTTTTTTGCAGATTTTATTCATGTCTTAGGTTCTTGGTAATACTCATAGACTGCCGGAATCAACAGGTCTCGTATGTTGTTTGTTTTCTTCTATTGTTTTTTTTTGTTTGAGAAAGTTCATCCTGATCAGGTTCAGACGAAATTTCAAAACCGAAGAACAACAGCTCATCTTAGGAGTGTGCTACGTACGCTTGCTGAGTTGATATGTAGGAGCACCTGATCGGAAGATTTTTCCGTAGCATATTCAACAATCCGTATGTCGGCTGATTCAATTGTGCGTAGCAATGGCACACATTTGAATAATTTCATGATGTTTGCTTGATTTAGGCGGAGTGGATAAGTTTCTTATGAATGTCTTGGTCTTTGAGGGACCAGCCAGTTTGAGTTTCTTTGTCAATTTACCACTTTCAGTTTTTCCGGATGTTTTGGTTGCAGCTGTGTTTGTGGTAATTGAGGTTGTTTTTGCCGTGCCAGTAAAGATACCAAAGGATGAAAAGTGGTTTCTGGGCACAGCCGTTTGTGTTTGAATATCATCCTGAGGGGCTTCAACACTGACATCATTGATTCCGTCATCATGAGTTTGGCTCCTTGGATGACCCAGGCATTTTGCCATTTCATTGGTGTTTTCCAGTTCCAGGAAGTTTAGCGATGGATTTACTCCAACCACAGTAGTAGTTTTTTTCGTTTTCTGTCGGGGGTCCACCACATCCACATGTGTCCGAAAGTCATTTTCCATCAAGTTTAAATTCTGATCTGGTGTAGCCCGAGCTTTCTGCGCATTAGAAGCGTTCATATTGGTTTGCATTGTGCAGATGCCGTCGCAGCCGAGGGAGACAAGACATTGGCACTTTATCATCAGCTTGATAACTTCTAGCAAGCCTTCGACCAATTTCTCGTGTTGGCAACTGTTTCGGGTGGCCAAGTCACATTGCCTTTGTTGCCATGCCACTGTGCGCTCGGCCTCTGCGTGTATTTTTTCTTTTCGGTACGTATTGGACCTTTCAGTTTGTTCCATTTTCTGGGTCAAGTTCAATAACATTGCACCTTGATCCTGAATCCGTTCACTTAGGGCTTCATATAATTTCACAAAAGGTATCATCGCCAAGGAAGAAGCCACCAAAACGTTGTTATGATTTGCATGGCCGCAGCCGAGGAGAGACTGGCCTTTGCTGGTGTATGGCCGGTATTTTCTGCACCACTTGCCGAGAGACTCGAGGTGTCCACGATTTGTCCGTGGGCTTCAACTGTATGGCCAGTTTTTCGTGCTGACACGAGTCCTTTGGCACTATTACTTTTCCTCGTGGGCGCCATCGGTGTGCTTGTATTTGACTTGGCGAGCTCGAGGACTTGAGGCGGCAAGGTAACTTTTGATGAATTCATTGTTGCCGCAAGCGTGTGTTTAGAGCTGGATTTTTACAGACATGTTAAAGCAAATGAGCCCTGCAAATTCGGGGCTGTATGTTGAAGCAGAGAGTAATGCACCCAATTGCATTACTCTTGCTAGAGCATTAGTCCTATCCAAGATAGACTATTGTAATGCCCTTTACTTAGGCACTAGCTACAAAAATATCAACAAACTGCAAGTAATTCAAAATAATGCCATCAGAGCTGCCCTCAACATCCCCAAAAAAATGCACATCTCGGAGACCAGACGCAAACTACGTTGGCTTCCAGTCAAGCACAGAATATCCCTTAAAACTCTAGCCCTTACACATAAAGCCAGGGCCAACCTTGCACCAGCCTACCTCACCAACCAACTTACACCTCACACTTCTTCAAGACCACTTAGAGCAGTACAAGCTAACACTATGTCCATACCGAGATTTAAACTTCATAACTCGGGTGGTGCTAGCTTCCCTGTACAAGCCTCCAAATTATGGAACACAATACCTGCGCTTTTGCGAGCAGAACCTTCATTTAACCTATTTAAACATAACACGAAGTGTTGGCTTCACAACATGGACTCTATGACAGCCTAACTGCCTGATCCCAGCATGATCGACTGTCACTGGTACACTTTTGTAATTAATGTACTTATACTAGGCTATGTATATATGCATTTGCATGACTAAGTTTGTACCCACCTGTAACTGCAGTGTAACGGAACCCTTATTGACTGCTTTCAATTGCAACTGTAACCAGATCTAACTTATGCGCCCGTATGCCCCTGGGCCTGGCCGCGCTTTATAAATAAAATAAATACAAATACAGAACATTTCGGTTTTGTTCCTTGACTGGTGTGGTCCGGGGTTTGTGTGTGGAGTCTCATATTTGGAGATTGCCATCAGCATGCAAGACGAGGTTTGCCAAAGTCATAGATGTGGTACTCGCAGCAGGCTGCATACAGCCACGGCTGTTTTTTCCGTGCAGAGTGTCAGCGAGTTCGCTACTCACGATAGTTTCATCCGGTAACAGTTCTGACAAATTAAGGGTTTGTCTTACAGATTTGTCAAGGCAGTTAATACTGGACATAGCATGGTAGCGTATGACCTTTTTCCCATGTGGTGCCAAACACTTGTGAGTAGCGTGAAATTGAATCCGATGGGAATTTTTCATAAGAGCACTTAAAGGTTCTTGTGTACTACCCACCCTACCAGCTGACGCATCAGAGTTACTTGGAGGAGCACACAGCCCACCTGTTTTCTGTGGGATTTCTGTCACCACTAAAGGACAATCGACTAAGCCACTAACAGGAGGTTGGTCCTGCTCTGAATGCTCACACAATATTAGCGGTAGGCCATTTGGGCTTTTCGGGCTTGTCGGTGTGGTTTGTTCAGGTTCTTTAGAGGCAAGTGCAACATTTGATACCGCCATCAGGTCTGCGTCCGTAATCTCAAATGGTGAATAGAAAAGCTCCGGAGTTGCAGGACTGGAGATATTCTCTTGTAGCTCACAAATCGATTGTGAGACAGGTTCCAAATTATTTAGCGATAGCAAGGAGATTTGAGGTGGCGCTACCGCAAGTGACAAGACAGGCTGTTCAAGGTCGATCGAGGACCCGAGATCACTGCTACAGTCAGTATGAGGTGGGGGTCGATATTTGACACGGCCTCAGACGGATCAGACGGATCAGCGAAGGGACTACAGTCTGGTCTGGCAGCAGCCGCAGCAGCAGGCTCATTAAAAACTTCAGCCGTAACCAGCGACGGTCCGGCAGGATTGTTCGTTGGCAGGGCAACAATCTGCTTGCTTAACTTACCGTCTGTGGTTGCAGCCTTATTCGAGGCTGTCCAAGGATTCAGCATGCGGCGGTGCTGCAGTGTTTTGTGGTGAGTCTGTGGCCCTGTTTTCTTGTTCGTGCTGTCCGCCATGAATCTGCCCTGGATTGGACTGGGGCAGACTGGGAACTCGGTGCCGAACTCGGCGCTGCGCTCCGCGCCCACAGTCAGTTTAAATAGACAACACAAATGCAGGACTTAAAAAAACACTTTGTGCAGCTCCTCAGGGAAAAGACACAATGAGACTGGGGCAGACTGGGAACTCGGTGCCGCTGGGTTAAGGTGCGATGAATAGCCTTCTATCAATGGCAGTGATCTTAACCATGTTTTCTGCAGACAGAATATATCATGTTCTTGTCACCCCCGCTGGTCAACAGGTGCTTGAAGCCCCTAGTGTTCCAACTTGCCACAGTAAGGGGTTGCGAGTCAGTACTCTGTTGAATCTATGGCTTTTTTTATCTTGTGTGCAACCATATTCATCAGACATATCCAGTTTTCTTCGGATCTGTGTACTCTTCCCCTCTCTTCTTCTTTTTTTGAGGTCATTGTTTCTGTGTCATTACTCCTGCTATAGGGGGCCGTCTTTTGCGATCCCGATTATCCTCTCCCTGTGGGGTTCATGGTTTTTGGTCTCACGTCTACTCGGCGATCTTTCGTGTCTATATCTTTCCGGGGTCCTCCCTCATTTTTCACCACCCCTTCTTGATCTCTCAGATCTCCAATCATCTTTTTGTCGTAATTGCGAAACTTTTGCTGGTTTAAGTATAATTTTTTGCTCTGTCAAATCAAACCCCTGCGGTCTTAATAGGGGTGCTTCTTGTTTCAACAATTGCGCTATGAGTGGAGTGGTAGGGTATATAATTACTCTGCCCGTCCACAAACTCCACTATTGTCAGGTTGTCAGATGTCAGGGGTCTTAGCGACGGAACGTGATGTAATAATCTTAAAATGTTTGCTGTGTTGAGAATTAAACCATCTGATTCCCTGGTCATTCTTTCTAAGAGTAGTCCATCTTGATAGCCCCATGTTCTGTTTGCCTCTGAGCGTCCTCGATTTTTCCCGATTCTTGGTCCTGGGAGTTCTATCTTCCCTCTCTTCCAGCCAAAGAACGCAGGAGTTTCAGAGGTGATATTTTATATGGTCTAGCATCTTTATTCTGATTATCTTGTGCAGCTGGATACTCACTCGGATTTACCATTGGTGGGTTTGGAATGTCTAAATGATCCTTATCCTTTATTAATTCAGCTGGATTTGTTCAGCTGGATTTGTTGTTCTTCCCTTTTTTGTTGTAACATCTTGCTGAGCTTTCCTCACTAACCATTGACGTTTCGGTTTCTCTATTTGCAGACATATTGGTTCTTTAGGGACCTCAGACTCCTCTGATGAGTCGTCCCTGTTCGTTTTTTCTGATGTTTCATTCGCAACGCTCTCCTCTTCCCTCTCATCGTCCGTGGTATAGTCTGAAATCAAGTAAGTTGTCATGTTCATTAGATCTATTTCTGGACTTGTGTCTTCCTCTATAATTTCACTCCCGTTTTCCTTGCTGTCTTGTGCTTCATCTTGGTGTCGATTTGGAGCTTGAGTTTCCAGCTGACCACCATCCCTCTCTGCTTAGCTGGGATCTTCTGATTTTTTGGGATTTTGGGATTGCCTGCAATTTCCTATTTTCCCTTTGAGGCAGGGGCCCCTTTGCACTTGCGGCAGATTTCAGTGCCCCCCTTTCTTTCTGCTGAGTTGCCTGTTGGCTCCCCTGATTTTTCATAAAAATTGAGCATACTTGTTTCGACAAAGTATGTGAGGGAACAAAATTCTTCCCTTGGTCAGGCTGCTTCTCGACTGCTACAATTGCATCTGGTGCATTTTGTTCATTCGTGTTTTTTTCCGCAGTCGTATTTTTTCTATTCGCTCTTGAGTTGGATCATTCGACTCTGATCCCACCTCCTCTCTTGGTGGTGTCAAGGTTGGTTGATTAGAGCTACAAGCTTCTGTTCCTCCAGACCCCTCTCTCATGGGGGGACTGATTTATTTTTCTTCAAATGGGTCATTAGATCCCTTAATTATTTTTTCCTTGCGGATGTTTATTTCCAAGGGATCAAAGGTACTGACATCCGACGCATTTCCTTCTCCTTGATTAAGGGATCTAGGATTGTGTGAAGTAAGCCAGTAATATTTGCCATACTTGAATCCATGTCTTTTTGTATTACAGTTATAAAAGCTTCCACAAAAATAATTTTTGATGTCAACATGGCCAGCATTGTTGTTTGGTCCTTCAGTTGATCCCCTACCTGTTCATACAGCTTCATGATAGCTGTTAATGTCCTTATTGTCTTTTTCAGTTTTTTCAAGGTTTTCCCTCTACTCGTTCGCATCAGTCTTATCTTGAATTGTGTGGCATTCAACTTCAACTCCCACTTTGTGGGATTTGTACGATTTTGTGAGTTCCGATTTTTCCCCTACACAAGACAGTTCTCCTTTGTACCCCCCTTATTTAAAGACATAGACGTATTTGATTTTTCGGGGTAAGGATTGCTCGTACCCGCATAGACCTTGTCCGCTAGAGCTGGTCTCGACAGATGTTGGATTGGAAGCTGCTTGGGATGGTATGTACATGATGTATCACTCTCCAGTGTTGAAGCAGTTTCCAGCAGGAGCTGATCTGGAATCTCCAATCCCAGATTGCTTCTAAATTGTACTACCCCCTTTCTAGAGGACATCAGCTCTGGGTAAAATAAGTATTTCCTGACAATTAGAACAAATTTGGACAGACCTCTTGGCTTTCATATATTTCTTTCAGGATGTTGGTAAGGCAGGGCTGCATGGTTCCTGATAGGCATATGTCAGATCTTTGTTTTTCCAACGCTCATGGACCAGTGTTTGGATTGCTGAGGGTCTGTCCCCCTCCTTTGGATGCAGATTGACAACAAGGATCAGTTGCCAGAAACCCCATATTGATCACGGGTGGTACGCACTGGCCAACTGTAGACCCTGCCGTCTGGTTTTCCCCTCTGAGATGTGAGTCAATGGGGTTCGGTATTTGCTTCTGAGGGATTACCTTATCGATGACACCCGCTCCCTCACTAACTAGTGATGCGGTTTGATTACCCGCTTCAACCATTGGTGCTTCAGGTGGGTTTGTTGTTATTGGTGCAATTGGGACTGGTGCTGGGCTAATGATAGTTCTTGAGGAAGCGTTCCCATGTTCCCCCCACTTTCTTCAATTTCCTCATTAATAGGGGACTCTTGATTCACAGATTTTGGTTGGACCAATTCAATTATTTCAGATTCAACTGGGGCCATCTCCCCAGCTGGTTCAATAGTTATGCATTCTGCCATGTGGCAAGCCGTACTCGCTACGATTACCACGTTCACAGTATTTATCGGGCATGGTAAGGATTCGCTCTTATCACTCACCCCATCCGCCACTTCCATGGCGCTGTTTTTTTCCAAAGGGTCTCACTCAGTGGTCTCTCGTGCTGGACAAGCTTTCCCGCTTTAAAGATTTCCAGTTAGCTCCTCATCGTCAGTTAATTTCTCTGGTCTGCCAAATAAAGAATAAGGTGTTGCAAGGGCTGGGCTGCAGCAGCGGCGAATACTATCACCGGGCCACTCTTCACCGAACTCCTCGAGCCGAAAACACTGCGCCAAATATTCCGCCCAGTGTTTTGCATTTTCTACTAAAACAGTCCTCTTGCAGAATCTGCACATTCTTCCTGTTAGTAGAAAGGGGGAACAAAGTGCTCTGGTTGAGGCTGACGGCGAGACCACGAATAACCTACAGCAATTACAGAACATAAATTGAATATTGCATAGCCAGGTGTGAAGGTTGGTCCCGAATTGATGATTTTGACATTATCCTGCGATCGGAAAGTGATGACAACCCACTTAAATTTACATTAAATCTTGCTCTTAGTGCCTCTACTCCCACAATCCTATTTCCCTATGTGCCATTCACAATAACATGTGTAATGTTAAGTGGGTTGCTGTAAACAAACATAAAATATATGTAACTGTTTTATATACAAGGGTTTAGATGAAATATTGATTTGAAGAGATGATTTTGCTAGTGATGAACATATTTTGGAAGCTTTTAATTCTTTATTATTATCTGTAAATTGTAAGTTTACAGCACAGATAACAAATAGTAATATTTTAGGTGTTATTACTGTATAACAACAGCTTCAAAAAAGCCAAGCAGGTTTTAGTGATAGCTCTCAAATCCAACGGGAACAACTGTGATGAAATAAGTATCAGAAGGAATAACTATAAAACAATTTGCTCTCAGGCAAAGGAGAAGTGAGCTCTTGATAAACTGACTAAGTTTGAGGAGTCCATAAACAATAAAGACAATGGGAAGTTTTGGTGCATTATAAGGAGTGACTTTAATAATACCCAACAATGGCCGACAGATAAAGGCGTTAGCCCATCTAATTGCATCCAGCATTTCTCAACCCTTTACCGATCGTCTATGAAGGCTGATGCCAACAAGCCACTGCTAGATATTTCACAGATTACTGCTATGGTAGATTGACGCCATGAGTTCACTGTCAATCAAGTATTATCAGCTATTAAGTCACAATCAGCCCTTAAAAGTTCAGGACTGATGCAATACATTTGGAGCTTTTTTTTAATATAAAAAACAGAATTTTGGGCACCCATTCTTGCTAGTGTTTTCAGTGCTATTTGGGAAACTGCAGGAATATCTTTGAATTGGTCCATATTTGTATCAATGTAAAAATGTTACTGTCTAATTTCTCTTTGGGACTCCACTAACATAATATTTGGGAGATTTTTATATCAAAAAATTCTCAACCAGATAGATTGCGAAAAAATACTGGTGGACATTCAGGGCAGTTGCAGAGTGGGTAATGGCACCAAAGAACATACATTGAACTTGCATCTCATTGTTGCTAAGTATTATTTTCCTTAAAAAGGACCAATATACTTTTATGGACCTTGCCTCATCATTCAAAATGGTAGAGAGACCAATGCTGTGAGAGGTTCTTCAAATTTTAAGCATGTCACTGCATCTCCTTTTAATTCTCAGATTAATACACAATGCCACTGAGGCAGTGGTATGATACGGTCGGAAGGGAGAATGCACAACATCATTTAAAATCTCAAGAGGGGTTCGCCAAGGCTGAGTCTTGGCACCATTATCGTTTAACCTCTAGACTAACCCACTTGATTCAGATTTAAATGCCATTTCCACAGATGTCCCAAGGGTAGATGGCAACCCAATACCAGTACTTAGTTATGTGGACAACGCAGATGATTGAATTGCTACCCTCAATGCTCATGGTCTACATTCACTGCTTCAGAGGGCAGCCATATTGCAATGCCTCCTAGATATACAATTAAATGTGGCAATTTTCCTGCCAACACACCTCATGAAACAAGCGTCTAATTGTCTGAATATTTTCCAAAACCGTATTTCTCTACCAGCAGAACTAAGAATTGAGGGGTGGCAATCTTGTTGGCCCCTAATTGTTTATTTGTTTGTTTGTTTATTTATAGGGCGCCCGAAAACCCTTGGGTAGCTGGGCGCACAGAATAACAAGAATGCTTAGAACTTGGTTACAGGTTGCATATTACAGGTTGTTGGTAACATACATTGTATACAGTAATTACATTATGTACATTCTTTACATGTAAGGGTGGAAAGGTAACAAACTATATACAGTAAATACATTATGTACATTTTACATGTAAGAGTGGAGGGGTATGTGTGTCATCAGGTCACAATGCTCAGGGTCACCGGTTTCAGAGGTCAGTGCGTCGAAGCCAGGTGAGGGTATGGTGCCTGAAGCTGTTCTAGGGCTTGTCCCTTCTTAGTTCAACTGGTAGGGCGTTCCAGGCAATATTCTGTTTAAAATATTACTGACCCACAGATAAAGGGAGTAGGGCACTGTAGCATCTTTTAAGTAGTTCCCCTTATGATTATCTTGGTATGGCCAGAATGAAATGCAAAAGAATTTCAATGGGACATTTTGTCCAGAGATGCGCGGTTTTGCAGAGTGGGGCTTTTGGTTAGCAGGGCAGTGGGCACCCACATGCTTTATTGAACACTGCATTGGTTTGGTCTGGTAATAGTTGTATATTGACAAGAACTTGCCTCTATATTCTATCTCAAGGACTGGTTGATCTGGTACGTCACAATATTTGGAGACTTGTATTATTTATTTTAATTTTTGGACATTTTTTTCGTGCCTATACAGCAGTCAGTGTTTCCAGGCACCACAAGACTGGGATGACGGGGGAACAGAGGAGGTTAAACAACAATAAACGGTCCTACTAGGTCTTGTAACATTCGGATCGTGCAAGTGCAAATGAAATTAAATGAAATGATTGGTTATTTATAACGCACTTAATACCCAGAGGTTTCTAAGCCCGGATCCGGGGATCGAACCTGTGTTGCTCTGCGTCGTCTTTGCTTCCAAGGCAAGCGTGTTGCCCCTGAGCTATCCGCCCGAGATAAGTGCAGCGAGGAAGTGCAGGGGGGAGGTGAATGTAGGGGTGAAGGGGAAGTTCAGTGGAGGGGGAGGGTTGAGGGGAGGAGTGTGGGTCCCAGGGGAGGGGCAAGTGCTAAGGGAAGCCAGGAGGGCCAATGAGCTGGGGATGGGACAAGAGTTAAGTGTGAAGAGGGGGGATGGATCAGACTCAGTGGTCCAACAGGTGCGAGGGGGTGGGGGTAACTAGTGTGAAGGGTGTGGACCAGACACAGTAGTCTAGTCAGGGGAGGTTGCCAAAAAGCAAGTGCTAGTTGGGGGATGCTCAGGCAGACTAGTCGTGGAACAGCCTGGCCCCTGTATGACTCATAAGGGACCAGAAACCAGTCGCAGCAGCACAGGGATATTCGCAAGGAAGGGGGTGAGGGAAGGAATAGGAAAATGGAAAGTCTTGAGAAACTTCCAGAACTTAAGAAGATCCAGCTCCAGTCTGAGAGGGGCAGGGAGGCCATTTCAGAGGGAGGCTCCTGCCGAAGATAGAGAACTACCCCCACTCTCTGCTTAGTGAACCATTTAACCTGCAGAGTGTTAGAGCAAGAGGACCGACAGGCTCTAGCAGGGAGCTATTTGGGGAGAGAATGTTGAATGTAGTGCTTATTCTATGAGAGCTTACACCTGCTTCCCGAATGTTCACAAAACAGGTCCCAGGTTAATCTTGACATATTATTAAGCTTTAAATTAAGTGATCGGATAGGAATGGCAAATATAGAAAAGGATGTTTTATTAGTTCCTGTTACAGTAGAGATAAATAATAGAGATGCTGCAATCGTTCCTGGTAATGCACTGTCCTTGATGAATAAATTAAGGGTTTCTCATGGCCCCTGAGTCAAAATATTGGAAAAATCAATTCAAACATATTTTTAAAATAACACTGGAGGGGAGACCTTGTGCGGGACTATCTCGGAGGCTTGTAAAACTGATTTGAACCGAGTACAGCCCTGGCGGTGGCACAACGGAGGACTGCAGAATCCCTCGATTAATCCCTGAAAACTCAATCCAGAGAAGTTAAAGAAGGCACTGCTTTTAGATCAGATTAACCGATCTGTGCAGTACTATAGAAAATATATTATAATAAAAGTAACCAAGCAGACAGGTAACTGGTGAAGAAACTAAGGGTGAGCACTGCTAAGAATTATATTGCAAAACTGAAAGACTCCTCGGTTTCACAATACTACTTTGAGTTGAAGAAATGAATCCTCTCAAACTGTGTTGATTTCTGGACATGATTTACTTACCAGTGGTAGGAATAAAGTGGCTGGTGCTCTGCACAACTTAATCAGCGCGATGGAGTTGTCGGAGGTAACGGTTTTATGGCGTCTGATAGGACATCTGGGCCGGATGGGTTCACCACTCTATGTGAAATTTACAGATGTGCATGTCAACACTTTTGCTAAACTATTCAGTGATTTCACTGATAAAGAGTGGTCTCAGTGTCAATGCCAATATTTAAACCTGAAAAGGATCCTATAGAATGTAGCTTATATCAACCTACAGCAGTGTTAAAACACAATACGAAAATATGCACTAAGTTCTGCCCTGAGGCTTAAAGTAAGTGCTTTCTAGACTTTTACAAAAGGTCCAATTGGGTTTTATGATAATATTGACAGGGTTTTTGTCCAGGTACACCTGGACAAGTCTGAAAACAAAACACATTGACACTACTGACAGGTGGCAAAAAAACTTTTGTCAAACTTGATTCATATTTTACAAAAATTGGTCGTGTGGTGACCTATATCTCCCTATAGCCCACATTTGATGTAATAGAGACACCACAGATCATATACATCTGATAGAAGGGATAAAGCAAGACTGCACACTCTACTGATTGTACTTGAGCCACTATGCCCAGATTTGTATGTCTGTAGCCACCAAACCTCAGAGGTGAGAATGGCCAAACCACTGAGGAAAACCCCAAAAAGCATGCTTCTGATATAACTGTGGGGCAATTTTAAGGGTCTTACCCGATCTGTCTGCCTGTGAAGGAGGACATTGTCGTAATATATAGTGGGTTGTCATTAGGCCGCCTGTTTTCATGTCAACTCCTGGCATTTTCTCAGTTTCCTCTAATGGAAACAGAATTAACTGGAACAGTAAGAACACTGCACTCTTTAATTCTACTGTTGCGAAATATATATATATATATATATATATATATATATGTATATATATATATATATATATATATATATATGCACTCTTTGCGAAATATATATATATATATATATATACGCATGAAGATCTTGGGTGGTACTCCGCCTTTAACGCCATGATATTTCATAGATTCTTAAATGAGGCTAAGCGCTTGATTCTTCCACGAGAGGTCCATCTCGGAATAAAAACAAGCAAATCTATCGCTACAATAGTCAGAAAAGAATCCTCTGTCAAACCTTCTTGCGACTCATGCCGGCTAATCTCCCGAAAAATGCTTTTGGTACTAAGATTAAGGCCTTAATACAACAACATAAAAACTGGCCGAACAGACATCATGCTCCTATGTTAAATAGTGACATCCAGGCAATGCTTAAAGCCCTGTCAACTCAATGCTCTGCAGACTCTGGTATCTGACGAATAAAACACAGAAAAATACTGACACGCACTGACACAATCCTATTAATGAATACTCTTGTGGTCAACATTTTTATGGCCCTTCCTTCTGTAAAGATATAATTCCTTTAAATTCTATTTCTACCAGTCTACGGACGTTACATATTGATAAAGATTTAATTTACAAGCTTATTACGCAGCCCAATAATTCAAGAGCTTCTTGCCCTGATGGTGCGCCAAACTCTATTAAAAAAAGCTCACCAGAGGTCTGGGTGGAGATTCCTTTTCAGTTGTTCAACTGCTTAGTAAAAACCTGTACCTTTCCCATGACTTAGCATGAAGCCCTTACTGTTGCCATTTTTAAACAAGGGAACCCTATGCTGCCTCACAAACAACGGCCTATCACTTTATTGGACGCCAATAGCAAACATTTCGCCACTATAATCTGCTGCATCATCTGGCCATATTCCCAAATTCCGGTTGGTTTTAGGCACTTAATTGACGCATTTTAACATGCTTCCAACACCAAGACAGGTTAAGCCAATCTCCTGATCCTTTCATGGCCACCATTGATCTCTCCTCTGCGTTTGACCTAGTAAAACGATCACGTTTGTGGAAAAACTCGATAAATGTAATGATTAATTTATATTCTAATACAATGATAAAGATCAGAATGTATCACTTGGGTACTTTGTCCTCTTCAATTCCAACTCATCAAGGATTAAGGGAGGGTTTCATTTTTTAATCTTTATATTTCTGAATTGGACGGGGCCCTGATTATTCCCACTTGCTTGCCTCCATAAATTGCGTCTGTGCATGTGCAATGGTTAGCATACACCAGTGACATTCTTTTTTTTGATAACACCCACATTAGTCTCCAAAGCTCTCATCTCACTAAAGACATATTTATCCATGAATGACTTAAGCAGGTTAAACACTTGTTGCTGTGATCTGTGATTGTAGGTCACAAGTTTGAATCCTGGCAAGCCAACTCAGCCTTTCATCCTTCCCAGGTTGATAAATGAGTACCAAATTCGATTGGGTAATATTAGTAATGTATGTAAATATGTCTTATGTAAAGTGCTTTAGGTTAAAGCGCTTTACAAATAACAAATTATTATTATCAAATACTCATGAAGTAAATGTAATCCACGTAACTTACAAAAGAAAACCTACATCCTTTTCTTTGTATCTCGAGGGATCCAGGCTTCACTAAGTTGACACACTACTTACCTAGGTTTCTAAATTTACAATAAGCTTAGTCTATAATTTGTATATGCCTACATGAGGAGGGTGCTTTCATTGGCAGCCCAAATTAAACATATTCAGTATAGATACTGCCATTTCTAGTACATCCCACTAATCAATTTTTACAATGGAAAAGTAATTCCTCACTTAATATATGGATTGGAGTTATGGTTCCGGTCTGGCTTGCCATCTCTGGAAAAACTAGAAACCCTTTTGTGGAGGCCGGTTTTGGGTCTCCCAAACTGCGGTTTCTGCAATGCCCTTCGAAGTAGGCCTCAAGTCATTAAGATCCTGTATACAATTGTAGTGTTCTATTCCAAAATCTTTTCCGTTCCCAAAAAATACACTCTTCGAAGATCTACACCTCTGTAGTAGATCTGGCAAGAGTTCCTGGTTGTGTGCACTAGCATCAACTTGTGATGCTCTTCTTGATAATCTAAATGCAGAACCTTTGAATCTAACTCAGCGCCCAAACCAGGTTAAACAGAAATTATGGAAGACGGACTGGATCAACACACATGAGACTTTGACTTGTTACAAACTCTATGAACTGATGTTGGGTATTTAGGTAAATGTCCTAGTCTTTATTTAAGAGAAATTGTTCTGAAGGTTCAGGTGAATTATTTACCTGTGTGTTGAAATAGTTAACAATCAAGTCGAACCACGTGCTGCAATCGCAACATGCAAATTCTACTAGGAAGATTAACTAGGACAGTCAGAATCATGGAGCCATCTACCAAGTGAATGTTTAGGTATTACACAATTCTGTTTATTGTCTTTTAGCCTTTTGTACATTGTGTGGATTTTTGAATGACCAACTGGTTCTGGCTTAGAATGTCCTAAGGGAATTATACACCTTTGAACTTGACTGCCACCAAATTAATCAAACCATTGTTGGACAATGTGTTTCACAATTGAGCCCTTATCCAAGCCCGCATCTCTGCAGCATCTAACAACTCCGCCGAACTCTTTAAAATCTGCAAGGAGCTGGCCAACCCTGTTGCAGTCTCTACCTCTCCTGTCCCCTCCCAGGCCCTCTGCACTGCACTGGCCTCTCACTTCATCTCTAAAACTCAGGACATCCTGTCCTCGCTCTCCTCCTTTCACCTCCCTCCCTCCCTTCCCGCCTCTTCCTCTGGCCCTTCTGCAGTCACCCCTCCTCCCTCTTTCTCTGCCTTTCCACTTTTCTCTGCTGACGAGGTTTCCAGACAAGTCCGATCTATGAAAGTCTCGTCTAAACAGGTTCACCCCTGTTCCTCCAAAACTATCAAGGACCACATCGACTCCCTGGCTCCTGCCCTGGCTGACTTTTGCAACCACTCCTTCGCCTCTGGAGTCTTCCCTTCCCCCCTCAAGCACTCCCTTGTGCACCCTCTTCTCAAGAAACCCTCTTCCGACCCCTCCTGCCTGGCTAACTATCGCCCTATCTCCATCACTCCCTTCCTGGGCAAGCTCCTGGAGAAACTGGCCATCTCCCAGCTTAACCTCCATGCTGAATCTGTTGGTAGTCTTCATGACCATCAATCTGGCTTCAGAGCTGCCAGAAGCACGGAAACTAATCTCCTGAACATCCGTGAAGACCTGCTCTTGAACCTCGATTCCAACACTCCGTGTGTTCTCATTCTGCTCGATCTCTCCTCTGCCTTTGACACTGTCAACCATGCCATCCTACTCAACCGTCTCCGTGAAAACCTGGGTATCACTGGTCAGGCTCTGGCGTGGCTAACCTCTTTCCTTTCAAATCGACCCTCCCAGGTCCAACTGGGGCCCTTCCTCTCCGACATCTTTTTCTCCACCTGTGGTGTCCCCCAGGGATCTAATCTCTCTCCCTGGCTGTTCAACCAGTATCTGGCACTCCTTGCCCACCGCATCGCCGCTCTCTGCCCTAATTTCCAGTGCTATGCAGACGATACCCAGCTCATTTTCAGGCTACCCTCAGCCTCCCCCTCTCCTTCCCTCATCTCTGACTGTCTGTCTGCTATCCAGGAATGGTGTGCCGCCAATGACCTCTGCCTTAATGCCAGTAAGGCTGAGATTCTACCCATCGGTACACCCACTCCCTCCTTCCCTGCAGCTCTCTGGCCTGCCTCCCTTGGCCCCCTCCCTGCTCCTACCTGCAAGGCAAAAAACCTTGGGGTCATCTTCGACTCCACACTCTCCTTCTCTCCTCATATTTCTGACGTCGCTAAGAAGTCACACTACCAGCTGCACCTCCTCAGAGGTATTCTTCCCTTCCTCTCCTTCCCCCAGAAGCTCACTGTCTCCCGAGCCCTGGTTCTCTTGAAGCTGGATTACTGTAACAGCCTCTATCTTAATCTGCCTGCCTCCACTCTCCGCCCTCTGCAACTCATCCAGAACAGAACTGCGAGACTTGTCCTTGGCCTCAAGCCCAGGGACCGTATCTCTCCAGGACTGAAATCTCTACACTGGCTCCCAGTGGCTGCGAGGATAAAGTTCAAAACCCTCTGCATTGTCCACAAGTCCTTCTGGGGCCTGGGTCCTAAATACCTTCAACTCTCTCTTCCCAAATATCTTCCTTCCCGAGCCCTTCGCTCATCCGCCTCCAACTCCCTCAGGGTCAGCCGCTTCTCGAAGCAACAAGCTGGGGGTAGATCTCTCTCCGCGGCAGGGGCCTCCCTCTGGAACAGCCTTCCTGCCTCCCTGAAACTCGAGGAGAACCATCTCCGGTTCCGGAAGCACCTCAAAACCTTCCTCTTTGCTTCTGCTTTCTCTCTCCCTCTCCCCTGCTGAACAGCTAATATTCTTCACTGAAACTGCACTGATTCTGCAACTGGACCACTCTTAACGGCCTCGGTCCTGGGCCCAGCCACTCTCCACTTGCACTGATGCCCTGGAACCCCTCTGCACTGCGGGACTGTCTCTGTATCCCTACAGCCCCCCCCCTTTCCCAGCACTTGTTCTGCACTTACCTTGCACTTGCCACCAGCTGGCCCTATTTATTTATTACTTTACGCCACTTACCTTGTACTGCACTTCCCCCCTCCCCTTCCCCTTGCACTTTTCCCCCTCCCCCACCCCTGCACTTGCGCGATCTGAATGACACCTGGCCTAGTAGGATCGTTGTCTGTCTCCCCTTGTTCCTCCCCTCCCCGCCTCGTCGCGCCTTGAAACACCTGTGTATAGGCGCGTTACAAATGCCATATCATATCATCTCATACCATTGATATATACTTGTCGTATTCCTAGTAGGAATCGAGGGATAATTCGATGCTAGTTTAGTTCTATGGCTTCTGAGGGTGGGATGTACCACGAGTCTAGGCACTATGCATTATATCTGTTTTAAGCAATTATTTGTGAATTTCACCCACATATTTATCTATTGTATGATTAATTGCATTGTTTTAAAAATGTGAAGGTTCCATATTTAAACCAAATCATCATCATCTGCTGTAACTAGGCACTATGCACTTTACTTGTTCTTGGAAATGTGTGTGAATTATAACCATGTATTTTTGGGGGATTAGGATGAATTGAATCATCAATTGAATCATTTGAAAATGTGAAAGGTATATTTTACAAACCAAACCACACTATAAACAATCATCGGCAATGGCAACATGTTGGGATTTTGTGTAGGCATGGCAAAGGCACTTGTAGAATTAACTGCCCATTGATGGTAGCAGGTGCAACAAGGTGCAAATACCTGGGCATCTAAATGCAGTGCCTGGCAAATGGCTAATACTTTTTCAAAGGCCAAAACTATTGGATTTGCTAAAGCTTGTTTTTAACAGCACTCCAGAGAAGGTCACGCAGAGCACTTATAAATCAAAGAAGAGTGAAAAAAGCATTTTTAAAGTGTTTCCATCAGGAGTTTAGTTTTGAAAATGTGGTCCACCTATGTGGAATATGCTGCTCGTGATTGCAGCAGAGGAGAAATGTTTTCAAAGGATTGCAACTCTTTTGAAAACACCAGGATCCTGTGCCATTTTAATACATCAAGATTCTAGTGCTGGAACACATTGAAGAACTCAACCATGTCGGAGGCAGCATCTTTAAAAGTTGCTCCATTTTACAACCCAGTTTAGCTTATCTCGCCTTGTGAGGCCGTTTTCCCCATGTGTAATTCTTTATGCTCATCAAGAAAGAAATACAAACAGTGTTTGCCGCGTTGCCATTCCGAGCAGCAGGAGCTGCAGAGCGAAGGAGAAGGCCAGGCAGGAACTTAGAAGCCGACGAGAAGCACTCTCAGGTAGCAGACAGACAGGGAGGAAACAGTGAGTTGCAAGGCACGCCGAAGCTGCGAGAGAAGACCGGCAAGCCCAGAGAAGGAGATTGGGATACCGGAGTGCTTCAGGGAGCTAGGACATTTAACACAGTTGTACCTGGATACAGAAGCGAGTGAATGGTAATGAGGAGTGTGAACCTGGGATTTGTACTTAATTATTGAGTGGACTCAAAAGGCCCTGGCAGGAGAGTAAACCAGGCATACAGCCAGTCTGAGACCCGCACCCAAGTCACAAAATAAAACCCTAGCAGGAGAGTAAACCAGGGATTAGAGAAAGGGGGCAGATACCACCCGGAAGTGCTGAGAAAACGGAGGAAGACACATCCCCTTTTAGTATTCCGGACCAAAAGGGAAGAACCATACCCCTTTCTGAAAAAGGTATCAGGGGTCTAGAGAAAGAACCGTAAGATATGTATGTGGAGAAAACTCAAGGGAAGAGCCATCCCCTTTGGGATTGGAACTGCCCCAGGAGGAAATTGAGGTGTTAGAGGCCCCAATTCAACAGGAGGAGATGGAGCTGGTAATTAGGGCCCAAAAGGCTAGAGCCCCAGATCCCGATGGATTATCCACAAAACTGTATAAACTTTTTTGTAGCCAGTTGCTCCTGCATTTCACACCGCTCTTCAACTCCTTTAGAAAGGTGGGTAGTGTGACTAGATTCATGCAAATGATCCTACTATTAAAACCAGGAAAGGATCTGAGGGACTGTGCCTCTTATAGGCCAATCTCTTTATTGAACATTTACGCAAACATATATACTCGAATGTCTTGGCAAAACGCTTGGCCCCCCTCCTCCCAATGTTGATTTACTCAGATCCAATGGGTTTTGTTCTGGGAAGATAAACAGGGGATAATATAAGGCAAGCCCAGAACCTGATCGAAACGACCACTATGGCCCATGGAAAGGTAGCTCTTTTAGCCCTAGATGCCACTAAGGCATTCGATAAGGTGGACTGGGCCTTTATGCACTTGACTGTAGGAGCTTTTCGCTTTGGACACTGGTTTAGGAAAATGATTGCAGCCAATTACACCTCCCCGAACACCGTGCTCCAGGTTAACTGAGAACAATCATCCCCGATCCCCCTCACTTGTGGAACATGTCAAGGCTGTCCCCTTTCCCCCCTTCTGTTTGCCTTAATTATGGAACCACTGGCACAACGCATATGTAACGATAATGCAATCCAAGGGGTTAGGTTGCAGGAGTCCTCACACAAGGCATCGCTGTATGCCAACAATGTTTTACTTTTCATTACTAATATTCGACCTTCCATGCAAGCAGCCCTTCAAGAACTCCAAGCTTTTGGGCAAGAAACGGGATTCGAGATAAATTATGGGAAGTCGGTAGCAATGGGGCTGTGGCTCGCTCCACAGGAAATCTCGTCTCCCCAAGCCCTCTGTCCTGTCCGTTGAGTTACTTCTTCCATTGACTATTTGGGGGTTCGGCTCACGTCTTCTCCAAAAGACCTTTTTGTGGCTGGCTTCCCCCCTCATTAGATTATTAGCAAGGGACCTTGTAAAATGGGCAAGCCAGGAGATTTCATTGATGGGCCGAATCACAGCAGTTAAAATGAACTTACTTCCTCACTTCCTCTATCTCTGTTCATCCTTCCCGGTGGAAATCCCCAAAAACGTACTGGACCGCCTTTAACGTAAAGTCCTGAGTTTAATCTGGCGGGGTAAAAAGTCAAGGATTCCTAAAAGAGTCATGATGGGTGGTTCCCGGCTGGGGGGGTTAGGTGTGCCTGACTTGCGTAAATATGCAGAGGCGGCACAAATATCACACCTGACGTCTTGGATATTACCCCAACTCCCGTACCCTTCCACCCACTGAGATGGGCTGAGATTGAACAATCCAAACTCGCACTTCCCCTCCGCTTTCTACCCTTTATCCCTCACGCTGCACGTAAGCACTGGCAGGACCTGTCTCATCGTCGAAGGTCTCGCTGAAATTGTGGGATAAGGCGGTAAGACGGAAAAAAGATCCCCAGATGCCAGTGCCCATCTATGGGGAGTGTGAGGGGCTCATTCTTTTTTCTTTGCCCTTTTGCTTTATTGCTCACTATGCAGGCGCACATTGGACAATCTAAGACGCATGCTACGTTTCCTACCTAATGAACAAAATGCTTTGTATTTCTTGATTTGTCCTCCTTGTTCCAACAGTTTAATTTAAAAAAGTTTGAAAAATAAATCCTAATTCAGAACAATGGGAAAAACCCCTACACTATCAAAGTATGAGAAAAGATAGCACAGGGGATTTTGGCAGAGACCCCATTCCTCAACATTGTGGATAAGACTCAAGCCAATAATGTGCGTCTTGAGGCCTATGGGCAATGTGGCGTGTTTTAAGAATTGAAATAAATAAATAAATAAGACTGAAAGAGGTGAGAAAGGGTTTGGAGAGGCGAATGAAGAATGTATACGATTAGCTGAGGTGTTGAAACACAATGCACAGAGTGATGAACCCAATATTATTCCTGATCTAGTGTTTGCCCAATGCACCAACCCTATGTTCTCTGAGGACTTCCTACATACCATCTTAAGAGGAAGAGAAGTGGAAGAAAGAGGGACCATTCTTCTGTATTAAAGACTGGTTTTCCTGTATCAAGGTGACAATAGCCCAGGAGGTTCAACACCATCCCAGATTGTAGTCCCCAAAGCTCATCAGAGGATGGTATTGGAGATTGCCCACTCCCATCGGACGGGCAGACACTTGGGAACGGCCAAGACATAAGGACAGGTGATAAACAGATTCTATCGGCGTGCTATATGCACCGACGTAAAGAACTTTGTTCTAACCTGTGCCTTGTCAGAAAACCAGTACTCATACATCACCCCATCTCCAATCCAACCTTTACCCATCATTGACGTCCCTTTTTCTTACATTGTTATGGATATTTTGGGATAAATCGGTATATCCTTGTAATTTAAGACAATGCTACAAGATATCTCAAGGCCTTCCTCTTAAGAAATCACATCCCAACAGATATTAAAAATATCTGATACCATTCTCTTCTTGCGTTGGGTTCTGTCAGGAGATCCTTATGGACCAAGTAACTACCTTTATGAGTGAGTTAATGGCTGAAACAAAACAGATTCTTCAAATTAATGACTGATGGCTTGGTTAAGCATTTTAACAAGACATTAAGGAGTGTCCTGAGAAGGTTGGCAGAAGCCGATGGGAGAAATTGGGACATCATGATACCCTGGGGCCCTCTTCGCTACTCGTAAGACCCCCCCACCCCTAATCCTCCTGAGGTTTCTTACCCTTTGAACTCTTACATGGTCGGGAACCCTGAGATGTGTTAATACATGTTAAGGGAGATGTGGGAAGAAGCTTTAGTACCACTATCGCAGACCGCCCAAAGTCTGAAAGAACACATGGCCACGGTATGAGCTACAGTTATTTCCCATCTACTGAAAGCTCAAGAACAGCAAAAATCCCTCCATGATAAGAAAGCTACACTCGGCTCATTCTCCATTGGGCAAAATGTCCTTGTCTTGCTACCAACCTCTGAGAATAAAATGCTATCTAAATGGTATGGGCTCTATGATATATTGTAGCAAACGGGTCCCTATAATTACCAGGTTTCTGAACCAGACAGGTGAACGAAAACTCAAATATATCATATTAACCTCCTAAAAGAATGGAGAGAGGACCCAGTTCAATCTAAATCGGTAGTAATGGCTAGTTTCTCAACAGAAGATCCAGGTGAGAACAGCTCAATTTCAAGCGATCTTTCTCAAAGCTAGAAACAGGATCTTCAAGAACTGATATGATATGGCATTTATAACGCGCCTATACACAAGTGTTTCAAGGCGCGATGCGGTAAGGGAGGGGGAACACAGGGAGGACAGACAGCGATCCTATTAGGCCAGGTATCATTCAGATTGCGCAAGTGCATGGGAAGGGGGAAGGTGGAAAGTGCAGGGGGCGGGGAGGAGGAGGAGGACAGTGCATTCCATGGAAAAGAAAATACAATAAGTAAAGGTATCGGCCAGCAAGTGCCAAGTGCAAAGGTAAGTGCAGAATCAGGTGTCAAGTGCTGGTAGTGGGACTGTAGGGATACAGAAACAGTCTCCAAGTGCAGGGGTTGCCAGGCAGGCAGAGCAGGTGATTATGACTGGCAGGGGAGGGACCTGGGCCCGAGATCAGACGGTGGCCAGGTAGCCAGTGCAGTTCAAGATTCAGCAGGAGGTCAGCAGGGGAGAGGAGGAGAGAAAGCCGAAGCAAAGAGAAAGGTTTTGAGGTGCTTCTGGAACCAAGATAGTTCTCCTCAAGTTTCAGAGAGGCAGGGAGGCTGTTCCAGAGGGAAAGAGATCTACTACCAACTCGCTGCTTGAAGAAGCGACTGACCCTGAAGGAGTTGGAGGCGGTTGAGCAAAGAGTTCGAGAAGGAAGATATTTGGGAAGAGAGAGTTGAAGGTATTGGGGCCCCAGGCCTCAGAAGGCCTTGTGGTCAACGCAGAGAGTTTTGAACTTAATCCTCGCAGCCACTGTAAGCCAGTGCAGAGATTTCAGTCATGGAGAGATACGATCCCTGGGCTTGAGGCCAAGGACAAGTCTCGCAGTCCTGTTCTGGATGAGTTGCAGAGGGTGGAGAGTAGAAGCAGGCAGATTTAGAAAGAGGCTGTTGCAATAGTCCAGCCTAGAGAGAACGAGAGATCTGGAGACAGTGAGCTTCTGGGGGGAAAAGAGGAAAGGAAGAATACCTCTGAGGAGGTGCAGCTGGTAGTGTGACTTCTTAGAGACGTCAGAGATGTGTGGAGTGAAGGAGAGTATGGAGTCAAAGATGACCCGATGTTTTTTGCCTCGCAGGTGGGGGCTGGAAGAGGGCCAAGGGAGGCCGGCCAGAGAGCGACGGGAAAGGTGGTAGTAGGTGTGCCGACGAGGAGAATCTCAGTCTTGAAACAATTTTCAGACGGCTTCTTTAACGAGCCAGGAAGGGCAAAGGGGGTATTTTGTTCTATTCGAACTCCCTCAGCAAAGGTGGTCAATCCGGAAACCTCATAGAATCCCAGAGGCTCAAAGAGATGTGATCATACAAGAACTAGAGAAAATCTTAGCTTCTGACATTATCAAACCTTCTCAAAGTCCCTGTTTGCAAAGCCTGATAACACCGGGAGGTTTTGTATAGACTTACGAAAGGTAAACACCTTTTCACAATTTGACAATTATCCCATGCCACGGATCGACGATTTATTTGATCGCTTGGGTTTGCTGTCTACCTTTCCACAATCGAATTAACCAAAGGCTATTGGCAGGTCCTAATAAACCCTGAAGATAAAGTGTATGTCATATTGTGGTGTGGAAAAAGAATCTCCACTATTTACTGAACACTGACATTAAGTACATCCCTCCCCCTTTAATAACACTGAAACAATAAGTACTGGGACTTATAAACCTTCCCCCCTTTTATAACACTGAGACAAGGAAGAGGGATGGAGAGATGACGATCACTAGAAACGGCAAGCCAATGCCGCATTCTAGCCATTGGAAGATGTTAACAGGTGCCGGGACATTCAAATATGAAACACCTGAACAAAACGGGAGGATCAGCCCTGGCTGGGACACAGGACGAAGGCTAGCTGCAAACCGGCGCGAAGAAGCCTTCCAAGGAAGAAAGGCAGAAGAGTGTTGGCCGCACTGCCATCCCGTAGCTGCCGAGCGAAGGAGAAGATCAGGCGGGAACCGAGAAGCCAACGAGATGCGCTCCAAGGCAGCAGGCAGACAGCAGCGGAAACAATGAGACGCAAGGGACTCCCAAGCTGCTGGAAAAGACCAGTCAGCCCAGAGAAGGCGATTATGATACTGGGGCGCTTCAGGGCGCCACAGGACAGAGAACTCTTTTTGCTTTAGTCATCCTGACCGAGACATTCCTTAGTTTTGTTGAAGTAGGGAATCCCCTTTTAGAGTCGGCGATAGGTTGGATTTCCCCAACCCCTGTTTCTTTAGATGATAAAAGTCTTTGATAAACCCCAGAAAATGCCACTGTGTCCGAATCTTATTCTTGATCCCTTACACATCACACTAATACAAGAAATTGTCCCTGTAGAATAAAAGACATGCATTTTGTACTTACATTTATAAAACTGACGTTCAACTCTTTAGCTGTGTACCCTCGTTGGAGGTTGCGACGGGCATAAACGTCATAATCTCGGACGATTCTAGTGATAATGTCAGATGTAGAGATACCCTCTGTTCGCTGTGTCGGGACAAACATTCCTGGTAAAGAAAAAAATTAGATACTTGAACAAAAGCAGGATATTGCTTCTAAATGTACAGATCAGACTTATTTGAAAGTGGTGCGAGCCCAAATAATCAAATAATAGCACTATTCAAGTAAATTAAATATAAATGTCAGGATCTCTTTTTATTGACTCACAAAGCTCTGTCACAAAAACTATGTAGTAGTAGATAAATAGTATCAAAACACAGCATGCTTTTTTACTGCCACAATTTAAACTTCTCAGGCTCATCAGAAGTATAGTGTTGTGGTGGTGTGGTTAATGGGAGCGCAAAAGCCTCCATTGGACTATAGGTCACAGCATTGTACAAAGATATATTACCCAAGTACAGCCAAGCTTGCTATCTGGCAAAAAGCAAGCAATACATTTAATTTATTTATTTGTTTGTACATTTATAGCAGCACACAAAGCGTCTGGGCATCTAGGTGCTACTTACAACAAGAGCAGTAGTCCGGGGCCTCAGGGGCCGGTCAGTTAAACAACAAAGTTTTTTCTTTTTTTTAAACCTTTATTTAACTTTTGCACAGAATTACCACATCACATTTCTTACAGTTATATCACATATAACTCCAGATTACAGCAGCATACTTGTTCAGGCGTTTTACATACATGCATTATAACTGTTCTTCTTGGCTGTCTTCCCCTTCACTCTTATTGAGCAGGTATTGCTTGAATCTTAACCTGATATCTTTCGGGCGGCTCGTTGGAGGTAATAGGCTAGAATAAACTTCTTCATTATCATTCGCCCAGGTCTTATCACTCATCCACTCTTCCATGGTGGTGGTCCCCTGCTTTTCAGCGTAGCAATATTGCACGCTTAGCCAGCTACAGGCCCAGATTTAGGAGTCTGCGCCGAAGTGGGTTTATCTTACCTACATAGCCCAATAACCATGACTCCTGTCCCCATGCAATGGGCAGGTCTGCCATCTCCTCCAACACTTTACATACACTGGCCCGATACTCGGTGAGCGCTCTACAAGACCACATCATACGAAGTATATCTGCCTCATCGTTCCCACATCTGGGACACTTCCCTTCTGTTATGACATACATATTCTTAAGTCGGGCTGAGGTGAGGTGCACTCTGTTCACTATCTTGAAGTGCATTAGTCGGTACTTGAAGTTGTAGGATTTGTGCTTTGTTAGTCTGCATACCTGCATCCAGTGCGTGTCCATGAGAGTGATCCCCAAGTCCCTCTCCCACTCATCTTTAATATCCGGTGCATAAACCTTCCTAGCTGACAGTGTGAGCTTGTACAGTATTGAGGCTGTCTTCTGCGTTGTGCTCGGAGAGAGTACGTACCTCAGACTCGGATGTGAGGGTAGCTCCCGGGGGAACTGACAGTGCCAAGCGCAATCTTAGGTACTGTAGTTTATGTAATGGTGTGTCGCTGATAGATATCTTTATGTCATCCCAGCTAATGAACTGGCCATCGCAGAATAGCTCTCTGAAGTGAAATATGCCACTGCCCTGCCAGTGCATGGCTAGTTCCGCATCCTGCGATGGGGGCAGGTATGGCGCATCCCAAACAGGCATGTCCAACCTGTACATTGTGGTGTCCCTGGGATGACCGATTAATCTGTTCCATGCCCGTTGAATTACCAGGGCATGGTCCATTTGATTATCGCTCCTTGACTTCCCTTCGGCTAGCTCGTGTAGGAGGCTTGCCATATCTCTCCCCTATGTCTCCATTGACACAAGAGACGCGCCCGGTCCCCCCTCCACCCAGTACACCAAATAGTAAGCTTGGGCAGCTAGGAAATAAAGTTTGAAGTCGGAAGCCGCCAGCCCACCCCAGTCATATGGCATTGTTAGATGCTTCCAGCTTGGTCGCGCCTGTCCATTCCATTAAAACTTTGAGCATGCCCCCTGTAGTAGGGAAAGGAAGGTTCTTCCCAGCCACAATGGTACTGTGCTAAACAAATAGAACAATTTAGGGAGTATAATCATTTTAACTAACGCTAATCGGTCCATTAGAGAGATAGGGAGATGGTTTGAGCGGTAGATCTTGGCGCAAAGAGCATCCGCTAGATCGTCGTAGTTGAGGGAGCGCACCAGCTGAGGTGTGCCTGCTATTTCAACATCTAGGTATTTCACCCTTTGGGATGCCCATTTAAGCCCTTACAGGTCGCTTGGTTCAGCCGTTACGTCCATCACCGGAAATATCTCAGACTTGTTAGTGTTCAATCTGAGTCCCAAATATTCCCCAAATTCACGTACACCGTCAGCCAGCGGTTTTATCACCAATGCGAATAGCAACAGGGATAACGGGTACCCTTGCCTTGTACCCCACACTAGTTCTAGGAGTGACAATAGCGTCCTGTTGACACACAACCTTGCATACGGTTGTGTATAAGAATGCGGATCCATTTGATGAAATTGGGGCCGAATACATAGTTTGTGAACACTCTGAATAAGAAGGGCCAGTACACAGTGTCAAAAGCTTTTTGCATATCTAAGGCAATTGCAGCTCCGATAGCATCTCTTGGAATTCTTGCTAGTATATTATAGCACCTCCTTATGTTAGATGCCGTGAATCTGCCCTGGTCCTCATTCACCATATACGGCATCAGTGGGTTCAGTCGGGTGGCCAGTATCTTTGCAAATATCTTTGCATCAGTATTTATGAGGGACAATGGGTTATATGATCCACAGTCCTCCGGGGGTTTTCACGGTTTCAGTAGTAGAGTAATGACCGCCTCACGCATTGTGTCCGGTAGCTTGCCAGTTTCCAATGCTTCAGTCCACATTAAGAGGAGGTGAGGAGCAAGTACATCCATAAATTCCCTATAAAACTCTGCACCCAACCCATCTGAACCCAGAGCCTTCCCACTCGGAAGATTCTTGATAGCTTCTTTTATTTCATGTAGCATTATCGGCGTATCTAGGACGTCGCAAGCTTCCCCAGACAGGAGCGTTGTGGATATTTTGTCTAGGTAACTATCAATCTCATTGTCTGTGGGCACGCTTTGAGGGGAGTATAATTTAGCATACAAGTCATAAAACACCCCGCTGATCTGCTCTTGTTTTGAGACCACCACCCCATCACTCCTGGCAATGCACAGTATGTTAGTGCTTCCTTTCTCGCTATGCACCATTTGTGCCAGAAGCCTACCCAGCCTTTCCTGTTCTCCGTACCCTTGTGCGGCTGCTGGTCGGTCGAAATAGCACCGCTCTCTGAGTGCCGCCGCCCCAAATTCATCTAATTGTGTTTTAATGTCAGCGCTAGTTTATGCTGTGGGGTTAGTCGCATATTTGGATTGCAGACTGGCCAGGGATTCTTCCCTCCTCCTGAGTTCCCCCGAATGTCGTGAAGCACTGCTAGCTCAATGGACATTGTGTTACCCGGATATAGACGTTGAACGCTTGCCATAGGACCGCCTGCTGAGTTACAGATCCCTCGCTATTCTCAATAAAGTCTGTAACATGTTGTGACAGGCTTATTCTAAACACGGGATCAAGCAGTGCTACTGCTTTGAAACACCAAGGTGCTTTCTGTGGTGCTACCTCTGGGATATATAACTACAAAGACACCAGGGAATGATCTAAGAGTGTTCTGGGCAGTATCTTTGTTTCCGTCACTCAGCCCACAACCCTTTGGGATATCAGCCAGAAATCTATCCTAGAGTGCATGCCGTGGACCGATAAATAAAAGGTATAGGCCATTTGTGTACCATGTAATGAGCAGCAGGGGTCTTTCAATCCCAGTGCAGTACTATGGGTGACTATTGTGCGTGCTGTTCCAGTAAGGGATCTGGGTGTGATCGATGTTCTGTCCAGGTCTACGTATAATATGGTATTAAAGTCCCCTCCACATATGACTTGGGCTGTTGAGTATTTTGCGCATTTCCGAAAGACCTCTGCATAGTACTCTGGGTCGTCTATGTTGGGACCATATATTAATCTAGAGTACTTCAACGCTGCCTAGTTTCACATGCACAACCACATATCTACCACATGGGTCACTCTCTGCCATGTATATTGTAAACGGTAGGGATCTATGAATCAGGATCATGACTTCTCGGGCCCTTGTAGAATAGGAGGTGTAGAAACGGTGCTCCCCCCCCACCCAGGGGCAAACTTGCATGCCTGCTGGTCTAATGAGTGTGTTTCTTTCAGGAATAATATCCGGGCACTTTGTGTGTTTACATATGCCATTACTTTCTTCATCTTCACAGGCATTCCAAGGCCCCTTACATTCCAGTTAAGCAACTTTATCCCTGTGAGCCACTTATCAGCCATCCTCTCTCATACATTCTCGTAACGCCTTCGCATTCCTTCGTATTCTACCAGCATTGCAGTAACCTGTTGCAGTCAATCTGTGCATTTTTATAACTTTTTCTCCCCAACTCCCCTTCTCTGCCCCTCCCCCTCCCTCATAGTTCCCCGAACTTCAACTATGCATATCCCTTTGCCCTCTACCTTTACCCCAACCCTCCCCCTTTTGATTAAACTATGCACACGCATGCGGTGCCACCGCTGCGGCGGCAGCCAGTGTCTCGTGCATAACTTCAATGCTTTGGGCCTCATTACACGGACGGCGGTAAGGGTTAACGGTCACTGTTAATGGTACCGGTGACCGTTAACCCTTACCGCCTTACTATGAGGTCCCTTTGCGGGTTGGAGACTTTAAAGCCTGCTTTTTGCAGGCGTTAAAAACCAACCCGCAAAGGGACCAGGGAGCTAATTACGGTACCGCAATTTGCGGTGCCGTAATTAGCACCTTCCCCATTCCCATTATGCCCTATGGGGCAAAAATGGGAATGGGGAAGGGCAATGGGGGAAGGAGGAATTACCGCCCCACCAACCTTGGAATAGGGCAGTAATTCCCCTTTCCTCCAAGGCGGTGCCGGTATTTTACCGGCATGGTCCAAGGTGCTAATAGCACCTTGGTCCACCGCCGTCTGTGTAATGAGGCCCTTTGTCTGGTCTGAGTTCTTAACTTCACACAGTAACGTTACCAACACACATATTGAATTATTTCGGTCTGCAGGGCATTTGCAGTCTATACCCGGTCCCCATATCTGCCGGCGGCACTACTTGTCAGCAAGTGTCGCCTCCTTAAATGAAAACTCCCAGAGTGTTCCAAGGGGTCACAGGGTTGTGGTTCCATTACGGGAGCTACTCTGCCCACACCTCTTTCCGCGTTATATGTCCTGCTTCCCACTCCCTTCCCCCGTTGTATGCTGCGGGCTAGCCTCGAGGATCAGCGTCGCCTCCATTTATCATTCACAAAGTCACATTTGCCGATCACTGTATAATGGTGATGGCCTACTTACACAGCGGGTTTAACGTCCACTCTTGCGGGGTGGCTCACCTCACAGTCAATCTTCGTCTACTTTGGGTGATTGCTTATTGGGCAGGGGGGTTTTAGCCTCTACGAAGCTAGCAGCGTCATCCGGGAAAGTGAAGAAGTATGTTTTATTTTTATATTGCAGGCACAACCTGGCCGGATACAGCATCACGTACGATATCTTGTGGTCTCTCCGCTTCTTCACTCCAGTGAATGTTCGCCGTTTCTGCTGAACTGCCAGGGTGTAGTCAGGGCAAATTCGGATCACCCTGGACCCCATCCTTAGTTCTTGCTTGTCTCTTGCTGCTCTTAATACCATGTCCATGTTTCTGTAGTTCATGAGCCATACTATGGTCGGCCTAGGGAAGGCACCTGGCTTAGGTCGTGCAGTTAAGGATCTGTGTGCTCGTTCAACCACAAACATTGTCGACCATCCTGGGTCACCAAGCAATTCTTTTAACAGCTCTTCAACTGCCAATTCCATTGATCCCTTCAAGGCGTCCTGGGGCACCCCTATAATGCGGATATTGGTACGTCGAGATTTCACCTCTAGATCCTCGCACTTCTATTTGACAATGCCCAAGTCTTTCGCCATGCTTGTCACTGTGTTCTGCAGAGCCTCTATCGCATCCTCCGCCATGCCGATCTGCGTTTCTGTCTCTGTGACACGTTGGGTTGCTTTTTCCAGCTGGGCGCGGATAGTTGTGACATTGATATTGATACCATCGAGCTTGTCATTTATGGATGCAAATCCTTGTTACATCGAGGTACAGATGCTCTGCAGGTCCATGGTGGCTGACATCGATGTTGATGATTCTGGGCCGTCAGTTCCTTAGTTTCCTGTGCTGTTCGATTTGGCGGCCGGTTTGGCGAATTTATCCATAGCTCCATTTTTCTTTCAGAGGCCGCCCCTTCAGGCATTTTGTTGGGCTCTGGACTCCCACTCCATATGGTATTTTACTTGTGGTATGACATGTGGTAGTCCGAAATCGCCCCGATGGTACCGTCCCTGGGTGTGATCCCTTCTATGATGATATGGTGACAAGCCTGGTGAGTCAAGCGTGGATCTAGCATGTGGCGTTTGCCGCCTTTCTCTGGGTGGCTCCCCAGCGTCCTCAGTTTTGTTGCATGGAGGACCTCCTGTTATGTACTGGGGGTCAACCCCTTGACCTCCTTTCCAGTCTGCAGTGTTGGGTATGGCTCCCGGTCCAGTGCCTCCCCAGGTGACTTGTCTTCAAAGTGTAACTAAAAGCACTGCAGCGCAGTTGCTGTGTCGCTCCAGGCCTAGTCACGTCTGTCTGTGCCCGAGTGTCCGCCGCCTCCAGTAGTTGGTGCTGGACTATCTATGTTGTTGCTGGGTGTCCTACGGTGTGGGAGATAATCCTGCAATACAGTCTCTGTGGAGGGGAGCAGTACCTCGTACACACCGGGTGTGGTCCACCAGGGGTGAGGTGTTCGGATATGCGCTCATGGAAGCCAGTGGCACGCTGCCCGGTCTTCAAAAGTCCCCCTGCGGGTCAGCCTACGCTATGGATCATTCTCCTCCTGCTTAGGAGCCCCTGTTCCTGTGGCCTGTTTGCATACCACTGCATTTGGTAGCTCCCGCCCATGTCGGGCACCTTACGAAAGTTTGGGTCTTGCTGGTGGCACTATTGTTCAGAACGTTAGGGGAGCATTCACGGGCTGGGATCAGGATGTGGGGGTTCCCTCGCTCTTTCAGCCCTGGGAGCAGTGACTACATCCCGCTGCAAGTCTTCCAGCAGTCGTGTAAACAGAGCGGTTTGTCCCACTGTTTCCACTTTCCGTGCCCGCTGCATCTCCTCTGTTACGGCGTGCCCAGGGGGTCTTGCAGGGAGGCCGGCAAAAGTCAAATCACCATCCAGATGTGGTGTGGAGTACTGTTATGCTATCACAGGCCGCCTCTGTCTGCTGCCACACTTTGCCCAAAGCCTGGCGTCGGAAGGTGCGTGGAGCCCCTTTGGCCATGTCTCTGATGCCTGTTTCTCGCTCGCGTCATCCGAAGCTGATGTTTCCACATCGCGAGCAGGCTAGGAGCACCATCCTACACCTCTGCCGCCCTCCCGCGGCTGCTTATTGAGCCGTGGGGCCTGGAGCGGGTCAGGTGATCCGTCCGGGTTGATTATTCAATGTTCATCCACCAAGTCTTTGTTCACAGTTTATGTCTATGTTGCTCCCAGCAAGGGGTGTTCCCAAGAGCACGGCGTCCCACACCTAAAGGCTGCAGCAGGCCCAATTTTGACAAACAGCCGTATCTCTGGTGCTACCGGGCCGATTTGCACGGTTTTTGGGCTGGGTTCCCCAGTAACTTGGTACGCCTCTCTGTTCAGTGTGATGTAAAATTGGACTCTTTCCAGCCAGTTTATCACCCAGGACCCGGGCTCGCCACCGGAGCTCACGCAAGAGCTTGCATTCAGCTGCATGCACAACAGCGCCCCAAACAAAAAAGTTTTGAGATTCATTCTGAAAGCATTTTAGGAGGGTTCTACTCGAAGGTGCAAGGGTAGTTTGTTCCAGAGCACAGGTGCACGGACTGGGAAGCTGGCACCACCCGCTTTGGCCCGAATGAACTTTGGGGTGGCGAGTCGATGACTGTAGGCCTCTCTGGTGGGTCACTTTGAGGTGTGTTTTTTGATACTGGCCCTCAGATAGCAAGGGCCATTGTTTGCAATGCACCGGTGGGTGAGGGATAGGATTTTGAAGGTGATTCCGTCCTTTACTGGAAGCCAGAGGGCTGTTCTCCTGGCCTCTGAGATGTGTTCCCATTAAAAAATGTTCAAGGCAGCTCTTAAAGCATTGTTCTGGGTGGTTTGAAGCTTGCAGTGATTCTTTTCTGAGGTACCACAGAGTAAAGAGTTGCAGTAGTCTAATTCCGAACATATAAGTGCTTGTGCAACTTCTAGACGATTCGTAGTGAACAGGAAATGTTTACTAGTGTTAATTAGTTTACTCGCGTAGCTTGCGGTCGAGGCAGTGTGGTTGACTTGCTGAGAAATGGAGAGCGATGAGTCAAGGTAGACCCCAGAGTCTAAACAGATGGTGCTACTGTGATCTTGTAGCCATCAATGACGTAGGAAGTTTAAACCTTGGAGTGATTCCTCAGATGGGCAGGGGGGCCAACAATTAGCAGCTCCATCTTGTCATCGTTGAGGCAGAGATTGTGAGTTGCCATCCAGGTTTGAATGGTTTCGTAGATCTCATTGATCTTCAGGGAGTCTTTCAGGTAGTCGCCAGACAGTGGGATGAGAATTTGGGTATTGTCAGAGTAATTGGTATACGAGATAACCAGGGAGTCAAGGGTGTCGAACAGGGACTTGGTATAGACGTTGTAAAGGGTGGGAGAGACACAGGAGCCTTGGGGAACCCCACAGGAGTTGGGTGTGGGAATGGCGGTAGCCTTGCCTGCTAATACGCTGGAGGACCAGCAGGAGAGGAATGAAGTGATCCAATTAGTGGCCTCTGGAGAGAAATGGGAGGAGGATGTGAGCGCTTGGCAGATGATCTTCTGGTCCACGAGGTCAAAGGCTGCTGAGAGGCTGAGAGGTTGAGGAGGAGGAGCAGGGATAGGGAACCCTTGTCGTCAGCTGTTTTTCTAAGTCAAGGAGGGTTGTTTCTTTATCATGCTTATGGCGCAAACCTGAAAGATGGGCGCAAAGGATGTGGTAGTGTTCAAGGAAGCACTGATTTTGGAGGTACGCTACTCTGTCCAGGATGGGCCTTGGATGGCCCTGGTAGCTGGCCCTCCTTTTTGTGGGATCTGTGTACCGACCTTCTAGCTCGCGCTCCTCATTCTACCTGGTTTCCTACTAATTTTAGCATTTGCCCAGACTTACTAGTTTACTATTTCTGCACCTGCCTTCACTGGCCTACTCGTCAATGTTCGATT
Organism: Ambystoma mexicanum; assembly: GCF_040938575.1. Lineage (NCBI taxonomy): Eukaryota > Metazoa > Chordata > Amphibia > Caudata > Ambystomatidae > Ambystoma > Ambystoma mexicanum. The sequence goes on from NC_090939.1 coordinate 951,969,763, forward strand.
GCTGACAGCTCATGCGGTAAACTGCAGGGATTTCTTGATGAGTTCATGCCTGATTGAGACTGCATGACAGAAATGTGGCTGAATATGCACTCTGAGCCTATCATTGCCCAGTTCCTACCTGTTGAGTATGAGATTTTATGTTGCGACCCCCTCCGTCCCCCCGTGCTGGTGGAGGAGTTGCTGCCATTGTCAAATCCTGTTTTAATGCACAGGCTATATTCAGCTGGAGCATAACCTTATCCGCTAGTAACACCTGTTATGTTCTTCTGATCTATCGCCCCACTGGATACGATCTCAGATTCTGCGATAAATTTCCTGGGTTGGTGGCCTCATATTTATATTTTAACCTGCTGGTTATGGGAGACGTTAATCTCCCTATTAATAAAAGCTTGAAGTGTTTGGCCAAACAATTTCTGGCCTCCATGCTGGACTTGGGCTTCTCCCAGCTGGTTTCGGCTCCCACCCATCAATTGGGGAACACTTTTGATTGAATTTTTGCTTTACCGGCTACCTTGTCTATTTTCCCGTCACTTCCCATTACTTGGTCTAACCAGTGGTTAGTTCCTTTTTCTCTTAAGACAGCGCCTGTTTCCACGCCATGCTCGCAACCGTTTACCTTGAAACAAGGCTGGCACATCATCTCCTCGTTCAGCCTCTCCTCTCGGATTATTGAAGACTGTAGACTTGCTTCTCAATGTTCTTTGACGACCTTGTCGCAGTCATTTATATCAGCGGCTGATGCTTTGGCGCCCCATAAACGCTGTTGTGTTAAGTCCCGGCAGTCTGAGCCCTGGTATATGGTTGGTCTAAAAAATGTGCGACTGCATCGTAGACAGGCTGAAAGGAAATGGCATATAGCTTATTTACCTGATGACCGTACTGCTCTTCGTCGGGTCACTCTTGGGGGTTCCATGTGTTAAAATTGCAGCAACAATGGCAGTTTACACATAAAATAGCGGAAAAAGGCTGTGGTTTTGCGGCCGCAATCCATGTAAAGGATGAAGGGGACACCCCCGTAATACCCAGGCCCATTATACCATTTAAGGGGAGCGTGCGACACCCATGCAACCCCTGTTCCCCTTAATTGGTATAATGGGGTACAGCTTTACCGGGTCACACCACATTTTTGCCACAGTTTTTTGTAAAGGCGACATTTTTGCCGCGAATATATTACTGCATACCCTCTTGAGTATCACAAAGCGGTTAGAGCCGCAAACCATTTGTACTATAGCTCTAGTATTGAGCAGGCCATTAACAGGCCGGAGCCTTATTTGCGACAGTTCAATCTCTGTCTGCACCCACTAAGTCGCAGCCTGACATTCCCTCCTCACAGGAACTCTGTGATTCGCTCTTGCAGATTTTGGTGAGAGAATTGCTATTATTCGCAAAGGGATTGACTCTTCCTGTATCCCTGAGGTTTTGTCCGGTTTATCTCCCTCTCATTCTGATTCGACTACCACCTTGAGTGCTCAATGGTCATCCTTTCCAGTTTTTTCTGAACAGGAGGTGCTGGATACTCTTAATGGGCTGGAATCAGCCTCTTCTAATGATGCCAATCCACTATCTCTGTTAAAGCTTATTGCCAAGGATATTATTTCTCAGCTCTCTGAGGCAGTTAATAATTCCTTTCATTCTGGGATCATTCCTGATAAGCTCAAGCATGCCTTTGTCATCCCTCTGCTTAAAAGGTCTGGCCTTGATCACGCAGTTTTATCTAATTTTCGGCCTATTTCTCTTCTACCCTGCCTTATGAAACTTCTTGAATCTTTGGTGTCCCCACTTCTTAGTGGCTTTTTAGAATCCTCTGGCTCGCTGGACCCTTTTTAAACAGGCTTCCGCCCATACCGGAGAGCCGAGTCTGCTTTGGTCTCTGTGGTGGACGATCTGACTTGTTTGGTTGATCGGGTTGGGTGGGGGCCCTGATCTTGTTAGATCTGTCAGCTGCGTTTAATACAATCAACCACCCTACCCTGATCTCCTGGCTCACCTCAATAGGCTTCTCTGGCCAAGTGTTAGCTTGGTTTACTTCCTTCTTGACTGGGCGCTCTCAATCTGTCTCCTTACCTCCTTTCTGCTGTAAGTTGATTTCTCTGCTCTGTGGTGTCCCCTGGGGTTCTTCACTTTCTCCGACTTTGTTTAATCTTTGTATCCTCAGTCAAAGACCTTGGGGTGAAAATTGCGGCTTCGCTATCTATGACCGATCAAATCTCCTCTGTCTGTCAAAAAGCCCCCTACAAACTCTGGACACTGAGAAAATGCTTGCCCTTTATCCCCCAGAAGTTCCATGCTCCAGTGGTCTCTTCATTAGTCATTTCCAACACAGACTACTGCAATGCTCTCTATCTTGCCCTTCCTGGGCATTTCCTTCGGCGCCTTCATCTATTGCAGAACTCAGCAACGAGAGCCATTTTCCACCCCCCTTTTGGAGCCCATATATCCCCTCCTGCACCAATTACAGCGGATTAAATTCAAGTCTTTGTGCCTGGTCCACAAGGCTCTACACAGGGTGGGTGCAGAATTTTTCCAGGCCAAGTTCGGTTTTTATAAACCGTCCAGGTCACTACGCTCCCAAGCCTTGAGGACTATTCAGCCCCCCAGGGTTAGGTTTGCCCACCTAGGCGGCCGGGCCTTTTCAGTAACGGCTACTAAGGCTTGGAATGCTCTTCCTTTTGCCTTGGTAACATCGAGGCTCACTTTCCGTTTCGGAGGGCTCTGAAGACTTTCTTCTTTTAATTTTTGGTTGTACTCCTTGGTTTAACCGTGTCCCGTCTGTTCTGGCGCCAAGATGCCTTTGGGCTTATGTTGCGCTTTACAAATGTTTTTAAGATAAGAGGAGAAAAGGGACGGTGGTGATGGGGTGGTAGTAAGTTTGGATGGCGGGATTGAAGGTGGGTTTTTTCAGTAACAGTGCGATCCAGGACTCTTTGAATGAGAGGAGGACAGAGCAGGATGTAAAGGATGTGTTGATAATAGTGGCTATCAACAGGAGTAGGGGCTGGATATAATCTTTGACCAGCCAGGCTGCGAGGGCGTCACCCTTATAGCGGGAGGGTTTAAGGCCAGAGATAATGTTGACGAGGAAGGTCAGGTTGGTGGGCTGGAAATTAAAAGATGGGATGTCAATCTGGGTAGGTCCCGGCTGGAAGAATGCTGTGGGGATGGAGGCTCGTTTGGTGAGAATTCTAGATTGAAGTAGTGTGATTTTGCCTGTGAGGGTTTCTTGAATCTTGTTGCACCAGTGGTTGTCTTTGACAATGGCGTCTAGGGGGACAGGAGAGTTTCAAGTTCACAGAGAATGGGGAAGAGTTCTCGGGCACTTGATGCAGCGTTGGCAATTCTGGTGTAAATTTAAGCTTTGGAGGTGAGGATCAGCTGTTTCTAAGGTTGTGAGAGTGAAGAGAGATGGTTCTTCTTTGAGGGAGTAGGGGATTTCAGCCAGATTGCTTCTGCTGTGCGTTTGGCTGCTCCTGCGGTACGTAATTCTGGGGTAAACCAGGAATTTTGATTAGTAGGATTAGAACGCTTCTTGGCTTTGAGGGGGGCAAGGGTGTTGGCAGCATTGTGGAGCAAGGTGGTGTAGTGATCGACAAGAGCAGAGGGGTCAGATGTGGCAGGAAATGGTGTGTTGAGGAGGGGAATGATGTTGGAGCTCATAACGTTGTGAGAGCTGTGGGACATAGTAATTTAGTTATTTATTTATTCACATTTTTAAAGCGCCCATCAGCCCGAGAGCATCGTGGCGCTGTTACAGATAATCTTGCTTGTTCCAGAAGGAGGCAAGCATATTATTTACAAAGAATTTGCATCTAGTTACAGTTTAGGTTTTCAGCTTAGGCATTACAAGGAATTTGCATTTGATATCATCTTAGAGTAAGTAAATATATTGTGCTAGCAGGGTGTATGGCCGTCGAAGGCTGGAGGCCAATGTATTGTGAGGCTATGTGAACAAGGTGGTTTTAAGGGACTTGGGAAAGGAGTATAGAGAGGGTTCTACTCTGAGCGCGTTAGGTGAAGCATTCCAGAGTTTGGGCGCTAAGTAGGGGAAGCCTATGCCACCTGCTTTCAAGCTCTTTTTATGGGGGGTGACCCAGAGTTGATTATCGTGCTGGCTTCTTTTAGGGCGGGCAGAGATGTTCTTAGTTATAGTTTCTGATAGATATGACGGTCCTGAGAGATTGATACATTTGTGGGTAAGGGTGAGTATTTTGAAGTCGATCCTTTCCTTGACTGGGAGCCAATGGGCGTCCAGTCTGGCCCGAGTTATGTGTTCATTTTTGGGTTTGTGTAGGGCTGTGCGGAGCACGTTGTTTGTACTATATGGAGCCTGTTGATGTTTTTAGTGGAGGTGCCTGCAAGAAGGGCATTGCAATAGTCAAGTCTGGCACCTATTGTAGCTCTGGCGATGGAGAGGCAGTTTTGGGTGGTGAGAAAGGGTTTAATAGCGTATACGAGTTTGGTGGTGGGGCCGATGCATATGAGATGGCGCTGACCTGTCTTGTCATCGAGAGCGGTGAGTCTAAGTAGACTCCAAAGATCTTGACTGCTGCAGAAACTGATATGTTGGTGTTGTCAATGGTGAAGTGGGTGTATTTTTGGTTAAGTCTGGATAGAATTTCCTTGGGGCCTAGGATAAGGATCTCGGTTTTGTCCCCATTTAAGCAGAGACCATTGATAGCCATCCAGGCTTGAATAGTGGCATATATCTTGAGAAGAGCTTCTGTGTCTTGGTTGTATTCACCAGTTAGGGCGAGGAGGATTTGGGTATCGTCTGCATAATTCATGTATGTTATGCCGAGCGCATCCAACATGTCGAAGAATGGTTTGGTGAAGAGGTTGTAGAGAGTAGGTGCGGTGCAGGAGCCTTGTGGGACTCCACAGTCGATGGTGGTGGGGGCTGCGTTGGCCTGGTCAGAGTACACTTTCATGACCCTTCAGGAGGTGGCTTCATTAGAGAAGTGGGCTGCGTTTAAAAGATGGGAGGTCAGGATTTCATGGTCGACGAGGTCAGACACGGCCGAGAGATCGAGGAGGAGCAGGAAGGCGAATTTGCCATTATCCATTATTTTGGTGATTTGATTCTTAAGATCTAGGGGGGGCAGTTTCTGTGCCAAGGCCCTTGCGGAAGCCTGATTGTCTTCTGCATAGGATGGCGTTGGAATCCTGGTAGTGTAAGATTTGGTTGTGGGCGGCTTTGTCTGGGATTTTTACGAGAAATGGGACGGTAGCGATGGGGCGGTAGTTGTTGGGGCATGCTGGTCATGGGTGGTCTTTTTTATGAGTAGGCGAACCTAGGCTTCTTTTAGGCTTTGTGGAACAATTCCAGAGGAGAATGACGCATTGATGAATGCTGTGATGGTGGGGATCAAGGAGTCTGCGCATTCTTTGACGATGGTCGGGGGACAGATGTCCCCTTTGCATGTGGAAGGTTTAATGTGTTTAAAGATGTCCGTGACTTCCGACTCAGAGACTTCCCTAAAGACGAAGAGTAGTATTTGAATGTGATGAGTGTTAGGGGAGGGTGGGGGTGGGCTATCCTGTTTGGGCATGGCTTTGCGCTGTGTTAGTATTTTTTCTTGGAGCATCTTAACTTTGTTAATTAATGCGGCTTGGATGCCTGAGCACCAGGCTTCGTTCTTGGTGATTTCGTCAGGGCTCGTGGTAGGGGAGATGAGGTCTTTGAAGATTGGGAATATTTCTTTTAATTTGGAGTTGGCTTTGGTAATTCTCTGGTTGAATGATTCTGATTTAGCTAGGAATATGGCTATTTGTAAGAGGATGAGATATCTTTGAATTATTTGAGAGTGGACTGATTAGGCGAGGACTGCCAATTGGCTAAAGCTCTGCGTTTATCGATGGGTAACAAAGATAATTCTTCCGTGAACCATGAGTTAGTGTGCATAGATTTCTTTTCTTTTTTGTCTTCTGGGGGAGCTATGGACACAATGGCTTGGGTAAGGGCATGGGTATAGGTGTTGGCCAGTGAAATGGGGTTGTTGGTAAATGGAGGATTAAGTTCAGGAATGTCAAGGAGCGGTGCTAAGTTAATTTTAGTAAGTTTTTTAGAACTTCTGACTTTGGCGGGTGGGGCATATGAGAGTTGCTTGAGAGTAGGAGTGGTAGGGATAGAGAAGAGGATACAGTGGTGGTCTGTCCATTAGAGGGCAGAGATATTGGTAATGGATGTGGAGCAATTCTGGTCTGCAATCCAGTCAATGGATCAGCCTTTGAAATGAGTAGGGGTATTTATTTTAAGGTCAAACCCTATGTTGAAGAGTTCTTTGGCTAGTGAGGCGGTTGCTTTTTCCTTTGGGTCATGCAGGCCTAAGTTGAAATCTCTGAGCAGTAATGTTGTTAGCGGGGATAAGTTTGATACGCTTGCTGATAGCTGGGATGGAGAAGGTGATGGTGTGGTAGTCCGACCAAGGGGATGGGGTATTAGATGTGATGGTGATGTTGCAGTTGTGATCTAACAGCCAATCTAGTGTGCTGCCGCAGGTATGTGTTGGGTCTGTGATGAGTTGGGTGACGCCAAAGGCTGTCAGGGAGTTGGCTATGGATGTAGCGTTTGAGTCGTTGGCATCATTAAAGCCAAGGTTGAAGTCACCCAGTAGAATCAGTTGAGATGCAGGTTTAAGATTAGAGGAGATGAGTTGGTGAGGTCATCTTCGAATGAGGAGATGGGGCCGGGTGGACGGTATTTGAGATGTATGTTGATTGTGTTGTTAGGCGAGCATCTAAATTTGGCACATAGGACTTCACAGTGGGGGTATGGGCCCGTGCAGGAGGTGTCTAGTGGGAGAGTGTCCTGTAAATGAGGGTTGCTCCAATGCCTTTCTTATCAAGCCTGTTACATCAGAGGGTGGCATAACCAGTAGGGATGGCGATAGAGAGGGTTGGGCCTGCTGAAGCAGAGAGCCAGGTCTCAGTGAGTGCTCGTATGTCGAGATCTTTGGAGGTGATGAGGCTAAGATTTTGTGTGGGTGGGCAACCATGGACCTGCTATTGAGGAGGGCGCAGCGCAGGGGAAGGCTGTGCGGTGTGGTGGTGTTAGGGATGGTATGTGAGGTTGGGGGTTGCAGAGAGATAGATTGGTAGGGTGTAGGGTAGGTAGCAGGAGTCTGAGTGTGGTGTCTGGGGCTGATTGGTGTCAGGGGTGGTGGATCTGTATCCAAGGTGGGTGTTCAGGGCATTGACAGATGATGGTCTAGAGGCCAGGGTCTGTGTAAGTGCAGAGATGAGCTGGGGCTGAGAAACGAGTGGAGAGGAGGTCCTGAGTGCTAGATGAGAGTTTTAGACTCTGGTGGGAGCACGGAGTGAGTTGTGTGGTTGAGGCATGGGTATATTAGTGTGGGCGTGCAGATGTTTGTGCCAGGGAGCGAGATTGGCGAGTGGTATGGTGACTGTGGGTGGAGGCTGTGTGGAATGTGATCCGACTTTCTTGGGAAGCAGGGAGGGGGTGAGGCAGCATTGCTGGATGTGTAACTTGATAGGTAGGCATGGTTTATGGGTAGTGGTGATGGGAGGCGGAGTGTGCTGCTCGTGGAGGTGAAGAAAGTTGGGATTTGAGAGCATGGGGTTCGGCTTCACAGTGGGAGCTGGCTGGGCACAGGCTTCCAGTAGAGCAGGCAGGAAGACAGTAGGTGCTGGCTGGGCGCAGGCTTCCTGTAAAGCAGTCAGGAAGAGAGTGGGTGCAAGGGATTTGTGCGCATCAACGCATATGGCTGGTGTAGGTGAGCGTTGTGGTCGGCAGTGCGGAGGGTGGGCCGGGTCGAGTGTGAAGGGAGGAAGGAAGGTTGTGGGGGGAGGGGGAAGAAGTTAAGGCAGGTGTAGGCCAGTATGCATACATGAGCAGGAGTGTTGGGAGTAGTAGCTTGTCTGATGGTGCAGGATGGGGGCCGTGCGTGGCTGTCGGGGCGGTGATCAGATGATTGGGGTGATGATTGCCCAGCAAGGGCCATGTTGGGGTTGATCTAGCACTCTAGGAGAGTAGACGGCAGCATTGATAGGGGAGAGGGGCAAGACGTGAGCGGGAGGAGCAGGCGAGCGATGTGAGCGGCACACAGGTAGATAGGGGTACACAACGAGGAGCAGCCAAGTGCAAATGCATGTACTGTTGGCTTACCTCTGTTATTGTGTGCATCGAAATGGGAACGGTCACGGTGCCTTGTAGCAGGCTCCTTCGGCGAGCAACGGAGAGCTGCAGAGAAGGACAGCAGCCTTCCCTCCCTGCCTTCGCTTCTCTGCGTCGCCATTCAGTCCAAGGCAAGCCTGTTTATCAGTCCAGACATGGGCCAATCTTGATCCTGGTAGCTGGTTGCTCCGGCACCAGGTTTGTTTGAGGAGATGGTGGTGGCCATCTTTGCCAAGGGGCCAGCATGATATTCCCAATGGGGGAGGCACACACCTGTTTGATATGTTTGTTTACATGTTTCGTTTTTTTATATGCGGTACAGATTACACCGATTATTTGATGTTTTTTTTAATTGTTTTATGGTTAAACAAAGTTAACCTTTAACAAAAAAAAACAAAGACGAAAGAAAAAAAAAGGTTTCAACAGTAAATAACAAGTCTTACAACACAATAAAAGCAGACACACGTCAATCACATACTTTAAAATGTCATAACAAATAACAATAAATTCTTAAAATCCCAATATTAACAAGTAAAAAAAGAAAAAAACGATTTAAAGCCGCACAAATATCAAGATAACATTTTACAATACATCCTGCAAACAAACATAATGTTACTAGACTAATCGGGGAAGTCTAAACTGTCCCTTTGGCACACACACTTCCCCCGGATAACTCCTCAAATGGAAGAACTTTTAGAAATGTAACAACTGATTGTGGAGGTTGCTTGACCTGACAAACAGCCAGAGCAGACTACCTCAAGATCCTCCAACTCAAGCGAGGATGAAAATCTTTTTAAATACTTCAGTCTCAACTTTTGTAATGCCAGACAAGCTAAAAATACATGTTTAAGAGTTTCACACACCATCCCATTCTTACAGAATCGACAACCTATCGGATCGGTGTCCATATGCTCCATTCTTGTTGGGAGCAAATTCCAGCGAAATCTCAGAATATACCACAGGATCACTTTGCAGGATACAGTGCCAAGTACGGGGCTAAAGTGCCTAATTTCTTAAGATCACCGCTCAGATGTGCACGGGATGGATTTCATGCATTCTTTCAATAGTGCTGATCCAATCCTGCTCGAACATAAGTTTCTTAACCCGCTCAGGATTCTCACTCAATTCACTCAACCAGCCGCTCAGTTTCAATAATAGGAAACAGCAATAGTCATACATCTCATTCACCCATTTGCTGCCCCTCGCCTCAACAAAGATTTTTAGATCTTCAAATAGTGAGCCTCCAACAGGATTAGTGATTTTTCCTCAATAGTGACAAAAACTTCCACTGGGCACGTGCTTGCATAAAAGTGATACCAAGTTCATAGCGAATGGTGTCTACAGGGACTGCCTTGGGTACCTGCAGCACCCGCCACCAGAACAAAGCCTTTGGACCAAAGCCTCCAGCCTGGGTAATAGACCCAACAAAGATGACACATATGTGTCCATAATATACAAGATTTTGGGAATCAGTTTCCCTTCATAATATTTTATGGATGATTTCAAAGGGTAGTTCCCATGACGACACTCCACCCTAACCAGTTGATTTATTAGTGGAACAATACGGTCTCTAACCCAGGGTATCTGACTGGCCCAGCTCAGGGTTGCCTGAATAAGTAACCTCAGATATACTAATGAGTCCACATTTGTTACCAAATCCCGACCTATATGCCAACTATGATTAGTTCTCCTCCTACCTTTAGAGCATTGGAGGATCTTTGTCTTTGGCAAGTTCATTTTTAAAGCATGAATACTAGTATAGGCATTCAACAACCTTTGAGTTCCCACAGGTGTAAAGTCGAAAAGGAGAAGATCGTCTGCGTAAGCTAACCAGTATGGCCTAAAGTGATCAATTGCTGGGGAAACATGTGGCAGATTTGAAATGCTCGTCTATGTCCGACAGATAGAGGTTGAACAAGCAGGGTGTCTGACACCTGTATCAGTGTACCTATGGCGAGAAAGAGCGCCAGCATAATTTAGCCGCACCAGTATTTCCGTCTGCGTGTGCAGACCGACAAGGAGTCTTAGTAGCCCTGCAGGAATCCCTCACTGCTGTAACTTAGCCCACACAAGCTGACGATCAACTGGATAGAAGGCAGCATTAAAATATACAGAGGTAATATATACGTTTTTATATTTTGTACCCCAGGTCAGATGTTGAATGCATTTAACAATTGCCCCATTTAGGGAGGTTCCCAAGTTTCTATGGGAACCAATTTGCCATTTTGACAGTTTACCAGCAACAAGTACCCACTCCTCCTAGATGCGACAGCAGGGTAGATGCAAACACCTTGCTGTCTGCTTCCAGAAGGGCATTGGCCGGTAGTTTAAGGGGCTCGACCTCAATCCCCTCTTAAAAACCAGAACTATGTGGGCCATTGACCATGAAGCTGGAAAACGGTCCTGGTTCACCACACATGTGAACAGGAAACTCAACTCGGCTGCCCAGGCAATTGAATCAGCGTTAAACAAGTAATTTGATAGTCCATTAGGACCAGGTGCCCGCAAGGAATGTATCCTCTTTATCACCTCCAGGATATTATCCTTAATCGAAAACTGCCAAGTCCATACAGTCCCTCCCACTGGATAAAGTAAACATAATATTATCATTAGGTAGCAAATAAGGGTTGGAAGAAATGATGAAACCAGTCACTTTCTGAGACAGCATTCATTTGTTTCTCAGATTTATGAAAATCTATGGTATTCATCAAATGCCAAAAGGTGTGTGAGTTGTCATTCCTAAGGACTATTAAAAGATCTTTCGCATCAGCTTGACTTCTACTACTACGGCTGCTTCTCAGCCAGTTTCGATAGGTCTGGCGTAATCGCATCAGCAAGGGGCCCACTATATCCCATGGGAGATAGGACCTTTGTTTTAAAGTCCTTATTTCTTTTCTTAGCTGTTTTTTCTTAACCACAACCTCATCACAATAGGCCTGCAAATGCTTTTTAGGGAAATGTTGCTGCATACCCAAGCCCTGAGGCTGGTGGAATGAAAGTTCTTCGTGAATTCCTCAAAGTTAGCAAAAGAGAATACCCAGTTTCTCCATTCTATCGATGAAGTCTCAGGGATTTCTACCAAGGATCCGTTCACTCTTGTCGCAAAGGCATGGTTCTAGAAAATACGAGTGCCTGATATGTTGGCGATTAAATTTATGGGCCGAAGCACTACAGAGTTCTCTGGCGTGATCACTAAGAGAGGTTGAAAAAACAGTCAATGAGTCACACCTTTCAAAAAGCCAATCATAAACAAAGATGTAATAAATGGTTGAGTGTGAATGCCCATTTGACCAGGTAGCCTTGTGCTGTGCCCCCCCCACACAGCACCATTCTGAGGATAAAGACCCAATCCTCTCATACTTCGCAACCATTGAACAACTCTAAGCTTTTTTAATGATGAAAATGTATCCTCCCTCAGGTTACACTCTTGTTCATTATTGGATAGGCAATCTGAAATTAGGTCACCTGCCTGGACTACCTGGCCTTCAACATATAAGCCACACCAATCGCTAATAAATCTCGACAAATGCTACGAAAAACTTGCCAAAACCATAATATTTTTATGCCAATATATATAAAGTATCAAGGGGTGAATGGACTCCACCCCAAGCAGCTCCACGTGATTACTGATGGTTATTGTTGCATTGGTCTAAGCAGACAAGACAAATCGTCTGATGCTTTGGAGGCCTTCATCTTAGATTTTAGCACCAGAATTTCGGTTTTCAACTGTTGATCCAGTGCCAAGTTTTTGGATAAATCAAAACCTAAATTTCGAATTGACTCTCGTTCCCATTATACAAGATCCACAACCAGCTTGGAGTTAAAATACACCGCAGATCTGTCAGTTATGTGTCTAACCGGGAAGTGAAACCTCCAATCTTGGAATCTCTGACAACAGACGCAGAATGATGGTACAATTTAAGCTAACGAGCATATTTTCAGGAATCACAGCTCCAAATACAATACCCTTCTCTGCACCCATATCTTTTGTCACACATTGAATTTTCCTCCCTCAACCCTTGTTCACACCGGGTTGCTTGTGCTGCGGAAACCCGGGACATGGTTTGATCACGAATACTCCTGGCCAGGTTCTACCCTGCTGGACCAAAGTTCAGAATGTGAAAATTCTGAGCTCTTTGGGGCTGTGCAGATTGTACCGGAATATCCGGCTGCTGGGGAATTCCCAGTAAGGTCCCCTCTGCCCCTTAATGGAAACTTGGCTGTCTTCAAGAACTGATGGTGGGTTCCTTCCACCAGTCAGCTTAGATTTCAGCAGCAAAGAGGAATCTACCATTGTTGGGGTCTCGGAATCTTTCCCCATATCCAATTGGGGGAACAATGTCATCAGGAAAATCTAAAGGCTTGCGAATTTGAGTTCACTGCAGCATCTTGTTTTGTTTTCTTCTTTTGAATATCCTTCCGTTTCCACACTTCCCGCCTGGGAACACGAACCAGGTTTTTACTCATGGGGGCAACTTGAATCTCCCTGCCACCAACGTCACTTTCCCACAACCCAGGGGGATTATTGAGACATTCCTTAGGTGCCAAAGGGGGTGGAAATCCCTGAAGCTCCTTCTCCACCTCCCCCTTCGCCATCTCCCTGCAAATGGGATCACAACCATTGTCGCAAATGAAGACACTTTCTGATGATGAATCCCCCAATGACAACTCTTCTTGATGTCTATTTGCCTGGTTTCCCCCAATGGGCACCACCTTCGTCACCCTAGTGGCGGAGCCTTTAGCAACAGTGTCTCCCTGATTATAGTTGCTTTCAGAATCCCCTACATGTGGGGGATTGCCATTGGTGGTGTTAACCAAACACTGGGTAAAGAAAAACTCTTTGGCTGTTGTATGGAGTTTTATGTTTTCAGATTTGAACATTAAGGATTCTAGCATCACTGAGTTCGACTTTGTGTCCACCTTTAGGCTCTCATAGAGTGACACAAAATACAGAGTACCTGGTTAATTTCCACCAAGGATTGGGCCCACGGGCGGGTCCATTCTCTTTGTGTTAAGAATGGAATTTCAGGATTTCTTTGAGGTCTGAGGTTTGGGGGGAAGTGGGGGTGGAGAGTCAATAGAAGATGGAGAGGAATCGAAGTCGGGGACATATCGTTGGCTCAACTCCCGTAGGGAGTCCAAATAACTGGAAACCACATTACTTTGGATGGATATTGATGGAGCTTGAAATGTAGCTGAGGAGCGGGGGTTTTCCGGGTCGGGGATACTATAGTACTTAGATTGCTTCCCTATCGGCTGAAGAAAAGAGGCAATTAATCCCTGGGGGTTTGTTTTCCCACCCAGTTTACCCCACGCACCATTCGCTGAAAACAATTTCAAGTTGCTCAAGCTTTGGGGCGCAAGACGTCTGTATCAAGCAGCATATCGGTGTTCATCGATTCCAAGAGAGATGGCAGTAAGTGCATATTTACCACTGCCAAAATGTCGTTGTCAGTTACAAGGACGTAGTCTTTTTGGGACAGCATCTTCAACTTGTTGCTCCGCAAGCCGTAAATAGAGGGGGTGGAAATTCCTCCCAACAAAAATATTAGTCGGAGAGAGGATTTGTGGGGACAAGTTTGTGTAAACACAGTACCTCACTGGATCGTACCACACCCACCTGCTTCAATGATGCTCCCAGCGCGTGGTAGCTTAGTTCAGTATCCTCTGTCCACACGGCCCGCACTGACTGCACTGACTGCCACTCTCCGTTCCACTGAGTTCCTGCTGTTTTAGTGCAAAGCTCCTCCTCCAGCAACAGCGGCCATAAACAAAAGACTGTACCAGATTAGGTCCTGCACCGACTACCACTCTTGCCATTCTGTGGAGTTCCAGCTGTTTTATTGCAAAGCTCCTCCAGCAACAGTGACCACAAACAGACTGCCACAGTTAAGGTCCTGCACCGACTACTAGTCTCTCGCCGCTCTGAGGAGTGTCTGCTATCTTATTGCAAACCTCCTCCTCCAGTAACAGCGGCCACAAACAACAGACTGCCACAGATTAGGTCCTGCACCAACTGCCACTCTCGCCACTGCGCAGAGTTCCTGCTGTTTTATGGCTAAGTTCCTCCTCTGGCAACTGCGCCCACAAACATACTGCCACAGATTAGGTCCTGCATCGACTGCCACTCTCTCGCCACTCTGAAGCATGAGCCAAAATAAAATGTCTACACAGCATCCGATTCAAAGCCCATCAAGCGCTAACAGTTACAAGATAATTCATAGGCCAATCATATTTTCTTTATCATTCCTCCAAAAACATATTTTTCCCCCCAAATGCTAAGAAATGTATAATTAACTTATATACATACTTATATAAATTGTTTTCTTAATATATAACCTTAACTTACTTTTTCCTCCATTCCTCTAATGTCATAGTCAGTACTTTTCAACGTGCTCGTATTTACTCTACAAGCCTTCACTGGACTCATAAACATTGAGAATTTCTTTCCCATTTAGCAGTATATCCTCCCTGCGAATCGTCGAACTTTTAGCGCAATCCGAAAAATGAATTCCCAGCTACTAAGATGCTGTGTACACCTTCCAGCACTAGCGGTCAGTAATTGTGCAAATGCTGGCCGGTGTCTTTGGGGTACAATACAAGGGACCTCAAAACATATCCATACGGATGGAGTGGGTGAGACAACACAATGGGCCGCATTACGAGGCTGGCGGTAGCCGTGCCCTTATTAAGGGCACGGCTGCCGCCGGTAATGATTTTTTACCGAGCCCATGGAATGGGCAATTACCGGGTCATGCCGACCTTGGCGGACCCGGTAATTGCCCATTCCATGAGCCCGGTGAAGGTTGATCCCCATTCCCATTTGTGCCCCATAGGGCTCAATGGGAATGGGGAGGGAGCTAACAACGGGCCCGTTAAAAACGGGCCTGTTGTTAGCTCCCTGGTCCCCTCGCGGGACCCGGAAAGGACGTCCGGTCTGACCAGATGTCCTTTCCGGGTCCCGCGAGGGAAACTCTTAATAGGGCGGAGTAGGTTTAACGGCACCGGCACCATTACTGGTGCCGTTAAACCCATTCCGCCCACCTCGTAATGAGGCCCAATGTCTGCGGTCCATTTCCTTGTATTTAATCCTTGCTTTGCAGTCCCATGTCTGCAACTATGCTGTTATCTCCAAACCTTGCATTATTATCAACCAAAAATTTGTGAAGCTACAGGTATCTAAAAAAACATTTCACAAATTCTACCAAATTCTTCTTGAATTTCAGATTTTTTTGAAAAAATCCTAATTCTCTCAACAATTCCCCCATGGTATAAATTCTTGGAACATTCCCGCACAAGTCCCATTCATAAAAAAGACTGCACAAAGGCAGGGATTTTCACCGAGGGGTTTCAGGAAAATTATCTTGTTTGCCTTGACTGAATCCACCAGGCGCAGATATCACGTAATATCTTAAATATCATTTTGAAAAAGTAAAGAAATGATGTGGTGAAATCCTGATAAAAGAAACGTCAAAATGCATTTTTTTTTGTTATGACCAATCTGGCTCCGTTTGCCAGCCCACACAGACAACATGGTTGCATTGTTCAATTTCTGAAAAACGTTTCTGAAGAATATAAGGGAAAGCTTTAAAATGCAATAAATATGCTGGCAAAATAATGATTTCTAGTTTGTCACACAAACGAAAGGGACATCCTTTAAAATATACCAAACAGCACACTAACCAGTGTTAAAGTTCAAGTTGAACGGTTCTTCGCTATGTTTCCACACAGGGATATTAAAATATGTTTTGGTCGCAGTGACGCGTTTCTGTTGTGCATTTCTCTACAGCCAGGACTCTATTGCATCAACATTGCTTCTGATTTAGCAGAATCAATAAGGTTTTCAAACATCCCCACAGTGTCCGAATACCAGTTTAAAGCACCAGGTATGTTTTCACCAGTGAGCTCCAAAATGAGGGTATCATTGTCTGATGTAAATGGGTCTTGAGGACAGCGAAAGGTAAAAAGTCACATACCACAGTGTTTTCTGTATCATGCCGAGGTAGAAGGACTTTCTAAGGTAGTGACATTAATATGAAAAGAATATGGGCCTCATTACAAGTTGGGTGGAAAGTGGAAAAAGTGGCAGTAAGGTAATTCCTGCCAATTTTACCACTGTGCCGTATTAGGGGTTCCAGAAAATGGGCACTAATTCCTCTGGAGGAATTAGCCCAGGTGAATTCACTGCCAGTGGAATTAGCACCTAAACCTGATGGAATTAGACCCTGTGGTAACTGCTTGCAGCATCAGCATCATGAATAAAAATGGTAATTCCACTGCATTACAAGTGGAAATACTGCCAAAAAAGGGCAGACATTCCACTGAAAACAAGGCAGCTACCTCCACCTGAAAGGTGGAGGAAAACCATCCAGGTGCTGCAAACAAAATTATGCACATAAACACACCATTAGTGCAATAAGAATCAGCTACACGCTATAGTATTTCAAATACGAGGGCACTACACTCCAGTTGGGTACAATGGGTCTCAACACAGACAGCACCAGATATAAAATAGAATTACAAACCAGAACTGTTTCAAATGTATGATCTGGAATGGTATTTAAAACCAGAAGCAGATGTAGCAGTTCCAGGCATTCCACTTTGGATGTTTGCAAATGTTAACATACTGTGATGGAAGTGCTGTTCCAGCAGTTGGGGCACGCTCTAAATATTCTGATGCCTGTGCTGCTGTAAAAGGGTGATTCGACCATAACAGTAAGTTAGAACACCAGGATACCAAAATAAAACATTTAGGGGATACATCAGCTCAGGTTATTGAGTTACAAGGGCTTCTCCTTACACTGAAACAAGTCGGTCCACATAAGCCCACTTTTATTGTGTCTGATTCAGACTATGTAGGAAGAGGTTATAATTTCGACCTACAATGGTGGCAAGCTAACTCGTTCAGAGATTCCAAAGGCAAACCAATATTGTCAAAACAACTTTGGTAACAAGTTTGGGACATCAAAAAAGGCTAGACCTCTCATTTGGGTTATGCACACTAAAGCACACAGAAAACATTCTGTGCACAGAGCAGGCAATGTGCTTGCCAATCAATCTGCAACACAGCGGACTGTACAAATGATAATTGCAGCATTAGCATGCTCTGTTATATACATAGATGAGGACATAAAAACATGCTTAGATGCAAATAGTCCTAACACACATGGGTTCCCCACTACTTACACAGGTGCATCATGAACACTGTCCCAGCCTTCCTCTCATGCCGGGTGGAGAGATACACCCCCCATGCCTACTAAGATCCATGACCAGACATCAGGAGCACAGAGCTTTCCTGTCATGGCTGCCAAGCTCTGGAACAATCTCCCCAACACCCTGAGAAAGGAACCCTCCTACTGAACATTCTGAAAAAACTTAAAAACCTGGCTTTTGCCTAAAAGCTCTGTGAGCTAACAGACTATGACCAGCAGATACCTGACCCCCCCTTACCACCTGCTCCTCCAATCAAGTCTCTAAGTCACCATGACACCCATCCTACCTCGTTGTGTTTCGCATTTGTTTCCTATATTCTCTCCATTCTGTATTTCTATGTCTCACAATGTAACTAGCGGCTAGATATCCAAGGGTTCAGTGCAAATGCAAAAATAAATAAATTATACCTACGCTGTAAAAGAGAATACAGTGCTGATCACTATCCCTAGTTCAAAAGGAAAGCTATTGACAGGGTACTACCAAATAAGCAGGATAGAATTAAAACAATCTCTGCAGCACATGCAAATGTATCCACAACCCACTTTGGGTTATTGGCTACTACATGACTTTTGCAGGACAGATATTGGTCACCAGGGCTCAGTAAAGAAGTAGGACAGAACATAGGGAATTGCTCCATATGTTTGCAAAAAACAGTGGACAATACCCATAAACCACCAGAGACCACACTAGTAAGGGTGACAGTGTCATTTGAACGCATGTATTTGGACCACATAGTTTCCCTGACACTCGTCAACAAGTATTTGTTGGTCGTGGTAGACTTGCACATTTACCTGGCTAATTCTCCAGAAGAAAACTGATTGTAAGGAGGTCATAAAAGGGTTGGTGTCCTTAGTAGCTATGACGGCACCAAAATTACACCAAGCTGACAATGGGCTAGCCTTTTCTGGCAAAGCCTTAAGAGAGGCCCTGCCAAGCTGGGGTTGCACTCTTCACTGTTCACACTCATTTAATCCACAGACCAAAGGGGTTGTTGAGAGAGCCAATGGGATAATAAAAAAAGCATTGACCAAATGAATCCTCTCTTTTGGAGGTAATTGGGTAAATCATGTAACCTTTAGTGCAGTGTAGCATAAAAAACGTACCTCGCCTTTCTCAATGTGAGGGTAAAACGCCTTATGAGTTGCTATTTGGTGCTTCCATGTATGTGCCTAACTTATACAGTCAATGTAGTTCTCTCATCAGGCCAGACCAGCTGCTCCTCATAAATCTCCTGAGAGACTCCATCTAAGGTGATGAAGCCCCACAGCATGAAGATAGTCAAGTCACAGTGCAATTTAAAGTCTGGGAACTACGTCCTGGAGAAGATACATGACAGAGAAGCACTTAGACGACGCTACAGACCTCATGTGAATGTAATGGAACTAACTGGCTCATGAACAGCCGTCCTTCCAGCCCTGCCTCCTAAGAAAGGTACACTTCATGTGTCGATAGACCACCTTAAGCCAGTTTCAGATGGTTATACCCAGGTTCCCGAAGGAGGATCTCTCTATCTTGAACAACCAGACAAGCAGGCAAGAGTAGATGAACACATGATGTTAACAAGTAATCCAGTAATCTCATCCTATGAGAATATTTCAATTTAACCATGAACCGAAGAGCAAGAAACAAGGATAAAAGTAGAGCCAACACAAGGTTCATCGTGAAGATGAAGATTTTTGACCGTCCAAAGTGCACCAAGAACTGTAAAATATTTGTTGGTGCTGTAATCCTGTTCTACACTTTGCTATGGATAAGTCTTCTCACCTTTTTTGTCCTATTGATCACAGGATTTTTTTGAATTCCAATGGAAATCCCAATAACCAGCAGACAGTTGAACACGTCAACTTTAGCCTCACCACATCCAATACACAAGAGGGAAGTGCAGGCTCCTGATGAGGATGGATTCTCGACACAAATAAGCATAAAGCCACTAGATTTAGGACAATTCTGGACACACCAGTATAAAACCTACAGTGGGCCTAGTATACAACTTCACGTACATACACTATCAATGATAGAGGAATCTAGTTGGTGTTCGCTAAGATGCATGTCTCTGACACCTGTAGGAACATGATGAGGGCCAACATAGAAGCTTTTGCTGAAGGAGCACTGTTGTATCCTGAAGATGATCTAGAAAGGTTGGATGACATGGCAGATAGAGTTTTTTTGTGTGAAATATTTAGACGCCTTTCTGTTTTACAAACAAGTGGCAGGCAATACCAACTGTGAGCACTGTCCTGTTCCACTTCTGAACTCACCACCAGAGTTTAAGGCACAATTCCCTTATGTACCAAAGCTCCTGTTGAAGGGAGAGTTTGTAGAGCTGAATCACTGTATATTTATCCCATCATCTGTAAATGACAGTTTGTATGGTCTACACATTCGTTGGCGTCGGATAACGCCATTCTATGCCACAATGACAGAGAAAACCTGGCAAGAAGCAGTCCTTCTAAACGACATGAGGGCAGAATCTTGGCAAAATCATGAAAAAGATGTAGCATGTAAAAATCCACATTTTAAGTACTTTCAGAAAATCCACTCATGATGCAGTAATGTGCAGATTATACTATCTACCCAGGTATCTCCGAACTGGAATGCCAAAGAGGGTACATTTTGGAGGTCATCAGAGCAGCTTAATAAAGCAATGCAGGAAAGCAGATATGCACATATTACAAGTGCCTCAGGCATTCCAATAGGCTGGAATCTTGATGCCAATGCGTGTAATAAAATGAACAAAGGTATAGACGTAGATCCCTATGCAGTTTTTGTTAAAAAAAAAATATTTCACAAACCTGTGTCATTTCCATAGACAAAGCATGTCAATTAATGGCAAAACACACACCTCTAAATTAGGTCATTAGCGAGATAGACACATGGGGAAAGTAAGGTAATTGGTCAGCAATACTAGACAGGATAGGGCACCTAGAAAGGGCTAGGATCAAATGAGAGACAAAGAGTGCAGAATCCTCCTACACCTGGAAAAAACAATCCTGGAAATCGAAAGACTGGCAGAACATTCCGTAAAGAAGAACTCTCTTACTGCTGATGACAACTGCATTGCATTGCAGCTGGGAATTTACAAGCTGAGGATATGGTGCACATCATCCAAAAGGACTTAAACACCCTACAAGATAAACAACAAACAGTTGTTGAACTTTTGAAGATCACAGATTTCCTGGACACACTGTCCACAGAAATTCCAGATTGGACTACTACCACATGGCCAGAACAACTGACGGAAATGAACCTATCAAAATAAGCACAGAGTCCACCTATACTCTACTGAGCGTCGCCAAAAATACTTGGAATATCTGCATGGGACAAAGACTTTATGTCATGGACACTTCCATGGGATCCTAAACATTTCCGTGCCAGCAAGGTCACCTCTGTTGTGTGAAAAATTGCAGTCCTGGGGCACTGTGCACCAAGTAGAAGATTAATGGGTACAAACCAACTATGAGGTGCCCTACACCCAGGCTTGCGTGGCACATGGGGTCTCTACTGTTCTTGTGTTCCATAATAGGCTGTGTGGGGAAAAACCAATGTAAAATGCCAGGACATTTCAAAGATCAGCCCATGTGAGCAGAATTCAAACCCAACCGATTAAACGTTAAGTGCAATTCGAATGGAAACAAAGTAGTAAAACCACTACTACCTAATGGATCCTACATAATGCAGGTTAACGCTTCATGCTGAGGTGTTCCGGTGGGGGTGCCAGCCTGATCACTATCTCAAAGGTGGTAAAATGTTGCAACATCATCCTTCACCCACCAATGCGGACTGAACTAGTGCAATTAAATTGGCCTGAAGTGAAGCTAACACCTTTACAGTTCTGGCAGTTATCATTTAAACTGGCATATCTTCTGAATATGAAAATATATGCCACTAGCACCACAGAAATCTTACATGGAAGCATCAAACAGAGCACCGGACATGGCCAAAGCCCTGTTGGAGAAAACACCCTGCTGGCCAAAAGAGGTTCAAGCCTTATTGGAAAGCCAATCTCCATCAAATGGGAGCTCCATCCTGGGATCCATTACAGATTGGCTGATGAATTCATTTTTTTCTTTCAATCTATTGACAAGCATATTGGACTTCTTTGGAAAAATGTTCACTGTCTCCCGTGCCCTTCGTTGGTCTCCTTGGCACAGATGTAAGCCTCCTATGCACATATCACGCATAGGTCTCCCCCAACGCCCTTTTGCCACACCCAAAATGCCGAGCGCGAAGACACCTGCGTTCATGTACGCACCTCAACCATCATGGCTACACGTACGCCGGCCTCAGTACAGCAATTGCATGATTGCCTTTCAAACCACAGACCATTTCAGTCACCTGCGCTTGCCTCCTGATGCGTCTCAATACTAAGTTTTGCTTTACCCCTTAGCTCAGCGCTGTATTCCTTGTTTCCTTCCTTCCGTTCTGTACACCTCTGTTTGCCTCTCCGATTAGTTGCCTGGCTCCTCCTGCTCCTGCTGACTCTTCTTTCCAGCCAGCCTATGTTTTTCCTAGTTTCCTGCCCCTGACTCCTTGCAAATCCTCAATTCTCCTCCTAAACAGTCTCCTTTGGAATGCTCTCTCTCATACCAGTTTACTGTTGTTACTCTGATCTACATTATGGATTTCCACTACGGATACTCGAAACTTCTGAAGTCGCATAGGTTTTTTCCCTGTTGAGGTTTTTTTCCTTGCTTTTGGAGATTCACTCAGTCAGTGTTGCCTCTACACTGTCAGGCTTAGGGCTGTTCTGACATCTATGACGAAAACAGGATTGGTGTACATATGGAGGCATCAGGCAGGATGGTCGTCCAGAAGGGATGACGAAAACGGAATTAGTGTAAATGTTTACAGTAATCCCGTTTTTGTCTTAAACCCTGGAACAGTCCGTCGCCAACACCTCGATCAGGGATCCAGACTCGGGTGAGCCTTAAGCATGACAAAAATAGGCTGAGGAATAGTGCCTATTTTCTATATCGCAGTTGGGTTCATCCTGACCATCTTTTTATTTCATTATGGTGGATAACAGAAAATATGTTTAATGCACCAAAGCTATAACCTGACTGATCAATTGAGAACTGTTTGTAGCCTTATGTGTGATGAAAATCTACCCATCTCTACTTCAAAAATGATGTCTATTTTACATTGGTTTTGCAGTATCTGCCACATCCAGTACTTCTCAAGAAGATATACGTTTTAGTGTTATTACTCTGGGAACCACAGAAGATCCTGAGTGAACATTTTCTGTGACTGGTATTATCTACTATGATATATTCTTTATGCTCTTTTGACTCTTTACTCTTATTTTCATGATTCCTAAGATTCCCCATGCAGTCTTTAGGCGCCCACATAGCGAAATGCATTGGAATGCATTCATGCAATGAGTCACTGGTTCATGTTCAAAGCATGAATCAAATCATTCAACGCCTAGAAAAAAAAGCAGTCACTGTTTGTTACAACTTTATTCAATTGACAGTTTGTACTAAAATTACATGTTGTTATGGAACAAACCAATCATTCTCAAGTATCTTTTTAGAGTGTCTATATTAATATATTTAGGGTCTCAATAGTGATGCATAACTGAAGTCCAGACGAGCCTGCCTGATATAAACATTGCATTTTAGCATTACAACGAAATCACAGTGGTTGTTTTCTTTTGAGAAGAAATATTAACATTTCAGAAGTTCAAAGTCACTCTAAGTACTAACACTGAATACACTTACTTTCAAGAACGTGTTGCAGGAGACCTACACCACACCATCAGAACATGACCCCTATGTCTGCCTTTAACCCTTCTCGGGGGAGAAACCTACTCTACGACGTGAACAAGATTACCAGATCTGGGCGGACCAGACCAACCAGATGATGCATGACTGGAGAGCAATAATGCATTATCGAGGGCATGCAAGGTCTTGCGATGAAAGACATCTAGGCAATCTGTGCCATGCATACAGACCCCACAGCAAAGAATATCATATAGATGCTGGATGGAGTCTTTGGAACAACTGAATCAGCCGCAGAGCTAATGGTAAAGTACTATGCAACCCCCCTCCCTCCGAGTAAGAGGCTCTCAGAATATCGGTCCAGGTATAAGCTGATTCTTCAGCTGGCTTTTCAGCAGAAGGTGGTTGCGCAGAGAGCTTCCTAAGATGGGTGAAACTACTATACAGTGGACCAGTGGCTTCTGTCATCACGAACAGAGTGGGTTCTGCAGCCTTTGCCCTGACATGTTTGCTGATTGTGCATGCAATTGAAGCACTGGCAATCAGGTAAGGGAGGATGACCAAATCCAATAAATTATGCCTCTATGCCAATGATTTGATGCTGGTTTTATGGCACCCAGAGAAATCTCTCCTTATGTTGATGTGGAATACTTTTGATGTATTCTGTGCTACATGATCAGCTGGTTCAAATTGGAAGCAATGCCAATCTCTCCAAGCTGGTGGAGAGGGGATATCACACTATCTATTTAGTTGGTGCGGGGGCGTGGCTAGGCAGCCATGGAGTAAGCTGCAAGTCCTGAAAGCTCCGTGATCCGCCACACAGATCCGACGAAGCGTGTGCAGTTGGACACCTGACTGCAGCCCCAAAATTACACAAAACGTGTAGGAATATGCCGTGAAGTATATTAACTGGCCGGCGGAATGCTCGAGGCACTGTAGCAACTGTACTACTTTGTGTCTGAAAGACCGGGGCCACGAAATTGGCATCAAGATGGCGGCGGTGTAGAACAAAGGACATCAAAGGGGCGCGCCCCGAGGAAGAAGAGGCTGGCATGCCGGAGGCTTGCTACTGTTGCAAAAAGCTGTCATCAGCCCAGGAGTGAACAATCGGGGCAGCACAGAGCAGCGATGCAATATTCGGCTTGGAACGTGCAGCTCCGGTGAATCGAGGAGACTGGGAACCCCCAAGAACACAACAAAGGTCCGCCGCCGCTCTAACCACAAAGAGCGGCACGGGCGGCGATGCCACACTTGATGGTGAGCATGCAGCTCTGAAATCTCGGGACAATTGGGAGCCCGAGCCGCACCAATGAGGACAGCGCCGCCGGAGGCAATGAATACACGCAGCGAAGGCTGCGAATCTATTAATTATATCAAGCGAGCAGCTCCAGTGGCAGGGGACGGCCGGAAGCCCCCGCATGAATGAACAGAAAAGTGCCGCTGCTGGGAGGGAGTTTGCTGCGCAGCCCAACCTGAAATCAGAGAGCCAGAACCCCGTGGTCCGGGCGTGACAATAAGGCACACATAAAGGATCGCTATCAGCCTATGAGCAGCACGCTGCGGTGCATACACTCATAACGAAGAGCAGGCAGTGCCTGGGACACAGAGCGGCTGGGGGCCCCAGGGATATTACTGAACACAGCTGCTAATGGTAACCTGGTAACCTGGGCACACAGGGCAGGCAGAGGATATCCCGGTGCGCAGGGCTGCAGAGGGGTGGAAAGCAGCCCCAGGCAGCAGCATCCACAGGGTGTACTGCATGGGCAGCACCACGATGGCGGCAAGGACAGTGTAACACGGAGGAGGCGGAGGAGCGCAACAACCCGCAATATGCACAACACAGGGCAACGTAAATATGCACCATAGCACGTGACACAAGGCCAACAGCACCGTGACAGCAATAGCAGAGCCCGGGAGTTAACCCCCCAAGCACAGGGAGTACAGATTGGAGGAAGCGTGGTGGAGTCCGCAGTGGGCAGTACAGCAGTGATTTATAAGCAGCCCGACGCACTGCCATGAGACATCATACCCGAACCTGACCCTCCAAGTTGGGAGGGCTGTGGAAGAGCCACACGGCGAGAAGAGTCACGCAAAGGACTGACAGGCGTGGTGGCCCGCAGCGAGCTTGCAAAGAACCAACGGAGGCTTGAGGCCACAAAGGGAAAGAACAGCAACTAAGAACTGGCTGCTGGAAGGGCTTAAGCATAGAAGAGAGAAGTGTGCCCTACAGGCGTTAAACGCAGGAAGTATAATACTTCTTCCCCGGAGGGGCAGACCCACGCCACGGACAAAAAGCGAGGTGAGGAGCATCATTGCCGGGAGCCCACAGAAAGGTGAACAAAGCGGCGGAGCGGCACATCGTCACAAGAAGTGAACCACCAAGGCATAAGGGGACGCCCACAGAATGTCCCAAAAGGGAGGCAAAGGGAAGGCAAAGCAGGCCACCATGGACATATTCACTAAAGCACAGCAGCCCGTAACCCCGCCAACACAGCCCGGGACTACGGTGCAAGAGGCTGAGAATACGCCGAGAGATGACCAACGAATACTTGCAGCCATTGCAGAATTGAAATCCTTGTGGGGAACGGCAATGGTCGAGCTCAAGGAGATGCTTGAAAAGAAGATAGACGAGGTAGGCATTGACGTTAACCTACTGAAGCAAGATGTGAGGGCGCTGGCGGAACGCACCAGTGGGTTGGAAAGCGCCGTAAAGTCGAATGAACTTAGTGCCGCAAACACGAGAGAGGTACACGTGCTGAAGCAACAAGTGGCTAACCTGGAAAACCGGGCAGAAGAAGCCGAAGGGCGCGCGAGACGGAGTAACATATGAGTCGTGGGCCCACCAGAGGGGGAAGAAGGCACGGATCCCACGGTCTATGTTGAGAACATGATACTCCAGGAAATAGGACCAGGCAAACTCTCCCAAGGGTTCGCGATCAAGCAAGCAAACCAAGCCCAGACGAGAAGGCCTCAACCAGGAGCACCGCCCAGAGCTATCATTGCTAAAATCTTGAACTACAGAGATCGAGAAAAGATCCTGGAATATTTCCAGAAAAGTGGCACAATAACTCGAGCGTCAGCAGTGATCACGGCCTACCCGGACTATACTATGCTAGTGCAGAGGCAACGATACAGTTATGTGGCGGTCAAGAGGAGATTACGCATTGCTGGGATGAAATACATGCTTTTATATCCGGCGAAGCTAAAAGTCTTGCACAAGGGTAAAGCCCATTTTTTTGAGACCCCGGAGGAGGCGACAAGCTGCAAGCTGGCTGAACACGCAGGGATGCCCAGAACCGGAGGGGGATCAGGATCGAGATGGAGGAGCTAAGTGATCTGATGACATGGGGGCTAAAGAGAAGGGTGGGGTACTGTGTAGGGTAAAGGGGCAGTGATTGCAAAAACTGTCCGGCAGTGAGGCTGGACCATCTGCCATATATACTCACCAAAGAACATTGTGGACTGGAATATAGTCACAAATAGCTTAGACAAGTGATGTACAGTGCAGCGACTTATAGATATATCGGAGCCACAGGCCGCATGTGCTATACCCCCACTAGTAGAAGTAGTAGGTGCGCCAATAGGGCAGCATCTCCCTGCTGAGTCCTGAGTACAGGCAGTGCCAAGAAAGGGGCTAGATGTGGGGGAGCCTGAGACCCAGGGATGGAGCTGGGCAACAGTTGGGAGGGGGAGGGGAGTGTGGGGTGTTGAATGATGTGTGGGGTAGGGGAAGGGCAGGGGAGGGACAGAAGCAGGGGTGAGGGGTGTTGGGAAAAGTTGGGGCAGTTTGGGGAGCGAGCTTACATAGACGAGAGATGGTCTCCGAGCAAAGACAGGGACGGGATGCGAAAGGGCTACGGGGAACCTTAAGGTAATTACCTGGAATGTCAGGGGACTCAATAGCTATATAAAAGCCCGGGCAGACAGACTCCCTAGTGAATTTTATAAAGCTTATAGCGAGGAAGTACTCCCTCCACTCTTGGAAATGTTGAATGAGTCATATGACATAGGACGATTGCCCGAATCACTAAGAGAGGCGATCATAGTTCCTTTCCCCAAATCCAACAAATTGGGCAAAGACTGTGGTTCATATAGGACGCTGTCGATGCTCAACCAAGATAGTAAAATACTTACGGCGTTGATGGCCAATAGAATGAAAGGGATTATTAATAAACTCCTACACCCAGATCAGACTGGCTATGTCCCTCACAGGAACATATCTGATAATCTTAGGCGACTGCACCGAGTCATAGAACATACT
This sequence comes from Ambystoma mexicanum, assembly GCF_040938575.1. Lineage (NCBI taxonomy): Eukaryota > Metazoa > Chordata > Amphibia > Caudata > Ambystomatidae > Ambystoma > Ambystoma mexicanum. The sequence goes on from NC_090939.1 coordinate 951,997,088, forward strand.
AAAGAGGATCCGGGGAGATAGCGATAGTGTCACTAGATGCAATAAAAGCATTTGACTCAGTTAAATGGCCTTGGCTGATGGCTGCTCTGGCCAGCTACGGAATTGGTCCGGGGTACCTTAGATGGGTCAAATTGCTATATAGTGCACCGCTGGCCAGAGTTAAGACGGGAGCGGTAATATCGGAGAGGTGGCAACTCAGCAGGGGCACTAGACAGGGATGTCCGTGGTCCCCAATGTTATATATCCTTGCGCTGGAACCCCTCGCTATATACTTGAGGCAGCAATACGACATAATAGGGATCAACGTCAAGGGGGAGCCGGACCTAATCTCATTGTACGCAGATGACATGCTCCTCTACGTACAATACCCCGAAGAGAACCTTCAGTATATTCTGGAGGTGATGGAGCGATTTGTGTCGCTATCAGTTATAGCGGTGAACTCCAAGAAGTAATGTATATTTCTACTTGGCAGGTATGTAGGGACCTCACGATAACAACTACCAATCCTACAAATACCATGGGAGACAAACACGTTTAGATACTTGGGGATAGATATTTACCATACGGTGGAGGCAGAACATTACCACAATACGGAGAAGACGGTTAGGAACATAGAAAACAGCATGAGGTTCTGGGAGAAACTCCCCCTGGCAATGATGGGGAGGGGGGCAATGCTCAAAATGGTGGTCCTGCTGAGATGAATACACTACTTCGGGAATATACCACATTTGATACCAAAGCGATTCTTTGTCAAGCTACATAGCATTTGCAGGGACTTCCTTTGGCATGGGACGAGGAATAGAATAGCCCTCTGGAAACTACAAAAAACGTATGAGAGAGGGGGCATCAAATTGGCAAACTATGAGTTATACTTCCTCGCTAGCCAACAACAATATGTAGCTAAATGGCTATCAGAAGATCCAACCACAGAATCCAGATTATTGAGACAGGAATGTACCCTGTTCTTCCTGAGGGAGATGATATGGCTTCCCAAAGAGGAGATTAGAGACCGGCCAGTGATGTTGACATTGGGATGGAAGGTGTGGCGTAGAGCCTGCCAGGTCATGGAAAACCCAACCCCGTGCTCCCCGCATGCACCACTGGCAGCACTAACAGGAAAATATGGGCAGCTAATGATGACGGTTAGGAGGCGCTGGGAGCCGATGGGGATAGCAACGGTGGGAAATGTAATACAGGAAGGGAAGAACAAGGAATTTGGGGTGTTGGTGGAGGAAACGGGGCTGCATAACAGGCAATACATTACATATACCAGACTGCGGAAGAGGATCCAAGAGACATGGTCAGAAATAATACTAGAAGAGCTACCAGATGCCGCCATAGAAACAATATATGACATAGCAGAAGGAGGGCACGAGATATCTAGAATATATGAGCTACTGATGTCCAGAGCGTGGAAGGAAGTGACACAACTAAGACAGGACTGGGAGGAACATGTGGGTGCTCCTATGAGTGATGGGATATGGGAACGGGCTCAAGAGTACCACAAGAAAGAATGCAAGGTTACAGCAAATACAGTTATATATAACCCATAGGGCATATATGACTCCCCAAAGGATAGCCAAATTCAAGAACGTGGGAAGGCAGACGTTTGTTTTGTTTGTTTGTTTTATTATTTGTAATGCGCCAGAATACCCTGGGGTAACAGGGCGAACCATTTACATGAATTTGCGAAGCTTAGTTACAACAACAATGAAATATACAAGTATATACACACAGTAATAATGATAGCAGGATTATATATATATTTACAAATAACACATGAGAGTACAGTGTGTACAGTTGGCAGGAATATGAAAAACTAAAGGCTAAATATGTTTGAGGCTTACGTCTTCAACCATGAAACAATCTTAGATCGGAAGTTTAGGTAATGTGAGTCCATTCTGAGAATAGGTAGTAGGGAGTTCCACAGTTTAGCCGCTTTCACTGGGAAACTATTACCCCCTATAGTGGCACGTTTAAAGTTAGGGACAGAGAAGCAATCTTTGTAGGCTGGTCTTGTGGGTCTCAGGGAGGTCTGCCTATGAAATCTGTTGATCAAGTAAATGGGAGCAGCGTTATTGAGGGCCTTGTGAGTAAGTGACGCAGTTTTTAAGAGAATGTTGTCGTTAATAGAAAGCGAATTGTTCTGTTGGCTGTGGACTGTGATATGATCTCTACTAGAGATGCCCAGAGCCGCTCTGAGAGCGTTATTCTGAAGAGTTTGTAGTTTGCTAGTGGTGGCTTTGGAAGACCCAAGATAGAGCGTGTTGCAGTAGTCCAGGCGGGACAATATGAGGGCTCTAGCAAGGGTCAAACAGCTAGTGTCGGACAGAAAGGGTTTAGCTGCCTGGATCAATTTGCACGTGTAGGCCGTGGAAGAGGCTAGGGAGTTGACCTGTCTGTTGAAGGAGAAATTAGAGTCTAAGTAGAAGCCTAGTGTTTTTACCTCTAGTCCTACCTTGATACTATTGCCATCAATCGTAAAAGATGAATAGGCGGGGTCTAGTTTCTTTAAGCTGGCGGTAGTACCCAGGATGATGAGTTCAGTTTTATCATCATTCAGGCATAGTCCATGGGTGGCCATCCATGCCTGGATGATGATGTACACTCTATTCACCAAGGCCAAATCCTTCCCATAATCTCCAGAAAGCGGAAAGAGGATCTGGGTATCATCTGCATAATTAGTGTAGGTGATACCGAGATGATCCAGATCATCGAAAAGGGGCTTGGTAAATATATTGTACAGAGTAGGGAAGACACAAGAACCCTGTGGCACACCGCAAGTGACAGGTATAGGGTCTGCTGCGGCTGTAGGTGAAAAAACCCTCATGGTTCTGTTGTTGAGGAATGATCTAATCCATGTAATGGCCTCACCCGAGAAGTGAGCTGATGTATGGAGGTGTGTGCATAGGACAGAGTGGTGGTGAATGGTGGTGGTGGTCCCAAATGTGGTGAAGAAAATGCTGGGATGGCGCACATGTTTTGGGCGTGCCCAGAGACTGGTAAATTCTGGGAAGAAGTAGCCCAGAGATTAGACGAGAAAGGGGTTAAGTTAAATATCGAGACGGCATGGGCATGCATCTTGGAAGGGTTCTCCAGACCACGCAAATTGAAACACGTAAGCAAGTTAAAAGATCTGGCGTATATACTAGCAAAGCGCAGAATTGCCATTGGGTGGAAGGCATGCCACAGACCGAGGATAGAGGTTTGGTGGAAAGACCTCCAGAAATGGACCGAAGCTGAAACAGCAGTGTGCAAGATGCTGGTACTACAGGAGGGGAGGAGGAAATGGGAACTCTGACGGCCTGGAAACAGTTGGTGGCTACACTGTATGGGCCCGCCCAGGACTGGCCAAGTGATCAGGACTCAGATGAAAGTATAGATAGGGAATCCCCTGCGCATGAAACAGCTGCAGCGCGCGAGGTGGAGTAAGCTCGTAAGGGGGAGGGAAAGGGGATGCAATTGACATTCATTGACTCATGTGACACTCGAGCAATGTGACACATACTGCAAGTTGATTGTATGTTTGTTTGAAAAAAAACAATAAAAATTGTTTAAAAAAAAAAAAATAATTAGTTGGTGCCTATCCAAGTTGAAATACGTGGGCGTCTGGCTTATTGATCTGAGACAGATAATGAGAGGGAACATGGGAGGGCCAATGTGTTCCATAAAAATGCATCTAGATAGATGTCTGGCAAAAAATAGTCCATAGGCACCCCTCTGTGAGAACGAACACGGCCCATTGACTTGTTCTTTGGGAAGGTAGCCACTCGAGAGTCTGCAGCCCCAGTTTAGCTCACTCTATCTTTCACATCTATCTTTCACAGATGGGAAATATCCATTTGCATATCAGTCTTTGTCCAGGCCACATGGGCAGTCCAGCACCGAAATGCTATGGCAATTCCCTTCTGAACAAGAGTAGCAACAGCAACCCCATACACGTGTTTCAGCATTGGTGGGCCACATCAGTGAGGTGGAGCTGTGCCTATCTGAACACAGTGAGCAAGGGGCCCACGTCTGGATGACCCTAGGAAATTTAGGGTGAGTAAACCTAAGTCCCATACACAATCCAAAAAAAGTCCATAGGCGCTCCTCTGCGAGAACCAACACGACCCATTGACCTGTTCTTTGGGAATGTACCCACTCAAGAGTACGCAGCCACACTTTAGCTCACTGTACCTTTCACAGATGGGAAATAACCATTTGCATATCAGTCTTTGTCCTGCCGACATGGGCAGTACAGCACCGAAATGCTATAGTAATTCCCTTCTGAACAAGAGTACCAACAGCAACCTCATACACGTGTTTCAGCCTTGCTGGGCCTCATCAGTGAGGTGGAGCTGTGCCTCTCTGAGCATAGTGAGCAAGGGGTCCACGTCTGGATGCCCATAGGAAACTTAGGGTAACTAAACCTAAGTCCCATAAACAATCAAAAAATAGTCCATAGGCGCCCCTCTGCGAGAACGAACACGGCCCATTGACCTGTTATTTGGGAAGGTAACCATACTTAAAGTGGGAAAAAACCACAGAACAGGTTATCATGCCATGTTCTTTCTAGAGAGGGGCACCTGCTACCTAATTTTGTATTTTTGCAAGGAACTTGGGGTTGGCCACCCTAAGTTACCTGGGGGGAACCCAGACGTGGACCCCTTGCTCACTGTGCTTGGAGAGGCACAGCTCCACCTCACTGATGAGGCCCAACAAGGCTGAAACACGTGTATGGCGTTGCTGCTGGTACTTTTGTTCAAAGGAGGTTTGCCTGGCATTTCAGTGCTGGACTGCCCTTGTGGGCGGGACAAAGACTGATATGCAAATGGATATTCCTCCTTTGTGAAAAGTACAGTGAGCAAAAAGTGATGGCTGTGGACTCTTAAAGTGGGAAGAAACCACAGAACAGGTTATCATGCCATGTTCTTTCTAGAGAGGGGCGCCGGCTAACTTTTTTGTAGATAGAGGGCTGGCACTCGAGCTGTCACTATGGATTAATGCTCTGAAGATGAAGACAGCTCCCAGAATAAAATTCATACTGGCAATGATCCCGGTCCCTCCTAGAATTCATATATTCAAAGGGATTGATTAGAAAATTCAAAGCTTCGTCCAGGAAAAGAAACCTCCCACGCTGTCATTAAGGAAACTACAAATTTCTCTGGACAAAGGAAGCATGAAAGTGGCACACTTCCCCAGATACCACTTGACCGTCATAGCATGACACATCCGGGCTTTTCTTGAATAAGAGTCTGATGGCTGGATTAGAGTAGAAGAGATTAAAGCAGGTTCACTGGATCCAAGGTTGCTGCTGACAAGAGTGGCACAGAACAAGGAGGAATCCTCTGTACCAACAGAATTTCTGGTGAATTGTTGGATGGAGAAGTCAGGAATAATGGGTTGTGACCCATATTGAGCTAGGAAGGCTTCAGTAGGACTTAATACGGGGATCGGAATGAAAAGGAAGGCTATCATTTGACCAGCCTGGCATCATAATGGGATAAGATGGATTCATGACCTCATAAAGGACGGGGAAATGTTCCTGTTTGAGAAACTGGAGACAGGTAGGACGATGGATGGCTGTTCATTTGGAGAGAGAAAATAATACAGGGCGCCTGGCTCGGTCCTGATATGCCCAGGAAGGTGAATGTACATTCAAACAAAGAATCTGGACGGGAGAGCCACACTTTTGGGATTCAGGATATATTAGTTTAATCTCTGAATTTTAATAATGATACATACAATATATCACTTATTTGCATTATAACAGATAGACAGACAGTTATACATTAGGCTTTTCAGCAGTACCGCTCGGTACCACCCCCAAGAGTGTGGAGGGTGTTAGCCTTCTCGTGGTGCAAAATCTCTTGGATACACAATCAACATAGGTTCACAAAACAAGAGTGAGTGCAGCCCAGGACCTCAGATGCCGGAGTAGAAGCGTCTGGCTGGTGCGGCACCCTTCCAATTGCTGGCGCCATTCATTGATGCTCCCGCCATCTGGAAACCTCGGTTCTAGAGCCAGCCTTTTGGACTTACACCCGTTCCAGCAGTGGACACTGGGCCACCGCCTTCACCTGACTCCTCGCATGGTTGAAGATCAGCAGAGCTACTACCGCCGCACCGCGTGTCGGTCCAAGATACCACACGGACAGTGTTATATTCCTTCACCTCCATCCAGAAGAAGGCCATCCTAGCCACCTACGTCCAGTCCTTGTTCCCTGTGGCCGAAACACTACAGTGTCGATCTATGACACAACTCTATCTCATACTTACCTGTACACACCCGTTGTTGTGTTTTTTCCTATGACAATACCCATGGACCATCTGAGGTCCTGGGCTGCACTCACTCTTGTTTTGTGAACCTATGTTGATTGTGTATCCAAGAGATTTTGCACCACCAGAAGGCTAACACCCTCCACACTCTTGGGGGTGGTACCGAGCGGTACTCCTGAAAAGCCAAATGTATAACTGTCCGTCTATCTGTTATAATGCAAATAAGTGATATATTGTATGTATCATTATTAAAATTCAGAGATTAAACTAATATATCCTGAATCCCAAAAGTGTGGCTCTCCTATCCTGATTCTTTGTTTGAATGTATGTTCATTTGGAGAGCAATGTGCCCTCAGGGATGCAATGGGGGAAGCAATGATTCACCGAAAGAGGTTGATTATTTCTTCCGCCATCATTGTTCATTCTCATGATTAGGGAAGGACCCCTTCCTGGATGAGTTGTTGTGTCTGCAGAAATGCTGATTTTTCAGGGTAATTGTGGTAAAAAGATAATATTGATGATGTGGAAGTCCTACAACTGGCCCACAAGTGAGGAATGCACACATGACCTTTTTCCAACCTCTTTGGTAGAGAGGTTTGTAATGAGTAGACAGAATACAATAAATCTCTTCAAAGAGATCTAGTATTGTTTCCTAAAAGAGGTTGCATGAGTTGGGTGGCCCCTGGAAATTGACATGACACTAAGGGTGAACGAGAGAGGTCAAAGTTATGAGCTTAGGAAGTATGGCTGGAGAATGGCCCACCTGGCGAGAATGGTAAGGAGGGTAAAGAATGGGAAGAAGGGTCAAGAGGGGACAATATGTATATCCTCTGTTTGTTATCGCCTACCAATGATGTGGATAAAACGTGCCTGTTGTCTTGTTAAACTGAATCAAATCATGATGATACAAAACTAAGTCACTGGGGCCTTCTTCCAAAAGCATTTGTGAGTGAGTGAATGATTTTCATCTGGATTCACTGTTTTATGGGAAGCCAGCTGGCAGATGATTTTAGGGCTAATGTGATGTGTATCTTGACAACAAACACCAGTCTTCCTTGTCTGCTCTGCCCTAATTGCATCATTTTTATCAGTTAGGCTAGCAGGTCTAGATAGTCTGTGTATAGAAATCCAATTATCCTGGGTGTGCACTTGTAGTAATTCCAATCTATGACTCATTTCTAGGTAAGGGAAGATTTCTCATAAAGTGTGATATTGGCAGTAGGCACTCTTACAGAGGGCATTGATTTGTCTGATGAGAGAGAATTTGGAGTAAAAACGCATTTTGACTTGTCTTCTTGGGACCAAGGGTTACCCATGGTGAGAGAGCATAGGAATAGTATGTGAGCAAAAGTAGTGATGCCTACATTGGTGATAATAGTTGTGTTTGCATTGAAGCAGAGGCTAGTTGCTTTCATCAAATTTGTAATTAAGGTAAGACCTTCAGAAAGGAAGTTACTACTGGCTGCATTATCTTTGGTTTTGGACAATTGTTTGATGTTGTTTGTATAATATGAAGAGCATCTAAGATTGAATTGGACATGTTAGGAACTGGGCATGGACAGCAGTTAAAGAGCAAAGGAGATCAACCAGAACCTTGAGGTACTATGTATGACGACGGAGTGACTTTAGAGGAGAATTTACCAAGTTGTACCTGAGAAGTTCTACTCTGGTGAAGGACTCAATCCAACAAAAAAACGTTATGTCAAGGTCCATAGAGCTTTTTAGTCTGTTGAGTAGTGTATCATTGTTTATTATGTCATAAGCCACTGACAGGTAACCATAATCAGTATGGCTTTCTCATTACTATCTAAATGTTTTAGGATGTTCTCCTTAATGCCAGTTATTATGGTCTCCTATTATGGTTGGGTCGGAATGCAGATTGTCTGTCATGGAAAGGACAAAGTACTTGCTGTATGGTTAACGTTGTCATGTATCTAATCTTTTTACTATCATGGAAAGGAAGGGGAGGTTGGAAATCAGTCTGTATTTATTCAGTTCAGTTGGATCATCAGTGTATTTAGTACAGGTTTTGTAATAACATATTTTAAGGGAAGCGTACTCTACCGCCTTGCAGTGAAGTATTTGAAGTATTGAAAAAAAGAGTTCAGATGTGGTGCCAGTGCCTGGATTTGTGCTTGGTTACCACAGCAGGGTGTGGTTACCCAAGGTAGTGGGTATTTTCTTTCTATTGTGTACTGTCTGTTGATATCTGAAACCTTTGTCAAATGAAAGCAATGGAATTTAGCATCTCCCCGTACTGGTCTGATATGCTACAGCAAGCTCGTAGCGTGCGATTTAATGGTTGTTTGGATGGTTGCGATTTTCACTCTCGCTTGCATTTGGCAGGCCACTGCTTCTTCTTTAGAGTTCGATGCTCTCTATTTTCTCTTTAGTAACTTTCTCTTTTTAAATTGGTAGAGTGAAAATGTTACAATTTGTTTCCAGGTTTGATCAAGATTTTGTTAAATATATAGAAGGAAGTATGACAGTTATCTTTGAGAGGTTCCTCACATAGACTATGGAAAATAGTTTCATTACAGTTGTCTAGCCATTGTGCTAGCTTAGAGTTTTTGCATGTAGTCGTGACATTTTGAGTGTTGACTTTTTTCAAAGGCCTCCAAAGGGATGCTTCGGTGTTCTTGTATTTAGGGCTAGCTTGATTCACATGGAGTTTGATTGCACTTACAATCAGTATATAACTGGAGCAAAATTGTTTTTTTATGGTTTTTAGATGCTAAATATATATGGATTTCAGAAAAACATTATGTCCCCCAACATCCGTCCTTTCATACCTGAAGTAGTAGTGCTCAGATCCTCACACAATCTCCTATTCCTGCCTCTCGATGCAGCCCTCTGGATTGTGGTGCCATCTGCAAAATGGTTGGAGCAGGGAGGCCTGCTCAAAGACATGGGTAAAAGGGTATTGGTGTTTGTGGTGCAGCCCCTCATAGTTTTAAATGGAGGATTGTGTAGTACATTGTTCTCCCCCTGTATGGCCTTCACCTAAGGTGGTTCTAATTTCCATTGCCCCTCCTTTGTATTTCCCATGGTATTTGGATGGTTAAGGGCTGTTTGGCCACAACCTGCTCTGATTCCTTCAAACGTCATCAGCACTTGCTGCCGAACCTCTCACCTTACTGCACTATCGTCTGCTGGGTTGTGGTGATTCCTGGCAAGGGGCTTGCCAGTAGTCCTACCTTAGCTTTGGCCATAACTGCAGTGCACTGTGCGATAGTACAATTTTATGGCTTGCAACTCTGTCTCCATGGCTTACCTCTTTTATCCCATCTCACACCCTCTGGGATCTGGACCTTTCCAGGGCTGGAGTCTTCAGGCGTGCATTTTGTCACTTCCAGAGTCACCCTGCTTGTTTCTCTTGCTCTGCTCTCTCCCTGGCCCCAGTACACCAGGGCTTTCTGATTAGGATTTCATGCTTTTGGCACCAGACTCATAATTGAGCTTTGTCAAAGGGTGGAGCTAGTCCTACATCTGAGGTGGATGGTGATAGTAGAAAGGTTGCAATTCCTGCCCCTGCTTGTGTGCCAATTTGTACCTGACTAGAACCCTGTCACAGCTTTGGCTCTGACTGCCTTTGCTCATCACTGTCCTTTTTGCCATTTCAAACGTTAGACCCCCAGAGAGAGAAGAGAACCCCGTGATCACTGAGCAGTGAGGGGACAAACCAGGAAAAACAGAAATAGTTACCATTACAAACGAGGGTCAAGTGCAGCAGGGACCAGATTACTGCTGCAGAGCAGTTGTTGAGAGAGATAGATGCCAACAGCAGCTGCACAGACATACAGAGTAGCTGCACAATGAATGTGACCGGCTAAGACTGTTGATAGTTCTGCAATGACCAACAATACACTAGACCGCAGTGTTCTAGAAAGGGGAAGGTTCCCCGGATTTACCCAATGGATGCATGCCAATAGGATCCTAGAAACAAACTTCAACATTTTCTCATCACTGTCTGATCTCCCGGGCTGAAACCTGTGCAAAGAAATTGGGCGGGGCTAAGACTTGCTTTAAAGAGTTTTTTCACAAATACATGCTCTGGGAGGAGAAGCCAGAAAGGAGAGTGGATAGGGACAACTGTCCAAACCTTACCGGGGAGGGATATATAATATGGGGAATGGAAACAGGAAGTGGGGGTGTATTGGGTGAGGTCAGAGGAGGAGGTGGGCAATGACCAAGAGACCAGAGGGAGGAATGAGGGAGAGGTAGATTGCGTTGATAGGTTTTGTATCAGGAGAGTCATTGCCCTAGGAGTGGTAGTGGTTCTGTTCTGTGAGTGTGTTTGTGAGATGTGTGTCTGTAGAGAGGACAGAGTAGTGTTAATGTAAGAAGATGGATACCGGTTGTAAGGAGGGTGACTGAATACTAGTGTGGGAGGAGTGGTAGAGTGGGAGGAGTAGTAGCATGGGAGAAGGAGTAAGGGAGTGAGCCGAGGATGTGTAGGAGGAGCAGTAGGATTGAATGAGGAGGAGTAGTAGTGTGGGAGAAGGTGTATTAGTGGTACAGTAGGAGCAGTGAGAAAAGGGTTAAAATCAAAGGCTGAATGCAGGAGAAAGGATGAGTGAAACATCAGAGGGACAGGAGGTTGCTCGGGAGCAGTGGCGGTTGGTGCATTTTTTAATTCTCCCTGCTGTGGTACTGTCCATTGGCTCTAAGAACAAAGCAGTCAGTGAAATCAACACAGCCGGTGACTTGGGGAGACTGATATAAGACCGGTCTGTGTTGAAGCCAATGCTGCAAGCGGCAACATTGTATGGCGAGCACTGGAATGAACATTGTTTGAAATATGTGTGATAAAAGACGCAATTAAATTTGAACTGCTGATGAGCGATTGAACTTTGAAACAAAGATACGATACTTTTGACAGAGTGCTCCGGCACCACGTGGGTGCTCAATCAAAGGACTCTGTAAGGTAAACAGCTGAAAAGTGAAAGAGTTGTAGAGAATTGTGAATCAGAGTGGTCCTGCGATGGGTCAATCAAAACCCTGTGCACAATTGAAAGTCTTCGATGTTGATACAGTAAAAAACATTTGTAGCAAAGTTGATGAAAGTGGTCCGACCCGGGAGAGGGAGATCAATTGAAAGCTTTGTGTTAAAGTGGGTATGAGCCCGACGAAGAGGATCCGGGGTGAAGCGAAAATCCCCCAAGAAGGTTTTGTGTTCAAGTGCGTCTGAGCCCAGCAGAGGAGGACCCGGGGTCAACAGAAAATCACCCAAGAATTTGTACTTGTGAAATCCTAAGAAGGTGGGTCTGAACCCAGCAGCGGGGGACCCAGCGTGAACAGAATATCACCTGAAAATGTGTACATGTGAAGCCCTAAGGAGAAAGGAACTTTTGTTTGTCGTATTGCATCAGGCCCTCTGAAAAAGAGACTTTGAATGGCAAAGAGACTTTGGCACAGAAGGCCATGATATTGAAGTTCTGAACTGCACCCTTGTGCTAGAGAAGCCAGAGACTTTGCTAAGCTTGAGTGTGCCGCCTTGCCCCGTGGGGAAGGGAAGCCAGCGGCTTGAATGTCCTGACATATCATTTCTTGAACGCTTTTCTTTCGCATAACATTGTTTCCCACACTATTTGTATTTGGAGATAAAGATTGACAATAGGTTTATTAGTATAGGCCCTTTTATTTTGACAAGACACCACTAGGACTGCGTTAATATTATTTGATGGTCGTAGCTTGCTCCAATCTTTAGGTTTAGTTTTAGATTGGCGTTTTTCAAACCTAATTGAAGTTCAGTAAACACCCTTAAACTGTGATCACTTGCGTTGGTCTTACTGTTTGATACCATGCCTTCCTTGCATACTGCACCTAACACACGCACACAATCAATGTGAGTACGTGTGTGTGTGTGTGGTGCTGTGGAGTCCAGGGGGCAGGCATGGTATTTTTTACTAGACATCCATCATGGATGCTCAGTAAAAAAATACCATCCCTGTCCCCTGGGCCACACAGAGCCAAACACATGCACACAATCAACGTGAGTATTTCTGTATGTGAGGCTCAAGGGTGCCAGGGACCAGGCATGGTATTTGTTACACATCTATTGTAGATGTCTAGTAAGAAATGCCATCCTTGTCCCCTGGGCTCCACAGTGCCTCAAAAGGAGAGCTTATTTTGGCCAGTGGGGACAGGGATTGTGCAACAAAGACATTTTAACAAAGCATTGTTTTACAACCCTCCCCCCCGACTGCCAAAATCAGCTCCACAGACCAGCACAAAAACACACACACAGCATGCACTCACTCATTCACACACACAATCACTCATCATCACTCACTCACTCGTAACACAAGCATACACGCATTCATAAACATTTTGAAATAAAAATAATGAACATAAATGTACCTTCTGCCCCGGGCCTGTAGTTCCCTCCCAGTGCTCCAGCTCCTGCATAGCATGAGCAGGAATCAGGAAGCATGAATGCATGGGCCTGGGCGTGGGTGATGAAACGCCCCACTCCAGCCTGCTCTGTCTGTATCTGTGGGAAGGCGCAGGAACACCCTCAGCTGGAAAAAACAGCTGAGGGAGTGCTCAGTGTTTAACTGGGATGGCTCCTCGACTCATCCATAATGGGTGAGTCTCCCCTGTTGGGGAGGAGACAGGAGAGGTTCAGTTAGAGAAGAAAGCTCCCTGGTGTGTGTTGGTGACTTGTGGGGCTACTTTTTTCCTTCTTCTCCTGGCCCGCAGTGCGGGTTTGGTGCCCAGTGTGTGTCCGGGTCCTCGGGGGACATTTGGGGCAGGTGAGAGTGGCCATTCTGCCCGTCTCTGGAGCGCTGCCTGGAAACGCAGCAACCCTAGCAGGTTTAGTACTGGAGCTCTGCCAATTACGGGCCTTGTGAAATGTTTCAGGCAGGTGGCATATCACACTGAATATGCTTTGTAATATTGTGACTATTGCCTTTGAGAAGGGAATAGTGTTTAGGTTGTTTCCCAGCTGAACTTTTGTGTGTATGTTCTTATTTTTTGTGTGTAGTGAGTTTTATTTTGAGTTGAAGTATGCCAGTCACAAGAGCAAAGGGGCTCAATGTAACTTTTGGGCAGTCTGTCGCTTTACCCCCCTGCCACCAGGTATCTGGATTTTCTGGTCAGGGCGTGAAGAAGGGACTTGTGTATGATGATCTTAATGCTGGGATATATGACAGATCCCTTGGTGTGCTGGATGATATGTCATTGACACCTCTGGCCAAAAACACCTGACTGATTTTTTAATGTTTTGTATTGTTATATTTGTTGTTGTTTTTTATGTTAGTGCCATTATGCCTCTGGGCCTTGTCCTGTGAGCTATATAAAATAGAAAATAAAAATAATGAAAAGAAAGGAGAGGTAAAGGTGGATGTGAGATGCACGAGGTACATCTCACCATGTAGCTGCAATGCACACAAATCCTTCCAGTGTGATTTGGGAAAGTTAGAAAGTCCTTAAGGTAGTTAGTGAGCCTGCGTTTAGGGAGAACAACATCAGTATAAGGCACATATTAGACAGTAGGTGTAAGAATCAGTAGAACCTACCAGGGGTTACCGATGCCTGGGTTAAGTAGGAGGTTCGTGGTGAAGTCACGAAAGAGAAGGTCGGCCTTAGGCCCCACAAAGATTTTAATTAAAACCCTTCAAGCCTTTTTAAGACTCAGATTTCTTTTGCTGCCATCTTTGACACTTGATTCTGTCATTCACTGTTTCTGCTTTTCCCCTTACTTTCTGGCCCTTCTTCTGCACGAGTACTTGCTCTCAACTAGTGCATCACTGCCGATATTGCTCTCATTTTACTATCACCTTTGATCCGTCTCTACTTGATTTCCGCACATGTGCTGACTTCTGGATAAGGACTCTGAACAGAATTCTTTCCGGAAATGGCCCCAAAATCGCTTCTTATAATGTCTTCTTACACCACACACCAGGGACGTCATTTCACCAAAATGCCAGGGGTAGCGGAAGTGACTTCACATCACCCTTGACCTTTGATGAAATCACCAAAAGTAATGTCATTTGACCGCACCCTGAAGTGACATCACAGGAAGTGATGGAGCGCAACCTTTCACCCCTTAACAAAACAGAAAGTGGCTTCACATAGCATTGTTCCCTAGTTCACAAAGATAAATATGGCTACGATATCACTATAATGTCATATACATTTCATACAAGAATTAATCACCATATGTATTTTTAATATCCGTGTGTATAGGGCCATGTTACCAAATGACTGTGAATGTAAGCAGACGTCCAACGCCAAATGATAATGATGTGTTATTATATAGCACTTAAACTTAAGCGTTTTATATAGAACAAATATACATGCATTATCACCCAACCTGTGTTTGTACTCATGTAGACCTCTGAAGGATGAAAGGCTGAGTTGTACTTTCTGGGATTCAAACCTGCAACCTGCAAATCACACACACATCGCAGAAGCGAGCGATCAACCCTCTGAGCTATCTTACCGGCTATAGCAAAACGAGCAATTACATGTCTGCATGTTCTCAAATTCATAAAGTCAGAAAGCAAATTACACTCTGTAGTGGATACCAATAAACTACTAAGTGAGATTTAACAGTAGACCATTTCATCTGCAGGTGTGGTGCAAAGTTGGCCACATGTCAAGCCTTCATGGATCTACTTTTCAGGCTTTAGAGGTTGGCAAATACATACGATTGGGAGGGTTCATAACTGTAAATTAAAGTATTTAGAGTAGCCAGGAAAAGCAGAGCTCTCACACGGCATCCTGTACCCTGTGCACTCGTTACCTCATACATTCAAACAAACATCCTGAACAGCATGCCAGGGAGGTAGGAAAGATAGACGCATTACAACAAAGCATTCATTGTGGCACAATGAAATCAAGGGTCACTTGATGTGCTATAGTCAAACATTTCCACACTTTACACAAGCTCTTAGGCACAAGGATTTTATCAAGTGACCGAGGACACCGAGATGGAATGTCTTTAGATGATCGTTACAGAGATGACGGCAGAAAAAAACATCCTATAACTGCAACTTGCAAAAAGCAAAATACATATAGTTTTTATCTGCATTGTGAATTTGAGGTGTTTAAGAACAGTCTAAATCAGTGAAGTGTGCCTAAAATAAACCTTGAATGAGTCTAGGAATTATCATATAGAATTCCAGAAAGACTATTGTTATTCCTATTCTTTCTTATTTAGGGTCACTGCTCAAAGTGCTACACTTGTGGAACCCCCTGTTTTTTTAAGAGGCCTGAACAAGAAAGCCAGCCACTTCAGAAACACAGAGCCACATGGCTCTGGCCGCATCCCAGGAGCTTCCATTTAAAAAAAAAATAATAATGTTTAGGGGTAGCAAGGGAGACCACAAGGGTAGCAAGGGAGACCTCAGAGGTTGCAGTTGAGTCCCCTAGCAACCCCCAAATGACGTCCCTGCCACACACATACACGCACACTTACAATGCATACCCACGGTCGCACGCACATGCACCCCCACATTGTGCATACAGCCATACACCACACATATGGACACACTTCAAATACACATATATCAACGCAGCACCCACACACAGCACCTACGTGACCCCCTTGAACATATATACACTCACAATGTGAGAGGGGTGAGGATATCTTGGAGGAAGCAGGAGAGGCGTTAAGAATACATCTGCGTTTTAGGTAATGAACGAGCCCTCACCTGCCTCCTTTATGTGTTTATAGACATCGTCTGATCCCGCAGATGAGTATGGAATGTCGTCATGAGCTACAAAATCAATCTAAAATGACAGAGAAATAAAGGTAAACATTTCGTAGCTTCATGAACTGGTACATTTATTACGTTTTTTATCTTTTCTCGCTGGTTATTGCTTGTCAGACTTTTACTTAACATCTTAACAGGTTAGCTTCATTTGTTATCGTGAACATTGACCAAGTTTAAGAATATTAGCCCCAAATCTGTTTTTTGGCAAGACCTTAACCCAGCCGGGCATTAACAAGGATGGCATGCCTATCCCCGGGGTTGATCTTCGTTACTGCAACCAAATAAAGGCATGTCAAAATAACGGTCTAGAAAGTCCATTTTAAAAACCTTAAAGTGTGACTATTTAGGTATGATGAATTCTCTGACAGGTAATGCCTTGAGAATTTTGAAATTCTGCTCATAGGAATGTGAGGATTTCTGCACGGTTTCCTAGTCTCACTACTTAGAGTGAAGATAGATGAATACAATCAAAGGGCCATGCCCACAATCCACACGCCCAATGTGAAGACCTCTACTGCCATTATGGCCCTTTCACAATAATATTTGTGCAAAAAAAATGTATTTGAAGCCAAATAGTTATTCCTAGTAATGGGAAGTCATTTTTAATGTTTCAGTCTTGGGGCTGTCTGGTAACTGACGGGATTGTTGGACACAGCAGTCATTTCTAATTGCATCCCCACATTACAATCGTTCTTTTGTATTTCGTGGGTACTTGATTAACCGCTCAAGCCTATTATAAAAATGTTAATGTTGCTATTTTAGGATACCAAAAATGAGCATGCATGCGAATGTCATGAATACATAAACTATAACCAAGCAATGCAATCACATTATAAAATCATGACACCTGAATACAATTTGATTAATTGTAAAAGAAATGCACAGATGCATTTGTTCCAAATGTGATCTCTTTTTCAGCGCCCAACCCAGCAGAGTTTCCACAATATTTAAGAGAGGGTAGGAAGGCAAAAATGTTGAGTAAAACTTTATAATTAGGTGCACTAATGGTACATTAATGAATGTGTAAGAAATATACAATACCTAGTTTAACATAATAGACATAAACTATACAGTTCAGAATCATCTTATAACACATATGAACCTGGAGTAGTATACAAATCTAAAAATTATGCTCTTATAATACATGAAAAGCCTCCAACATCGATATATGCCATAATTGTGCTATAATACGGTAGGTAGCATGCTATATCTTTATAAAAATTCTGGAAATAATGTTCTTATCACAGGCTAGTTGTGATATCACAACTGCTCTATATCAGATATTACTCTTCAGTTGTGATGTCACAATGCCTTCTGCTTGAGCCAGCAGACAGCACAATTTCAACTGTCACTGCAAATATTGTTATACATTGTTTTTTTATTCAAACATTTTGGTCTTTACAATATTCAATTCATCAGCTCATACTATATATCATATACAGCTTAAACTATCTATCACATGCATAGAACTTCCTCCAACATATTGCAAATGATTTCATCTTAATCCAACAATCACAAATCACTGAAACAAAAAAACAAAAAAAATAATGATTATTAAATAAGAAATATAAACATGTTCAGCCGTATCAATAACATCTAAAACGTATCTTGCCTTCTGGGTTCCCCAGTACATCTCCTTTGATTTAATCCATGATTGATTTTGAGCAAAGAGATTGGCCTGTAGTTTGCACAATTTGTATGATATTTTCCTGGTTTGTGAATTAATGTAGTCTGGGCCATATGCATCGATTCTGGTCAATCTCCTCTCTTTATAATCTCTAAGTAAACATCCAACAGGATAGGACTTAATAAGACACTAAATGTGCTGTAGAATTCTAGCAGGATCCCGTCATGACCTGGGATTTAATTCCTTTGTGTATTCGTCATTGCATTCAACAATTCCTCTTTAGTAAGCAAGGCGTCTAATATCTCAATGTCAGGATCTTGCATACCAGTCCCTCTATTAATTCTAATTTATCAGCTTCAGTGCTGGACTCCTCAGACTTATATAAGACTTCATAAAAGTCCCTAAAAGCATTCACAATATTGGCATTTTTAGTCAAGACCACATTATCATCTGTGACATTTGACATAATACTCTAGTTCTCGTCAATCCTTTTAAGTCTACTAGTCAGTAGAGAACCAGCCCTTTCCTCAAATTCCCAATAGAACTGTCTAAGATGAAACAAAGCCCTTTCCACTTTTTGAGACAACCATTGATCCAGTTTCTGTCTCTGTCTGTCTGAAGGCTCATCGTAGTTCTTCTCTTCTGCTTCCCTCAGAGAACATGTTAATATCTCCTCTTCACAAGCCCTGATTCTTTCAAGATGTGTTGAATAACTAATCATTTGTCCTCTTATAGTGGCCATCAAGGCTTCCCAAAAAACAAAAACATTGTCGACCGATTCTTTATTTTCATTTATATAGTTTATAAGCTCTTCTCCTATAGTTTCCTTAAAAGCTGTATCAGAAAGCAAGAATGTATTAAGCCTCCATCGTTTATGCCAGGGGATCGATCCCCAACGTGTAGCTCGGGACAACATGTTGCTCGCTACACCCTAAATTGTTGCTCACCAGTTGCTCTGGGCCATGCTTTGGAGGCCTAGAAGGAGGTGCTGAAGGAATATGAGATATATAGCCAGCTATGGTTCCAGCTGTTTATTTTTATGCATGCAAGATTTGTTTCTTGCCACCATGCAAATTAATTTTCAGTAAATGTCCTTACTTCTTATCGTAGTGTCATTGTTAAAACACTGTCATCTTCAGTTACTTTGCTCAGATGACAAATGTATTAATGAGTAAAATAATTGAACCATATTTGTGTCCTGGAGAAAATAGTCATATTCTTTTCCTTGGTACAGCTAACAGGAGCACAATGGATAGGTGGCATTGCATAAAACGTTCCTTTATTAAATAATTTGCATGCACTGCTTTTTGTACAAGTGTAGTTTGTTAGATGCCACCATGCATATTTATCTGCAATATTAATTTTGGTATCACTTATATTTATTATTAGTGCCACAGTGGAAAAATGGTCATTGTTTGATACCCTGCCCATCTGACACACGGGTAATGGGCAGATAAGGTAAATGCATGCCACATTTTTCATAATTAATATGCCCTATATTCAAATCCAATTAAGATACCGTTAATGTTTATACTAACAAGCCAATAAATTAATACTTAGTTAACACCACCACCCCCTCTATGAAGTGGTCATCAAATGCTCAAAGTTTTGACCAATGTTTGCCACTAAGTCTTGTGTAAAATCCCTTTTGGGCAGAGAAAAGAAAGGCATTCTTCTTATTTCCAATGTAACAGCCCACTGGAGTTTAAAAGGCACCATTTTGTGCCCCCCCTTGCACACCTTTAATTTATTGAGGAATGAGAACATATAACCAGCCTCCTGCCTTCTGGTGATCTCATTTCACAGATTTCTCCTTGCAATCTTATACGTTTACGCAAGTCTGTATATAAGGGAAAAGAGGGCAACCTATGTATATTTTCGAGATCTGCCTCTTTTTCCATCAGACAAGCTCTTGCTATTAGAGCTATTTTGAGGTGGCTCAATGTGCCAAATTTAGTTATATCCCATCCCTATACAAATGGACAGTGCCTTACAAACACCCATAAACTCAAGTAGCTTCCTTTACTAGGGAAGGGTACAATTGCACTTGCACTGAAATTCACTTTATGATTAGCAGAAAATCCCAGATGTGCTTTTAAAAAATAGGTAAAAAATCTTAACTGGTCCAACACTTTCAAATGAAACACCCCCAATTCAGGTCATAAGACGCTACCAGGTGTATCTGCAGGGATGCATACTATTTGGCACAGGAATTTATTTTGCAACTCCTTCAGGCCATGACAGTTTGAACCACCCTAGATTTTGCTGCCATAAAAATCATGGAACAGACCTTTGCCTTATATACCTCCAGGCACTTCTCCAATCAGAATGCCTCAAACTTGCAATAACAATGTAAAAAGGCTTTTATCCCTTAAAGATGCCTTTTCAGCTGTCTTCTTAAAATGATTGACGCAAGCATCGCACTTTGCAAAGATTAGGCTCAAATAAAAATGAGACTGCCCCCTCATCTTTACATTCATTTAAAAATTATCTACATGGTTACACCCTATTCATGAACAACATAATTTTTGTTTTTATCGTATTTAATTTCAAACTATAGTAACTTGTGTTTAGCAGGCCCTGTTGGAAACCTGCCGTGGGGCATGTTTCCTTCTGCATAAGGAAGCATGCTATAAAATGCACCCTTCAAAGCGGGTGGATTAACTCTCCTAAAAGTACTACAATCAACATCCAAAAGGAATAAATCGGGGCCAACTGACATCCCTGCTTTTCACCTTTATCTGTGGTGGAAAGCAATGTATAATTATCTGATCTTGTATATCGGACAGATTCTGAGATGTCTGCGTATCACTGTTGGATAAGACTTAACAAACCATTAGTGACCTGTAATGGTATAGAAGTAGGACTCAGACGCAGTGGGCTCATGTTGATTGGCATACACTTATATTAAAGTAAAAGGGTGCGGGGTTGGGGAAACTCTTGCCTTTCCCTAAAGAGGAGAGGGGTTTCCCTACTTCAACCAAAACTAAGGAAACTATCAGGCTGTTTTTGTCTAAAGTAAATAGTTCACTGTCACAAGTCCAACACCTATTTCCATCCCTCACACTATTGACTAAACTATAAAAAATAAAAGTTCTTCTTAATTCAGAAGAATAGGTTCTTGATCCAATCAAAGGGTTCCAAATAACAAAGGTTCCAAACCCAAACTTCATAAATGTAAAATAAAGTTCTTAGATATTTCGCTGTTACACAAACTTTGCAACAACCAGGGCCAATGACTCCCTTGTCCTGATTCCTTCTATTGGCAATTCTCTATTTCTTGCAACACAACCCGGGGGCAATGCCTCCCTCACCAGCCAGCCTGAGTACTCCCCCTACCTCTATAGAGCCTTGTAGTGGGCTCTGGTCCGGCCGGAAACACTGCAGTGTCAATCTTTCCATGGGCAGCGCGGTCTTCCTTTCACGTGCTTCCCAGTCTTCAGGAACACCGGGATCTACTCTCTGCCAGCTCACATTCTGGTCCATCCAGCTCCACTCTTGGCATCCTGGTGTGCTTTCCTGCACCTCTCTGCACCTTACTGGCTCCTGCAGCTCCTCCATGGAGGACTAGACAACTTCTTCCTAAGTCTCATCTTTTTCTACTCTACATTGACCAATGAGCAGCCAGCAACAACTAGACTGCTCATTGTGGTTCTTAGGAGTACCCTTACTGCCTCTCTGCCTCCGCTTCATCCCAGTACGTATTCCGAGTTGTCTAGAATACGTATGTTGGTTCATCTGGGCACTCTACATTCCTCCATGTATCTTCTTCGTCTCAGTGGTTATAAATAGTATATCTTTCATTTCTTCCCCACTTTTCCTCGTCTCAGTATTTCTACCCTTGATCTCCGTTGGGTCAGTTGTGCTCTTCATAGTCCTAGTACTTTCTAGGGAAATGGCAGGGCGACTATAACTCATGAGCCTGTTATGGAAGGGGTTGGTCTTAGTGTTATAGGGATACCGCTTTCTCACGAGTGGGTCCTCCCAAGTCCCATGAGGGATTTCTTCTCCCATGTGATCCTCTCCCTGTGTTTCGGGAGGATACCTCAGGGGCAACGTGCTCGCCTTGGAAGCAAGACGACACGGAGCAACACAGGTTCGAGTCCCGGGTCCGGGCTTAGAAACCTCTGGGTATTAAGCGTGTTATAAATAACCGATCATATCATATCACCAACCCCATTGGAACTATTGTACTGAGGATGTACCCTCCTGGCCCCATGGGAATGGTCTCCCCCTCAGGGAGAAGTGGCAACAGCCGCAGATTTTTCACAGACCCCAATAAAATGTAAATTATGCCAAACTGTTTCTATCAATCGAATACCGCCGAAATCCATCCTGGAGTCTTTTTGACTCCATCAGTGGGGACAAACACTGCCAAACCACCACTTGGAATCCGGCAGAGATACCACCAGACAAAGTGGCGATAGCAGTACCATTGAGATGCCACCAAACTCGCGATGAGAACCAATGTTCTCATTTCTAATTTGTTTTGCAATCATTTGTCCGCAAACTGTGTGCTGATATGTTCTATCAAAAAATTGATGTTGCTCACCATTTTATTTGATATTCCAATTTTGCTCATTGCGCACAAAAGGTTGGGGAGCCCTGCTTTATGCCCTCTCCGATCCGAAACATTGTTTTCTGTGATATTAATGGACAACAAACTGTTTATTGTAGAATGTTAAAATTTTGCAATGTTGGAGTTTAACCCATGTGGGCAAAATCTGCATGTCTTTAGTTATTTTAAAGCACAAAATGAAAATGTATTTTTTATGCATTTCTTTTTTTTAGACAGTTTACATTTTTCTTCTGCAACACATTAGGTGCTGCATGTTAGTTCTTTCATATTCAAGCAGATACTACATTGAGTATATGTTTTAACAAACTGAATATATTTTACATTAGATTAAGCAAGATACCTTCGCCTGTAACGTAAAATGATATTGCAAGTCACCAGTGTTCCATGTCCTTATAAAGGAACTCGGCCAAACGTACAGTAAGGGGTATTTTATCTCATATATTATCATTCAGAAAATCACAATGAATTTTCCTTTTAAAGGAATTCCTTGATCCTCAGACTGGGTCTGCTTTCTCACCTCCCACTCCATGGGCCTATTCTGGATGACGCTCTTGGAAGATGCCCCATTTAGTTGTTGCCCTGTGGACTGGTCCGCATTAAGTTAAGCACCCGTCCCACATATGGTCCTGCTCGTCCCTCTCTTGCTACCTCATCTGGGTATGTCTGCTTGGTCCCCGGTGTCTGGGCTCTCAGTTCTGCTCTGTAATCCATCCTGTGCTCGTACTTGAATTTACATGTTTCATTTCTCCAAGCAGCAAGGTCTTCCCCTCTCACTGCACTTATCTGGTCTGAACGTGACACAGCTATGAAGGACACTTCCCTCCTTTCTCCATCTCCACTTGTGAAGCCACACAATTACTTTGTTCACAAAGAGCTCCCCAAAAAACAACTATAAATAAGTCAACCACAACGTGATAGCATAATGGGAAAATTACATAATTACTCTTGTAATGTTACAATTGGTTGAGGATGTCACAGTGCCTGTTGCATTATTCAACACTCTGCGTGGAAGACAACTCTCAGAGCAGATTTACAACTGCCATAAAAACAATTAGATCAATGACTTCCATTTCAGAATCCTTTATGTTTAACTCATTTTCTTCATGCAGTCATTAGTTGATAGATGAGGAGAAATGTATGGTATTATGTTTATTCAGTGTACTGCTAGGATTGAGTATAGGAGAGCAGGGATGTGTATGTATGCACTTATTCTAATACACAAATATAAGAGGATTACCTGTTATTCACACTCTGGTTCCTCAGGTAAATATCAAACAAAATATATGGGGGTTTGAACCAGACTGTACAGGATAACAAGGAAATATTTTTTATTTTATTCTAAAAATAGTTTTTATTCAATACAATACAAAAATCTCTATATGTTTAAAAACAAATCTCATAATTCATTAACCAATTTGTAATAGCCATTGACATTAATTATCAACTCACAACCAACATACAACTCACGCACATATTTCTCTCTCAGTCACTCATGTATTTCCATATTATCCACATTGGCAAAAACTCTTTTCAATTTTCTGTGATATCATAAGTTTTTATCACTACTACAATATTTGTTATAAATGTTTCAACCCTATAATGAATACAAGTGTTTTTCACTGTTCATTGTTATTTTGAGTAGTTTATGATCGTCGACCTATGTTTCTGTCTTTTTCCGGGTGCTCAGCGTACACCCCTAAAATTATCGGACTTCTTTACGACGTTTGAACAAAGATCTTGTTATGTCTTTGCCTTATATAGACTGATATGTGCCACTCCACCTACACAAAAACATATAAACACTACTATTACAAAACCTGTAAGTTCACTTTGTCATCCATATTTCTTTTTATAACCACTACAATTGAGTAAACCAACTCTATACATGATTGCCCCAACCTTGACTCACCTCCCCATGTAGTATAGGAGATGGAAGAAAAGTTAAACTGGAATAAATCCTTCACTAGGTCCAGACAGTGAGTCTTCACTTCGGGCCTATCAAAGGTAAATACATGGAATCGCCAATATATTCACTCTTATCTTCACACTTTTTTACAACATATCCATATTGCCATCAGCCATTGCCCACAAATACCTGGAGCTTGATGTGGGTCACGTTCTGAAATTACTTGTATTTTACAGGGACTCAAATGTCCCGACACACAACAGGTATATCTCCTTCTTGCCTATGAGTCATCTGCATTGTGTCCAGCTATTACATATGAACGTCATTCTTATTTGTATTGTTATCATTCTACTTATTTTACCAGGGAAAGACTCACCAAGTTTTGCTCCACACCAGGCAAACAATCCCATGGGATGGTGTTAATTTTATGGTTTCTCCTGCGTCCTTAGTGTCAATGGTTGTTCCATCGTCACAGGGATGCATTACCCAGTAATCAAATGGCAATATATTGTCAGAGAATTTCTCCTCATTTATTATTTGCCACTTTTGTTCTCTCAAGCATAATTCTGTTTCATTAGCTAATATTGTGCCATCTAGCATAATCTCGCCTCTGCCTTTCGGCTGGATCGCATCACATGTATCTAGCTCGTTGTAATCCTGCACTTAGATCTCCCGGTCTACATTCCTGTGTGTGTTTAGCACCCTGTATTTGGACCATCTCTTTCACTCTTCCAAATACCTCTCTTTCATCTGCTAACAGTGTAGCATTCAAATCATCCCACCTATACCTAGATCTAACAGCATAATCACTTTGCGTGTGTCCATCTCGTTATTTTCTACACCTCGAAGTCTCTGGTCTCTTCATCGTATTAGTGCCACCCTACTGTTTCATTCATATAGCTTGCAGCCAAAACACAACCGGCACTCCACTTACCTGCATCGTTCCCTTATTGCAGATTGTAATCACTTTTCCGCGTCCGTTCCTATGGTGGCTCGCCTTCTTTTCCGACTCGACTATAGTATCAAACAGAGAGGAAGGACTCCTATGTTACCTCATAGGATAAAGAAAGAGGGCTACATCATGTCGTCTATCTCCTAGTAGATTGCGAGTTCTGTTACCAATTCCTAGTGCTTTCCACTATTGTAAATGCTGCATGTGTGAGCTCCCTGCTTGCTCCTAAGTTATGTATGTTTTTAATATTTTTCATTATGTGCATTCTTATTATTTGCTGGCACATAATCTCAAAGATATATAAGTGTCAGATCAATGACCAAATTCAACATAAACTCATGTCCTTGTCCTTACAGATGGCACATCCCATGTACAATCATATGCGTGATAACTCACCTTCTATTTCCGACACATTCATAATGGAAACTCATCTCCGATTCTCACAACATCAGCACGATCAGAACAGAATATCTTGGTATCCAAATTGGTCACACAGATATCCATCCCCGGGGATCCCTACTCAGGGTACACACAGAGGCAATATCACATTTACCTGTTCTCTATGGCATAATTCTCCCAAAGCATGATCACCTGGTGACCAGAGCATTCCACTCTACTGACACATTAAGTCCTTGTCGTACAGTGTTCAAATTGTAAATTCCCCAAAACACCTAGACAGTTCATCTGTGGTATGGAGGTGCACAGGGACTCTACATCCATCGTCACCAGTATACAAAAAATGGCCTAAAAAGGCTGCTTTTTACATCCTTACAAAAATACACAAAAACAACTAAGTACCGCCGAGTAGACCAATTGTGTCTGCTATTGAGTCTCTTTTAGAACCATTATCTGTGTATGCAGAAGTGTTTCTGAAACCGTTTGTATTAATAACTCCCTCCTATGTGCGGACTGGACAGACATGATTCAAATTTTACAAGACCTTCAGATCACCCAAGGAGATATACTGGTGACGATGGATGTCGAGTCCCTGTACACCTCCATACCACAGATGAACTATGTGTTTTGGGGGAGGGTTTTGGACAGGCGCATTTTACGTCATCAAATGCCAACAGGTTTTTTGTGCTCTAATGTATTCGCCTCTCAATGACAGAAAACTTCTTTCTGTATACAAATCAATTATATAAACAAGAGAAGGGAGTCAGCATGGGGACAACATTTGCCCCCGATGTTGCAAATCTGTACATGGAAGATTTTGAGGAGAAGTACATATCTGGCATGAATAATGCCTTGACACATCATCATATACTCCGCCATTACCTTGTGGTATGGCAGAGGTATATAGATGATGTGTTCCTAGTGTGGAGAGGAGGTTTGGCTTTGCTCAACATGTTCCATGAATGGTTGAACACGTGTGGCAGTAACATCAGGTTCACCATGGAGCACAGTGTACAACAAGTGAGTTTCCTTGATCTGTTAATATTCCAATCTGAGGGTAGACTTATTACAACCTTCTACAGGAAGCCTACGGACAAAAACTCATTGTTATACTTCCAGAGTTTCCACCTGTCAGGGCTCTGTCAGAATCTGCCCTAAGGGCAGTTCTTATGCATTGAACGTAATTGTACAAAGAGAGGAGAATTTCTGAAGCATGCTGGTCAACTCAGAGGTAGATTACACGATAGAGGTTATCCCAAAAAACTAGCAAAAGACCAGATGAAAAGGGCCCTGAACATCGAGAGGGAAATATGTCTGACAGCACGTGAAAAGGTCAAATGACAGACTAGTCTGTGTCACAACCTTTAATCCTGTAAGCTGTGACATTAAAAAGATTATAAATAAAAACTGCAATCTAGTGAAACAGCCGGGGACACTATAAAAAAAATGATGTTCGCCTTCAAGAGAAGTCAGAACTTGAGACAGAGATTGCTCCATACGTACATAGAAGTGACGAAGGATACCACCTATCACCGGACACCACAAATGTGGCAATTGTGTGGTCTGTCCACTAACGGAACAAATGCATGAGTTCAGGTGGGGTAGTAATGTTTGGAAATTGAAATGTCATACTAATTGTTTATCCAAAAATGTGATATACGTAATCAAGTGCTCATGTGCATTGATGCACGTAGGAAAAACAACCAGGGAAGTGCGCCAACGCATAGCGGAGCACAGGTCATGTATAAGAAACAAAGTGACTGATAAACCATTGGTTGAACACTTTGTGAAACACAACCACAGAGATACGGATTTAAGGTGGTTTGTGTTACAGCAAGTATCAACAAACACGAGAGGGGGTGACATGGGTACCATACTGCACCACATTGAGCAACGGTGGATTTAGAATTTTCAACAAGGACTTAATGTGTCAGTAGAGTGGAATGCCCTGGTCACTAGGTGATCATGCTTTGGGATAATTATGCCGTAGAGAACAGGTAATTGTGATATTGCCTCTGTGTGTACCCTGAGTAGGGATCACTGGAGATAGATATCCTGCCAGACTGCGATCAATTTGGATACCAAGATATTATATTCTGATCGCCCTGATGGTATGAGAATCGGAGATGAGTTTCCATTATGAATGCGTCAAAAATAGAAGGTGAGTTATCACGCATATGATTGTACATGGGATGTGCCATCTGTAAGGACAAGGACATGAGTTTATGTAGGATTCGGGTCATTGATCTGACACTAACATATCTATGAGATTATGTGTCAGCAAATGATAGGAATGCACATCATGAAAAATATGAAAAACTCATAACTTAGGAGCAAGCAGGGAGCTCACACATTGGTAACAGGAATTGGTAACAGAGCTTGCGATCTACTAGGAGATAGGGGACATGATGTAGTCCTCTTTTTATATCCTATGAGGTAACATGCGAATCCTTCCTCTCTGTTTGATACTATAGTCGAGTCAGAAAAGAAGGCGAGCCGCCATAGGAACGGACGCAGAAACGTTATTACAATCTGCGACAAGGGCACGATGCAGCTAAGTGGAGTGCCGGTTGTGTTTTGGCTGCAAGCTATATGAATGAAACAGTAGGGTGGCACTATTACGATGAAGAGACCAGTTTATGACTTCGAGGTGTAGAAAATAACAAGCCGGACACAAGCGAAGTGATTATGCTGGAAGGTATAGGTGGGATGATTTGAATGCTACACTGTTAGCAGACGAAAGAGAGGTATTTGGAAGAGTGAAAGAGATGGTCCAAATACAGGGTGCTAAACACACACAGGAATGTAGTCCGGGAGATCTAAGTGCAGGATTACAACGAGCTAGAGAAACTTGATGTGATCCAGCTAAAAGGCAGAGGCGAGATTATGCTAGATGGCGCAATGTTAGCTAATGAAACAGAATTATGCTCGAGAGAACAAAAGTGGCAAATAATAAATGAGGAGGAATTCTCTGACAATATGTTGCCATTTGATTACAGGGTAATGCATTCCGGTGACGATGGAACAAGCATTGACACTAATGACACAGGAGAAACCATAAAATGAACACCATCACATGGGATTCTTCGCCCAGTGTGGAGCAAGATTAGGTGAGTTTTACCCTTGTAAAATAAGTAGAATGATAACAATCCCATTAAGAATGACGTCAATATGTAATAGCTGGACACAATGCAGACGACTCACAGATACATATTCCTATGATGTTTCAGGAGGAACAGGAATGAAGGAGATATATCTGTTGTGTGTCGGGACATTTGAGTCTGTGTAAAATACAAGTAATTCTACAAAGTGACCCACATCGAGCTCCATATATGTGTGGGCAATGGCTGATGACAATATGGATATGTTGTAAAAAAGTGTGAAGATAAGAGTGAATATTTTGGTGATTCCGTGTATTTACCTTTGATAGTCCCGAAGTGAAGACATCACTGTCTGGACCTAGTGAAGGATTTATTCCAGTTTACCTTTTCTTGCAACTCCTATACTACATGTGGAGGTGAGTCAAGGTTGGGGCAATCATGTATAGAGTTGCTTTACACAATTGTAGTGTTTATAAAAATAAATATGGATGACAAGATTAAAGGTTTTATAGTATTGCTTATATGTTTTTGTGTAGGTGGAGTGGCTCATATCAGTCTATATAAGGCAAAGACATAACAAGATCTTTGTTCAAACGACCTGAACAAGGTCGAGAATTTGAGGGCTGTACGCTTAGCACCCGGAAAAAGACTGAAACATATGTCGACGATCATAAACTGCTCAAAATAACAATGAACAGTGAACAACACTTATATTCATGATAGGGTTGAAAAATGTATAACAAATATTGTAATAGTGATAAAAACTTATGATATCAAAGAAAATTGAAAAGAGTTTTTGCCAATGTGGATAATATGGGAATACATAAGTGACTGAGAGAGAAATGTGTGCGTGAGTTGTACTTTGGTTGTGAGCTGATGATTAGTGTCAATGGATATTAGAAATTGGTTAATGAATTATGAGATTTGTTTTTAAACATATAGAGATTTGTGTAGTGTATTGAATAAAACCTATTTTTAGAATAAAATAAAATGATTTCCTTGTCATCCTGTACACTCTGGTTCAAACCCCCATATATTTTGCACTTATTCTAAACAACAATGCTGGTTAATAAATTCAACTGCAAGTTGTATTACAGCAGGTTAACAAATTAAAAGATCTTTTGCATCAGAGCGCGCAGGGGATCGAGTATTAGTACCTGGGAGGTGATGTCATGGTGCCTCCCAGCCCATCAAGAAGCTTGGAAGATGGCCTTTAGCTCATGGTATTTCCTGAGTCCTGAGCCTGCTGAGAGGTGGGAGGCCGCCATCTTCCCTCAACAGCATAAACATTTGCTTACCCCACCCCCTCACCACTTTTACCTCTCCAACCCATTCCCTGTGCCATGCCAACCCAGACCCCACTTACCTGTGGCTACCTCATGCATCACTGGTTCACAAGACTCCTTCTGTCCCACACGTTCCCATATGGTCGCATATGGCCACCAATTGTTGCCGGGTGTAACTCACACTATGTGCACCAATATTATGTTTAGAATATTGGGGCTTTTAAAGGCTATTCCACTAAACGCAGATGTTACTACTGCCTACCATTGCGTTTTGGTATGTTTTCCGCCTGGCTAGCGGGGAATGGATTGCAGTGTATCATTGTCCTGTAGAACATATTGCAATGCAACTTCAAGCTATGTTTTCTGAATGCAGTGCTTATTTTCCTACCAAATGTTAGTTGACCTGACTGCAAGCAGACAAGATAAGACTAGCACGATATCCATCAAACTAATAAACCATATTGCTTTGGCTGTCCCTTTAAAAACATTGCCTCTGTAACGTTTACATATCATTCATAATCCTTTTAGGACAAGACAATACGATTGACAACACAATCAGAAATGTATTCAAATTAAATTCCACTGGGAAAAGCCAATTTAACCATAAATGCCCTTTTAGAGGAGAGTTCATCTTGTGAGCGCTTACCTCGCTTCTTGATCTGCAACCACTACATTCCTTTTGATTGTAACTCTCTGCTTTTGATCTTACCTTCCCTATAAATTGTGGAGAAGGTATGCTCATAAATGTACCCACATCAGCACTCATGTTTCAGATGCTTCCTAAAACTAAAATAGAAGTTGACATTCTATTGATCATATAAAGGCATAAGCATCCTGAAGCATGTGCACAGCCAATCAGATGACAGAGAAGATGGGCTGTATTTACTGGAACAAGCCCACGTTCACTCATACTTTGCCTGTCGATGTGCTCCCAAGACCCACTGCACCCCTTCGATCCAAATCCCCCCGGGATCCATAAGCAACTGTGAATATGTGGGTGCTATTGGCTTTTAAAAATGAAAAAAAGGAAACTTATCTTTGAGCAGTGAAAGCATATTTTGGTGCATCCAATTTTTCTATGATTTCTTACTGTGGCATGGCATTTTCTACTGGGAATCAATGTTAAAACAGGCGTGGTAAGTGTCATTAGTGCTTAGAAGCCAGTTTGGAATTTATTTTTATTTTGGCATGCCATTTTTAATGGCAAAGACAAATTCAGTATGTTCATTCGAGCGGATACTGGCATTATGTGCAAAGCAAACATGAGTTTCGTTCTTATATGAGAGTATTGGAAAATATTGGTGCAGGCTGCATGGAAATGTTTTTTATAGTAGCATATCTTCTGGGGAAAGGCATCATGAAAACACGTTGGGAAGTGATCATGTGCACTGTTGGTGACTTGCATCTATTGGACTTTTCCAGGAGTGACCCTACAAAAATGATTGCAAGCTGTCTGGCTGTTTACCTAATCATTCACACAAAGTGTGCTCTATAATGCACCAGTTGAACCCATTGTTTAATGGTTTGGTCTCTCACGCTATGCTCAATAGCTCTTACAGATTTGTGGGAAATATGTATGGCTCTCCAATTAAAAAGTTCACCAGCTGACACTGGGCAATCTGCATTAATTAATCTTTAAAATTCTTTTTGATAAGTAATTACTTTATTGTTACACCTCTCAGAAACAGGGTGGGGGTCAGGAGTCTCCAGGGGGCCGGTGAAGTCCCCTTCTATATGAACCAATCCAGAGGCAGTATATGGTTGATCCTCCAGAGCATCTCTCCTCTCCCCAGCCTCATGTTTAGGAGATCCATAGTAGTAATAAAATTGATTGGGGGAACCAAGCACTAGTGCCCACAAATATAGTGAGAGCATCATGGGGCCCAGAGACCAGAAAACAGTATATATTAGGGAGAAACAAGTGGGAGGCCTGTAAATTGGTTCACATCAGGTGTGGACTATCGAGGTGGTGAGTGGCTTACTGTACAGATCACTCTATTGCACGTTTTCCACAAACCGAGATAGAAGCCGGATAAAGAAACGTGCAAGTAAGATGACTAGAGTAATGCTGAGAAAATAATCTGGGGAATCACATTGCAGAGCCATTGGGCAGTCTTATGTGACATAAGCACATGGTTAGAGACCGGGACATGGGAGGGGGCTCGCGGGGGGGAGGGGGGTAGTCCACCAACTTTTTTAGGTCATCCCAGAAGTGGAATACTATGGATACCACAGGACCTCTTCTCTTCCTGGCCACTGAATGTATAGCTGATGATGTCAATAAGAAAGACTCAGAAAGGCTCCCTTTTACCAAGGTTTGCGGTGATAGCACAAACAGACCACAATCATGGTATGTGTACCTCTGCAATCTAGATGCAACAAACACGTGCTCACAGCCTGCACAGCGCCACTCCCCGCAATTCTGAAGGCATCACAATTGACGCTCTAGACATGAGCAACCATCCTTTTATAGAGTATGGAGACACGTGGGCCCACTATGGAACTCTTTCACAACTAGGAGGCTGCCATAACAGGGCCGTCTGATTCCAAGATGGCAGAATGGGTCTTCATTCACTCGGTCTGAAGAGATGCAGGCTAATTGGTGGTAACGTACAACAATTCAGTTTGATCAGGGCCAGTGCTGATTAAGAATGACCAATCAAGAAATCCAATGAGAAGGTCACTGGGGGTGCACAAACACACGCTATCATGTAGTAAGGGTAAACACTGTGGTTTGGATGTAAAAAAGGACCCAATGCAAATAATGATGTGAGAATTTGTGGGCTGATGGAGAGAGAAAGACAAAGCAGCGAGAAGAGCGAGAAGTAGAGGGGTCAATGTATAAAATGGGTTAGAGGAGAGAGATAGGGAGAGGAAAGAGGAAAACATTGGAGGCAGGGCAAAGGTTAATGATTTAGATGGTACTGAAGTGGTGAAGTGGGGAGGCAGAGAGGGGAGAACAGGAGAAAATAATGAATACACCTGGGAAGGAGGAGCAAGACACCCATTAATGCCCAGTAAGTGTAAAAAACTCAGAAAAACTCCAGGATCACCAAGCCAGTAGGGCCCAGAGAACAGACAGGTAAAGAGGAGGTGGTACTGGGGAGGGGCGGGGGTCTGCTATGACGGGTCAAGGTTGCTGGTCAGAGATTTTTGGAGACCTGGTTAACCTGGGTCTGAGAGCTGGTGGAGCCCAAACAAACACGCCTGAAAAAACAGATAAGCGTGTGAAAAAGCTGCAGCTACAGAAAACTAGAATTGGGTGGATTGGCAAGTCCACTGATAACAATTCAGAACACCTGCTGGCCAAGTGGTGAGAAGGAGATGGTTTTGGGCCACACTGACATTTGTAGGGGCTATAATGGCAACAGGCTGATAATTCACTGAAGACTGACAGGGAAGAAATTCATCATTTTAAAATACTCTGCATCTTTTTCCACAATAAGGAGCACTCCAGTGGGGAGAACAGACAAGGAACTGTGAGTGATTTTGATCTGGATGGTCATTTTTTCAGAGTCTGTGATGTAGTAAAGCTTTGAGGGGGACCCTTGGCTGGTGGGTGAAAATAACACCAGTCTGAAAAGTACCTGGGGGAAAGATGAGAAACTCCTTCTGGTAATTGTTTTACATACCACTAAGGCACGGTGGAATCGCAAATGCTTTGCTAGTATGCGTGTATTGAGTATACATTCTAGGATCCCAAGTTAGGAGCCCCAGAGGCAACCTTTGTGCAAATTTGGCGAAGTATTTAATGAGGCCTAACAGGGTACTATACATCCCATGGCTGTGGGTGACTTGGAGCTAGCCATCAGGGGGCTATACCCCTTTAAATGTATGTTTTAGTATGTATAGGGCACTGGTTCTGCACACTAGATCCTCTTAGATTAGATCCCTACACTTATTTATTGCCCCTCCATTTTAACACTACAATTTTCAAGATGCCAGGAAAATAGGTCTCCTATGTAATGTAATGTAAAGCAAATTTATAAAGCGCTCATTCACCAGCAAGGGCATCATGGCTCTGACAGTTCAGTGACCGACCAGAAAAGCAGCGATTAAGCTGTTAAAAGATAGGTTTTCAGGGCACGGTGGAAAAAGATTTGATCCTCAAGTGCCCGCAGGATAGGAGGGACGGAGTTCCACACAGAAGCCTGCCACCACAGAAAAGGAGGGGCTGCCTACGTGAGCCAGCCTAAAGCAGGGGACGTTAACTCTCAGAGAAGAAACTGAACGCAGGTTCCAAGTTGGAACATAGGGGCGACAGTTCTTCTGCAAAAAACCCGGGCCTTTCCCGTAGAAGGCACAGTGGACCACGTAAAAAACCTTGAACTTAATATGAGTGAACGGGCGTTTAGAAGAAGGTACTTTACCAGGCACCGAGACAAATTGATACTGATCACGTCCTCAGAACTGACTGCACCCCACCCCCAGGGAAACGCAGCGTTAGGAGGTGCCAAACTAGACAACAGTCGCCATACTACCTATCCTGGAATTTATAAATCATGTCTTACATGAGTAGGATTCCCAAATCAACACTCTTTAGTTACAATTAATTGTATTAAACATCAATAAATTAGATTTTTTAACATATATTCATCGGTTATATACACCCCATATTTCATATATATACACACTTCTAACGTAGCATCGTGCGTGCCACCAGGTCAGGTGACCCGACAACGTATGGTGAGATGGTCACATGACTGCAGTGTATGTGAGCGTGTGCGGTGGGCCAATAAAGCAGACTTGTTATTACCAGAAAAGTGTGTGGTTGCATATTATTAACTTCAGCGCGTCTAAGCCGCACGTGGTTCAGATAGAATACGACAATGACGATGAGGCGGTAGACCCCACTGCCACCGCCCCCAACACACGCCACCACTGCAGTGCATGTTGGCGACGCACAGAGACTGTTTTTGCTGGTAAGTTCCCAACTGCCCCTGATGGAGCTCTGGTGGGGGGGGGCCTACGCACCCAAGACAGCCCACTCGCCGGAGGAAAAGGTTAGCACATGTGGACCCTGGGAGCCTACACAGCTGCCTCCTGACTGCGTGCAAGCCCACAATGGAGGTAGGGGCCCCTGCCTGCAGAGACCCTCTGTGTACCCTGACAGGATAGAAGTCCCGGCTACACATGGCAGCTAGCACAGCGCAGCACCCCTTGAGCAGCCTGCAGAGTGCAGAATGCAGCCCCAGGAGTGGAGCCCAGACCCAAAATTGAGAGTGGACCACCATGGATCCACTGCATACCTCCCTAACGGCATCAGGGAGGACCAACATCGTCCCACAACAGGCAACATGAGCACCCCAGCAAAGGATCAAGTCCCAGCATCTCAAGGGAGGGACGCCTTCCCATTGCTGTCCCTACTTCCGGTCGACACCACTGGCACCACCAGTCTGGGGCCGAGATGGACCAGATGGATGAAAGAATTTGACACGTATCTCGATGCACTCGGCCCACAGGAGGACAAGGCCATTATTGGGCTACTCAAAACGTGCACAAAAAGGCAACTCCCAGGCGAGAGCATGGACAGTTTTGTGACGCGCCTCGGATCCAAGGTAAAACATTGTGATTTCAACCATTACACAAATCAAGAAGCCGTCAAGTCCCATGTCATCACGGGCTGTGAATCAATGCTCCTAAAGAAGAAACTGCTTCAGACGCCACATACCCTCATCGAAATCCTCATCCTTGGCATGGGCAACTTCCGCGCTAGACATCCAAATCTCCACCATAAGTGAGATCCACATCTCACCCACAGTCAACCAGCTTCATTGCAAGACTCCACAATGGAGAAAAAAAACAGTGCTTCTGTTGCGGGTACGACCTCCCATATTAGGGGTCATGTCCAGCCATCGGGCAGATATGCTCTGCATGCGGAGAAGACCACTACCAGATGATATGTCACAACCGAAAAGCTTCCAGACCAAGCCAAACGGAGCAGAGGACATATTGCCACAAAACCCCTTCGCGACACCAGCACGAGCAAAGACCCCAGTACTCGGAAAGGAGACATCACAAAGAAAGGTGCCACACCAGGACAAAACACTCCTCTTCTCTGGAGGCTCGTCAAAAAGGGAGGAGGTAAATTCACCATCTACGCACAAACACGCTAACCACAAGTGAATCGGAATCCCAATCAAGCACAGAACAGAGGAAGAGAGGGTACCTGTATGCTCTCTGGAATCCGACAGCCTCAAAACACAGCCCACTCTGCTGATAACCATACTGGGGAAAGACTTTGATTTCCTCGTTGATTCAGGTGCCACAATCAAAAAAATGCCAAAAAGTGAATTCCACAAGCTGACACTAGCCTGGAGGCTAAAAAAAGCTTGCGTGGACATATACACTTATGGAGCTAAGCAACCACTCCCATACCAAGGAGCCTTCACAAGCATATGTCAACACAAAAACAAACAAACAAGATTGCATACTTATTCATGTTCTCGCCATCAAAGTCTCCAGCGGATGCATTCTGAGCTTCAAGTCAGCGATCCAGATGGGTCTCATCCATATACTATATCAAGTCATGGCAGACAGAGACATCTCACCTGCCGCCAGAATTATGACAAACTTCCCCAACCTTTCTAAGGGAATAGGAAAATTGAAAGGACGCAATGTCCAAATACACATAGACAGAACAGTGACGCCAATTGCACAGCATTATCGTGGAATCCCGTTCACAATCCAACACCAGGTTGAGAGGGAACTGCTCACCTTAGTGGAAGCTGAAAATCATAGAACCGTCATCAGGCCCAACCCTTTGGGTCTCCCCAGTAGTACCTGTGTGGAAAAAAGGGCCTGAAGGGCACATAAGACTATGCGTGGACATGTGCGTACCGAACCAAGCCATTCTACGAGAACACCACCAATCCCTGCGCATCACAGACATGCTGCATCTATTCAAAGGAGCCAAAGTCGTCTCCTGTTTGGACTAAACAAAGGATACCACCAGATAAAACTATGCGAAGAGTCACGTTACATCACGACCTTCACCACCCACCTAGGTCTATTTCGTTATAAACGGTTCAAGTTTGGAATATCCTCGGCCACTGAGATATTCCAAGAGGAAATCCGCAAGATAATCTGCCACATTCCACACTGCATTAATTATTGTGATGACATTCTCATCTTCGGCAAGTCACAGGAAACTCATGATGCAACATTGATGAAGGACTGTTCTGCGCTCAACAACGCAAACCTGACACTGAATAAGGAGAGGTGCGCATTCAACAAGACACTACTCAAGATCTTTGGGCATATATTCTCAGAGAAAGGCATTCAAGCAGACCCTGACAAAATCTGGGCCCTGACAGAAACTGCCTGCCCAACAAACATTGCTCAAGTGAGATTCCTCCTAGGGCTAGCAAGCTACTGTACGCGCTACCTACCTGATTTTGCCTCCACAAACACTCCACTCCGGACTCTAACTGTAAAAGCTCACCCCTTTAAGTGGGGTACCACCTAACAGACTGCTTTTGACAAAATTCACAGAAACATCACAATAGCCATATACATGTCCTACTTCGACCCTAACCTACGCACCGAAGTGACAGTCAACGCAAGCCCGGTTGGACTAGGGGCCATCCTGGCCCAACACTCTGGCAGCGACCATGCAAGCAGGAAGATTGTGTCCTACGCCAGCAAAAGCCTCACTGAGGCAGAACAGCAGTACTCGCAGGCCCGAGAAGGAAGCACTGCAGGTTGTCTGGCCCTGTGAACATTTCCACTTGTTTGTATATGTTAAGCCATTCACCATCGTCACAGACCACCAAGCCCTTGTCACCATATATGGGAAACTGACCACCTAAAGGCCCCTCTTGCACTACAAGGTGGGGACTCCGCCTGCAGGAGTACCGTTATGACATCATACACAAACCCAAGAAGGATGAAAACCCGGCAGACTTCTTATTCCGTCACCCACTTCCCGGGCCCCAAGTCTCAAAAAAACAGGTAGATGGGTACATTAACTATTTTATCCACCATACAGTGCTACAAGCCAGCCCTATGGCGGAATTAATGAGTTACATCGCGAATGATGCGACCCTGACCCTCGCAGCCTCGTGCATCTGGAACAGGCGATGGTAGTCCGCTGAGGCCTTGATACTAAACAACCAGGCCCTTGACACACAACTCTTCAGGGTCGTGGCCCGATCCAAAGATGAACCGTCTCTGTCACCATCGTCCCTGATACCGAAAGGGGATCGAATCATACTGCCAGCCTCCCTGCATCAGAGGGTGATTGAATCTGCGCACAAAAGCCTTAGTGGCATAGTGTCTACCAAACACATGCTCCGAAGGAAGGTGTGGTTCCCAGACATGGATAAACTCATCAAATGTATGCTGAAGATATGCCACATATGCTTCAGCCTGCAACCCCCATCATTCTATGAACCATTGCACATGACAACCATCCCGGAGGGCATGTGGGAAGAAGTATCAATTTACTTTTTTTACCGTCCATTGAGATTAGGAGCATACATACTTGTAGTTTTAGACGAACAGTTTAGATAGCCGGAGGTCGAGGTGCTACCATCCACAGCCGCCACAGCCGTGATCCTTGCATTGGACAGGATATTCTCTGCATACAGCATCCCGGAGGTAGTGAAATCTGACATTGCCCCCCCCATTCACCAGCAGTGACTTCCACAGCTTTGCCAAACACATAGGATTCCACCACAGAAAGATTACTCCCCTGTGGCCCCAGGCAAACCGGGCTGTAGAACGGTTTATGGCAAACATTAAGAGGGCTGCAAGGATAGCTAACATCACGTGCATGTCTATAGATCAATCCCTATGCCAACTCCTACGGGACTACTGAAACACGCCACATGTCTCCACAGGCATATGCCCAGCAGAACAAATGTTTGGTCGCCCCATACACTCCAGAGTTACCCACGTGGAACAGCCCAGTGAAGTGGATCCGATGAAGCAGGAGATAAGGAGAAGGGATGACAAGGTGAAAGAGAAGATGAAAGACTAAGCAGACCGAAGACGCTGAGCTCAGGAGACCGACCTGAAGGTTGGGTGACCACGTCCTTGTGCTACAAACACAGTCTCACAAGGACACACCACCTTTTGATCCATAGGCCCTAACGATCACTGGCGTGAACGGATCCATGGTGACCGCAGAAAGGACTGGTAGACAGGTGACCAGGAATAGTTCTTTCTTCAGGAAAACGCATGACAACCAGCCCCAAGTACAATGTGAGTGGAGTGAAGAAGAAACCTGGAGGATATACAGAGTGAAGCAAGGGAATTAGAGCTGAAAAGTCCTCTTTTTTAGGGGGCTGTGTGGCAGAGGACTACTGTGAACATACATAGGAAAAAGTGCCACAGGAACAGCTACCCGCCTACTCACGTGCTAGGTGTGTTTAGTTGCACGAAGTGCTACCCTTCTTGTCGGTTAACTAGTAGCGACAGAAACAATAGAGATATACATTTTTAATTTGTATATACAAAACACTCAATAGAATTTATGTTAAAAAAGACAAAAAATGCATTATACATAACATCATGTAAAAAACATACAGTGAAAGTCAATGTTTTCAACCAGAAACTATTTCTTTGAACTTGACACTATCATCTTATAGTGACGATATTGTGGGGTTAATAAAGGTGTGAGGTAAACATCATATTTCATATAACCTCAAGTTACAATTAGCTTGTCCATGACTCTGTCTGTTATCTCGAAACCAGAGAAGACATAACAGTCCCCTCCGAGTTCATCTGTGAATGCATCAGAATAGCATTGGTCAATAACTTTTTCATGGTGGAAGACACATTTTACCAACAGCTACACGGAACTAGCATGGGCGCGACCTTTTCTCCCGATCTAGAGAATTTAATCATGGATAATTTAGAATTAAAATCTGTATACTATGAAAACAATCCCTTCAAATCAGAAATCAAAGATTGGCATCGTTACATATACGATGTGTTTCTATTATGGCATGGAAGTGAAACAACTTTGGCAGAATTCCTTATATGGTTAAATCTACAAGATCCATGCATCAAGTTTACTCTGAATCTAGACCATCAAAAAATAGCCTTTTTAGATTTAGAGATTCATAAAACACCTCAGGGTACATTAAGCACTACTCTATATAAGAAGCCAACAGACAAAAACACATTGCTGTCATTCAAAAGCTTCCACCCGCAATCATTGCGTGAAAATCTTCCGTTTGGCCAATTTTTGCGCATCAGGCGCAATTGTTCAACAAAAGAAGACTTTGATTTCCACAGCAATAATTTGTCACAAAGATTAAAAGAACGGGGATACCCACCATATATTATTCGACGATCATTGAAAAGGGCACGTAACACTAATAGAGACTGAAAAGGGCACGTAACACTAATAGAGACCAATGTCTAGAAAAACGATGCAGGGTACAAGAGGACAAATTCACATGCGTCTCCACTTTTTCTCCGATTAGTAATGACCTGCGCCGCTGTATCTTGAAGAATTGGCCCGTGATTCAAACTGAAGACTTCTCTTTGCAAAAACCGCGTTTTTCATTTAAGCGTATTCCTAACTTGCGCGACAAATTGGTACACACCTATAAGGTGTTAAAAACATCTCCTGTCCAGCAACAAACAACACTTTGGCATTTGCCACCAGTGAGTGGTCAATTTAAATGCGGAAATTGCTCAGTGTGCCGTCTGACAAAAAATGTGAAAATTATTAACCTAAAAGGCTTAATTTGGCACTTAAAAGGCTTTACCAACTGCAATACACCATGGCCAATTTATGCCATCATATGCCCATGTAGACTAATATACATTGGCAAGACAAAGAGACCCATAAAGCAGAGAATTTGCAAACATCGTTCATGTATCAAGAATCTAGTGCCTGATAAACCACTAGTGCCCCATTTTGCAAATGCAAAACACACTGCTGAAGACATTGAATGGTTTATCATTCAAACAGTGCCAGTTCATTCCCGAGGAGGGGACCGAGACCGTAAGTTGAGACAGCTCGAAACAGAATTGGATCTACAATCTGAATACTGTTCAGGCCGGACTCAATATTGGAATTGAATGGAGCCTGTTTTTGCATAAGTAAGCCATCAATTACCTTTTATACGTCACTGTATTTCAGGTTTTTTCCATTCGAATTCATCCCAAACACAGGAGGGATATATATAAAACTTTTTTTTAAAACATGAAAGTCGGGTCATTGCACACTAAGCATTACAAACACATACTTCTATTGATGTGTAAGTCATCGTCCCTCTAGTGCCTTCACTTGCTACATCAAATTTTGCAATATGATTGCAAGCAGGTTTTTCTTTCTTTATTTTTAAAGATCTTACCTGCTACACTAATTTGTGCAAGACAATTGCATCATATGATTTTTCCATTTGCGTGTTTGTATAACTATATCCCTCCAGTATATATACACATGCCTATACATCGGCAATTATAGATGGCACTCAGTTTCCTTTCGTCTTCATTAGTTCAACAAGCTACCTTTGTTGTTTGTGTCTGCTTATCTCAGTATGGCAGACACATTGAACCAGGCCGTGATTGCAGCAAGCCTTTCTTGCATACTAGGCTTTTTCCCTTTTTTCGTTCGGCCACGCCTCCCATTTTTCATTCCAAGATGGCGAACGCATTAAATCAGACCGAGTGTACAGCGTGGGTCTAGTTAGTTCCACACGCGAGCATGAGAATATCCGGCAGCCACAGGGTTAGACCCTTGTGAAACGACCACAGCGTTCGAGCGTGAGAATTATTGTCAACAATTGTTCACGAAGGTATTTATTTTAGATATTGTGCTTGTGCAACACTCCGAGGTAGCCCTTATCTACCAACTACTGGCTGTTATATCTCAGCATTCTCATTAACAGATTTGGCGAACATCGTATCCAGACACTATTTTGACAAGACATGCGCAAATACGTCCGTGGCTTGCCGAAGTTAACAAAAGCACATTTGGCTTTTGCTGGAAAGGTACTCATTTATTTATTTTTTCAAAAAACAGCATTGATTGTTTTCCCTAAGACACAAATGCGAGATTCAGTTTAAAACAACAGAGGTGTCATTTTAAGATGTTATTAAAAATGTCTCCTTTTGTCCCGGGGTTGTTTGTTTAAATAAGTAGATAGAGAACATCCAACACCAAACCCCCCCCCCTCCCCCTTTGCGATATGACAAACAGACAAGTCATAGAAAATTAGTACATGTTTGCACTGAAAAATAAAAACAATAATTGGAAATACAAACCTTTAAAGTTCATTTTCTTTCCAGTTCAAATTATTGTGAAGATTCACAGTACGGACAACTAAATTTCGTCCAGACTTACACCAAATTTGAAGCCACACACGTCCATCAAGCAATTGAAAGGTTAGTGGAATCCGTTGCATGTGCACACCAATAGAGACACTACACTCTGAGTATTTTTTATCATGTTACCAACACGACCTTTTCGTTTTGGTTTTTAGATTGCCATTCATGAAGGGCATCAACCAATGAACCACCTTTGACATTTCACTCCGGGTATTTTTATACAAAGTCCTGAAGACGGGTCCAGCACACATCCGATAGCATCTCAAAAATCGGCTAAAGAGTGTTTTCTCTTGTTTAATCAATGCTGCTAGGACCTAGAAACACACTTCTCGGTGTCGACAGACAGAGTCATGGACAAGCTAATTGAAACTTGAGGTTATATGAAATATGATGTTTACCTCACACCTTTACTAACTCCACAATATCGTCACTATAAGATGATTGTGTCAAGTTCAAAGAAATAGTTTCTGGTTGAAAACATTGACTTTCACTGTATGTTTTTTACGTGATGTTATGTATAATGCATTTTTTGTCTTTTTTAACACAAATTCCATTGAGTGTTTTGTATCTACAAATTAAAAATGTATATCTCTATTGTTTCTGTCGCTACTAATTACCCGACATGAAGGGTAGCACTTTGTGCAACTAAACACACCTAGCACGTGTGTAGGCGGGTAGCTGTTCCTGTGGCACTTTTTTCTATGGATATACAGAGGACAAAGACGACTCGGAGATGGAGGAGCAAGTGGATCTGGGGAGCGGACAGGATGATCTAAGACATCCCTTGCGCCGAAGGCAGACCAAGTCGCACCATCCGGAGACCTAGACGATAGATTGAAGAGTTGGGGTAGGACTATGTCATTTTGGGGGGGATATGTAGCATTGTGCATGTCACCAGGTCAGGTGACATGACAAAGTATGGTGATACGGTCACATGACCGCAATTTATGTGAGCACATGTGGTGCGCCAATAAAGCAGACTTGTTATTACCGGCAAAGCGTGTGGCCGCATATTATTTACAGCAGTGCTTCTAGGCCGCATGCGATTCGGTTAGAATCCGACAGCTACATGCGTGCGATTCTTACACAAATATATACAGACATTACATCAACAAAATTTCATACATGCCGTATTCCAAAATCCCTCTACTGAGAAATAAGAAATCAATATTGTGAAAGTAACTGTGGGAAAGTGCTTTGGGCAGTGCGAATAATCTTTTTCCGAAAAGGGCATGTTTTCATTTCGTTGCTTGTGTTAGTTCATTTGCCAATTCCAGACTACAATTCCCAGCGTTCCTGGGCTTTATTTTCTAACATCAGGCACTTCAGCGCCAGTGCTTCAGAGACCAGTCGGTCTTCGCCATGCCGCACAGAACACGCTGGACTGCTAACTGTATCCCTAGCTCTTCAGCTTTGCTTGCTACC
Source organism: Ambystoma mexicanum (assembly GCF_040938575.1). NCBI lineage: Eukaryota > Metazoa > Chordata > Amphibia > Caudata > Ambystomatidae > Ambystoma > Ambystoma mexicanum. The sequence continues at coordinate 952,040,640 of NC_090939.1, forward strand.
ATCTAACCATTAAGGTGTAGTGTAAGTATCTGACAGTTGTGTAATGAAGGCATGATATCAAACAGTAACACAGACACAAGTGATCACAGTTCAAGGATGTTTATTGAACTTCAACTGGGTTTGAAAAACGCCTATCTAATCCTAAATCTAAAGATGGGAGCAAGCTACGACCATCAAATAATAATAACACAGTCCTAGTGATGTACTGTCAAAATAAACCTATTGCCAATCCTTACTTCTAAATACAAATAGTTTGGGGAAACAATGTTATGCAAAGGAAAAGTGTTCAAGAAATGATATATCAGGATATTCAAGCTGTTGGCCTCCCTTCCCCACATTTTCAGCAAGGGACAAGGCCGCACACTCAAGCTTAGCACAGTCTCTGGCTTCTCTAGCACGATAATGCAGTTCAAATCTCAGTATCAGGGCCTTCTATGTCAAAGTCTCTTTGCCATTCAAAGTCTCTTACTTCAAATGGCTTGTTGTGACAAACAAAAATTCAACAGCTCATTTCTCCTTAGGATTCTTGTGTAGAACTTCTTGGGTGATTTTCGATTCACCCCAGGCCCCCTTCTGCCGGGCCCAGACCCACTTTAACACAAAGCTTTCAATTGATCTTCTCTGTCGGGCTCGGACCAACTTCATATACTTTTCCAATCTAAACTTTCTTTACTTTATCGAAATCAAAGACTTTCCACTGTGCAAGGATTTGACTTGACCTGTGGCAGGACCACTTTGATTCACATTTATTCAACTGATCTACCTCTGTCGGGCTCGGACCAACTTTATCTACTTTTCTCACTCCTCAGCTGGGTGAGGCATTCTCACCTTACAGAGACCTTTGATTGAGCACCCACGCAGTGCCAGACCACTCTGTCAAAGGTATTGCAACTTGCTTTAAAGTTTAATCACTCATCAGCAGTTTAACTTCATTAGCATCTCTTATCACACGCGTTTTAAGATATGTTCATTCCAGCGCTCGCAATACAATGTTGCTGCTTGCAAGCTTGGCTTCAACACAGAGAGGTCTCGTATCGGTCTCCCCAACTCACTGGCTGTGTTGCTTTTACTGAAGCGTCTTTGTTCTTGGAGCCAAGGACATTACCACAGTGGCTGGAGATTCTCTCCGCCCTGATTAGTGATGTGGGAGGGCCCCGGTACCTTCGACACACAATGCAGGATTCTTTAGCGTGGTTTCCTGGTTTTACGCTTTCTCCCGAGGTCTCGTCAATGTAACGGTTCCTTATCGAAAAGGTCAAAGGAACTTCCCTCCTTGCGACCCCCTTCTGTTTCGACATCTTTCTCCTCTCGTTAAACTGCCATCTTGCAACTGCTGTTTCCTTGTGTGCTTTGCCTCGATCAGAGTGTGCTCCCATGCTCCGCCTTTTATCCGTGTGGAGAAGTGTAATGGAAGTCAGGTGTGAGTGATTGTTGATAATTGCCTGACCTCGCCTGACCATAGTATTAGGACATGTCAGGTACACGGCTCGGGTGTTAAGTCTGTTTTCCCTTGAAGCGGGCAGTCAGTGAGAAAGTGTTTCTATTGTAAAAGGAGGGGGGTTAAGAGTTCCTAAATATCCTACCGATTGTAACGCTCACCTGATTCCCACGGAGGCGCAGGTCTGGCTTCGAGTGCTGATGCTTCTTCAATGGTGAAGCGCAGGACTCTGAAGATGGACAGGAAGGGCCCTCTACTCTGGCTTTTCCGGCTCGCAGGAATATTCCCCTGTGCGTGAAAAGGGAGTATTACCTACTGACTGAGTTATGCTCAAGCCTCCCACTCTCTTCCAACCCTCCACGATACCCTTCCACGATTCCCCGTGAAGTCTCACCTTAGGGTCAGGAAGGATGAGCTCTCCATCCTGCTTCTGATGCAGGGGCGCGTTGAAACCCAGTTACTTCACTGGATTGAGGATTGATGGGAGTTCAAGTAAGCTTGACTATTCAGGTAAGGCTCTGTAAAAGTTCTGTTGCAAGTTCAAAAGTCCAAGCTTAATAATAATGTTCATTGTCTTTTTGCAGCAAGCGCTAATGCTTATGTCTTTTTTCCCCTTAGGGGCCGGGGTTCGGAATGCCGGAGATATGGCGCCGACCCGAAGTGAAACGTGCAGTTCCAGTTCCAGTAAATGGCAGGGTAGTTCTGGATGAGCGCTCGGGAACTGTCTTTGCATACGCTCATTCAATGTCTTTGTCTTTTTTCCCCATAGGGGCTGGGGTCCGGAAAATGCCTGGAAGCGGCAAGACCCGAAATGAAATGGGAATGACCCAACAGGTAAGTCTTATTCCCTTCCTTCTCTCACCTCTTATTCTTGTCTTTTTCTCTAGGCTCTGGGAAGTGGCTGTGTATCCGGATGATCGCTGCTGAAGATGGAGGAACCCAGGAAAGGTGAGTGAAATGCAGCGCTGCAGCGATCGTAACGAAATGCTTTTAAAAATAATGTCTTTCCTTTCAGGATCGTCGGTGATGTCTCCGTGGTGCAGCTTTAGCTGGTAAGGTCTCTTGTCTCCCTTTGCAGGTGACCCAGGATGCTGACAGGCGTGGCTGAAGTCCAGATGCAGGAGCTGACAAGGTGAGCGTCCAGCTGCGAGGAGCAGAACAACGCGAAGTGTGAGTTGCTGATCCGGTGTGGTTTAAATAGCTTTGGAAGAAGTCCCAAGTGTGTATCCTTCCTCCGATCAGGTATGTATCCTTCCCCGACCACACCCGGGTGGAAAGTAGTCCCACAGGTAAAGTAGTTCCATTCAGGCCTCAAGAGGGCCTGGATGTGGCAGCATGGTCTGCATCAGGTAAGTGCACATTAAAACACTTGAACACATGTCTAGCTTTATGAGCCTGGCGCCTAAGGCGCCAGGACAGAGGTCCAACATGAGCCTGGCGCCTAAGGCACCAGGACTGCGTCCAAAGGGCCCCAGCTTGGCCCCGCTGGCACTCCCCTGGGGGAAATGATGCCTGCCTCTGAGGTTGCTGGGTCGGACCTGGCTCCTTGGAGGTAAGCATCATGACAGTACCCCCCCTCAAGGCCCCTCCCAAGGTTCTTCCCTCCGGGGGTTTGGGCTTGTTCGGAAATCTCCGGTGAAACCTTTGTACTAATCGAGGTGCGTGGACATGGTTACTAGGCTCCCACGATCTCTCCTGAGGTCCATATCCCTTCCAGTCAACAAGATAGAAGAGTTTCGACTTTACCACCTTGGAGTCTAAAATGTCTTTAACTTCGAATTCTAATTCCCCTTCAATTTGAACTGGATCTGGAGGCTTGGACAATCGGGTTCCTGGTTGTACTGGCTTCAAAAGTGATGCATGAAAAACTGGATGAATACGCATGTTGGACGGTAGATCCAGTTTAAAGGCCACTGGGTTGATTATAGCTTTGATGGGATAAGGTCCTATGAATCTGGGATTGAAGGTTCGCGGGCCCTTGAGGGGTAAATGTTTAGTTGCTAGCCATACATGGTCTCCTACTTGGTAAGGAGGAGTTTTACTTCGGTGCAAATCAGCGTTTTCTTTATACTTTTTCTTGGCTTGCTGTAAATGAGTTGCAGCTTCTTTGAAGGCTCGGGTTATTGCGGAATGCAGATGATTTACTGCGGGCATTTCCAGGGTCAGAGGTGGATCTAGGTAAGAGGTCCGAGGATGGTGACCATACAAAGTATAAAAGGGGGTTTGTCCGGTTCCAGAATGCACTGAATTGTTGTATGCATATTCTGCGATCCAAAGGATGTCTTTCCAATTTAACTCGGATTGGTGTAACATGCACCGAAGATATTGCTCAAAAGTCTGATTGGTTCTCTCGGTTTGTCCGTCAGTCTGGGGGTGATGGCTGGTGGATAACCGCACATCTATTTGTGCTAGTTGGCAACACTTCTTCCAAAAATGTGAGATAAATTGACTTCCACGATCCGAGACTAATATGGAAGGGAAACCATGTATGCGAACTATATTCTCCAGGAATTCCTTGGCCAAGGTGGAAGCTGAAGGCAAACCCTTTAAAGGGATAAAGTGGGCCATTTTGGCGAATAGGTCCACAATTACAAGGATTGTGTTGTAACCAGCACAAGGAGGCAGATCTGTTATGAAGTCCATTGACAGGGTGTGCCATGGTGCCGGTGGAATATCCAAGGGTTGAAGTAGGCCGGCTGGCCTTTTCTTTTGAGCCTTGTTTTGGGCGCAAATTCGACAAGACAGTACAAAAGACTTTGGGCCTCATTACGACCCAGGTGGTAAGTTACCGCCTGGGCCGTGACTTTACCACCATGGCGTAAACTACGTTTACGCCATGTTGGTTGGCGGACTTACCGCCCCATTCCGACCTTGGCGGGGCGGTAAGTCCCCAATCCCCATTTACCCTTCCCCATTCCCATTTTTGCCCCATAGGACATAATGAGAGTGGGGAAGGCGTTAATTACGCCACCGTAAATTACGGTGGCGTAATTAACTCCATGGTCCCTTAGCGCCATGGATTTTAACACCTGCTAAAAGCAGGTGTTAAGTCCGCCATGGCGCTAAGGGACCTCGTACTCAGGCGGTAAGGGTCGGCGCTGTTTACGCCGCCGTAAAACCCTTACCGCCTGAGTCGTAATGAGGCCCTTTATGTCTTTTCTCCAAGAAGGCCACCAGAAGTGGCGTTTGATTTTTTCCTCCGTTTTAGCGATACCAGGGTGTCCTTCCATTAAAGATTCATGATGATGGGCAATAACAAGTTCTTGCAATTCTTTACTTGGCAGAAACAACCGCTCCTGGAAGTAGGGTAAGTCATCCTTAACGGTGTAATGAGGACCCTTTTGACTCCATTCCAGTAAGGTTGAAGAGTCTAGAAGTTGTTTTACTTGTGTTTGGATATCCTCAATAGTTTGCAATGAAGTTAAGCCTAAGATTCTCTGCTCAGGTATGATGGGCACAGGTTCTAAGCTCGAAGTAGATTCTTCCATGCCAATCCGGGATAAGGCGTCCGCTTTTCCATTCTTGCAGCCAGGGCAATAGGTAATTACAAAATCAAATTCCGCAAAGAATAGAGCCCATCGGAGTTGTCGTGAAGATTGAGCTTTGGCCGTCTTTAAATACTGTAAGTTTCTGTGGTCCGTAATTACGGTGATGGTGTGTCTTGCCCCGAGAAGGTAGTGACGCCAAGCAGATTTGATGGCCAGTAACTCTTTATCGGTAATTGCGTAGTTGATTTCAGGAGGAGAAAATGTTCTGGACCAAAAGGCCACTGGGTGTAGTTGGTTAGTTTTTGGGTCTCTTTGCGACAGGACAGCTCCCATGGCCGAACTGGATGCATCGGTTTCCACTATGTACGGGAGATCTGGGTGCGGGTGCTTCAATACAGGTGCAGAGGTGAATTTGGTTTTCAGGTCCTGGAAGGCTTGTTCGGCCTCAAGAGTCCATTCGAAGCGTTTGTTTTTCTTTAGGAGAGCAGTGATGGGTTGGACTGTTCGGGAAAATTCCGGGATGAATCTTCGATAGAAATTGGCAAAGCCGAGCATGCTCTGAACTCCCTTCACCGAGCTTGGAGATGGCCATTTGAGGATGGCGTCCACCTTTCGGGAGTCCATTCGGACTCCTTGAGGTGTCAGGATGAATCCGAGAAACTCAACTTCTGTGGTATGAAAAACACATTTTTCGAGTTTTGCAAATAGTCTGTGCTGGTGCAGTTTCTCAAGAACTGCCCTAACATGTTTTCTGTGATCAGATTCTGAAGAAGAGTACACCAGGATGTCGTCAATGTAAACAATGTCACAGACATCGATAAGTTCCCGAAGAACATCATTCATAAAGTACTGAAAGGCGGCAGGTGCATTGCACAAACCGAAGGGCATCACCTGATATTCGAAGAGCCCAAACTTGGTGCGGAATGCAGTCTTCCATTCGTCGCCTTCTTTTATGCGCACCAGGTGATAAGCTCCTCGGAGATCTAACTTGGTGTACACACAAGCGTCTTTCCTTGGATAAGATCAGTTCTCTTTTGAGAGCGTTAGACTCCTGGCGGGCTGAGTGCACCTCTGCCCGTAATTCCCCCAAAAGCTGGGCCAGCTGGTCAGTCTCGGAAGTCTCCATAGCGCCCGGGTGGGAAATTGTGGGTAGGCTTCGCGTTCTGTAACGCTCACCTGATTCCCACGGAGGCGCATGTCTGGCTTCGAGTGCTGATGCTTCTTCAATGGTGAAGCGCAGGACTCTGAAGATGGACAGGAAGGGCCCTCTACTCTGGCTTCTCCGGCTCGCAGGAATATTCCCCTGTGCGTGAAAAGGGAGTATTACCTACTGACTGGGTTATGCTCAAGCCTCCCACTCTCTTCCAACCCTCCACGATACCCTTCCACGATTCCCCGTGAAGTCTCACCTAAGGGTCAGGAAGGATGAGCTCTCCATCCTGCTTCTGATGCAGGGGCGCGTTGAAACCCAGTTACTTCACTGGATTGAGGATTGATGGGAGTTCAGGTAAGCTTGACTATTCAGGTAAGGCTCTGTAAAAGTTCTGTTGCAAGTTGAAAAGTCCAAGCTTAATAATAATGTTCATTGTCTTTTTGCAGCAAGCGCTAATGCTTATGTCTTTTTTCCCCTTAGGGGCCGGGGTTCGGAATGCCGGAGATATGGCGCCGACCCGAAGTGAAACGTGCAGTTCCAGTTCCAGTAAATGGCAGGTTAGTTCTGGATGAGCGCTCGGGAACTGTCTTTGCATACGCTCATTCAATGTCTTTGTCTTTTTTCCCCATAGGGGCCGGGGTCCGGAAAATGCCTGGAAGCGGCAAGACCCGAAATGAAATGGGAATGACCCAACAGGTAAGTCTTATTCCCTTCCTTCTCTCACCTCTTATTCTTGTCTTTTTCTCTAGGCTCTGGGAAGTGGCTGTGTATCCGGATGATCGCTGCTGAAGATGGAGGAACCCAGGAAAGGTGAGTGAAATGCAGCGCTGCAGCGATCGTAACAAAATGCTTTTAAAAATAATGTCTTTCCTTTCAGGATCGTCGGTGATGTCTCCGTGGTGCAGCTTTAGCTGGTAAGGTCTCTTGTCTCCCTTTGCAGGTGACCCAGGATGCTGACAGGCGTGGCTGAAGTCCAGATGCAGGAGCTGACACGGTGAGCGTCCAGCTGCGAGGAGCAGAACAACGCGAAGTATGAGTTGCTGATCGGGTGTGGTTTAAATAGCTTTGGAAGAAGTCCCAAGTGTGTATCCTTCCTCCGATCAGGTATGTATCCTTCCCCGACCACACCCGGGTGGAAAGTAGTCCCACAGGTAAAGTAGTTCCATTCAGGCCTCAAGAGGGCCTGGATGTGGCAGCATGGTCTGCATCAGGTAAGTGCACATTAAAACACTTGAACACATGTCTAGCTTTATGAGCCTGGCGCCTAAGGCGCCAGGACAGAGGTCCAACATGAGCCTGGCGCCTAAGGCACCAGGACTGCGTCCAAAGGGCCCCAGCTTGGGCCCGCTGGCACTCCCCTGGGGGAAATGATGCCTGCCTCTGAGGTTGCTGGGTCGGACCTGGCTCCTTGGAGGTAGGCATCATGACACCGATAGTATGCATAAAGGTGTTACAGGGGAGGGGATACTGCGTCTAACCATCCAGTGTCGCACTCCCACTGCCCGAAGACCCCTCACCCAGGTGATCCTCCCGCACTGGTCCAACCCCAGGAATTGGATCCAAAAGAGATGGCCCTGTCCTGGCTACCTGGATGACAGATCCCCAGAGAAAAGTGGGTGAGACACCTTCTGGTTTCTCACAGTTGCAACTGCGTGCCACCTTTGTAGCTCATTTCCCTAAACTCACCATTTTACTCTGCTAGCAAAGCCTGTTATGATAACCATCTAAATTAGTGGCACATACATACATTGGGCCTCATTACGACTCAGGTGGCCACGGAATGAACGGTGCCGGTAAGGGGCCCTATTATGAGGTCTGCAGTGGGTCCTGCTAAGGAACGCCTGATCAGACCAGGCGTCCTTAGCGGGACCCGCTAGCAGACCGGGATGCTAACAACGGGCCCGTCATTAATGGGTCAGTTGTTAGCATCCTCCCCATTCCCATTGAGTGCTATAGGGGCTCAAATGGGAATGGGGATGTACCGGGTCCGGGTCCCGCGAAAGGGATTTACCAGGCCCTCCAAGGTTGGAATGGCCCGGTAAATCCCCTTTTGCAGGACCCGGACCTGGTACCCAGTATGGAGGTAGCCATGCCGCTTTTAGCGACATGGCTACCCCCATACTCGTAATGAGGCCCATTGTCTAAAAACGCTTTTTAATTGAAAAACTCCTACCACACTGCATCACTGGCTCAATTTTGGAGTTGAGCATATTGTACACTGTGGATTTCCTGTCGGCTGCCACAGCCTTGTGTCTGATGGAGGGTGCACTCACGGCAGACTTTGTCCTGTCTCTTTTGCAATTGTTTTTTCATCTACCATTGGGGCCTATTGATGGTCAGACAAATTGCTGATGTGGCGACGTTACATAGATGATGTCTTTGCAATATGGAAAGGCACGAAAGAACAATTGGCAGAATTTTTGGAGTATTTGAACACTCGCAACAACCGCATCAAGTTCACTCTTGAGATTGGAACACCATTGGTACATTTTTTGGACACAAAGATCTATCCAGAAAATGGTACATTGCAAACAACAACCTACAGAAAACCCACGGATGTTAACAATACCTTATTTTTTACAAGTCATCATCCGGAACATCTGAAAAGAAACTTACCTTTGAGTCAATTGCAAAGGATTAAACGCATTGTCTCTAATGAAGCAGGATACGAAGAAGCTGCAAAAGAACAACTGACACGGTATGAAGAGAGAGGTTTTCCACAACCAATATTGACAGAAGCCAAAGAAAGATGTCGCACACTAAAAAAGCCTGAACTCTTAACTCAAAAGAAAAAACATGATAAAGATAACCCTCCATTGATATATTTATCACAGTACTCTACAAGCAGTGCACAGATTAAGAGAGTATTACACAAAAATTGGAAAATCACTAGGTTAGACCCACAACTTAGTACTTTGTTCCCGAATCCACCGCTAATGGCTTATAATAGAGGGGAGAACCTACGGGACTCACTAGTCAAAGCGGAGAGAACGACTACAACACAACAAAGGCTATTAACAAAATCCAAGAAAGGGACATTCCCCTGTTTAAACTGCAGCCAATGCAACAATGTCCAGAAAGGTCAAACAATTAGACATCCCTACACAGGCCAAAAAATCTGTCTACAACACTATGCAACTTGTGAAAACAAATGTGTGGTATATGGATTAATTTGCCCCAGTGGCAAGTATTATGTTGGTCAAACATTGAGGCGAGTGAAAGATTGCATATCTGAACATAAGTCAAACATTAGAACTGGCAATATAAAATCACCAGTCACGAGACATTTTCGAGATCACCATCACACAATTTCACAATTGAGATTTGTGGTCTTAGAGACGTTACACGACCAGCGAGAGAGGGTAACCTACAACAAACATTGTCTCGCAGAGAGATGTTTTGGATACATAGGTTGGATGCCCTAGAACCTAGAGGCATGAATGAAGAGTACTCTTTGAATGTGTTTTTGTAAATAAATGACAATATGTAAATATCAATATGCATAGACCATTACATACTTAGAACTGTTCAAAACTGTTGAAATGTGGATATATATACGAAGATCCCACCGAGAATTATATTAGGAGAACTTGAATTATGTTGTTTTGACTATGGGATAATGGAAAGAGCACTTAAATGTAACGAATTAGCCCTCACAATCAGAGGCACTACATTTCCCAGAATTCTGTGTAGTAATGCGATTCAGATCACGTGACTCATCTTAATTAAGCAATAAAGCAATATATTAAATTTGTGTAGTCAAATGAATAATATCACTTGACCATTTAACAGGACACTCATTAGTGCATTGTTTCGAGTGTAATAGAATTTAGTAATCTATGACTTGGTCACATAATCTCTTTTGCGACAATTTACACAGAGAAACTACGATTCCCATAACCCCGTGTAACCATGTGATTAACATCACATGACTACTTTAGGAACTACTAAGGCGACTACCACGTGACATTTCATATAGAAAAACTACCATTCCCAAAATCCGTGTAGACAGGTGATCAACATCACATGACTACTTTAGGAACCATGCGCGAATGAATTGTTTTCCACTGACGGGAATTGGAAAGAAGCACCAACGGCTAGTGCACGCAGGAGCAGAGGTAAACTTTGTTCATACAACATTTACAAGACAGCGAATAACATCTATAAATTATCACTGACTGACACATATTGTCATTCTTTAGAAAATCGAATACAAAAAGATAAGTGATTTCTGATACTTGGACAACGTGATGTTAAATCTAATGAAAGAACAGATATAGACACGAGAAGAACGTTGACTGTACCAGATAAAGCACACCCGCGAATAGGTGAGTGTATAGAACAGTCGATTCAGATAAATGGTGAGAATATGTTGAGCTTAACTCTTAGCATATAAGAGAAACATGCATATCGAATTTATCTACCTTTATAGGACAAGATTTTGCAAGACCAATCGTCTGGATATTTGAATTCCCTTGTTACATGCTGCATCATCATACAGGTACTTACAACATCTTACCTGACTAACAGTAGAACTTCCACTGAGTTATACAATACTAATATTATTTATTAATATTATCCACAGATTCTCAGAGAATTGTGCCACGAGATGATGTTTCCATTACCCCACAGTCAAATGATCTTTTTGAAGACACACAAGACATTTTAGTTGAAAAATGCAATCATGTCTATATTAAATGTAAAATAGGCAGCCATTGAATTGCCAAAAAAACATTTTTGTCAAAAAATTCCTTTGTCAAAAGAAACTAAAAAAAAGTTTGTTTAAATTATTCTTATTGAAATTATTCTGTGAAAAATATGATGTATTGCTCCTGAAGAAGAGCGGTTTACTCTCGAAACGCGTATAGCTCATGATTAATATATTTTGAATATATTTTGATACTATTGAGTGAATTGAACTCTTATTTTTGATTAAAAACATTCTTGATTGTATGTATCCTTGAATATTTTTGAAAACAATTGTCACAACAAAAATTGGTTACCTAAAGACAAAACTGATTTGAATTATTTAAGCTATTTAAATATTGTTTGGAATTTTGATTTCCAATACCAATTGGTGTGCAGGGGACGGGAGTTCCTATTTAACAATAGGAACTTTGTTTGTTTCAATGATATATGTGACTTTCTGATAACAGAGTCCGTTTTTTTCTCCCCAGCACCCTTTAAGATTGATAAGTTGTGTGAGCGTTTTTTGGCTCTGATTATTTTGTAAAATTAACAAAATTACCTCTTACCCAAAGGTGTGCAGTCTCTCTCGCATAGGGCCTATTGTATGATGCCACATCTGTCCGACATGCAGGAAATTGGGCCTGTTAAAGCTAATAGGTCAGCCGAAATTTGGAAACAATGTTAGCAATGGCATTAGAGTCGTGCTTTGATGACTCTTTGATAACCCCCCTTAAGGATTATATCAATAGCAATAGCACTGCTGTATCTACAGTACTGCTAGAACCTATGGGCAAGGGCCACAGTGAGTCAAATGTGGAGGGTTCTTCTAGCCCATGCATGATTTACACCGGTTATATGTGATTTTACTGAAGTTAAAAACAGAGTGGTCAGTTTTATCGAGGTAAAAAATACTGGAAAAATTGTGAAATCTTTATTTTGAAGCCTCTTGTTTTCCTACCCTTTCAACCCCATGGACCCTCATTTTAACCACTATCCCACTTCCCCTATCATATATCTATTTATTTAAAATTGTCAGTATTTTTTCAGTATTTTTTACTTCGGTAAAACCTAGCTCTCTGATTTTTTTCTCCGGTAAAATGAGTGTATACTGGTTACACCAGCCCACAATACCAAATCCCCCTGGACTACTGGAAATGATGGTTGGATCACTCCTTAATCCACTTCGAAGTTATAGGCGCTACATAGCAGAAAAACAAAATCAAAGCAGAATGGATCCTATCCAGTCAAGAAACACGCGCAGGCTGACTGAGGAAGCATTAGAGCCCCTCATTAAAAACACACTGGACAATCTGGCTCAGTTTTAGTCTGCAGTGGAGCTGGCTGAGTTTTACCAGAGCATAATGCTCCAGGCAGCTGACACTTTGGCTCCAGAGAAAACCAGTTAAGTCAGGGAGAAGAACTCCAAAGCTTGGAATTCTCTTGAAATCCATAACCTTAAGATCCTTAAACGAAAAGCCTTTAAAATCTGGACAAAAGACAACACATTTTGGAACAGAAACAGCCACAATCTTGCAGCTAAGGAACACAAAAAAAGCTATCATACGAGCTAAAAAAAACGGTGTACAATCACAGGATTGAAAACGCAAACTCCAACACAAAAGAGCTCTTCAAAGTTCTTAAAGAACTGGAAGATCCATGCCTTTTAGCGCCAGTTGTTGCAAAAAACAAAAGTTGGTGCATATCCATTCAGGATGACATGGCCAACAAAATGGAAAATATCCAAGAGGATATGGCTAATAAACATGCTGCATGTATAACACCACAGCTAGTCTCAGAAGCAACTGGGACAAGCAGAAGTATTCCTGAGTTTGAGTTCTGTCAGGTTACAGAAGTGGAAGAATCAGTAATACCTCAACAAGTCCTATCCACTCACTGTAAGGGAGACATGTGCCCTGACATGACCGTTAAGGCATGAGAAAAATAGCTTATTCCTATGATCTCCAAATGTATTTATGCATCTTTCAGGGAAGGAACTGTGCCATCATGCATTAAGCAAGTGTGGATCTCGCATCTAATTAAAAAAAATGCATTTCATCCTAATGTTCCATCGAATTACAGGCCCATTACCAATACTCTTTTCTTGCTAAAGATCCTGGACAAGGCAGCCTACATTCAGGTGCAAGACTTCTTATCCAAATATAACACCCTGGGTCAAAGACAATCTGGCTTCCATGATGCCCATGGTACAGATTCAGCACTATTGGATATGAACGCCAGCATTTTCCAGGTCTTTGACAAAGTCGGAACAGCTCTCCTGATGCATATGGGCCTATCAGCGGCCTGTGACTTGGTTTACCATGTGCAGCTGGTCGCTAGACTACTTCACTCTGCTGCTTTCTCTCCTGCTGTGGCAAGCTGGGTCAAATCTTTTCTTGCTGGATGGTCAGCCAGTCTTCAGTAGCGACACTGCGCCCGTAGAGTTCCTGGTGGCATGTGGAATCCCCCAGGGAGCCTGTTTATCCTCTACTCTATTCAACCTCTTCATCAAGCCCTTATTTAAACAGCTCAATGAGAGCCTGGTATCTTGTACTAACAACGCAGATGATATTCAATACCTAATACTGCTGTCAGACGACTATTTCAAAGAATCCAAAACCATCAACTCGGCCTACTCCTGCATCCGGATCAACATGATAGAAAACAGCTGTGCCCTAAATAACTCAAAAACTGAGCTGATGATTATGGGTAGAAGACCAAAGTTGAACAAGCTTAGCCTGGACTTTTACACATTTCTAATTGCTGGCTGTTCCATCACCAACCATCTCAAGGTTAAGACTCTTGGATTTTTCTTGGAACAGGAAATAAAAATGAAAGCGTATGTTTATTAACTGATCTCCTCCACCTCATATTAGCTCAAACTCTAATCCCAACTCAGACCATTCCTTACCCACAGTAATCGAGCCATCATTGCCAGAGCTATCATAGGCGCAAAGCTTGATTACTGTTCCAGCCTACTACAATGCATCGGCAAAGGAGAGCTGGTTTGTTTGCAGACAGTTCAAAATAACGCTGTTAGAGCCGTAGAGGGTTAATGAAAAAAGAGATCATGTCTCAGAGGCCAGTTAGACCCTACACTGGCTCCCTGTGGCATCTAGAATCACCTTCCGCGTTCTGACTATCACGCACAAATGCCTTTATGGAACTAGTCCGGAATAGTTATCTGATAGGCTCCTCTGGCAACTAGCACGCAGAGTGCTCATATCCAATAATTTCTTTCTTCTGCATGCCCCATGGCCAAACCGACTCAGGTAGCCATGGGGTCCATTCCCCTATGCCGCACCTGAATGTTGGAATGCCCTGCCACCTGACCTGAGGCCCTGCAGTTCTCTTAACAGCTTCAAGCGTGCTTAAAACATTGCTATTCCAGTAACCATCTTGCTCCCCTCCGGCTACCTGGCTGCTTCCCCCAGTCTGCTCATTCTGATGTTTTTTGTTTAGGGTTGTTTGTCTTGTCACGTTCCTATACCTACAGCTCTTGTTTCAATGCTTTATAAATAAATAAATAAGTGCACCACCCTGCCACCATTATACAGTTCTTAAAATCTGTGGTCACAAAAAACCTGTGTGAGACCTGAATATAAAAAACACATACATGTTCGCAAATGACCAATATGGGGCCATGTTCACATATCTTACAAAACATTAAAAAAATGTCTGTCTTTATATAATGAGTGTAGACATTCTTCAGGGAACACTTGTCATTCATTCAGAAGTAGAGAGGTATAGTATACAATGTTCTCCATCTCCCAATCAATCGAAAGATATAGCCTGACCATCAAACAGGTATTGGTGAATCTTCAATGCTTATCCAGATGAACCAGCTTCATAAATGTACTTAATCCATAAAAATCAATTTGCTATTCCTCAATTAATTGTGCTTGGCCATTTGTAGGAGCCATTTTGCCAGTGATCTCATCAGAATAAACTGGAACAGTCTCTCTCCAGATTCAAATCCAGACGTGTGCTACCAACACGGCTCAATCAGCCATTGTGGCAGTACAACGTTGTTACATCGACGGTCATTTTCCCGATGGAATTTCTTTTGAATTGTTTTTAATGAAAAAACTCATCAAAAATATAGCAGGGTGAGAAAGGGAATATAAGGAGTATGGGGGTCGGAAATAGGTTGAAAAAAACAATAGGGTAGGGTTGGCATGGGTGGGGAACCCCCCAAAAAACACATTGAAAAAAAAACAGTCGATGTAATAACATAAAAGCATTGTAGCATGAACTGCCCTCCATTTTAACACAATTTAAGAGCAAGTTATATCCTATATGTCTTGTGTTAGTGTGACCCCATAGTTCATCCATTAGTTCATCCAATCAATTCTCCAAGACGGAGAGTAACTCCTCAGAGGAGCATTGAATCTTGGCTAAGGCTGAACCAATATGGTCTGGAGACATTAAACATTTCCCACACAGATTTGCTTTCCCCACACCTTGGCCCGCATTACAACCTTGGCGGAGGACCAGTCCATGCAGCTAAGGTTACGATTCCGCCATGGTGGATGGCGGAATTACCGCCCCATTCCAAGGTGAGTGGGGCGGTAATTCCCCAATCACCATTTGCCCTTCCCCATTCCCATTTTTGCCCCCATAGGGCATAATGGGAATGGGAAAGGCGCTAATTACGGCACCGTAAATTACGGTGCCGTAATTAGCTCCAAAGTCCCTTTGCGGGTTGGATTTTTAACGCCTGCTAAAAGCAGGCGTTAAACACCAACCCGCAAAGGGACACTTGTAATTAGGCGTTAAGGGTTAACGGCGCCGACGGCGCCGTTAAACGCTTAACGCCTGAGTTGTAATGAGGGCCCTTGTTTCCCATGTTAAAAGTTTAGCTAAGTTAGCTATCTTGTTCTGTTGTCCTTCCCCTAGCGTCCCAAAAAGGAATTCTCACCCCTTCCCTCCCCTCTCGAAGATAAAGGTGCTGAACAGTCCTCATTTGTGATACACTGAAACCTGCACGTGGCCTTCGACTACCACATCATAATGGTCCACAACCACATGATTAACTCTCAAGCCATATGATTCATTCTTTAATCATGAATAATAGACCACTCTCTTCCCGTACACTTCGTTTTGTCATTCGTGGTTGAAATGTGGCTACTTTGATATTTAACTTCAATGTATTACAATGTTCATTTGTTGATTTTCTTTACTCATTGTTTCCAATAGTTTAGTAACTGTTTTTTCGGAGTTATTTTTACCATTAATTATGTAAACGAAGTATATATGTGTGATTGTGCACTATCAGTTTTCTTCTCTGAGTTATTGTTACATGAAGGGGTCCTTGGTTACGGGCATGGGGAGCAGGTTAGGAAGAGAACGGCGAATCCAGTCTTGAATAAATCACTGGTGGCTCTGAAACTGCTTATATGTCCCTGTTAGTGTCACACAATCTGACCTTCCTAACAGCTTTGTCGAGCCATTGGGTCTGATCAGCATAGTGTGTTCCCTATTAATCCCCAGAGGACCTCAAAGGCTTAAATGCCTTAATTAAATCCTTCCACATTATTCCTGCCGTTTCCTATTCCAAAGTTTACTAGTTTAGAAAACAACTCTGAAGTTAAATATCCACCAAACAAATTAGTGCTTACTCTATTGGCGGTCCAAATGCATAGATAAATAGGTGGCCAGTCAGTATTCTAAAAAGGAAAATAGCAGTATGACATTTCCACTAGGTGGGCTTAAGAATGAAGAAAGAAGGGCATTATAGTTGTGGGAAAGGAGAGGTGTGCCTTAATGAAGATTTCAGGGAGGCCTGGTGAAGCACTATTGACGGTGCCCACGGGGACAGGAATGGGCACAGGCTCCATCATCTCAAGACAGCCCACAGCCATAACAGCACTGCTCTGCCAAATACGTTTTCAGGTAGCAAATACAGATGAAAACAATTGAAAAACAGGCGGGATTGCTTACAGGGAGGCCTTGCAAACCGAGGACAGACCTGCATGATCAGGGCAGGACAAAACAGAATTAACACAGCTAGCACAAGGTGATATACAACACTATTTATACAACACTGCAGATTTCAACTGGGAAAGCCATGAATTTCCCAGTCTCAGGGAAATGGTTCACAGCATACACCCCAAAATAAACCTCATTGATAAAGTGAAAGAGCAAAATCAGTGGACTTGGCTCATATGTATCCATGCAACCCTGCCTATTTTGCAGTGAGAGGTAAATTCCAGAGAAGAGTTGGGAAGAGTAGTGAACATTGCTCAAACCGTCACTGCTAAAAGATGCCAAATATTTGGCCTTGCAGAAACAATGATGAGCCGCGTCAATTGGTGCTATTCCTTGTCTCAAAGATTCAATTGAACCCCAAGTTGTATCATCATTGTCTTAATTCCCCATAGGTTTTCTTTTTACAAGGCTATTGGAAAGGTTCTTGCCTAGAATTTAACTGTTTTATGGTTTTCTACTATTACTCAACCTTTTTCCTATAATTTGTCTATAGAATGTCTACATTTCTCTTTTTTTTAAACTGTATGCATGCTTCTTTCTGGCCAAAAGTCTAGTTTAATTGTATATTACCCTCTAATCGAAACTGTGGGGGTCATTACAAGTTTGTTGGTATCCTGCTGGTAATTCCGTCGGGATACAGGCAAACTGACCTACCGTTTCTACCGCCTGATATCCCAGAATTACTGGAATATTACAGGTGGCAGAAAGGGGGGTAAATCTCCATTCCATGGAATTACTGGTGCCAGCTGTTTTTTGCCGGTGGGGGCCTGATTTACCTCCAGCTCTGATGCCTGATTTACCTCCAGCTCTTTGCTGGAGGTAAATCAGTGACCCCCACTGGCAAACTTGTAGTTTGCTGGTCCGGGAAAATTGTCAGTCACGGAATTACCGGCAATTTCCCAAACAATTTTCCCAGACCGGCAAACTTTGAATGACCCCCACGCCTCAGCGCCACACTAGTGTGGGAAAACAGAATCATGTGTCTCCTCGTTGAATAAATTGCATGTCCCTAAGCGCTGTTAGGATAGCAGGTAGAAAATGATGGTAAGTGCGTTGATGGTTTTTATCGCTATAGATACTGTAAAACGGACAGACATCGCAAACTACATCAATGCAGACCTCCCAACAGTCATTACAAGCTGGTGAACAACAGGCTAGACAATGATTCCAACCCTTCACTTGTTTCCTGAAAGTTGAAACGTAAAAACAGTTCATTACTGCTCACTGTCTCATATATTTTAACACATAAAACTAACATAGAAAGGAGGAAAAAGAAAGATACGTCGGGCCCAACAAATGAGGCAAAGGAAGAAGACAGAGAAATGAAAGAGAAAACTACGTTTTGGAAGGACATTTTGAGGATGGCACCTTATGTTTCTCCAAGAACTCGGATGAAAGCGTCCATGGGGCATCTCTGATGACTTCATCAACATAGCGACAGTGCCTGAGGGCTTCATACCTCTCGCCTTCATTCATCACAGTGAAGCCTTTGTACTTATGGGTCAGCTCATCACTGCAAACTGACACAAAAACAATCACAAAATGGTCCAAGGTTAATTTCAGTGGCATAATAAATGAACAAGGTTTAGTCAGGGTGATGCCTATAAGTTATTAAAGCCTGTTTATTCACACATAAAATCATCAATGTCGCAGTATTTTATTCGTTTTGACCTGGTAGTGGCATCGTAGTACACCCAGAGAGCAGAATAATGGCAGAATAATGGCACAGTTATGACCATGATTGTTCAGAAAAAGCAAGTTGTTTTAATGTTGGTGCCCGTCCAGCCCTGTTCTGAGTGGATGGATTTCTTTTGTTTTGTTAAACTCAAGATCACGCATCAGTCTTTATGTCTTGAGTCTATGAATATGGACTTCTGGCTTGCCCTCTGATTTCATGTAGTGGATGTTCTTGAGGTATTATCCATACCACACAGGAGGTAGAGATTGCATGAAAATGTGTAACAACATATGCCAGGAAAAGGGCAGAGTGGTGTAAAATCGGGAGAAGGGGGAGGGGTGTTTAAAGGGGTGGGTACGGGGGTACCGCAAAGAACCCCTAACACCTTCTCATAAGGAGAAAAGAAAAAAAATCAAGGATGAGTACAGCCAATTCTCATTATAGGACAATTAAAATGTATGACACAGAACCACCATCATATGCTCATTTACTCCTGTCATCCGCCTGGTATTGCAGTTATATATCTGGGTACTCACACGATATACCAGTGGTGCAGAAAGTTGAATGGCCATTGCATGCACCATCAATCGCACCATTTGTTCAATAGGTCCAGGTATTCATGCCATTCGCAAGGTGTTGGCATCAAAAACCCAGGCACATAAAGCATTTGTAAGTTATTGCAATCATATTCACAAGTTCTCACATAATTTGCCAGACTGTTCATCAAATGCACATGTACTCATCTAATAGCCATGCTTTGTCATCAAATGCTTAGGAACTCATTGTATTTGCCAGGTATTATCATTATATACCTAGCTAATCCCACTATATAACAGTATTGGCATCATTTACCCAGGTATTAAAGATTCCCAGGTACTGCCATCATATGCCCAGGAACATAGGCCAATGCACGCTTAGCATTTGCCAGATATTGCTATAATGTGGTTAAAAACTCAGATCAAATGTGAGCATTTGCCATTATGTGCCAATGCACTTCCATTATTTGCCATAAATTGCAATTGTATGGCTAGGTACTCAAACCAAGGGCCAGCTATTGGAATCATATTCCCAGTTACTCACTTAATTTATCACATGCCATGGCAATTCCATCGATAAACCCACAATAAACCAAGGCATTCACATTGTTTGCTATGTACTCGTGCCATGTGCCAGGTATTGCTCTCGCATGCTCTGCTATTTACACCGTTTGGCAGGAATTCCCATCAAATACGCAAGCATTCTTACTGGTTGCAGGGTGTTGCCATCATCATGTGCGGGATCAATAGCTGCTGAAACATGCTATAAAATAGAGCTAGCAGACCATCTAGGTGTGATGCTTTAACGGCAGAGCGAGTCCTTATTACTTGGGAAATCCTTAGACTCGTTGGGTTTGCCTCTGTGGATTCTCAAATAACAGCGAGAGACAAATCAGATAGATATGTCAATCGGATCTCAGAACTGAAGGCTTGTCCTGCAAAAAGCAACACATAATTTGGATTAAGAATATCAGGGTTTTCACATTCACCCATATCTATGGTATACATCTCAGGACTGTGATCAAGTTGCATGAGTGAAGGGTCTTATGTGTGTATCCCAAAATCCTATTAGCATTGTAAAAAAGGGAACAGTAACATTAGTTGGTTTTCAAAATTGAGGAAGTGATCGCATCCTCGTCTAATTAACTCTGCCCTTGCCGCTCTCAATTTCCTATCGGTCTTATCAGTAGCAGTATTACTATGCCGGCATTCCAGCTTTCTGGTCTTGTGTAGGGCCAGCAAAAAACAGGAGTGACAGGGGATACCAGGTCTTTCTCTGTTCTATGATCTAACCTGGAAAGAACAGTTATATTTGCTTCAACATAAAAGATCATAGAACAAGTGTTTCTGTGGGTGAGCTCAAAAGAAATACACACACCTATATGACCATTATCTCACTGGTACAAGCCATAAAGTAGCGTAGTGTCCAAATGCGAAAACTTGTAAAGTGAAACAATTCAATTCACTTCACTGAACACGTTGAAATATTAACATTTTTATTAAACTGTAGACAAAAATACATCACAATAAATTGATCAGATTTTTTCTAAAAATCATCAAGAGTGCCAATATCAATGCACTTCTAAAAAGGTCAAACGAACAATTAACCTATCTAGTTCAACACAATATTCTCATACTCTCCCAGAAAACATTCTCCAGACATACCTCATTCACACTCAATCAGACAACCTAACATCACAATTATTTCATCCAATTATAGCATTTAAATCTCAAATATAAAACAACACTCTAAAATACAATCTATGTTCATTACAAATAGGAACAACAGATCCTCACAGGAAAGCGACAAACAAATAATTAATATAATAAAAAAAACGCAATACACTGTGATTTACAATGCTGTCTACAACAGCATCAAATTCCCCAATCCAACATGTTTCATTCTATGCTTCATCTCATTCAGCAGATATTCTTCAGGGGTAAGTTGGTAAGGTGTTTTCAAGGGAACATATATGGAGGTACACACGTGTGAACAACATCAGGAGCTCACCTGTAAATGTAAAGACAGAAACACACTCAATCGGGCTAAGTGCAAAATTCTACCGATTGATATATGCTACCACCGCAAAATCAATGAGCGGAGTGCAAAAACAGGGCAAAAACCACCCCACTACATCCTTATCCAGCAAGGAGGTCAAATGTACCAGAACAGTACAGTGACTGGGAGACCATCTTTATTGGTTCAATCCCAACGAACACCACCACCGAAGACACCGTGTAACACACCAGAACATCCAGGGTCAAGCTTATTGCACCTTGATAGAATACCAAGGCGTGGAAGGACAATAGGAAAAACATGCAAGGGTCGACTCAGTATAATCATGCAGATGCCCACGGTAAATCCTGCCTCAGGACCACATACAGTACAATAGACAAACCCAAAATATATAGCGTCTCGGGTCGGGTATGGCTGTGTAAACACAGAGAATTATGTAGCACTGGGCCATTCACTCCAGCTAGCCTCATCTTTATTATGAGCTGTAGCTATACTGATCATTCTTCTCCCGATGGCAGGTTTAAAAGCAACCCCTCAGAGTGCATTAGAATGCTGACCATCATAATTCTCGCTAAAATAAAAAGTGAGCTGTTATGACATCAACTATAGATGAGTCATTTAACAAATAACCACATTGTCATTCATGTCTATGCAAAACTAAAACTGTCCACATAAACAAGGTGATCCAGACCAGGGATTGGTTAGACACAGAGCTTGGAACTAGATCAAATGAGTTTCTATTCCCTACCAAGAATCTAGGCACAATTACCTTTTGTGAGCAGTGAATGTGTCAACATATATCTACTAAGTGACAGACCATAAACCAGGGAACTCACATTTTGATTAGAGTTACCAATTAGATAATTTAAATGCTCTTTAAAAATCCCCTCTCAGTAATTAAATCACTTCTCCCGATGGCAGGTTTAAAAGCAACCCCTCAGAGTGCATTAGAATGCTGACCATCATAATTCTCGCTAAAATAAAAAGTGAGCTGTTATGACATCCACTATAGATGAGTCATTTAACAAATAATCACATTGTCATTCATGTCTATGCAAAACTAAAACTGTCCACATAAACAAGGTGATCCAGACCAGGGATTGGTTAGACACAGAGCTTGGAACTAGATCAAATGAGTTTCTATTCCCTACCAAGAATCTAGGCACAATTACCTTTTGTGAGCAGTGAATGTCTCAACATATATCTACTAAGTGACAGACCATAAACCAGGGAACTCACATTTTGATTAGAGTTACCAATTAGATAATTTAAATGCTCTTTAAAAATCCCCTCTCAGTAATTAAATCACCAGCGTGGAACTAAGTCAGTGAATAGTGACAGTATGGAACTCATAGTAATGCTCATTTGGGCCATGTAGAGAGCCAAATGTGCCCAGCAGCTTACCCCTTGGGTGGCAAAAGGAGCTTGGCATCTGCCTGTGGTACCCTACACTCTTTAGGGATGGCAGAGGCAAATTATTAGCATGGGTAGAGCCTTGATCACAGTCTACACTGGTTGGACTATAATAAATGTGTTTCTTGCAATAGGGCAATATCTGCCCGATGACTGCTTCTACTCAACCTACTGACAGCCTTCGATCTGGTGGACCACTTTGTATTTATAGAGCATCTCTTCGAACTGAACACGAAAGATCTGGTTCTAGACTAGGATATTCTCCTTCTAAAAGACCCCTCCAAATGCATCATAATGCTCTCCATTCAACCACAGCTCAAGAAATGCTTGTTTGGGGTTTCTGACACTAGTACTTTTTAATCTGTACCTCACCCCTCCCAACCGTTATTAGATGATTAGCTCTATCCCATCATAACTATGCAGACGATAAGCAATAATTTCTACAATTCTCCAACAACTCATCAAATTTGTTTATCATCCCTTAATGCATCCAACATATTGATCAATGGGTACACATATCTACCTCTTATTGAACCCGGAGAATATAGGAATTTGACCTTTCCGATAAACAAGCTCTCATACCCATCCTCTTGCTAGACACAAATAACAACAATCTCCACCTGAACATCTCAAAGAGATTAATAGATCTGGGTATAATAGTGGACTCTGATGGGGGGCGTGGCTTGGCGCCGATGGCGAGCGGTAGCTGATCTGCCGGGCTCCGGCCGAGACGCCGTTTCCTGATCCTTTTTCTCCGGCTCATGTGCGGCCCCAACCCTTGCAGAGGAATGTGCGGTTGGGGGAAGCGGTTCTGCATCTGAATAACCA
Organism: Ambystoma mexicanum; assembly: GCF_040938575.1. Classification (NCBI taxonomy): domain Eukaryota; kingdom Metazoa; phylum Chordata; class Amphibia; order Caudata; family Ambystomatidae; genus Ambystoma; species Ambystoma mexicanum. Next base: position 952,063,868 of record NC_090939.1, read on the forward strand.
TTGGGCCGAATTGGACCCCCCCAGACGCAGCTGCGGCCCTAAAACGGCTCTCCCCCCCTGCCGCCCTGATCGGATCCAAGATGGCGCCTCGCATCGCATAGCGGAGCCTACGAGGGGTATCCCTCCCCCAACGGACTTCCAGGTCGGGTGGGGAGAAGCGGAAGCACGAGAAAAGAAAACGACTTCCCCGGGTGCCGCCCGTCTGACAGAGGACTGGCCTGGCTCGGGTCACTTTACCGATCCAGCCCCACAAGATAGGGTGCGCGGGATCCCGCTTCACCCGCGAGGGAGGCCTCCCGCCTACCCTTACTCTTCTGATACCCGACTCTGCGGGTCGCACAACCAGACACAGGGGCAAAACACAGCTCACGGCCCGAAATTTCGGCTAAGAAGAGGGCCTCACTAGCAACCCTGCAAGCGATCTATCCTTTGAGGCCTAGGACATCCGCAATCATCACCTCAAGATGGCCGCCAAGAATAAGACTAGAGCCGCCACCATGGACTCCTTTGTTTCCACCAAGGTGAAGACCCAAACTCAAGCCGGGGCCGGCTCCTCTGAAGTCGCCCGGACGGGCGAAGGGGTGGCCGCCGATAACCACTCTCAGATACTTGATGCCATAGCCTCCCTAAAAACGCATATAGACTCTAAGATTGACGAATTCAAAATTGATATCCAACTGATCCGACAAGACGCTCGCAACTTAGCGGAGAGGGTCACGACCGTCGAACAGTCGACGGAGGAAACATCCACGGCCACTACAGCCATAAAGTCAGAAGTTGCCCTCCTGAAGAAGAAAGTTGCCTTCCTGGAGGAAAGGGCGGAGGAGGCTGAAGGTCGGGCCAGACGGAGCAACATCAGGATCCTGGGCGTCCCAGAGGGGAACGAGGGGGCAAATACCACATCCTTCGTCGAAACCCTTCTGCTGCAAGAAATAGGGGCCGGCAAACTGACCCAGGGATTCTCGGTCGAGAGGGCCCACAGATCCCTCCAGAGGCGCCCTCCCCCTGGATCGCACCCCAGACCTATAATCGCTAAGATACTGAACTTTCAGGACAGAGAAACTATCTTACGGCGATCCAGGGAGGGGGGCCCCATCGAAATAGGGGACTCCAAAATCTCCATCTATCCGGACTACACGCAGAAGGTTCAGAGAGAGCGGAATTCATTTGTCCCGATAAAAGCTAGGCTCCGACAACTGAACCTAAATTATAGATTGTTATATCCGTCACGCCTCAGGGTCGTCTACAAAGAGAGAGTGGTATTCCTCGATAATCCAGAGGCAGCCAACATGTGGCTAGAGGATAATAACCTGGCGGATGGCAAGGACAACTCACGGAATGAGGCCTAACCCCCCCTGATCCCACAAGCGACCCCCGAGTAACAGTAAGAACTATCGTACATGACGCTGGAACACAGAAGGTAATCCAACTTCAGTTTTTCACTTGGGAACGGCCTCGCTCGGCTCCGCCGCCAGACCCTCGCCCCACCCCCAGCGTAGAATTCACCCGGTTTGGGCACCTGCCTGACCCAGCTCGCGCCCGACTCCCGGATGGGCTCCGACGGCTCGAGAGCGCCTGAGCACCGCAACAATGTTGTAGTCGCTGGGCGCACCAGTTTGAGTTTTGTTATTAGTTTTATTAGTTATACAGTCTTCATGCTTCTTTCGCCAACAAAGACCGAGATGGGTCCAGGACGCGGCCCCGACGACCGGAATTCAGTGATACTCCCCCCGCAGCCCACCTACGGAGGACTAAAGCAGAGCCGGACTCCGGAGACCGAGTCCCGCATCAAATCCGAAACTCAGACCCGATGGCGGCACAGTTCACTGTGATGACATGGAATGTGAGGGGTATGGGCTCATACCTCAGACGCAATCGTATACAATCCTATCTCAGAAGGAAGAAAGTCTCGATTGCACTCCTTCAAGAGACTCACCTCACGACGGAGGCCATGTCCAAGATTGCAGACCGATGGGCTGGGACTGTGAGAGGGTCCCCCTACTCCAAATACGCTAGAGGGGTGCTTATATGGATAAGCCCGGATGTGCCCTTCCAGATGGAGGGAAGTGAACAAGATAAGGAAGGGAGATACGTAGTGATTTGGGGCACAATGGAACAGACCCCAGTCTGCTTGGTCAACTCCTACTTCCCACATCACGGAACACCGGCGTACTTCTCCACAATGATTACAAAACTGATTCGGCACCGGGACCGCACTTTCATATGGGGAGGGGACTTCAATTGTGTTGCTGACGCAAGCGCGGACAGATCGCTGCCCCCCCCACACCCGAGCAACCCTGCATCCCTTTCCCTGAGGGAAACTCTGGAGCAGCTCAATCTAGTCGACATCTGGAGGGAACACCATCCGGCCGACAGGATTTACTCCCACTACTCAGCCCCACACGGAGTCCATACAAGAATTGACTACCTGTTTATCAACAAGGAGCTCGCCCCATGCGCTGCATCTACAGAGTACCTGGGGCGAACGATCTCCGATCACTCCCCACTGACCATGCTATGGCAATTGAGGGGCCCCAGACCCCCGATCCCCACGTGGAGGATGCCGACTGCAGCACTTGGAGATCCCGAGTTCAGGGAAGACCTTGCCGAAAAATTGGAAGAATACCTGGAAATCAACATGGGGTCGGTATCCTCCTGGGGCACATTATGGGAAGCTATGAAGGTGGTGACCAGAGGGGAAATTATATCGAGAGCCGGCGGTACTCGCAGGCAGCTGCAGAGAACGCTCGAAGCACAGGAGGCTGAGATCTCCCGACTAGAGTCTGCTCACGACAACTCCACAGAGGCCGAGAATAAATTGAAGGAAGCCCGTGCAGAATGCCAACAAGCATGGGAAAGACTGGAGAAATTCGATTTTACCACGCACACTACCCGATCCCACAAAGAATCGGACAAACCAGGGAGATTACTGGCCTGGCTCTGCAAGCGGGAACACCCCAAACACCTCCCAGTGGAGATACGGGACGCCGATGGGACATCCCACACGACCCAGTTGGGGATCAATGAAGCCTTTGCCAAATTCTACACCGAACTGTATGCCCACAAGACGCAAATTCCTACTGAAGACATTATAGACACACTTGAGGAGATAGAACTTCCCCGCATCTCACTCGAGCAGAGAGAGGAACTAGAGATGGAGATCACTCTTGAGGACGTACAGGGGGCGATCAGGTCCCTCTCTAACAACAAAGCCCCTGGCAGCGACGGCCTCCCACCTGAGTTTTACAAGACGTATGAGCCCATCCTCACCCCAGTTCTCCACGAGGTCTACCAGGAGGCATACACGAACGGGATTCTCCCCAACACCATGAAAGAAACCATAATCGTCCCTATGCTCAAGCCACACAAATCGCCCACCGACTGTGAGTCCTATCGCCCTCTGGCCATGCTAAACTACGATGCCAAGATACTCACATCCATATTAGCTCGCAAGCTGGCCAGAGTGGTGGGATCCATCGTCCATGAAGACCAGAACGGATTTGTACCTGGGCGCAACACCACTGCTAACCTCAGGAGGCTACAGCATGTAATGGCTGAAACACATGAGAGGGACGAGGACCTAGCGGTGTTGTCGCTCGATGCCATCAAGGCCTTCGACTCCATATACTGGGAATGGATCAGGGAGGTCCTGAGAAGATTTGGCTTCGGAGGGGGCTTCATCAGGTGGATCGAGGTCCTCTATAATTCCCCAATGGCGAGAGTGAAAACGGGAAGAACGGTATCAGCAGCCTGGGAAATACAAAGGGGAACGAGACAGGGGTGTCCGCTATCGCCCATGCTGTACATACTGGGCCTGGAGCCGATTGCACTATACTTCAGGCAGCAGTTTTTTGACGCTGGTATCAAGGTGGGCACTGTACACCACATAATATCTCTATACGCAGATGACGTCCTCCTTTACCTAAGCACTCCCAAAGTTAATGCACCGACAGCACTGGAGGTACTAGATAATTACGCTAAGTACTCGGGGATCCGATTCAGCAGGAGCAAGTCCTCCGCCTTCCCCCTGGCGGGCCTACGCAACATTCCAGAAAGCAATCTCCCAGTGATAGGAATAGGTTGGCAACTGGTCAAGTTCCGTTATCTGGGGATCAACGTAAGCCATAAACCGCTACTCACGCACGAACACAACACTGAGGTCGCCATCATGAGTCTTCGACGCTCTATAAAATTCTGGTCCAAGCTCCCATTGGCCATGGTGGGCAGGGCAGCGATAGTCAAGATGATCGTACTCCCCCGATTCCTATATTTCTTCGTGAACATTTGCCATTACGTTCGACCGCCCTTCTTCAAGAAGCTGGAGGCTATTATCAGGGACTTCCTTTGGGGCCCCCACAGGCACAAACTGTCGCTATCTGTTCTCTCCCTGCCACACAAAGAGGGTGGAATAAAGCTACCGGATCTCCAGTTATACTATCTGGCTGCCCAGCTGAGTCACATAACGAAATGGCTCTCGGACGAACCTTCGGCAGAGGCGGAACTACTGAGGCAATCCTCAAACAATGTGATCCCCAAGGAAACCCTGTGGCACCCCACACGACAATCCCTGGTCACCTCACAAGTGATTGACCTGGGAAGGAAGATATGGGCCAGGTCCTGCTACATCAGGCGAGTACAACACCCATACTCTCCGGATAACCCCATTTTAGCAGACACCTGCCGAACGGATGCAGACCTCTCCACAGCAAGGAGGTGGGAAGAAGCCGGCATATACACATGGGGCGACATGTACGAGGAAGGAGAATTCAGGGACTTCGAATCTTTAAAGGCCGCCGAAGGAATACCCCCGGGCCAGTTCCTCTGGTATCACCGCCTTAAACAGACTGCCAAGAAACAATGGACCGGCTGGCCGGAGGAACCCTCCCCTGATCCTCTACTTCAAGAAATGCATGACCTCTCGGACGGCTGGAGACCAGTCTCCAGGCTCTACAGCAGACTATGCGACAAACCTAACCCTAAAGGCGAAGATCTGAGGGCGAAATGGGAAGCGGACCTTGAGACCCCGATCACGAATAAAGAATGGGAGAGAGCGCTAATATTTCCCAAAAAAGTGTCCAGGAATTCCAGATTCGGCCAGATTCAACTGAACGTCCTGTATAGGACATACATGACCCCACATAGGGTCGCCTCCTTCAATAAGACATCCTCCCCTGCATGCCCATGGTGTGGGAATGATAAAGCGGACATGATCCACATGTTCTGGACTTGCATTAAGACGATGACACTATGGTCCAAAGCCAAACAGACTTGCATGGACGCCGGAATGACGAGGTACGAATGGACCCCCGGAGAGTGCCTCCTGGGGAATTACCCGAGACCTAGCAAGTCCAGGCATACTGTCAGACTAATGGACATCTCATGCATCCTGGCTAAGAGAACAATTGCGATGGCCTGGAAGACGCCGTCGGGCCCCAGGCATGAACGATGGCTCAAAGAACTCGAGAGATGGACAGTAGCTGAAACCAGGGCCTGGCAAGAAGGAATCATGTCAAGCGGCGAAACCGAGTGCGGCACCCTGGAATCATGGAAGGCCCTCCTCAGAGACATACGCTTCAGCGCCGACCACAAACCCCCCTGAAATCTCGTAGCATCACACTGGCGCTATCCCCTGATGCCAGCACTGGAAGGACAGCCCTTGTATGCGACCCCTCCTGCTTCCTGAAACTCTGGGTCGCAGGCCCTAACCCATCCGTCCACTATAAGTTCGCTACAACATGAAGACTGTTGTTGATCTGTTTGGCCCTTCCCCTCCCCTGTCCCCCTTGCACCGTCCCCTCCCTTGTTTGAATCACTGTTTGATTTCTCGTTGTATTGCACGTTTTTTTTTTTCTCTCACCAAAATCAATAAAACACGTTTTAAAAAAAAAAAATAGTGGACTCTGATCTCATTTTGTGTCCCCAGATCATGTTGGTCACATGACAAGCATTTGGACACCTGAAAACCCCCACGGAATATATGTTCTTTGCTTGTGTTTTCCCCAAAATATACAGAAATCATTGCTATCATACTTTCAAGGTTTTATCATGTCAATAGCTAATATCTCTGCTCAAAAAACCCGGTGGTCGATCTGCAACCTCCTTCAAATTGGTTTCAAGGAACACATATTTCTAGCTCTTATCTCAGTACACTGGCTTTCAGTGGGCAGGATATTCACCTTCAAATCCCTATGTATCATCTTCAAAGCAATGCATGGAAATGGTTCTGTGAGTAAAACTGAAGATTCACAAGCCTACCTGTAATGAAAGATTGCCATTACATCAATGACTGGAGTAGTAGCTCCAAGTAAAGTTCTGTTCATTGACATGTTATTGATATTGATATTGAAATTGTATTTGTATTGCGCTCATACACAGGTATTTCACAGCGCAATGAGGCTAGGGAGGGGAAACAAGGGAGGACAAAACAATGATTTTACTAGGCCCATTGAGAATGTACAAGTGCAGGGGAGAGGGAAGGGGGAAAGTGCGGTGGGTGGGGGGGAGTGGAAAGTGCTGAACATGTGATATAACAACAAAAGGTAGTGCAGCCAACAGGTGATAAGTGCGAGAATAAGGTGTAGACAAAAGGTCTCTGATAAGTGCTGGAAGGGGCCTGTAGGGTTGCAGATACAGACCCAAGTGCAAGGTTTGCCAGGAGGCAGTGCGGGTGTGTGGCTGGGAGGGCAGGAATCTGGGCCTGAAATCAGAGGGTAAAGCAGGTGCCTGGTTCCAAAGCAGACATATTAGCAGGGGAGAGGAAGGGCGAAGGCAGAAGCAAAGAGGAAGGTCTTGATGTGGTTCTTGAACAGAAGATGGTTCTCCTCAAGTTTCAGAGAGGCAGGGAGGCTGTTCTAGAGCGAGGCGCCAGCTGAGGAAATGGCTCTACCCCAACGTCCTGATAGGAAAACCAACTGACCCTGAGGGAGTTGGAGGTGAAGGAGTGAAGTGCTTGAGTAGGAATATATTTACGATATTTGGCAGATAAGTCATAGCACACGTAAATACAAGTAGTTGTACTGAATGTTCATTCAACAGCACCTTTTCCATAAACAAGTAGAATGAGCCAAGTAAGTATATCTTTATTATATATATATATAGTTTTATGCCCCACCTTTCTCTCTCCCTCTCCCCCCGCCCCTTTCCTTACCCTTTACCCCTTCCTGCGTTTTTTAGCGTTTTTCTAACGTCTTTTAGCGCCTTTAGCGTTTTTCAACCAATTTTTAGGGAGGTGATTAGATCAGAGTAGGATAGAATATACCATAGAGGCACCCGCAAGGGTTACATACAGCCTCCAGATCAAATTCCCAACCACTTGCGATTTTGCAATATGCACTTTATATTATGCACTTTATTGATAGCACTCAGCACTTTGTCAATCAATAGTCCTTCAATGTTTATATAGCACATAGCACTCTATTACTTATGAAACATCTGCATATTTCAATTTTGATGTCTGCAACATGTATTTTGTAAACTTTTTTGACAGCACATTTCAGTTCATGCTGAGACACTGTGTCGGCCAACTTGGGCTGAATTAAACAAACCCAGTACAATAGAAGACGATGCACGATCGTCTTTCCCAATTTCATTGACACTGGCAAACACTAAGATGAAATTACATGATTCAATATCAGTAATTTCAGGCATTTTGTCCATCCCTTACCCACATGGGATAATTGGTTTGATCAAACAAAAATGTTTCGAACTGCTACAGTGTTTATAAAAACACTGTGTCTCTCATGAATGCACTGAAATGGGTGGTCATGCAGGTTCCAACATGGCTGCATTCTTGTCTACTACTTGTTACCTTACTTAAGTGCAAAACATTGAAAAAGGACTCATATACTTTTCTCTATAATACTACAGTCCTCTCTCTATGTCACATACCAGACGAAGCCCGAGTAGGGTGAAACGCGTCGTTCCTTTCTTGCACCCAAGACCGTTGCTGCCTCCTTTGTCCATGTATTTTAAATAATAAAGGACACTTTGACTGCACGGTACACAAGCCTGTGTGTGGATTTATTGAAGACATCCAGCCTTTCGTTTTCATCATAGCCGGAGTGCCGATGCAACCCGGATTGGTTTCCAGTCCTTTTTTTACATATATATATATATATATATATATATATATATATATATATATATATATATATATATATATATATATATATATATATATATATATATATATATTATAAGACTTCATGCAGTGTGCACATTGGGTCTCTGGCGAGTGAATCTATTAGAGGTAACATCCAACTGTCATGTATTAGGCGAACGCTATGACATTCCAATTTAGAATGTTGGGCTGCCATTGTGTGCGAAGCAAAACACTAAATACAACCTATGTTTCCTCTTACATATATCAGGTACAGTAAGTTGTAATGTAAAAGAAGCAAAATAATCAATATAACAGATGAAGTAGTAACAAGGAGGAAAATAAGATCTACGTCACATAATCATTTAACTTGGATGGTCTTCTTCTCACACGACCTGTGGTCCAACCAGCACCAATTCCCATGTCCCCACCATCTTGCCCAGGAACTTCAACAAATTCCCATTGTAATCCTTCCTGTGAGTGTATACTACTCGAATCTCCACCGTAGAATGAAGTATGAGTGTCGTCATAATTCACCACACCAAGACTACTGTCAGAAGCATTTCTGTACCATTCATCTTCCACGTCATCAGAGATGTTAGCACACTCATAACCAGACACACTTTCTAGAATATGGGGGTGGCGCACAACGGTCACTCGACCCATAATCCACCTTCTACCATCATTTGTCACAGCATGTTTTCTTCCCACTTTCACCACCTTCATGGGATCAAAATAACAGGAGCATCCTTTCGGCACAGCAAAAGACTTCTTTACCCGTACCATATTGCCCACACGTACCAAACTCCCTTCCATAAGATTTTACTCGCACTTAATGTGTTGGTCCTCAACCAACCAATGTGAGAAAACTACAGAGCGCATCTTCCTTCCCCTCATTTTCTCAAATAGGCTTACACCAGTTAATAAATGCAGCGTATCTCTAAATGCTCTCACCATTTCAAGACCGCACTTCTTCCAGTCCAGACCATTGGAGAATGCCAACTGAATAGTTTATTTAATTATGCCATTGATGCGTTCAACAAGACTGTTGGCCCTTGGATTATATAAAGCTGTCCGGTGATTCTCAATGCCGTTCCTATCCAACTAATAACGCATCTGCCTTGACACCAACTGCACCACATTGTCAGATATGACAAATTTTGGGATACCCTTCTCGTGAGAGCAACCTTTCCATAAAATCAGATATGCTGTCCACAAATTCCACCTCAAAGCACATTAAAGCATAATCCACTATTACAATGGCAAATCTGTATTCCTGTACCAACATAAACATAGGCCCCATAAACTCGATTGCCAGTTTCTCCCATGCATGCTCTGGAATGTCCACATTTCTTATGTCTATCTTTTGTGTCCTTAAGGTTCTATCAGTAGCAGCACAAGGTATGCAAAAACCCACCTCCTCATTCACCGTGACATCCATGCCAGGCCACCAAAACATAGCCCTCAACCTGCACTTAGTTAAACTCTTCCCCAAATGGCCACCGTGAGGAACCAATCTTTCGACCCTTGCCAAGCCCCACATAGAACTGCTCAATTCATCCATAACCCTGTAGAAAGGTGAACTGATCTCCTCTCCAGAGCGCCACCTAAGCTCCGTCCTGACCATAGCCTCTTTCAGCCCCAAGTCTCCTTTAATGCCTTCCAGCCACGTCTCTCTGAAGAATGCACAGTCAACTGTATTCTCTACCTTTGCAATCCATTTGTTAGCTCACCACTTCAACTGCATTGCTGTGTCCTGGAACAAATTTCACTACAAATTTAAATCCCTTCAAAGCTGACAACCATCTGGCTATCCTAGCTGTGGATAACCCCGAGCCTCTTGTGGTGAACAAATGTGCCGAGGGCGTATGATCCCTTCATATGACATAGGGAATACCTCAAACATATGTTTTGAAATAATTCGAGGCCCAATAGCACGCCAAACTCTCGCGCTCAATGGTGGAATACCTAGATTATGTTGCTATAAGGGCACGTGATGCAAACGCTACCGGCACCTACACACCTTTTCTGGACTGACTTAAAACAGCACCCAAACCCCAGGCACATGTATCTATGGTGATTGTAGTTTCTGCCAATGGATCGAACCTGTGTAAAGTAGGTGCATTAGCCACTTCTTGTTTCATCCTCCTGAACACCTTCTTCCTTCTTCCCCCAAACAAAATCTGGCTTCATTTTTAATAGGTCTCTTAATACAGAACAATTGACTGGATAATGTTCAACAAATTTGCCATAGAACTCCATAAAACCTAGGAATTACCTCAATTCATCCTTATTAGATGGTGATCTAATCTTCAAAATAGCATCGACCATTTGCGGGAGTCTCAAGCTCTGTATCAGATATCTATGACCCAAAAATGACACTTACTTTAGTTTAGTTTTTTATTTGATAATGCGCTCCAAACGCAGGGGTAGCCGGGCGCAGCAGTAACAAGATTACTTAAGCTTAGGTTACATACAGAGGATACATACAGAAGATAAATTCCATGAGTTATTAACAAATTTACAATACATGACTGCAAGAGGTACAAGAAGTGGGAGAACCTCACATCACAGGGGGCAATGTGAAAGTCTATAGTCCAATTTAGCTCACTATCTTTCACAGAGGAGATATATCCAAAACATATCAGTCTTTGTCCTGCCCTGGGACAGTCCAGCACCGAAATGCTAGGCAATTCCCCTCTGAACAAGAGTAGCAACAACAACCCCAGACACATGTTTCGGTCTGGTTGGACCTCAACAGTATGGTGGAGCTGTGCCTCTCTAAGAATAGTGAGCAAGGGGTCCACATCTGGATTCCCCTAGTAACTTAGGGTGAGACCCAAAGCTACTTAAATTATGCAAATTAAGAAGGGGGGTCCTGGGAGTCTCTCTGCCAGACATTAGTCCTGCCATTTTCAACCAACTTAATTGTGTGGCAATAACCATGTACATATAGCTATCACCTGGGAGGTAGCACCATGTAGCCTATGCCAGTGTTGCTTCAGGTGAGCGAGGGCAGAGACTCTGTCATACCTTTTGTTCACTTTTCTCACCACGCCCCCCTGCTCATACATTCCTTGCCAAGTCAGGGATGGCTTCTTTGGTAGATTTGATCTTTGAAGATCAATGCTTAAACCTGCTGTCCAATCTACAGTTACGTTTTTCTGCTTTCCTGCATGGGTCCATTTCAGCCAGCTTGTCACAAATGTAACGATGTATGGCCAGTACTTCAAGGATCATAAGAGCCTGTAGCACAATGTAAGTGTTATGAAAGAAGGCTCCTGGACACTGCCACCAAGTTACCAAAGATGTTTTCATCAAGTTACTTTATTCAGTTACATCAAGAGTCCATTATATGTAAGTCGTTACTAGGATGCACTTATGCTCTGTAAAATGACCATCAAAAAGGACGCAGGCCCATTTCTTCGAAGCCCACAACATCAATTTCTATTGACACATTTTGTTGCAATGTAGATGGGGAGGTTGGGCTAAGGTATCCGTATTGGGGCGAGGGGGGAGTCCGTATTTGCCATTGTCAGATTTTTGTATAGGGCTTGCCACATCAGAGGTAAATGCATAATTCCACAATTGGGATATTAGACATGCAAGTAACTTAGAAGCTTTTGGTACCCTGGTCTTAAAAGAACTTTGTTTAGGGGCCCAATGGTCTAAGGAAATTAGAATATGAAGCTGTTACGCTCTTTGTATTACTGAGTCCCCCACTTCGTAAGATAGGATTCATGACTGGTACGCACTATAGAACTGTTACAGGCATTTCTGTTTAATGATCTACTGATATAAGGTTAACAGTTTTACTAGTCGTCATGTACATAGTACTTTAGAGCTTTTATGATCTGAAAGCTTCGATGTTTTAACCAACCCCACATTTTTTACTATTTATTAGTCTGCCATTATTTGAATTGGAACTCTCTTAGGTTGTTGTACTATTGTAGTGTTTTTAAATTTGAATGTGTTTAAGGGGGGTTATTAATGTTATTTTGTATTTTGAAATCTGTATTGTATTTTTGTGCATATTCAGTTTCATGACAATCGTCGAAATATTCTATTATGATGATAATATCTTAAGACAGGAACCCACTGGCTCTCACCACCCAGGCTCCATCATCCAACTGGCTGTGGTGTAACGTCAGTAACACAACATTCTCTCACTCATCCATTCACTCTGATCTCATACATTCCAAACCTGCATGAGTCCATCCCTGAACAATGCACATCACAACACACCTCCCTTCCTTACCACACACACACACACACACACACTCTTCAACTATGGCACATTCAGATATTCTGCATCACATCATCCCTCACTCCAATCCCTAAACGCTGATACACATGCGGTGACGCTTTAGGCAATCAACTATCCAATACCAACATCACACTATTCCTTACACTGGACACACTTACATATGGGCATAATAACTGACATAACAATTGGCATACCATATGCCTCCTGACCCACATCCACTTGTAGTCACTACCCACTAACTATGAGAGTAATGATGTTCTATAACAATTGGCGTACTTGGTGCCTCCTGGTGACCGACCACTCATTTGCCCAAAGAGCAAATTTGACCTTTCGTTATATCTTAACTTGAATAATTATGATGCTTATAAAACCACATCACTCCATCTGAGTCATGGCACACACATTTTGCTATACGGATCTCGCACGCACAATTCAATCAACAATATCAATCACTCTATAAAGCGGGCCCACTTACTTGTGAAACATGCCAACTACAAACTCCTCCTTGTGCACCCATAGTCCCCACTCAAACCTACTCATCCTTTGAAAGCCTAGTCTGCAGGCTGTCTGTCTCACCTACCTTCACTCTTACTATCATCATCTACAGACACACCGGACCGTCCATGCTCTTCCTCCCAGAATGGGTGGACCTGTCCTCCTCCCGTCTTGCCTCCTCCCCCAAACTTATCTTCCGTGGGGACTTCAACGTCCATCTCGACTCTCGCAATGGGGCCACTGTTCCCTTCCACAACCTCTGTGACACTCTTTCCCTCTCTAGCCTTCCCTCTGGCCCAACCCACTCTGCTGAACACACCTTGGATGCTCTCATCACAACAGACATCCCACTGTCTAACCCCCTCTCCTGGTCTGACCACTCCCTCCTCTCTTCCCAACTTGACCTCCTCTGTCCCCTGACGCCTCCGCCTGCACTGCCAGTCTCATTTTCCGTCATTCAACTGATGAAGCGTGTGTCCGCCGCGGCATTTGCCTCTTCCTTCATCCCTCCCTTTCTCCTCCAGACCCATCAAGGACAACATCGCATCTCTTTCTCCACCCTTGGCTGACCTCTGCCACCACTCATTTGCCACTGGTTCCTTCCCTCAACCCCTCAAGCACTCTCTTGTGCACCCGCTCCTTAAAAAGCCATCTGCTGACCCCTCTTGCCCGGCTATCGCCCTATCTCTATCCCCCCTTTCTTGGGTAAACCCATGAAGAAGCTGGTCATGCCCCAACTGTCAATACTACAACAATGAGCAATAGTTAAATAGACACTGACTAACCTGGTATGATGCTTTAGTCGACTGAGGCTAATAAGAACCTCCCCGAGGACTCTGTCAATCCCTAAGCAAAGAGAGAATGCATGGAGCCCCCAGGGAAACTGTCTTGGGGGAGAAAACTCTATTCTTCGGTCCCGAGGTGATGGCGTCGCCAGCGGCCACAGACTCAGCTGAAATCCAGTTCCTGCTCCGTCTCAATGAGAAACTAGATGGGGAGACAGAGAGCGGGATAATGTTCTATTGTGCACTGAAGGGAGAAAGCCTGTCCCTGCGAGCGGACACCGTACCTGAGTGTCGGGAAGCCAGGACCCGAGCTCTGAGGGAGATAGCGTTCCGGAAATTGGAGCGGGTAGAAGTTTCCTGAACAAGGGAGTAAAGGAACGGAATGAAATAGGAGGTAAACAGGAATAGGGCAGGTAAGTGAGAATATACAAACAGCTTTAGAGTGGCAAACTTACCAGCGTTAGCAGAGCAGTAGCAACATACAGTCTCCCCGGTCCCCCTTGAATATAAATGCAGCTTTTCCTTGGCGCTGATGCCATCATGAACAAGTCTTCCTCTGATGCTCGAACTAGAACAATACTTGGCGCACTGAAAGCCATGTTGGAGGAAATTGAAATGTGGGAACAAAACCGTCTCCAACGGCTCAGCAAAGAATGATGCCAGAACCCGAGACATGACACCAACTGACTCTCCACACCAAAATGACAGGCTGCCCCCACGACCATGAGTCCAGTTTTAGTGCTGCCAAAGGCACAGAAACTGCTCTCCTGAACACCCATAAAGACATACTCTCCAACCTGGACTCTAACACTCTGTCTTTCCTGATCCTCCCCGATCTCTCCTCTGCCTTTGATACAGTCAACTGCTCCATCCTCATAAACCGTCTCCATAATACCCTAGGCATTACGGACTGGGCACTGGTGTGGCTGAACTCCTTCCTTTCAAAAAGACCTTCCCAAATGCAAATGGGCCCTTTTATCTCCTCCACTTCACCCTCACATGTGGCGTCCCTCAGGGCCCTATCATGTCGCCTTGGTTCTTCAACATCTACCTGGTCCCTTTGGCCCTCTTGATCTCCCTCTTGATCTCCATTTTCTCCCCTCATTTCCAGTATTACGCAGATGATACACAGCTCTCCTTCAGGCTGCCTTCCTATACATCCTCCTTCCTCATACACGACTGCCTGACTGCTATTCAGGCATGGTGATCTGCCAATGATCTCTGCTATAATGCCAGTAAGACAGAGATCCTTCTCATTGGGGTGCCTCCTCCTTGCTTCCCCCTACTCTCTGGCCAGACTCCTTGGGTCCTCTCCCCTCACCCACTTTTGAGGCAAAATACATTGGCATCATCTTTGAACCCTCCCTCTCTTTCTCTCTATGCATCATGGACTGGAAGTCAAACTTTCAGCTGCATCTCCTTGGGGGCATTCTACCTTTCCTCACATTCCCCCAGAAGCTCAACGTCTCCAGAGCCCTGGTTCTCTCTAGGCTTGACTACTGGAACAGCCTCTTCCTCAAGCTGCCTCTTACTTCCCTTCACCCTGTTCAACTAATCCAGAATAGGGCTGCAAGACTTATCCTTGGCCTCAAGCCCAGGGACTGCATCTCTCTTGCCCTAAATTCTCTCTACTGGTTACCGGTGACCGCAGAGATCAAATTCAAGACCCTTTGCATCATCCACAAGGCTATCTGGGATCTTTACATCCAGCTTTCCCTTTCTAAATACCTCCCGGACAGAGTCCTTTGGTCTTCTGGCTCCAACTCCCTGCAGGTCAAACGTTTCTCCAAGCAGAGAGTAGGTGGTAGATCCCTTTCCTCGGCTGGCTCCTCCCTCTGGAATGCCCCCACCCCCAGACTTGAGCCGGATCGTCTTAAATTCCGGAAAAATCTCAAGACTTTGCTTTTCTCCTCTTGCTTCCCTCTCCCCTTCCCCTACTAACTCACCATCTGCTGCCACAACTGGGGCCCGGCCCCTTCAGAGTCATACAGAGGTCAAACCACCCCCTACCTGTCCCCTCAGCATCCTTTGCCAGCACTTGCCCTCGGTCTCCCTTCCGCAGAATAGCCCAAGTTGGTCCTCCCTGCCTATCTCACTCATCCTCCCTTCTCCCCTCTCTCCCCACCTACTTTTCCCCTGGCACTTGCCGCCTTGGCCCTCCCAGCGCTTGCCCACCCCCACCCCTGGCGGTACCCCACCCCTGCACTTCTCCCTTACCCCCCCCCCTCCTGCACATACCACCTTTTCATGCACTTGCACAGTAGGATTGTCACAAGGCCAATATAACCGTTGTTGTTCCACATTTTTTATTCCAATGCCCCTCCCTAATGTTGTCTTTTGGTGTCTGGAAACACCTGTCTATAGGCGCCATACAAATGTCCAATAAATAAATAAAATAACACACACAGGTTACTAACAAGCAGATCAAACTGGCCTAAAGGGCAATAAGGCAATGCCCGAACCAAAAACGCAAAATGCTAGTGTGGGCCAGTTATTTTTGGTCAAAGTGGGACACTTTTTAGGCGCACAAGGGCCAGTTTGAAAAGTTACTTCACCATGAGTCTCGTAGTTTTGACCAGTGTTACTGAATAAATATTCTTTAAAATGCACAATTTGCATCACATTTTATGAAAAACCTCCCGCTTGGGTACTACTCAAATTGGAATTCATTGCTATTTACAACTGTGGGCTGCTTTTTCATTGGTGCTCGAGACAATTTTATGCCCCAGTCCGTCCCTGCTAACAAGTACATATACTAATAATGTTATAACTCATTCCCTATAGTCCTTGTAGCAAGTGAACTCGACATGTGTCGCATTTGCGTCTCTAACCTCTATTAACTCTTTGCTTCACTTGCTGATGTCATCATTTTGGCTTCAGAGTGCATCGGAGCTGGAGCTCTTCAAGGAGAATTCCAACCGCTGCAGTGCAGCTGAACACACCTTCCAGGTCTGAAGAATGCTGCACCGCCTTCCAGCTGAAGTACAGCATCAAATTTCAAAATTTAGTTTTGCCCACAACAGTTTTATCTATTTCTCTGCTTACTCTACTTGCAGTGTTCCTGCATGCCTCACTACCAGCACACAATTCCCTGTCTGACACTGTCAGACATGACTTGATTCTGTTGTGTTGATGCCTTAATTTTTTACAACCAACATGTCCTTGCTTATGCTGCCCTGGTTATAGTACAACATTATATGATATATATAATGCTATTATATAATGCTTTCTGGTTGTGTTATTGCCCTGCCTTAATAAACAATCCAAGAACCAGAAGGCACCAACAAGGCACAGTCGCACCTCCTTCCACTTACAGCCTATCATTCTCCTGCAGGTCGCCCTGAGTGGTGGCACTTTCCTTGGGGGCAGTCATGTCCATCACTGGAGGCACCCCCACCCCATTGCAGCTCACAACGTTTCCTTATTTCTCTCTTCTAGCAAGCAAGCCCATTCGTAGTATGGCTCCATGGAAGGCCAGCTCTTTGTAATTGTAATGAAAGAAGCCTCCTAGACGTTGAGGTAAGTTGCCATCAAGTGACTTGATTCAGTTACATCAAGAGTCCATAAGATCTTAAAACAGGAACCCACGCGCCCCACCTCCCAGGCTACATCTTCCTGGTGTTCCACCACTGCCTGTGTTGGAGGTCCAGCAACACAACGGTCTCTCACTCATCCATACACATTCTAACATTCCATTCAATTTCACCATCTAACTCCCAACCGTCACTTCTGGAACCTTCAGCTCACACAAGCGTGCACTATACATGAACTTCCCTTGCTTCAGAACATTATCAATTCAAATCATTCCTGCCACTAACATGCAGGCAAACATTTCGCCATGTGGGCACATGTCCGGCTCTACTTAGGGGAAGGTAAGACTCTGCTGGTCTAAATACCTGTTTGTTTTCTAGCATTGTCATTATTAATCTCCTACAGTAGATCATGCTCATCCTTTAGTAATTCATCAGTTCTCATATGAGCTCTAAGACATGATACCTACATATTCCTGCATTTTTCATGCTAGCGCTATTTATTTTATGTTGATTAAATCACCACTTGAGATGGGAATGTACTCAATCCAAGCGATTTATATCAAGGTGGTTTTCAATGTAGTGTTCAATTGAAAAAACACTCATACACATAGCACAGCATGGTGGGGTGAAGAGCTTGTGTGGACTAGCAAACCACTACGTTTGTGAATTTTCAATACAATGGAAGCACACTCCCTTCTGCTAATTTATTTATTTTTGGAGTACATAACTAATTTTTAAATGAGTGATAATTTCTGCTGAAGGAAATGGAAGTTAACATGTTCAAATAGAATCCTAGACACCCAATAGTTGCGCTATCCCTTCTGTAGCTAAACAGTTCTTACATTACAGGATACATGAGAAGAGTTGGGAAATACTAACCACACAAGAAATCCTCCCAAATACAACTCACAGCCATCACTGTTCCCACAGTTTGCATAGGTAAATACACTCTGATGTAGGGGCCATACAGGTAGGGCACTTAGAGAATGCTATTCACTTTGTGTCCCCTATTACCACTTCCCTTTTTGGTGCTCCCCGTATTCACCTGATTACTCAGCCAATCCTGCGCTACCTCATTTCTGACAGCTGGCCTGGCACTTCCAGATTATATCCCTAGGGTTTTGTAGGTGGTGCTTGTAAAAATATTCCTTACAATTTCAGGCCTCCACAACGTAAGGATTTCCCAAGCACATTGCAGGATCATCACACCCCTCGCTCCCACTAATTCTACTATGCCTCTGCAAGATACTAAAAACAGTAATTACTGAAAATATCTTGTTACCATGAGATGGGTTACTTTACTGTTTTCATATCAGATTCTTGTCAGATAGAATGGCAGTCATTACGCTGGGACCCCTATTTATACATCCGTATTCCCTCTATCCTCAACCTCACTATAATTTACCATTCTGTTTAGTAATGTGCAGCCATTTCCTATTCCCGTGTCTACCTCTCACTACTGTCTGGTTTTCCCCAGGTGGGGGCACAATACGCCAACATCTCAGACATTAATGGGCCTCATTACAAGTTGGCCAGTGTGGATTTAACGTGCTGGCATTAATGTATACGGGCATGTTTCCGTACCGACCAACTACGAGTTTGCCGGTGGGGTGGAGGTATCCCCTCCAACTAAGAGCTGGAAGTAATCCTGCCACCCTTCCGGCAAAAATCTCTGCTATGACAGGCGCAGGTAATACCAGCACCTGTAATACCAGCAAAGTCCCCATTGAGTCCTATAGGATCCATGGAATGGTGACTATGCTACATTTGGACTATATACAAGTGTTGCTTCGTTCTTGGGAACAAGTAGGTGGTTTATTGAGTATAGATCACAGGACTCTGTCAGTGGGGAAATCTGTAGTTGCCCTAAGATCGCCAGAGTTTCTGCAAATGTTGAGGGCTGGCAACAATACTAGACATATGGCAAAAGACAATACTGGTAACAGGGTGCGCACTTTAGAACTAGGAGGGAATAGGAGAAAAAATAAGGAATTACCCAAACAACAAGCGATGAGCCCAGGTCCCTTGACCCGGTTTTTTTCCAGGGATATCAAACATTCCATGTACCAGCCACAAAAGGAACAAAGGGCAGACCGAGTGGCGGTCTGATGATTTGGTTGGAGGTTAGCTTGGTTTGGAGGGTGGTGGTTAAGCAAACAGGTACTACAGATTTGCAATGGTTATTCATTTCAACCAGAGACAATGAACTTATAGAATTGTTCAATATTTACAATAAACCCACGTCCAAAATGGGTATGGCGACAATATTTAGTCTAAGGGACAATTCTAACTCCACCCAAAGGGGGAAAAAGCAGGGATAGTTTAACTCTAGTAGTAGGGTATTTTAACTTGCAAAATGAACCAGTAGCAATACTGGAGGGAATAGGGGAAGATCAGGATACAGCCTGGGATAGTCCTGACCCGATAGCACCGCCCCCAGTGAGACTACACCACCTGGAAGTAGAAACAGTAAGTATAACTTAAACCTAAGAGCGTGTAATGGCGATTCCGGCCTTTTTCAAACACTTTTAGGGCCAACAACAGAGCCTCACTTTTAGATTATATCCTTATCTCAGGCAATGCCTGGGCCGGGTAAAAGATTTTGTGATTCAACCTAGAGTGGAGAGAAACCACTATCCCTTGATAGTAGGAATTGGAGGCCAAGGGTTAAGGAGAGGTATCCACAACAAATCAATCCATGCTCAAAGCCTATCAATAGGAGGCCATGCTGGCAAAGCAGTGAAGGGGGTAAACGTGTTGGAGCATGAAGGTAAGCCCTTACTCTATACAGCAATTATTTCGGATTTAGAAGTCATCTGTGACCCAGAAACTAATGATTTGTTCATTTTAGAAGTCTATGAGAGGCTAAAAGAAAACTTGTTCCCTCACATTTCGGTATTGAAGGGCACAATCAAAAAGAAAACCCTCAGCAAAAATGAATGGTATGATGAAGAGTGTCGAGGGGCAAAAATGAAATTCTTGGGTGGTATAGACTCTAAGGGGGAAGCAGAGTAGATTAGGTTATGTTGTGCACGCATTGAATATGAAGAAATAACATCTTCAAAGGAAAATGAATTTGTGCAAGAAAAATGGAGAATCATGTCAAGAGGCACTTGAGAGTAATAATGATGTGCTTTTTTGGCAATTAGTAACTCACGAGGAAGTAAAGGGTGACCAGACGCTAAACTGCTGTCTACGAGCAGAGGAGTGGCTCCTCCATTTAAAGAACCTGTATAGGGGCAGTGAGAGAGAAGCTCCCCACAGTGTGACAAATAAGGAAGTTGCTTCAATGAGCGAAGATAGGCTGTGCATAACATTAGGAGATGTAGAGCGGGCAATTAAATCTCAAAAAGGTGGTGAACTAGCAGGGCCAGACCTCATCCCTGCAGATTTGTTTAAGGATGAGGTGGATATTTGGGCACCGGTGTTATGTAGGATATTTAAAGCTGCCATAAGGAAAGATTGATCCCTGAATCCTGGCATAAGGCTAATATAATTCCCCTATACAAAAAAGTTGGGAAGAATAGCTTGGCGAATTATCGCCCAATATCGCTCCTTGACAGCGCAGGTAAAATATTGGGGAAATAATACTAGGCTATCTTCAAGAGTGGGCTGAAGGCAACAAATTCATAAGCGAATTACAGGCGGGTCTCAGAAAGAAGAGAGGTACCATTGATCATTGCTTCCTATTACATATGCTGATAGAGAAATATACGGTATTAAAGCATATGAAATTATGCGCTGTATTCCTCAATTTGAGGACAGCATTTGATGCAGTATCAAGAGAAACCCTTTGGAAATTGCTAATATTGCGAAAAGCTCCTGCTCATTTGGTTGAGATCATTTGGCTCCTCTATTCAAGAACTAGTGCTGTGGTTTGCTATGGCTTAGGTGGTGAGGTAACCAAAGTCTTTGATGTAGCAAAGGGGGTAAGAGAGGGAAGTGCCTTGGCACCTCTCTTATTCAACCTGTACATACAAGAGATACCAGAATAATAGAGAGGTTGCTGAGGGAGTGCAAGCACTGCCCTAAAATAGCCATGAATAAATATCCTGTGCTATTTTACGCTGATGATGCTGTTTTATTGGCAACAACTCCTCAAGGCCTGAAAAAAGTGCTGGGAATATTTTTTGCTGTATGTAATGAGCTGGAGCTGCATTTGAATATCGATAAATCGAAGACAATGGTATTCAAGCCCTGATTCGCGAAATCTAAACCCCTATTGTTTTAAAGGTGAATGAAACTCAATTAGATCAAGTCAAATATTTGGACTACCTAGCGATTCACTGTCTAGAATCAGAGGGATGGACAGCCCAGGTAAAAAGGTCCATCATTACCTTTGAAAAATATGGGTGTTCTATTCAGGCTTTCCATGCGTTATCTTACGCTGATGATGCTGTTTTATTGGCAATATCTCCTCAAGGCCTGAAAAAAGTGCTGGGAATATGTTTTGCTGTATGTAATGAGCTGGAGCTGCATTTGAATATGGATAAATCGAAGACAATGGTATTCAAACCCTGATTCGCGAAATCTAAACCCCTATTGTTTTAAAGGTGAATGAAACCTAATAAGATCAAGTCAAATATTTGCACTACCTAGCGATTCACTGTCTAGAATCAGAGGAATGGACTGCCCACGTAAAAAGGTCTGTCATTACCCTTGAAAAATGTGGGAGGTCTATTCAGGCTTTCCATGCTAGTCATGGAAGAGGAGCTATCTCACTGGCATTAGATCTCTATCGGAAACGGTCCATTCCGGCTGTTTTATATGGGGTGGAATTAGGGGGATCTGCCAATGTCTCAAAATGTTCATCTAGTGAACTAACATTTTTGAAAAAATTGGCTTTGTTACCCAGATGTACCCCCTCAGCACTGCTACTTCTGGAGCTTGAAATAACCCTACTAGCCAAATTGGCATCTACTGGCCCAGTTATTTACTAGTTAAGACTTTGGAACCAGGAAGGGCTGGAGAAATACAGAGATGCTTTATGCCATGTGATGACATTGGATGGTGGGGAGACAATAGACTGGTTATGTCACGTAAAAGAAAAACTCTCTATTAAATAGGAGGTGGTGATTTATAGGAAAATCCTCATAACCAGACGAGTGGATTTAGGAGAGAGCAAAGGGCACGAGCGGCACAAAGAGCAAAAGACCAGTTGATGGGCGGCGCCCTGAATTTACAACTAGGCCCTGCATACCTTGAACTGATGATCCCTGGTAGGAAAGTATATTTAGACCAAATAAATCCTTCATATGAAAAGTCCCTGTACATGTAGGTGAGACTGGGAACTCTTCCAGTGGCAGGTTTTACGCACCCATGGAAAGAATCATCCTCAGACCTATGTAGGATGTGCGGGGAAATTACTGAATCAATGGTGCATTTTATGTTGACGTGTGAAAAAACAAGGCATTTGCGCCATGTGTACCTGAGGCCAGTATTGAGGGAAGTAGGGGTGAGAGATACAAGAACAGCAATGTTATTTTTGCGACAGAGTGCCCTACTGCATGTATTTTATGCTGTGGCTCGATACACGCATATGGCTTGGGTACTGAGAACGAAGATGTCGAATTTCCTAATGACAAAGTAATTGGGTTATAATTAGCACAGAGGCTGCGAGATGGACTCTCATCTTCGCTTTGTTCTTAAAAGATTGTCTGTTGGCTTAAGGTATATTTTATACACCATCAACTTTGATTCCCTTTATATGATTTTATATACTGTATTGTATTTATGTATTGCCTTGAAGATTTTAAATCGAAAAAAAAGTGTGTTGACTGATTGACTGGCTACATGCCGGTGCTCGTAATCCAGAGGTAATTCCACCAGACTAAATGCCGGTAACAGTAATTCCATTTGATGGTATCCTGGAAGATTTACCACCAGGATACCGGCACGGTTGTAATGAGGCCGATTGTACCGGCACCATAACACCTCTAAATTCTCCTTCGCTGAAATATCAGAGATAGATGTTTTAGACATCCTAAAACATCTCAAACCATCGCTATGCAAGGGCGATGTATGCCCCCCAAAAATCATCAAAGAATGCGCTGAGCAACTCGCTCCTCTAATTACCGCCTTCATAAACGCCTCATTCAAAACAGGTATATTCCCCAATTGCCTCAAAGAGGCTTGGGTACGTCCACTCCTAAAAAAAACCTACACTAGACCCTTCTCAACCTAATAACTACAGACCAATTACAACCGTCCCATTTCTTCTTAAAATATTAGATAAGCCTGCCCAAAGGCAAATCCAATTGTACCTCGAATCCAACTCAATCCTTGGAAAGAGACAATCAGGGTTCCACAAAGGACACGGAACGGAAACCTCCTTACTAGATCTGAACAACCAAATCACCTCCATCCTTGATACGGGTAAACCTGCCTTACTCCTGCTCCTAGACCTTTCAGCAGGGTTTGATCTCATCGACCATAACACCCTCACCAACCACCTCATGCATGCAGCACACTTCTCCAACCACGCAGCAACGTGGATCACTTCCTTCCTAGAAGGCAGAGCCATGAAAGGGTTCTCCAATATAGCAAACGCTGAACCCACTATCATACACTGGTGTTCCCCAGGGATCTTGTACTGCCCCAACCCTTTACAATCTATTCATAAAGCCACTCTTTGATAAACTGGATGCACTTGGGATCACATACACAAACTATGCTGATGATACCCAGGTGCTCCTTCCCCTCACCGGGAGCTATCTCCAAGACACCTCTACCCTTCAACAAATTTACTCCACAATCCAAGCCTGGATGGCCACCAATGGCTTATGCCTCAACGTGGATAAAACTGAAATCCTCATCCTAGGTCAAAAATCCACACTAGCCAAATTGAGTCCGACCTATCAAAACTTCTGCATTGACAACTGTATCATCCCAGTCCTATCCTCAGTTAAAACGCTCGGAGTCCACATTGATGCTACTCTATCTATGGATAAACAAGTTAGCGGCATTGTATCGGCCTCCACTTTGAGTACCAAATTTATCAATGCCATAAAACTGTTTCTAACAAAAGATAGATGCCTCTCCATTGCGAGAGCCACCATAGGAGTCAAACTGGACTATTGCAACTCACTCCTAGCTGGAACATCAAAAAAAAAAACAAGCCAGACTCCAAACCACTCAAAACAACTCCCTCAGAGCAGCTCTCAGTATTCCTAAAAGAGATCACATTTCTCAAGCACGAAAAAATGCTCACTGGCTACCAGTTAAAGACCGAATCACTTTCAAGATTCTCTCCGCCGCATACAAATGCATTAACCTTAGCGCACCCCCTTACTTATCATACACTCTAGTCATAACACATTCTACCAGACCCACCAGACTAGAGTACACCAACCAACTCACAGTGCCACAAATTACAAGGGCCAAAGCAGGAGGAATAGGATTCCCCTACCTGGCACCTAAGCTCTGGAACACGCTACCCACAGCCCTCAGAGCTGAAACCTCTCTCCATGCCTTCCGCAAAAATCTAAAAACGACACTCTTCAATTAACTGTTAGCTCACCATATGTACTTGCTCACAGCTATGCCTTCTGCACCTATTGTACAAGCGCCATAATGCCACCTCATACTGTATGTGTTTACGTGACTACTGTAACTAAGATATGAACTTCAACTGTAACCAGCGCCACAATGCCCGCGGGCTGCTGTGCGCTTAACAAATGTGAATAAATAAATAAATAAATAAATAAATAAATAAATAAGTAGTGACTGGTGCAGTATAAAGCTTTATAACATATGCCTAAACACTGACATCAGATGTCATGAGTTGCCATAAAATGCTTCTGTTTTCCCATAGTTTGCAAGGTGTTGCCTTCATATTTTTAGATGTGCTCATACATTCTCAGTTAATGCATTTCTTTGTTGTCCAGGTACTCATATCATATCTGTTATTGCCATCATAGGCTATTATTACCAGCTACATTATTGCAATCAAATGCCCAGATAGCCATATAGTTCAACGTTATTCCATCAAAGTTAGCAAAAACACAAAAATAAAACCCAACGCATATTAGTAACCATAAAAGTACAAGAAACGAGCATACAATATGTTAAAAATTCACACTTTACAAAGATAAAATACAAGTCAGTAAAAAAATACTTTACTTTTAAATCCTATAAAACTGTGAGATAAAACCATAAGAAAGCACCAATCAAGCTAATTTAAATTGGGCAAAAGCATTGAGCAATTCGCAGCCTATAAAAAGCCTGAATGTTAAAGGATAGTTCCGGGACTTTTTTTTTATTGTCCCTACGGGTCGGCCATGTGTTTGTAAGCATAAATCGGTAGATCGTAGGAAACTTTCCTATGGACCTTACCCGACTTTTCGCCCATTATCGCACTCGAAATCAGCCTCCATTTTGTGATAATCCTATCATTTCTCCCCATCGACCTGGCTCACCTGCCTTTGCGGCACTAAATCAAATCCCCCGCCCCTGAGCCTGACATCAGCAGACGCGTACTGCCCATTTCAAGCACGTCTCGTGTCAACAATCGCTGCGCCTCAGCTATTGACGTGTTGCCATGGAAATGGCAGGACGCCTCTTTCCCCAATAAGTATAAACAGACCGTTTCACAACATACAGCAGCAGATTTTCGATTCCATTCCTCTCTCTGTGTTACTTTGAGTATTCTGTGACTCGTTTCAGTGCTCTGGTCAGCTACCTTCGCCGCTTGTAGCCCGTGTGAACACCTGTACCATCTCTGTAAATTATTTTACTATCTTTACCGCACAATGGCCACAATAATGCCGTATATGTACGAGCCCGAGTACACCGAGGAGGAACTACTGGAAAGGCAAGCACGCGAAAACGATGGGGATTCGGACGGCAGTTGGGAGGACCAGTCAACGGATGAAGAGCCTGGACCATGTCGCATGGACGGCGTCTCCACCTGGTGTACGTGCAATCGGTGCGAGCTAATGCCAACTGAGGAGGAGAACTGCTGCTGCCGTGAAAATTCCGGGTGCTTGGCCTACATTTCGGAAAGCGAGCAAAGTCTGCAGGAAGGCGAGCAAAGTCTGCAATGCATCACCGAGCTGCCAGAGTTCAGGGAAGCCTGCCTCTCACGGACAGTGTTGAGGATGATGATGGTGCTTATGCACGAACTTCGTGGCACTGTTCGTCCGCGTAATCCGAGTAACGAGTAAGTATACTCTGTTTGTGATGTCAGTGATGCCACCACTATTTCATGGTCGTCTCCCACATATAAAATTACATTTACATATCATTCGAACGCATGTAAATTGGTTCCATATAGTGCATTTTCTAGATATAATTTTTTTCTAAGAAAAATGACATGTGTTACCTGAATCGACATTGATAAGAAAGTTTGGTCAGTTTAATACAGTTTGCATCTTTTTTTTTCACAGGTGGTACAGGCTGGTGGCCTATCGTTGCTTCACTTGGTGGCTTCACGGGAGGCTCGGACACCGCGTTCGGAGAGTAATACCTGCCTGTGCGGTACTTGCCATTAGACAACATTTCCCCAGTGACAGTGGACAATACCGCGGATTTTCCCTCGATGTGCTGCAACCTCAACTTTACAATGTGTAATGTTTATTATTTATGTTTAACTAAAATCTAAAATAAAGCCCAACATATATTTTAACAATGGTTGTTTTGATTTTTTAAATGAATCTAGTGTATATTCTCCTGGGAGGGTGAGGTATTTATAAACTCACCCCCCTGCCTTCCATGTAGTAGATCCTGCAGCCATCCTCTTACATTCAGTTAGATGGCCTCTCCTTGGTGAGGCCCTGCGGCAAACGGGTCTTGTCTGCACGACCACCGCCCCGATCCACCCCCCCCCCGCCCTATCAAAGGCAGTTCGCACCAGGGTACTTGCGCTGCTGGCAAGTGGAGCTGTCAGGGAGCGATAAAGGCCAAGAGGTGCCAAAGACCATGTACACTTCAAAGTGGTCTATAGAGCATGGGTTGTTGTTCCCATGTCTACCTCCAGACCCCGTGTCTCCTGCCAAGCATCCCCCCTCACGCTGGACGCCCCCCTGCAATCCACATAAGTGTGTCTCCATTCACGAGTCTTCCTGTGTCTTGTCTGCACGACCACCGCCCCGATCCACCCCCCCCCCGCCCTATCAAAGGCAGTTCGCACCAGGGTACTTGCGCTGCTGGCAAGTGGAGCTGTCAGGGAGCGATAAAGGCCAAGAGGTGCCAAAGACCATGTACACTTCAAAGTGGTCTATAGAGCATGGGTTGTTGTTCCCATGTCTACCTCCAGACCCCGTGTCTCCTTCCAAGCATCCCCCCTCACGCTGGACGCCCCCCTGCAATCCGCATAATGCCACGACATATACACGTCATTCATTCACAAACACACCCCTGTTTCGAATTCTTTATAACCCACTTCATATTTCTAATGAGAACTTCTTTGCGCTTTGCTAGTCAACCCGTGAAGGTGCTGGTTATCTGCTCTTCGTCTCTGTGAACTTCCGTGACCACTTTGAGCAAACTCGTCAGTTTGCAACCTGTGAACTGCTCCCTGTTCTACGACAAGAAACTACTCTGATCCCTGCATCTAACTGTTTGTTCGTCAAGGTAAGTCCATGTACCATAATCATTTTGCGTCCAATTTTTTAATTTATATCTATTTGCTAGTAGTCATCAAATTGCATCCATGTTTTCTTTTCGTTCACGACAGTACATGCAAGGAACTAGTCACATGTTCTGAGTTTAGTCAAATTACTTTTTCTATTTTTTGAAAGTTATTGAAATACTTATCCGCATGTGAATAACGTGTATAGTTCCAAGAACCAAAACGGACCTTGCATTGAACCTTTTATGTGTCATTTAATGTTTTAACACATTGGTATTCATAGAGAATTGTTGATCTTTACTTTTCAGAACTTTCCATAATGCCTGCCTGTTCCATTGGCGGTTGCCCTTCGAAGACCCATAACAAATCTGAAGGTACTATAATGCATGTTTTCCCTAAGACAATAGATCAGATAAGAGAATGGGTCCGATATTGCGGATATCCAGCCTCTGAGCTAGAAAGTAGAGTCCTAGAAGTCTTTGCGGACAAGAGGGGTGATCGATACCGCATCTGCAGCAGGCACTTTAGCCCAGACATGTACTCCACATCATTGCTAATAAAGAAGAAAACACCGCGAGCGAGGCGAAAATTGCTCTCAACCGCTATTCCCACTCTATTCGTCCACATCCCTCCACTGGTGAGTCAAGTTTACGTATTTGTCTCTCGGCCTTGCGGTAGTGTGTAGCATTAGCTAACAATAATTTCCCCATTTATGTATCCACTCAATATGAAGGCGGAAGATTCTCCATCCGTGTCGTTATTGCAGTCATCAGCCACTTCAAGCGCCTATCGGGTAATCTTACTTAGCTATTCTGACACTGACTTGTTTTAGGCATGTAAATCAATAGTTTTAATTGATTGTGTAATTATTTTACCTAATGGTACACCACAGTACTCGTCCTCTAGTCTTTGTTTTCAGTTATAATTATTGTTATCCAAAATAATGCAAGTACTGTCTTTCAGGGAGATGCTGAGGAGTCCAACGCATTGACGACAACCGTAGATGTCACTCAGATGCTCGAGGTACGTTTCCGGACAGTTCCATCGATGGAGATCATCAGATCTTGCATTCTTGTAGCGTGATTGTTACACACAATGTTTCTTTCGTTTTTAGCCATTGGTATGTCCTTCTGTCGTCGCCCTCCTATGTGTCTTCTTTTTTCAATATTGTGTTCATTACTAATGAAAGTCCTATGTTTCAGGGAGTCGATGGAGCATTAGTCCAAGAAGAAGGGGGAGCATGCAGTTACGGGTCGGCGCAACAGCTTGCAGAAGTGTGCACCGCAGTTACAGCGTCCCTTGATGTTCTTATGCATTTCGAGGTATGGATACTGACAGATCAATCATGCGAGATCAAATGACGTGATTACATCCGCTATACTTCCTTCTTTATTAACGCAAGTACTATGTTTCAGGGAGCTGACGGAGCTTCTTCAACAAGAACATCACCCCTAGTAGTTGATGCAGATCTCTGGGTGGTGACACTTCCAACGATGGAGCAAATCGAATCATATTTAGATATCCATTATTTATTTTAGACAACTGATCATTTGTGCAGGTCTATTTAGATGAGCCGTTGACGCCTGCAGAAAGTTTATGTCCTTTTAAACAAAATAGAAAACCATACTAATGCAATTACTGTGTTTCAGGGAGTTGCTGAAGCGTCATCTTCAATAATATCATCAATGGAAGTCTATGCGGAGCCCGAGGTATGGATCTTGACAGTTCAATCTAACTAGATCAACAATGCGTGAACTATTGTCGTTTGAATGTTCTACACAATGCGTTCATTCGTGTTTTGCTATTGAGATGTACGTATGGGTATTGGTCCCCAAGTACATTTTGTGTTTTCAATATTATTATACATACTAATGAAAGTTCTATGTTTCAGGGAGTCGATGGAGCCTCAGTGAGTGATGGATGTGCTTATCATGAAAATATAGTCGTTGCAGCGCGAGAGGAAGGGGAGACATGCACACACGAGTCGGAGCAACAGCGTCCAGATGTTGAAGTTCGAGGCAAGAAAGTTTCAAAGAAAAGAAAGCAAAAGAAGGTTAGTGTCCTGTTCACTATATTATGTTGTCTTTCACTGTCAATAGTTCAATACTGTAAGTTGTGTTTAAACTGAACATCCCTTTTCTAATCTGTCCTCTAGTTGCGAGTGGGTGTAAGAACTAGATCTACACAGACAGTGAAGCGAACGAGAGATGTTGCTTGTCAAACCTTTTGGCAGGGACTTGAGACTGGAGATGCATCGTGCCAATGGGAAGAATATGAAGTGATTGACAACGGAGCTATACCACCACCAGCCATTGATAGTGAATGTCCTCCTGGTAGTTTGGATGCAGTCGGAGATCAATTCACAGAATCCACACCCGCAAAAAATAAGAGCGCGCGAAAGTTGAAGACATTGTTTTTTTCTCCCATCTCCGGACAAGGAACAGATGTTGCAATGGAAGAGAATGAAGTGGACGACAATGAAACACCATCAATATCACTCAGCATAGCGGAAGACGATATCAGAGATTGTACCTTTCATGCGAGTGACATGTCCTCAACGTTACAGGCCGAACCAGCTGGGATGCAGAGTGACAGTATAAGGAAAGAGGCCAAATTCATTGTATTCGATAGCTGTTTGATGGATATTATTATGATGATGAAATGTGGGCATTGGGTTGGTGGGGAAGTATGTGGGGAGCCATTGATTAATGTGACTCGTGCAATTCGAGGCACTAACCTTAAAATACATGCCACCTGTACACAATATCATCCGTTCGCATGGTCTGCACAACCCATGCTGGGGCAACTGCCAGCAGGCAATCTACTTTGTGCAGCGGCCGCACTTTTTAGTGGTTCAAGTTTTAAAAAGTTACAGTATTTCTTTCAGTTTGTGGGAATCCATTTCATTGCGAAAAGTCAGTTCTACAAATACCAAACCGATTATCTATTTCCAGCCATCAGCGAAGCTTGGAGAATGGAAAAAATGTCAATGGAAAGTACATTCGCGGGCAAACGCTTCAGGCTAGCCGGTGATGGACAGTGCGACAGCCCAGGATTTTCAGCCAAGTACTGCACCTACCACTTTCAGGACATGGAAAGTAAGAAAATTGTGAGTTCGGTGGTCGTGCAGGTGTCACAAAGTACATCCTCAGTGGCCATGGAGAAAGTTGGCTTTGTAGCATCATTGCAAGAACTACAATCGCGGGGAATGGTGATCGACCTGATAGCCACGGACAGACACGTTTCAATTGCCAAGACAATGAGAGAAGAGTACAAAAATATAAATCACCAATTTGACGTATGGCATCTTGCAAAAACAATCAATAAAAAATTGTCGGCTGCAGGAAAAAAAAAAGATATGCAAGGTATTTCACAGTGGTCCAAGTCAATCAGCAACCATCTTTGGTGGAGCTCAAAAACATGTGAAGGGTCGTTGGAAATTCTACTGGAAAAATGGCGGTCAGTAATGTTGCACTGTAGCAACGTACATCGATGGTCGACAAATGAGCATTTCCACAAATGTGAACATGGCCATTTGTCCACAGAGGAGGCACGGAAGAAGAAGTGGTTGATTCCTTCATCACCCACTCACAAGGCCATTGAAAAGATTGTATTTGATAAAACTATAACAAGAGATTTGAGGGGACTCACGGAATTCTGCCACACAGGAGATTTGGAGGTGTTCCACAATATGTGCCTAAAGTACAGGCCCAAAAGATTGCATTTTGGCATGGAAGGCATGATAAATCGGACTCTTTTAGCGGTCTTGGCACATAACCATAATGTTGGCCGTCAACAAAGTAGGACGACCGGAACTTTAGGGACGCTTCGCTACAATAAGGCCTTCACTAAAAGAAGTAAACAATGGGTGATCAAACCAGTGTTTGAGGATATGCAATATGAGTTTATTGAGAGACTTATCGTAGATGTCCTCGATAGGCACATACATGGAGTGGTGAACGAACCTATGCAGGGGACAACTGCATTGCCACCCAACATTGCCTCTGTTCCATGTCCACCTAAAGCAGAGCTCATTGAGAAATACACATCACGGTTTAAATGATTGTAATTTGATTGTCTGTTCTCTCGAGTCTCCTCATGTTGCAGGCCCATTGCAATTAAACCAAACAGTAATATAAATCATTTTTACAAAAATTATAGAATGTTTCCGTATTACAAACACATGGCCGACCCATAGGGACAATAAAAGAAAAGGCACGCAGACAAGATGCCCTTACACTAACTGCAGCTAACTAGAAATGTGTGCTCGCTCAAAGTGAAGGTCAGCTGCTTTGATGTTTTGCTCGGGTGGCGGAACGGCCCACGACCCAGTATAAGGTTCTATTGTGATTTGACCTTGACAGGCCGGGACCATCCTGAAAGACTAAGAAAAGATAATTAATAAAATTTCAGAAACGAAACGATGAGCCACGTTCATTAGAAGAAGTAACGTCGGCAAAGAAGGAGTGGTGTTTCGGGTCTGCCCTACACAGAGACACAATGGAAAATGCAAATATAATGTAAGTAACTTTTGATGAGTTTATACCGCAATTTCATTACTATACAGTGGCTTTAAAGACGGGTTCAGTTGTACTTGTTCGTTCTATGTGGCATATTGTTTTCTACCGCGCACTATCTTGAGGAGAAACATCTGCTTTTACTGAAGCACCTCAAAACCTTCCTCTTTGCTTCTGCTTTCTCTCTCCCTCTCCCCTGCTACAACTGGTCCACTGTCTGCGACCTCGGTCCTGGGCCCTTCCACTCTCCACCTGCACTGCCTCCCTGTCAACCCCTGCACTGGGGGACTGTCTCAGTATCCTACAGCCCCCCCTTCCCAGCACTTGTTCTGCACTTACCTTGCACTTGCCACCAGCTGGCCCTATTTATTTATTATTTTATGCTACTTACCTTGTACTCCACTCCCCCCCCCTCCCTGCCTCGCCACGCCTTTAAACACTTGTGTACACCCAGTAGCGCTGTCCTCGCTATGATTTTAATAAGGATCTGATGGTGAGACTAATTTCATTTTTTATGTTTTTAGGTACATCATTCACTACTGTCTGTGTCACGAGTACCAGACACCGGCGGACGGCTTCTACAGCCGCCAGTTGCTTCTCCGCGTGAACAACGTTACCACCCTGACCATTTTATGGGACGATCGCCAAGTACAAGTATGCCCTTACGCGGTACTAACGGTTAGATGCAACATACCTACCGTTGTGGTGGCCTAGTGCCTCGTTGTTGGAACAGCCATGCGATTATCAGTGCGACCGAAGAGCTTATTTTTATCGTAAACCAACACCCTGTGTACTGCACACGAACATCGCTTCCCTCAAGACGAACTAATTTGGATCGAGAGCAAAGAAAAATGCAAATCGCTGAATATTCTCTAAAAATTTGATGTCCAATAAACGTACTTTGCCAAATGTACAATCTTGCCGTTTGCTTTTAAACCACGGTTTCACATTCCGAATTGTGGCGCTGTATTGTGAGATGCTCTAAGACCCTGTGTACAGCAAAGGACCATCGCGTTCCTCAATACGAACTTTTTGGAACATGAGCAAATAAAAATGCAAATCGCTGAATATTCTCTAAACATTTGATGTCAAATAAATGTACTTTACCACATTTACAATCTTGCGGTTTGATTTCAAAGTACAGTTTCATATTCCGAATTGTGGTGCGCTGTATTGTGAGCTGATCTGTGTTGATTTCCGGGGTCTGTGTGGAGTCGCGTAGAAGACGCCTGGGCGCGTTTGCCTACGCAGCTCAGTCACGTCACGGATAGAGGCGGGGAATATGAATGTTTTGATAAAGTCTGTTTCAGGGGCGGGGGATTTGATTTAGTGCCGCAAAGGCAGGTGAGCCAGGTCGATGCGGCGGAATGATAGGATTATCACAAAATGGAGGCTGATTTCGAGTGCGATAATGGGCGAAAAGTCGGGTAAGGTCCATAGGAAAGTTTCCTACGATCTACCGATTTATGCTTACAAACACATGGCCGACCCGTAGGGACAATAAAAAAAAAGTCCCGGAACTATCCTTTAATCTCATGCACAAATGCACTAGAAAATGTTTCCTAATACAGGAGATTTCCGGGTTAGGTCTGATACAAGTGGTCAAAATGACTCTTCTCCCAAAGTTACGTAATGTATTTCAAGCTCTTCCAGTCCAGATCCCGGGTAAAGATCTACTAGAACTCCAAAGAGCGATAGGGAAAATGAAATGGGCTCATAAACCATTGAGAGTCCCATGGAAAGTTCTCACTAAATCTAAAGAGGTCAGGGGATGGAATGTCCTTTCAGTCCGAAGGTGATGAGGAACCCAAAATGGAAGGAGATTGAATCGACACACACACACATGTTCTGCTCTCCCTCCTCCACTTCCGTTCATCCTTTTGAAAGAAGCCAGATGAACTGGAGGAGAGCTCCTGAAGATTACTAGTTGCACTCTACGACACTGGGATAGAGCAGGCTGTCAGCTGGGATTTAGAACAGGACTGGTGTAGAAGGGTTAACTCCAAAATTCAATGTGGAAAAAAACGCTCTAAGGAGAGTGAATGCACTTCGTCAGAACAAACAAGTTTAATGGACACCCGCGGATGGGATTAGTCAGCTTAATGCAGCTGAAAACAAATTATTCCTTGCCAAACTCAAAACACTTGCATCTTTTATACACAGAATTACATGATTTACATAATTACACATTCTAGTTACATCATTCCACAATCCCCATTGGCTAACCCAAGTCATAAAATCTAATGATCCCTTACATTCTCTAATCCCACTGGATACATTCATTTATTTAACATTTATAAAGCGCTCACACAGCCTGCAGGCATCAAGGCACTGTTACAGGAATTGTTTGTTTTTCTTAGTTGCGTAATTGTGTTTTTTTTTGTTTTTTTGTCTTAGTTACGTATTTATAATGCGCTTAAACACCCAGAGGTTTCGAAGCGCGGACCCGGGGATCGAACCTGTTGTTGCTTCGTGTCGCGCACGCTGCCGCTGAGCTATCCTCCCGGGCATGTTACTAAGCATAATTCCCTTTTCACGTGGTCACTGACATCCTGAAACATAATCAGTTTATTAACTCGGAAGAGTTAACTTGTCCCATTTATCAGAGAAATCTTAACCCCATACGTGATGTGCAAGTCTTTTGTCAGAATTCTTCAAAACAAGAGGAGGGAGAGAAACAAATAATCATTCTTTTGATCAAGCAATAAACATCTGCTTGATCCGCTGCTACAACAACTTCATTGGCTCACTGTTGAGCAACGCATCAGGTTCAAAGTATTCTGTATTGTGCATAGGGCTATTCATGGTTTGGGTGCAGAATTTCTTCAGAACAAATTTGTTCTGCACACTCCTGCTCAGCCCCTTCGGTCTCAGGATCTTAAGACCTTACAACCCCTGAGGTTTAGGCTCTCCCATAGGGGGGGCTGTGCATTCTCGGTGGCTGCTGCTAAAGCCTGTAACCAACTTCCTTTTTTGCTACGCAGCACTGAGTCCCACATTGAATTCCGCCGTGCTCTTAAGACTTTTCTGTTCTAATTCTGTGAATTTGATCCTTGCCTCTCGTTAGCGCCAAGTTGCCTTCAGGCGTATGCTGCACTCTATACATTTTGTTAAAATAAGATAAGATCTTGTCATCCCAGACATGCTGGCATCCCATATTATTCCTACTACATTCCAAAACATCACCTTATTTTTGACTACCATCTCACATCATACAGCCTCTAGCAAACATCCTGCTTATCTTCCTGAGAGTCCAAACGAAACCCATACAACACTAACAAACTCTGCCCTTCAGCACCCCTTACATGTCTTTTATTAACTAACCCCATTTTGACCTACCATTTGGTCGGACTTACCAACAACTCTGTGCACCCAGGAAGATTATTCCCTGTATCCACAAACCCATCTAGTCATAGACCCACAACCTAATGGCACTTCATTTCGTCCTCACCTCAAGTGACCATTTGATGTTATCAACATCTGCCCAAATGCATTCTGCTTCCTTCCCCCTTCCTTGACCCAGTCCCCCAGCGCTTCAGGCCAAGCAAAGTTCATCACCATAAACCAAAGACTCTGTGGCCTAAACAAACTCCAGCTATGAGAGAACTGTGAGCTGCGATTTCCATATTACACGCAACAAACCCCTACTTTCATCATTTCCCAAAACATGTCTTCAAGACTACCACATCCCATCACAGTGGTGTTCCCTTCAGTGGATGTCTATTCTCGCATACGCAAAGCTCCTCACTTCCCACCTCTAGGCACTACACGTTGTACATTGAACAATAACATTGTTCCCACAGGACTTCTGACTATGTTATTGCATAATTCAAATCTAAAATGTATCCAGAACTAAACACATGTAACACTTATCCCAATTCCTTTAACTACACCAAACACATACTAAATTGCAATATTTAATTTATTTATGTATTGGGCATTTGTATGGCGCCTGTACATGAGTGTTTCCAGGTGCCACAAGACAAAAAATGGGGAGAGGACATAGGGAAAAAAAAACAACAGTTACGGGGCCTCATCACACAGAATGCGGTAAGATACCGCCCTTACCGGCATGGCGCTATTAACGTGTCCGCCTTGGCAAGAGGCCGCTAATTGCGTGCCATTACGAGTACGCGGACACGAGCATAGAGCCATGCCTGTAATGATCCTTCCGCCATGCCGCTAAAGACCCCATAAAGACCCTTAGCGGCACCGGC
The DNA here is from genome assembly GCF_040938575.1 of Ambystoma mexicanum. Lineage (NCBI taxonomy): Eukaryota > Metazoa > Chordata > Amphibia > Caudata > Ambystomatidae > Ambystoma > Ambystoma mexicanum. Next base: position 952,100,350 of record NC_090939.1, read on the forward strand.
GAAAGCACTGATAGCACTTCCGACCTCCAGCAACACGCAAATAGTGGTCACCGCAATTGGCGGTGACTGCTATTAGCGGTGACCGCTATCAGCAGTCACTGTAAAATTGCGGAAAACGGAAATAGCGTCATTGCACAGGAAAGAGCACAGCGGCCATCTTTAAAACCACAATCCATTGCCATCCTCTGCCCCCAGGACGTGCTTCCACACCAGTGCCATACCAAACCATCAAGGATCCCCTGACAATGCCCAAGGCAATTAAGAAAGGTGCGGATCGGCAGCAGAAAGAAAAATGTGCAAATGAGGAGCTCATCATGCTTACAGAGACGCTTGCTTCAAATGCGGATGTGGTCTTCGTGAATGACATGCGGCGAGAGACCCTGATAAAAAAAAAGGCCTTCTGGGCAGAGGTGGCCCAGAAAGTCAGTGCGGTGGGATGATCTCCGCCTCCGGGTCCGCAGCATACTGGCTGCAAATCGGAACCTGGCCATGGCCACAGGAGGTGGCGGAGATTCACCCATCAAACTCAGGGAGTGGGAAGAGACCTGCGCTAGCACAATTAGCATTGAATGCAAAGAGGGAGTTGGCGACATGGAGCGTGGTGAAATGCACTGTGAAAGGTGAGGCACCCCCCAAATGTGAGCCCAGAATAAGCTCATGGATGCGGCCACAAACATACATGCACACAACCCTGCCCATGTGAGTGTCACACCCCAACACACACACATGCACGCATCACCACATACACGTGCCACCCAGACCCATGCATGAATGACCCACCCGACAGTCCCATGACCTGAATGCCCACTAATGAAGTCCCAATTTATAGAACAGCATGATGAACAACATCTGCATGAAGCACGTTGATCCATCACCAATGCCATCCCCCTCTTTGTCCCCCACAGCTCACAGACTGACAGCGATGTGCCGGACACTGCAACACAGGCTCGCCCTGCCAAGAAACAAGCCAGGGCAAAGGAGCTAGGGAACACCGCCGGCACATCAAGGGGCACAGGGAGGAGTGCGCTCCTGCAGAGGGGCAATCAAAGCAAGCCAACCACGTCACCAAGACGTGAAGCTACAGCTGCAACAATTGCTGCACCCACTGCAGTGATCCCCCCAACACAGGAAACACCCATGGAGGGCCCACTGTCTGCTGCCAACAGTTCAACCGGTGAGGCAGCAACCACCGCGCTGATGTCCGACTTGGAGGAGACCTGTGACTTGCCCATGCAAATGCACACCCCCACCCAATTCAGGGAAGCAAGGCCATGGCCAACGTCACGATCCAGCAGCCATGGCCAGTTTGGTGACAAGACCGTGGCAGGGTGCTGGAGCCCACAGCTGCCCTCACGTGATGGCCGAGCCATAGATCAAGGTGCGGCACCCACCCCACGAGCAGGACACAGTGGCCATGACCTGGCCACCATCAGACAGCGGCAGGAGGAGATTACAGCGAGAGTTGGCCAGCATGTAGATGAGGCAGCCCGTCTGAGGGAGGAGTTAATGGAGAATGCAAGGCAGACGAGACAGGGCATGGAAGCCTGCACCAACAGGCTCTGTGAGGAGATGGCACACTGAGGCAGGTCCTCACCTGCATAGCGGACGCTATGGACCGACAGTACCCCCCACCACCACAGGAACAACCAGGCACCTCCTCCTCTGCAAGCTCGAGGCAGACGAGCCCCCGCTGCTGCTCCTTGCGCACCACGAGGCGCACACCCTCCCAAACTCCTAATGGTGGTGGTGGTGATGGGAAGTAGGGCCAGCAAGATGTAGCTGGCACATGTACAGCAGGACAGCAACGCTGTACCAGCCACACATGGGAGTGTTGTGGGGGTAGGGGGGAAAGGTGGTTGCATAGTTGGGGCCATGCACTTTTTCTTCTCAAAATATGTTTAATACACTGGTGACAAGTTAAAACACACGCTTGGACTTCATCATTGTGTATGTGAACTTTATTGGGGGACAGGGCCCATTGTGCGCTTCACCACAAACACCAGTGCACTAATACCCACATCCATCCTACAGAGTTGAACCATGTGATTCAGAATATTTGGTTGATCAGATGCTGACACACATCGCGTCCCTCCTGGGCATCGCCTCTTGCATGACCTGCAGCCCCATCCCCTACCTCCTCATCCCCATCATCATCCTCATCTGGTGGTTGCAGTTCAATGTTAGGTGGCAGTGGCACATTCCGTCTGATACACATATTGTGCAGCATGACACATGCCATGGTGATCTTGGCCATCTTCTCATGGCCATACAGGAGAGCCCCACCCGACCTGCTTAGGCACCGGAACTGTGTTTTCAAAAGGCCAAATGTCTGCTCAATCACGACACGGGTACGGGTATCTGCACGATTGTATTCCTCTTCGTGCCTGTTCTGTGGGTTCCGTACAGGGGTAAGGAGCCACCTCTTCAGGGGATAGCAAGCATCACCTGCTTGGGTGGAACAATGGGGACTTGTTACTGTTCACCTCAAGTGCAACCTGTACATATCACACTAATCAAGTTTACATTGTGATTGACATCCACGAATCCCAGCATGCATGGAGACGATCTGTAACTGTAATGTGAGAAGGTGAGCTAGTCCCTGCAAGTGGACATGCACCATGCATGCCTCCGGCAGCTATTGCCATGTCCTGGGTGAGGACAGGTCTTAGGTGTTCCTGGGCCCAGTCAAATTTGGTACCACATTGCTAGTGTAATGCCATTCTGAAATCAATGTTGCCATGCTGTGAAGTGTCACTTCAGTAGTGGTGTAGGGGTGTGGATCAGTACAATGGCTAGAGGTGATCCCTTTGCATGCACTCAAGGGTGCATAGCTGTAGTGATGTTGTGAAGTGCAAATGTTCTATTCGCATATTGGCGCCATGTTGCGGATTTGTGTCATATGGGGTGTGGTATGATGTGCAATGTGCATGTGGATGGATGTGTCATGTTTGGCATCTTGGATTGTTTTCAATGTTGTGCAGCTTCAAATTGCATGTGGTTTTGTTTCCGGTCAATTGTGGCCTGCCTTGGTGGACATTGGCGTACATTTGTATCTCCATTTGTTCTACGGACAACAGTCCACACCCAGTTAGAGTATGCATCTCTCCCCCCCTATTCACACCCAGTTGGAGTATGCATGTATCCCCCCATTCACACCCAGTTGGAGTATGCATCTCTCCCCCCCCCAATCACACCCAGTTGGAGTATGCATCTCCCCCCCCCCAATCACACCCAGTTGGAGTATGCATCTCTCCCCCCCATTCACACCCAGTTGGAGTATGCATCTCTCCCCCATTCACACCCAGTTGGAGTATGCATCCCCCCCCAATCACACCCAGTTGGAGTATGCATCTCTCCCCCCCCCATTCACACCCAGTTGGAGTATTCATCTCTCCCCCCTAATCACACCCAGTTGGAGTATGCATCTCTCCCCCCCATTCACACCCAGTTGGAGTATGCATCTCTTCCCCCCCAATCACACCCCACATCACACTGCCATGTGCTTGCCCTGCTACTCACCAAGTAGCCACAAATGTTGTCCGGCTTGTCGCTCCATGTAGCGGGGTATCATTGAGTTCTGCAGGACCATTCAATCATGGGTTGATCCGGGAAATCGGGCACAACAATGTGTGATTATCTTGTTTGAGTCACATACCATTTGGACATTGATGGAGTGGAAATGCTTTCTGTTTCGGTAGACTGCTTCATTGTGATGTGGGACCACCAATTCCACATGGGAACAGTCGATGGCCCAGATGCAACTTGGGATGCCTGCCAGTGAATAGAAGCCAACTTTGGTGTGGGAGATCTCCTGGGCAGTCCGGAGCAGGGATATGTGTTCACTTGTGTGCTTCAGGAGGGCATCGAGCACCTGGGTCAGCGTGCGTGAGAATACTGGTTGTGAGATGCCATGCATCTGCCCCACTGTATGCTGGTAGGTGCCTGTGGCCAGGAAGTGGAGCACAGTTACCACCTTCAGTAGAGGGGGGATGGCAGTTCGGATGTCTATGAAGCTCACAATGTCATCATGTATCATGTCCACGATGCTGGTGATGGTATCCCGGTCCAGACGGTACAGGGTGTGTATCTGCTCAGGGGTTAGGTTGAATGGACTGGCTCGGATCCTGGGGATTAGTAGCTGCCTCTGTGGTATTACTAGGTGCCCTGGTGGGGCTTGCTGTGCCTGCCTCGCCCTCCTCCTCCTCCTGCGTCTCCTCTGTGCTGCCTGTTGTTGTTGGTGCTGCAATGCAATCATGTCCTCCAGCCCATGTAATGCTGCTAGTATTGGAACCATCTCGGTGTGGGAAGGGGTGTGGTTTGCTCCTTTTCTGCTGCCACAGTCTCCATTGCCTCCACCTGTGCTGATTGTGTCCACCTGTGGCAGGTGGGAACACTGCTCATTTCTCTTAACGGGTGGTTCGCGATGCCGGTATTTACGCCATGCCGGTATGGGCTTTATGGGGCTATTCCATGCCACTATTAGCATGTCCGCATGGCTTGTGATGGTGTGCTAATAGCGCCATGCCGCTATTTACGGGATGAGTGGTCGCGCGCACGCGGACTAGCTGCTATTAGTGGCACCGGTTTTAGCGGTGCCGCTAATGGCGGTTGGCCGGGTCGTAATTGGCAAGGGTTTTTAACGATACCGGTATTCCCTTACCGGTATCGTTATTCCTTTACCGCAATCCGTGTAATGAGGCCCACGGTCTCACTAGGCCTTGTGACATTCTTACAGTTCAAGTGTAGAGAACAGAAGGAGAAAGGGGAAGGGCTGGGGAGGGGAAATGCGTGAAGGGGAGGGGGTGAAATGCAGGAGTCGAGGGCCCAACGGGCTGAACAAGTGTTAAGGGGAGCCACAGAGGGCAAGTGCATGGGAAGTGGGAAAGGGTGGAGTGCGAGGGAGGAGTGGACCATATTCAGGCTGGACCGGGAGTAGTGCCTGAAGGCAAGTGCTGGTAGGGATGCTAGAGGGACAGTTCAAAGAAAGGCCTGGACCCTGTAAGACTCATAAGGGATCCAGGCACCAGTTGCAGCGGCAGAGGGACCCTAGCACGAGAGGAGGGAGGAAGGAGAAGAAAAGGAAAGTCTTCAGAAGTTTCCAGAACATAAGGAAATCCGGCTCAAGTCTGAGGGGACAAGGAGGACATTCCAGAGGGAGGCTCCTGCCAAGGAAAGGAATCTACCTCCCACTCTCTGCTTGGAGAAGCGTCTGACCTGCAGAGAATTGGAGCTAGAGGACCAGAGAGCTCTAGCAGGAATGTATTTAGGCAGAGAAAGCAGAGGGTCTTGAATTTGATCCTTGCGGTCACCAGGAACCAGTGGAGAGATTTTAGAGCTGGGGAGATACAGTCGCTTGGCTTGAAGCCAAGGCTACATCTTGCAGCCCTGTTCTGGATTAGTTAGAGAGGGTGAAGGGAAGAGATAGACAGATTGAGGAAGAGGTTATTGCAGTAGTCCAGCCTAGAGAGAACCAGCACTCTGGAGACATTGAGCTTCTGGGGGAAGGTGAGGAAAGGGAGAATGCCTCTGAGTGAGGTTGAGTTGAAAGTTGGACTTCTTGGCAAGGTCTGTGAAGTGTGGTGAAAATGAGAGAGCAGAGACAAGAGGGTGGGGGGAGGGGACCCAAGGAGGGTGGCCAGATGGTGGGGGAGGGGGAAAAAGAGAGCAGGTGTCCCAATGAGAAGGATATCCATCTTACTGGCATTAAGGCAAAGCTTGTTAGCAGAGCACCATGCCTGAATAGCAGTCAGTCAGGTATGAGGGGAGAAGGGGAGGAGGTGGAGGATGAGAGTTTAAAGGACAGCTGAGGGTCATCAGCGTAACATGGGACCTGAGAAGAGAAGGTGGAGATCGGGTGGGCCAGGGGGGCAAGGTATATGTTGAAGAGACATGGCGATAGGATAGAGCCCTGAGGGACGCCACACTTAGAGAGTGTTGTGGAGGAAAGGAAAGGGCCCAATTGCACTTGGGAGTATTGGTTTGAATGGAAGGAGGTCAGCCATGCCAGTGCCCGGTCGGTGATGCCTAAGGTATCACAGAGATGATTTATGAGGATGGCATGAGTGACCGTTTCAAAGGCAGAAGAAAGATCAAGAAGGATCAGAACAGAGGGAGAGTTAGAGTGCAGGTTTGAGAATAGGTCTTCACGGGTGTTCAGTAGAGCAGTTTCCGTGTATCTGGATGCTCTGAAGCCAGACCGGTGGTCGTAGAGGCAGCCAGCCAATTTGGTGTGGTGGGTCAGTTGGGGATGACCAACTTCTCCATGAGTTGGCCAAAAAAAGGGGTGATCGAGGTAGGGAGATAGTTGGCCGGGCATGAAGGGTCTGCAGATGGCTATTTTAGAAGCGTGTGCACAAGAGAGTGCTTGAGGGGTTGTGGGAAAGAGCCTGTGGCAAAGGAGTGGTTACAGAGGTCAGACAAGGAAGGAGCGAGAGAGGAGATGTTGTCCTTGATAGTTCTGGAGGAGCAGGGGAGCACCTGTTTGGAAGAGACTTTCATACAGCTGACTACTCTAGAGACCTCATCCGGTGCAATGGGAGGGAAGGAGAAGAGAATGAGAGAGGGGGGCGCAGGGAGGCAAGTGAAGGGGGGTGAAGAGCGGAGTAGGAGACAGGGAGGATAGGATGTCCTGAGTTTTGGTGGAGAAGTGGGAGGCAAGTGCAGTGCAGAGAGCTTGGGGAGGCAGAGGAGAGAAGGAGACTTCTGTAGGACTGGCAAGTTCCTTGGAGATTTTGAAAAGTTCAGCCGTGTTGTTTGTTCTTCTTGGAGTGGATGGCGAGACGATATTGCCTTAGGAGCAGGCGGTAGGCCAGCGTGTCAAAGGATGTACCAGAGGCTGGCCGCTTCTGCTCAGCAGCTTTGCACTTGCTTTTCAAGGCTGTGAAGTCGGAGTCATACCAAGAGTTGCATTTGGAGGCAGGCTTCATGCCGATCTTTATGGCAGGGGAAAGGCTGTCCAGAGTATTGGAGATGGAGAGATGGAGGTTAGCAAGTGCAAAGTCGGTAAGAGAGTCAGGGGTAGGGGGGATGAATATGGTGGCAAATGTAGCGACTGGCACACGCTTCATCGGTCGAATTACGGAGAAGGAGACTGGCAGTGCAGGTAGAGGCATCATTAGGGGCCCAGGGAGCTCAAGATGGGAGGAGAGGAGAGAGTAGTCGGACCAGGAAAGAGAAGTAGTTAGAGGGTTGGATAGAGGAATATCTGAAAAGATGAGAGCATCAAAGGTGTGTCCGGCAGAGTGGGTTGGATCGGAGGGAAAGATTATGAGGGAAAGAGAGTCACAAAGGTTACAGTGGCCAAATCAATAGATTAAAGATAGATATTGAAATCCCCAAGGAAGAGAAGTTTTGGTGGAGGAGGCCAGGTGCAGGAGGAGAGGTCTGCCCATTCTGAGAGGAAGAGGGGAGTAGTTTCAGAGGGACTGTAGATGGTGACGAGAGTGAGGGAGAGGGAAGGAGAGATAGCCTGCAGATGAGGCATTCAAAGGAGGAGTAATATTGAGAGGGGATGATGGTGGCCGGAATTCACTCCACCCCAGACCGTGTGGGCCTGGAACTGGATAGGATCTTGTAGCCCTCAAGGAGAAAGGTGTCAAAAGCAGTGACAGAGCTGGCCTTGAACCATATCCTGTGAGAGTGAGGCCATCAAGGTCAAGGTCTTCAAGGAGGTGACAGATGTCAGAGAAGTGTTTGACAGCAGAGTGAGAGTTGAAGGTAGCTAAGTGAAGCTGGTTGCCCCTTTAGATGTTTTCTGAGGAGGGGTCCAGGGGTGAGATACCACCACCGGATGGGGCGAAGGAGGGAGGAAGGAGGACAAAGGGGAAACAGGAGAAGGGGGAGTTGAAAAGAGAAGGTAAACGCCTCTCAAGAAGGAGGAGGTTGGTCTGAGAGCCCTGGGCCATGATAGTGCCATTATGATAGACATTGATGATGCACCTAGAAGATGAAAAGTGAGCCAAGAGCACCTCCCATCTAGTACTACCATTAATGGGTGAGGAAGAGAAAGGGGAGAGGACAGAGACCATATGGGGAGTCCATAGGTCAGGAGAAGGAACGGCAAAGAGAATGTCAGTGACAGTCTGCCTGGAAGAAACATTGATGTAGGTGTCTGCTATCAGCAGACCAGGGTTGGAGATCAGGAGAGCCTTCTTAAATGTTTTCCTTCTAGACTTCGAGACCGAGGGAGGATAGGTGATGGAGAAGAAGTTAGAATAGATAGGAAAGATGGAGATAACTATAAGGATGCATGTGGGGTGGTGGGTCTGTGGCAGAGGGAGAGAGACAGAACTGTACAGTGCATGATAGTTCACCAGGCAGCATAGCAGCCAAACAGAGCAGGAAAAGACAACACTGGTACAGGATCCCAGTGGGGGCAGCTGAGTTAGAGGTACAAGAATTGAAATTCAGACATACATGAGGACTTCCAGAACACAAAAGATGAGTACAGAGAGTAACCAAGTTGGAGAATGTTTAGCACAAGAAAATGGCAAGAGTACTTTCAAGTACAGCACTAAGACGCAGCAATAAATCAGTAAGAAGGATTAGAGACACAGCTAGATTCGAGTTTATAATAAAGCACAAACAATGCAGCAAAACAGATCAGGGAGCAGGATTAGGGACACAGCTAGATTTGAGTTTCTAATAAAGGACTAAAAATGCAGCAAAACAGATCAGTGAGCAGGATTTGGGACACAGCTAGATTCAAGTTTATAATAAGGTACTAAAAATGCAACAACACAGATCACTGAGCAGGATTAGGGACACAGCTAGATTTGAGTTTCTAATAAAGCACTAAAAATGCAGTAAACAGATCATTGAACAGGATTAGAGACATAGCTAGATTCCAGTTGCAGAAATAACAGAAGTAATGAGGCATCAAGAATCAATTCAAATAGTCAGTGCCTACTGACATCAAATTAGGCAGAGAGGTATGTGCAATGAGAATGCAGTGGTAAATCAGAGGGAGGAACAGCGAGATGCAAAGTTCAAATTACATTGTGTAGAGGAGTACAGGCTTATGTGTGAAAGTTCAGTAAAGGATCCATGTCTGATTGTCAAGTAGCGTAGTATGAGACCATTTGAACCAGCATGGAGGCCACAAAGTAAGCTGGTGTGACCTGAAGGAATAGTGATCTGCAGCAGTGCTGGGTGGGATTGAGCAAGAGAAAACATTGCAGGCTATGTCAAAACACAGTATGTGGAATGAGGGAAAAAGAGATGTGTAAGTGGCAAGGCAGGCTGACCCTTGATGTGGGAACTAAGTCATGATGACGGAAAGCAGAGAAAACACAGAGGCCCCCACGAACCTCACAGGCCCGGACAGGGCCAGACGAGGACCTAGTGGTGGGCCTATGTCAGGGGCCAGCTCAGCCTCCCAGCTCCCTGATTGGCCGTAAGGCACCCCAGCAGGCCAATCAGTGAGCATGTAAGGCAGGCTGGTGAGATACTGAAACAAAGAGGCTGGCATTGGCCATATTTAGTAGTATCAGCCACACAAGATGCAGTAGCCCAGCTGGGCTGCTGTGGTGAAGAATTGATCTAATACAACATGCGCAACACAAACCTCTTTCCCGTTTTGGGACACTGACTGTGCATTCCACCTTTCCCCCTTTAGTTAATTCATTAACAAACACATTTGCTTCTCGCTCCCTGATCAAATCATCTCTGGCCACCCAAGCCATACTGACATCCTGCATGATCTTCCAATTCTCAGAGCATATTCCTCTGGCACACAAGGCAAAAACAACCACCCAGCATTTCTTCCACTATCTACCCAATGCTCAACATAGTTATCTAATTCACATGGAGGACACAACATAGTACCTGGGGACCCCATTAACACTGAATTAATCCCTGACTCAGTCTGTGTGCCCATATAATTTAAGATGGAAGTGGCCATACCCGTAGACAGAGTAACCGACATGATGGCAGCTGTTCTAGGTATATTAGCAGAACAGCATCCTACAAGCTCCTGACAGCAACACAAAATAATATGCAGAAAAACAAAAATGCGCATTACCATCTTCACAGTTGGACTCATACAAAACCCAGGAAAACAGTGAATCTATCCAGGTATCGTCTTGAATCCCAGACAAGGTCCCAATATTCAGATCCTTGGAAGGCACGTATGTACAACATATCCTCCCTATCTTTTGGCACACCCTCCCTTCCATAGCCGTCAGACGGTCCAGGGTGTACCTATTTTGCAGTTTCATGAGGCAAAGGGCCCTCATTTCTTCTCTTACCGAATCAAAGCCACATTCAGAGTGATTCATGAATTGGAGCATCTTGTACCAGGTCACCTGGAGCCTCTTAGCATTTGCAATGGCTTGAACACCACGGGCCAGGATGGAGGCCAAGAGCATCTCAGCCCTATTAAAGAGCCAAAACTTATCTGAAACATTTCCCAAAGTCTCTGAAGAAGTTGATAAGATGTAGTTGCTACAGGTATGTTTTTTCAAAAGCTCAAGCATCTTATGTCCTGTCAAAGTTCCTAGTTCATTTGTTTTTAATGAAGAAAGGGACAAAAAGGGCACATGGGACACAAGAGGCACAGAGGTGGCTCGCGGCAATATATGTGACACTGTCAGATGGGCTTAAGGCTTAATCTGGGAGTGTAGAGTAGTGAAGCTGCACACTCCCCTACAAGATGGTGAAAGTTAAAGATATGCAAAAGTACCCCAAGTCCAGTAGGAATCAAGTATGGCAGACGTTACTCCAGCAAAACGTGTGATTCTCCCACAGTTCATATTTGTGCTGACAGGTACAGTGCCATTGCCCTTGAAACACAAGGAAAAGCGTGTCAGTAACTGGATCTTAACAGGTTTCTCTGGCTCCTTGAGCCACGTAAAACGTTTTTCATACTAGTTCCATGGTTCAGAACATTTGTCTTTAATCTGCTCCACTACTTCTTCAGTGAGCCCCCTCATTACACCTGCTCCCATCGATTATGTGAAAACACAGATCCTTCTAATTCCATTTGTGATCATAAATGGCTTTGCACATTTTCATGCACCTTCTCTTTTTTGCATGCTCATTTCAGTCAATGGATAAAACTGAGGTCTGGACTGACTGTCCTTGAAATTGGCCACGTACCCTACCTAAGGCCAAATGCATTAAACACTATGCTATCTACTGTGACATTTTGCTCAGGGTAAACATTTGGGGAACACCAGAAGCGTGAGGGATGAGATAGCAGATATAACAAGAATCTGCAAACCATTCTCTCCCCACACTTCTCATGTGCTTATACCATACATTATCTGAGGCAAACCCATGCACACCCAGGGTACTATCCAAACCCACCCCTTCGTTTTCAATAACGCTTGTGTTTGAGATCTCATTTTTTCGGGACATTGATATTTCATAAAACCTTACATCCCTGGAAAACACATTATCAGCATTTAAATTTCTATCCCTCATTGCACCTAAACAGGGAAAAAACAAAAGAGAGTGAGAGAGACAAGAAGCAAATATACATTCTACCACATATACCTTTAGAACTATCTTTTTCAATATTTACAAAAAAGGACCACTGTCTGTCATTTGCACAAATGCTTTTGTTGGAACAAGCTACAACTTCCATGGGAATTCTTAACTCAAGTATTATTTGGCTAATCTCCACCGGTGCCTTGCTCTTGTGCAGGTGTAGGAGTGCTGGTGTCCTTTTGAATGTCAGACAGGTGGATCCAGCACTTGTGGCCCTCCACCTTTAAAGAACTCAAGTAGAATACACCACTGTGAATAGACCATGGAAGCATTGGTCACTCCAATGTCAGCCAAATGTTTGGATGAACACCGAGTCCCCCGCGAAGAGTTGCAGCCATTGTAGAACTTCAGACTCTGGATTGACGCCCTCTGCTGTAGCAGGCTGTTGATGACAATATAAGACAGCTCAGATTAAGTCCCTAAGGTACTGCGTGAACTCCTCTCCTAGAATTTCTGATGACTTCTGAGTATCTGATGCTGTGCATGCAGGTGAGAGTGTGTATGTATTCTCATCCCTGTAACTAAATTGTGTGAAGACAAGTGGTAGTATTCCCGCACCTGGTTTCGAAGGTAAAACAAATCCAAGGGAAGGTAATACAACCAGCTTTTTTAAAAGTAAAACAAAGTTTAGCTAAACAATTTTTCAATAATCTATTCATATGTTCCACAATTCTGTTGGCTTGTGGGTGATACACTGAACACAACCTGTGCTTTATGCCCAATGAAGAAGTGATTTCTACAAAGAGTTCATTAAAGAAGTGAGTTCCATTATCGGATTTCAGGACCTCAGATATTCCCCACTGTGGAAATACCTCCTGCACCAAAGGTTTTGCTGCTGATTTTGCATCATGGTGAGCACAGTGTCCAGTCTCAAGCCTTTGGGAAAAATGACAAACTACAATAAAAAGGTAACACAAATTATGACAACATCTGTTGATCATATCCACGTAATCAATATGGAGGTCTCTGAAGGGCCCTGAAGGCCGGGGCAATGTCCTCTTCAATGTTCTTAACATATACCTGGTATTAAACTGATGGTATGTTATACAGTTACATTACAAAGGTGAAACATGTATAGAGTGGATTATGGCAGTGCAACTGGTAGTTTATCATTCGTGAAACTCAAATTGCATTAAAAACAATGTTATTTAACAATAACATATACTTTCATACAACTCTAAAAATAATTATTAAATTGCGACAGGAAATATTGTACAGATATTCAATGGAAAAAGTGCAAATGTGCAAATCAAATTAATCATTATATTTCTTCTGTTGTCATAACACAGAATACATATCTCAACATACCACCTTTGGACCTATCAAATGACTAAGACACAACTGTAGTTCATCTATCCCTTCCTGTCACGAGAGGTGATCAGTCGAAAGTTGAATTTGTGGTTTTTACAACACTCTATGACCATTTGCTCTTCATGATTCTGGTCTTATGCATCATTTGCTGAACATTTCTCAGGAGCATATTCTTAGTTACCACAACCATACAAAAAACATATCATAAAGTGCTTATGTTGTTTACAGACAAATAATCTGTGTATTGTTTTCTTTTTTCTTTTGAAACAGACCCATAAACTTCTCAACACTGGAAGAAACCCACAAAGGAAAATAGACATTAGTGCCATCTGTTAGTTAGAAAAAATGTAACCTTCCTCCCACACCTGTGGTAACTAAATTTACCTTGCAGGGAGATTTGCACAGGTTCCTGGTGAGTACGAAAATAAATTGCTGCTCATCGAGTAGGTGTTCTTTTCCTACAAAAATGCACAAAAGAATGGAGTGTATTTTTAGAACCTGAATCCAACATTAGGTCCCTAGTCAAAATGCCAGTGAAAAAACAGACAACACATACTGCATTAAATAGAGTGTAAATGCACTCTAACTTCTCACCTGGTGTGCTGTCACCAACGAGTGCACACCCTTCTTTCAGACAGGAATGTACTCTTTCCTGCAGCAGGTCCCTCTTCTCGCATTTTAGAGTGAACTTCTTAGTCTTAATATCTTTTTAATATATGTCCTCACGTGCCTACAGTGAAACAAAAAGGTATAGTACCATCATTTGGTTGTGGAGCGTGGTTCTGTGTCTGTGAATCGCACTTAACATAAGATGCTGGCATGCTTGCTACCTGCAGTGGCTGACTTGGAGCCTAGTAGCTAGATTCAAAGAGGCTTTTGAAAGGGCAGGTGGCATGACTCTTCTGTAGCCACCTCCTTCTTTTTTTAAAATAGAACGATCGTATTCTTAATTAGCTGCTCGTGTGTCGATAAAGCTTAGGTCAGGTCTTGGTGCTGTTAACTACTTGGGGTCGTTCCGTTTTGTGTCTAATGGAAGTGCAAAAGGTATGTTATCTCATCTTTCCTTTGGTATACGCGAGCGTGGCATAAATCCATCTGTCCAACATGTGTACGGGCAGTCTCTGTTCCCTTCCACCAGCACTCCAAACGCAAAATGCCCTTCACATGTATACTTGGTATATCTCGGATATATCAGGCTATATCACATGACGCTGGAAGTTGTTGTGTGACATCCTATTTGTAATTGTGTCTGGACCTCCGAATAGGCTTCTCGGCTACCGCAGTGGCCATCTAAGGATGTAACACGTGTATACATAGATGCCTATTGACACAGTATTTATTTTCTCATTTCCTCTGTATCTTTGTATGAAAATAGATAAAGATTTCTTTTTTTTTGGTTAATATCCGAGTGTGTTACTTGTGTAGTATGTAAACACACGGGCTATATGAGTAGCAGTATATCAGAAGAATTTGTTACACTGAAAAAAGGTATCTGTTAGTCCCCTATACTAAAGTGTTATTATATAGCTGGAGACCACAGCTTCGAAAGTATGTACCTTGCATTCTAGAGGTCACAAAAATCTCCCAGGCTATCTTAGTCCTTAGTTTTGTAGGAAAAGAGTACCTACTCGGATGAGCAGCAATTTATTTCCATACTCTTCAGGAACCTGTGCAAATCTCCCCACAAGGTAAATTTAGTTACTATGTATGTGGGAACAAGGTTGGATTTTTTTCTAATAGATAGAACTAATGGATATTTTCCTGATGACATCCCAGGCAACTTTAACTTCTTGTCAACTTCAGGTCGCTCAAAGATCGATTACATATGTGTCCCAGTAAAATTCTGGGACTGTGTCATTGAGTTTAAGGTGTTCGGCAACATTTGTAGTGATCATTTTCCCATCCAGCTTGTGATCAAAATACAGGGTAAGCAAGTATTGCTGGGATTGTTGTACCACAGAGGTGTCCTTTGATAGCCAAAAGTGTAGATTAAAATGGTATCTAGCAGATTGAGATAGGCTGCAGAGGGATATTGTTATAACCAACCGGCGGGAGCTGGATAATTTCTTCTCAGGTGGCTCAAGTCAGAGTGTTATTCTTACCAATTCTGTATCACTTCTGTCCAATTTAACAGCCTCATTTAACCTGAAAATTTGAAAAAAAATCAGTAAAGAGGCAGCCGGGTTGGTTTAACTCTATCAGGAAGACTGAAATTGAAGCTGAGTCTTGGGAGGATTATGTTAACTTCTCTGCCACTAATGATGCTAACATTTTGGGGACACAGTGAATAATGGGCCATTCTACAAATGTAAGTTAAGAGGTGCAAATGTTCTGGTCTGTCATCAGGTCTGGATGGCCCATTTTTTCTGCTCTTTTTCAGTGCTAGTCACGTGGCTGCGGCCATTGACCGATCACTGGTAGTGAACCCCCAGCAGTCACCATACCTAGCGGCAGGAAAGATTGTACGGACGGTAGACAAAATTGCATTAGCCATAAAATGTCAAGCCAGAAATAGGGCTACAGGCCCTGATAATTTTCCAGCAGATTTGTTTCTTTCGGAACTGGACCTCTGGGCTACAATATTTTACTCTGGGCTTCAATGCTATTTGAGAAGGGGGTGTCTATCCTGTCTCATGGTCATGGGCAGTAGTTCAGCCAATTTATAAAAAGGGGCCAAGGGTGCTACCAGCGTCATATAGACCCATTTCGCTTTTCGACTCTGTGTTTAAGATCATGGGAATGGCTCTATTGGGGAGAATGGAGTCTTGGGTGGAATGTAATAATATTCTTTCCCCCATTTAGTTGGGGTTTCGATCAGGCCTTGGAACGGCTGAGCAGTCCTTGAACCTTTATTTGGTGATGGCTCACTTTTTGTATATTAAGGATGAGCCTAGTTGCATAGCTTTCATGGATGTGAGCACCTCCTTTGACAAGATCAATCGTAATAAGCTTTGGTATATGCTCAGATCCATGAATTGTCTAGGTCCACTGGTCGATCTCCTGGAGAGATTACAGTCTTCTACTGTGGCCTGTGTGAGGAGCGGGGTCCAGGGACGAGGCATTGTGAGTGGAACGAGGGGTGTGCCTGGGCTGTGTGCTGGCCCCCCTGCTCTTCTGTTTGTACATCAATAGTCTTTGTACCCATTTACTTAATTCCACCTCGGACCTCCCCAGGTTGGGTAGTTGGCTTGTGCCTTTTCTGGCTTATGCAGATGACACAGTTTTGCTGGCCTGCACTCCCAGAGCTCTGCAGTGCCTGACAGATGATTATTTTTTCATTAATGGATTCATTGGACCTATAGGTTAATGCCCGAAAATCAGCAGTCATGGTCTGCATTAGGCGGAAGCGTCTACCAAAACCTCAGGCCATTTTTAGTAAGGTGTTTGTGATCCCCATATTCTTCAGCTTCGACTATCTGGGGATTAAATTGCCTTCAAACTTTAGTGCTGAATCCCATGTTTTCAAACAGACTGCAATGTTCATACAGGCTATAGGGGGTGGCACTAGCTATGGGAATGTTCAAAGATAAACCAGTTAAACTGGTGCTAAATGTTTATAAAGGGAAAGCCATTTCTGTTGCTAGGTATGGCATGGAGCTGTGAGGATATAGTAATGTTAAGTCAATCCAGGCGGTGGAGAATACCTTTCTGAAACGAGTATTGGGTGTTCCACGATTGGCCCTGAATTTTGCGGTGGACTGGGAATTGGGCTGCAGGTTTATTAGTGATTGTATCACAGCTCAGAGTTTGGGGGAACAGCAACAATGGTTTATTCCATGAGCTAATTGAACACTTGGTTTCTAGGGACCGCCACTTGAATATTCCCTGGCTTATGCATTGTTAGGAAAGATTTCATATTATAATGTAATTTTCCCTCCATGTGTCAACCCCCAAACTTTTTGCAGCTGTTCTACACCCTGATCTAACCTTTGCCAGAAAAGCGCAGCCCTCAGCCGCACTCCTCTGGGCTTTTGCTCACTTCTTATGGGGGAACTGACATGCCCTTAAGACAGTCAGTACTGGGAGACTTCTTTTCCCTTAGTCCTTTCCTCATGTTGCAGCTTTTGTGCAATGTAACTTATTTTACTGCACCCTTGGGTCTCTAGTCATTCCAAAGGCCCTAGAAACTCTCGCTGGACTTTTTATGAACTGTGCAGATGTGTCACGGACAGGACTGGTGGCAGCTATTATTTTTTAGTTCATGTTTTGAACCCTTTCTTGTCATATTATCCGCGCTTACCGCGTTTGGCACACATAGGTAGCCTGGCTCCAAAATGGCCATGCCATGAGGTTCTTTGTCCTGTCCTTTGGCCATCTTGCCCCTTTACCTTCCCCAGGTATTTGGTCATGCACTTTCCCGCGAAACCTAAAGCTTTCGCGAGCTTCTGCATGCCATGTGTGTGTGCCTCCAGGATGTGGGCTGGGATGTCTATTCCCAAAACACATTCTGGGTCCAGAGAGTCTGGAGTGTCCTGAATGCCTGGGACCACTGTGGTCCGTGATTGGTCCACGTATGAAGTGAGTGTTTGTGAGCAGATCTCCCATTGGGTCCTCTGCGTTTTGGCGCAAAGGGAACTTTGGGTAAGAGGAGGCTGAAAACACCACTACCATATCGATCTCCTGAGTTCGCACGAACAAAGGATAAAGAGCCAAGTGTCCTGCAACAAGAAGCCGAGTCGAGGAACCGCTGCTGACCCGCTGGAAGGTTTAGCACCCTGAGCCTGCTGTCGTCCTGCGAGACCCCTCTGCAGCTTATCATCCTAGAAGGTCTGCGAAGGTGCTTCGACCCATTGGAATAGTGGGACCAACTATTTTCGGCACCTTCATCAAACCCTGCAAGTAAGCCTCTTCGGAAGTGTCCCTGGGCCAACCAGTGGGCTGACCAGCTTACACAGGACGTTTGCTCTCTCACCGCTGCGGTTTCGAGGAAGCCCTCTAAAGTTGGTATACTGCTTGCTCTTAGTCCACGGCACCCTCACACCGAATTATGTACACTTGGCATTTCCAGGTCTGAAGTGAGACGAGTGCGCCCGGACCAGAGTAAACGCGGTTACCGTTTTGCCCTGCTGTGACAATGACCCGTGCAAGTTTGCTGCACTTGTGACCCTCTTGACCCTGAAGCCTGCTACCACGGAAACTACACAGTGTCGAGACGTCCTGATTGTCGCATTCGAACCTGCCAGCGAAGTGGACTGAACTGGCGAAGTCTGGGTCTGCCTGCGTTGGGGACCGGTGAGTAGTCCATACCCCAACTGGTGGCCCCTAACGCACAAGCCCATTTCTTTTCCACCGCTTTTGCGAAATAGCGACTCTATCCCGCACTCTCAACCTGCCTCTGTCTGCAAGTGGAGGTCCTGCTTCAATAGTGGGGACTTGTTCTTCATCAACCTTATCCGCCTTCCTGAGCTGCTAGTGACCCTTGAAGAGACCCTATTTTGTCCAGTGGCACAAGCGTGTGCATGTACTATTGAGCATAAGGCTCCTCTCTTCGTAGGGCTTGGACTACGTCTTAGTTAGGTGTATTCTTGATGTGGAACTGCGTCTAAAGATTACTTGCACTGCCTGTTTTCCTCCCCATCTAGGTGGTCTACATATTTCGTGCTTCTTAATCCATTAGACCCCTCTGGTCTTGTATATATATCGTGTTGATTGTGATGTGTTGGTTTACTTCAGTATTATTGTGATTCTTTGCTATGGTCTATATTACAAAGGCCTTGTAATAAATGTGTCTATATTTTTAATATAACACATGTCTGGAGTAATTTGTAAGTGTCCTTGCTTTGTGTGCTCATTGAGGTCTTTCAGTCACCCTCACCCCTCTTGACACATAGTCTTGACCGCCTGCCATAGCTACCCTGATAGGTCTGGCTTGTCCAGAGGTTACCCTGTTCCAAGAAACTAGGTTGGCATTCTGAACCTCTGCCCCGCCAGGTCAGAGTTTAGAAATCCCTCTTAACAGGCATGTAAAAGCAAAGCTGTCAGAACAGACATGGCTCAATGTTTTTACATCACAGATGTTATGCTGCGCAATATTCAGAGATCTAATAAAGTAAGAGCATTCCAGCGTATTCTGTATAAGAAGGAGTTATTTGAGATCCAGAGGCCCGCTAACAGGAAACCTGTGATTATTGCAAGTCCAGAACTCCAGAAATATTTTGCAAGGGGCACAGAAACCTTCTCAGCACATTATTACCAGGGCATGTTTCAACTGTATCCATTTAAGAGCAGTGGTGGCGGCCTGGTCCAATGGCAATAAAAACCAATCATGTATTTATTGCGATGCGCCAAAGAAAGACCTGGCCCATTTTTTACTGTTTTTCCCAGCTTTCTCGTTTATCAGAGAGTGCACGCAAAAAAAACACTCTTGCAGGCCAGGGATTCTATCAGTTTGGACATGCTCTGAGCTAACTGTTAGGGGTGGGCTAGGGTCTGTGTAGGTTGGGGTTTACTATCATTTTTAAAGAATGCTTTAACTCTGCAGACATTTTTAATGAAAATTGTCTGTATTGGAGGATCTTGCATTTTAAATGTGTTGTAATGATTTTATGATTGTGAAATGATGCTTATTTTTGTTGATGCGTGTTGTTAATTGTTGTTTTCTACTACTGCTATTTTCCTTTGTGGTTTTATTGCGGTGTTGAGAAGTTTATGCACCTGATACACAGATTTGTTTGTAAACAACATAAGCACTTTATTATGTTTTTCAGTATGTTTGTTCTAAGAAATTATCTCCTGAGGAATGTTCAGCAAATGATGAATAAGAACAGAAACATGTAGAGCAAATGGTCATAGAGTGTTCTAAAGACCACAAATTCAACATCAACTCATCACCTCTCATGATAGGAAGGGATCAATGATATACAGTTGTGTCTTAGTCATTTGATGGGTCCGTAGGTGGATCTTTGAGAAATGTATTCTGTGTTACTACAACAGTATAAATATACTGATTAATTTGTTTTGCACATTGAATAGCGATGCAATATCTCATGTCACAATTCAATTAATATTTTTAAATGTGTGAAAGTATATGCTATTGTTTAATAAAATTGTTTTTTGTTGCAATTTGTGTTTCATGAATGATAAACTACTAGTGACACTGCCATAATCCCCTCTATACCTGACTCCCCTTTGTAATGTGAGTATTTTTGAGGCGGGGTCTGAGTGAGGTACATACACTAATTTTCTTTTAGTGTACCCCAGGGTTCCCCATTTCGTATTGATGTTATACAGTTAGCTACAAACTTACTTACCTGCTCCTGCAAATTTGGGACAAACCAGTCCTCTTGGACATCCGCCGCTATCTGTCGTCGAGAAGTGTGCGAAGGATAATGCAGCGGCTCCAGAGCCATCAAAAGTAACTCTAAAGGCATAACTAGTTTACATGTGAGTTCCTGTCTCTGCAATAAACCAGTAGATGAGAGGACACACTCTCTCTTGACCCATAGTTCCTTCTCCTCCTTTGGTGCTCGCTCTTGCATTTCCGTAATCTGAATCAAAGGAACTGCATTGCATGCAATTGGTAACTGTACCTGCTGGGACACAGGTTCTGTAATTTGGGAATCTGTAAATGGCAAACCTGCAGCCTTCTTTGCCGCTCCATCAGCCGCATCATTCCCAAGTGCAGTTGGAGCAGTGTGATTAGTATGTGCAGCGCATTTGACGACTGCTACCTTTACTGGCCTTGTTAACACTTCAGTTAGTCTGGACAATAAGGCAGCATGCTGGACAGGGCACTGTCAGATCTCCTAAATCCTCTGTTCTGACATCTTGACAACCTTGAATGCACAGTGGATGTGATGTGTGGATAGTCAGAGTGAATAATGACTGCCTTACTCTTACTCATCTCTAGCACCTCTATGAGTGCCACCAATTCCACCGCCTGCGCAGAGTAATACGAAAGCAATCGCTTCTTTCACCTGACTTGGTACTCGTCATCCATGAGGCACAACTGCCGCACCTGTTTGCCTCTCTGCAGTGCCCTGATCAATTGTCGAAGAGCCATCGACAAAGAGTACTTCTCCTCCCTCCAGTCCATCTTCTTTAACACTCGTACTGCTGTCCCCTGCTCTTTCATAAATTGCACAATCATGCACAATATCATCAGGTTTCACCAGCTCTGCTAAGAATGTTGCAGAATTGGCTGTTTGAGAACTAACTGGATGGATGCAGACATTCGACAAGATGACCTTATATCCTGAAGCTCTCTGTAAGGTGAGGGTTTATTTAGATTTTCCCAAAATGGCAAACATTGCATGTTTAGCGTACAGTGTCACAGGGCAGCCCATAGTAATGGTTGAAGACTTTTGAATAGCAAAATCTACTGCCGCCAGAGCTTGTTCGCACAGGAAAGTACCCTGCATGACTGGATCTAGAAGTCTGTTGTAATAAGCCAAAGGTTTATGGCCCATTGTGGTTTTCTGGGTGAGGACTTCTGTCATCACATGCCCATTTGAATGGGAAAACAAAAGAAATTGATTTTTGTAAACCGGTGTCGCTAAGACTGGAACATTACTGATTGCAGCCTTAAGGTCCTAGAAACAAGTTAACATCTCTTTCGACCACTCAATCAGACCTTTTACTTTCTGTGCTTCCTTGAGTCCTTGCAATAAGGGCCTCATTTAACTAGAGTAGTCGAAAATCCAACACCTACAATAGTTACATAGACCCAACAACTGCTGCATCTGTTTTATGGTAACTAGCTGTTTTGTACTCTGAACTACAACTGCTCTCTCAGGCAACACTTTTTTTCCTGCAGGCAATATTAATTGCCCCAGGTACATTACTTCTGTCTGGCAATACTGTAATTTATTCTTGTCCACCATGTACCCCTTTCCGAAGCAGGGTGAGATGTGTTATTGAATCTCCTCGACACTGCTCCTCTGAAGTACTACAGACTAGCCAATGATCCATATACTGATTCACCGTACTAGGCACATGCACATTTCCCAAATCTATCTGAACCACCCAATTTAAAAATACTCAGGGATTCAAAATAACCCTGGGGCAATCTTGTGTGCTGAAATCTTTGGCCACGATATGTAAATGCAATAAGGTACTGAAAATCTGGGTGCATGGCAACCGAGAAAAGTGCATTCTTCAGATCAATTATAGTAAAGTGGGTAGAACAAGTAGGGATGTTACAGAGAATTGTAGCAGGATTTGGTGCCACTGGGAACTCAGCCTCAATAGTATTATTCAAAGGATGCAAATCCTGCACCATCCATCAAATGGATGCTTTCACCTTGTTCACAGGATAGATAGCCGTGTTGCATGGGGACATGGAAAGTTGGATTATACCTTGTTTCCACAATGCCATAATGGCATGCCATAATCCCTTCATCTGCCTCCCTGGACATGGGGTACTGTCTCAAATGAGGCAATTTCACACAAGATTTCAATTTTATCAGTACCGCTTCCAGACTCCTCAATAACCCCATATCATGAGGATTACTAGTCCACAAGTGGCTAGGCCCCTTCTCCAAATCTTTCTTCAAATATAGCGATGCAGTCCTAACAACAGATATAGCGGGGGCATTACGAGGTTGGAGGTAATGGAAAAACGATGCCGGTAAGGGTTTACCGGCACCGCATACCGCTCCAGGCTATTACGAGTCAAGAACCCGGTATTAGCGGCACCGCTGATACCGTGCTCCCCCCTACCGGCATGCGCGCGGGCAGACGGCCCTTCGGTCCGGCAATACCGGGATGCCCTAACAGGAGGACATCAAAAGTCAGGTGGCCATGCAATTACCGGCATCATGAAGGCGGTAATAAGGGATACCGGGATGCCGGCAATAACGGCATCGCGAATCACCCGCAAACAGCTATGTGCAGTGTTCCCAACTGCCACAGGTGCACATAATCAGCACTGGTGGGGGCAAGGTGCACATAATCAGCACAGGTGGGGGCAATGGAGTCTGGCCCAGCACAAAAGGAGCACACCCACACACCACACCCCTTTCCACACCAAAATGATTCCACTTGTAGTAGCAATACTGGGGCTGGAGGACATGCTTGCATTGCAACACCGGCAACAACAACAACAGCCACCACAGAGGAGACACAGGAGGAGAAGGAGGGTGAGACAGGCCTGGCAAGCCCCACCAGTGCAGCCAGTGGTACCACGCAGGTAGCCCCCAATCCCTCGCAACAGAGCCAGTCAATTCAACCTAACCCCTGAGCAGATCCACACCCTATACCGTCTGGACCAGGACACCATCACCACCATTGTGGACATGATACACGACGACATTGTCAGCCTGATAGAAATACGCACCACCATCCCACCTCTACTGAAGGTAGTGTCTGTGCTCCACTTCCTGGCCACAGGCACCTACCAGCACACAGTGGGGCAGGTGCATGTCATATCACAACCCTTATTTTCTCACATGCTGAACCAAGTGCTGGATGTCCTCCTGAAGCACTCAAGGAACTACATATCCCTACCATGGACTGCCCAGGATATATTTGACATGACAGTTGGCTTCTATGCACTGGCAGGCATGCCAAATTGTATTGGTGCACTTGACTGCACCCATGTGGAATTGGTGGTCCTGCATGCAACGGAGGTGGTGTACCGCAACCGTAAGCTATATACTCCATCAATGTACAGTTGGTATGTGACTCCAGCAAGATCATCACACATTGTTGTACCCGATTTCCCAGATCATCTCATGACTCAATGGTCCTACGCAACTCCATGCTACCACGCTACATGGAGCGACATGCAGGACGATGTGCCTGGCTGCTTGGTAAATTGCATGACAGGCACATGGCAGTGTAATGGGGGGAGAGATGCACACACCACCATGGTGTCATTGTTGTGGTGACTGCACAATGTCCACATCCCAATACACTGTGCACCATACATCCCAAACTGAGCATGACAACCAATCCCCATAGCAATGATGGAAGCTGCACACCAAGCACATCATGCCGAACTTCCTACCACCGTCATCATCAATCCTCACCCTCCGTAACACAATCCAGCAACATGCTGTGAGTATGCACAATGTAAATGTCTGCAGCAAATCACTACACAGGACAAGCATCCATGAGAGTGCACAAATCATAACCACCAAGGGAATCCACTGCTTGTCACAGGACCACCACCACAGTAGCACAGCATGTCACCATGGGAATAATGAGCGCAGAATGTCAAATAATGCAGAGACTACTGCCAACACTGCCAGTAAGTAAATCATACTGAACACTACACATCACATACTTAAAACAAACACAGCGGAATGCGTCCACAGTGCATGGGCGACATCAAGGCAGTGTACACCGTGTATCATCTTGAAGACGCAATCCACAACATAAAACCATGGCACAGCACACATTGTGGCAAGGTAAAACGTGTGCATACAACCAGGGACATGTGCATGTGTACCACAAATATCGGCAGGCATGTGTGATAAGTACAGCTGTCCACCATGATTTGACTGGCACACACCTTATTTTTCACCAATGCAGGTGATAGTGGCTATCCCTCGAAGACGTGGCTCCTCACCCCTGTCTGGAACCCACAGAACAGGCACGAAGAGGAGTACAATCGTGCCCATACCCTTAACCCTGTGGTCATCGAGCAGACCTTTGGTCTGTTGAAGGCTCGTTTTCGCTCCTCTCAGCCGGTCGGGTGGGGCACTCCTCTACCGGCATGAGAAGGTGGCCAAGATCATCATGGCATGTGTCATGCTGCAAAACATGTGCATCCGACGGAACGTGCCCATGCCCCCTGACATTGAACAGCAACCACCAGTTGAAGAAGACGACAATGTAGGCGCACATTATTGCGGTGGCGATGCACAGGAGGGAAGTGCCGTGAGCCAGTCTGTGATTGGCCAATATTTCTGAGACACATGGGTGCAGAGGGTGCCATGAAAGAGGGACTGAGGGCACTGGGTGTGAGAGTACATGGACACTATACACTGTAAACCAATAAATGACACATACACAATAAGGAATGTCCACTCAAGTATTTTTTTCAGGTACACAATGGGTGTATTAAACTGTAAAATGTAAAAAAGTGCTCATACCCTCCACCTCTCCCCCTCTCACTCCCCCCACAACTCCCCCACACACCCTCTCCCCCCTCCCACTCCCCCCACAACTCCTGCACACACCCTCTCCCCCTCCCCCCCCACAACTCCCCCACACACCCTCTCTCCCTCCACCTCCCCCCACAACTCCCCCACACATGGTGTTCTATTGAATGCTGTAGGTTGCAGCATCAATTGCCATAATCAGGCTGCCTCTGCTACTTTTTCCCACTTCCCGCATCTGGTGCCGGAATTTCTGAGCGCCGTAAGGTGCGTGCAGACCGGCGAAGGGGGCTGGTCTGAGTGGAGCTCGAGGAGCAGGCCGTGCCCGCTTGCTCCAGTCTTGGGGCAGGACGCTCTACCTCCAAGGCATCCGCTATTCAAGAAAGGACCTGCCTTACTAAAGACAACTCCTCGCATATGCGAGTAGTGCTTGCCTCAATGGCCTGTCTCAAAGTTGCAGTGTTGTCCCGGCCATCCTGCCTTGCCTGGGCACTGTCCGAAACAAACTGTCTGACAAGCCCTGTCAGCTCCTCCTGGCGTTGCTGCGTGTGTACCATTTGCTGCACCCCATCCCGGACACCAGTGGAGGTGGATGCTGCATGTGGCAAGTGTCCCAGATTATGTGCCTCCACTGTGGGGCTCCAGCTCCCTTGCCCTGGTTCCCCTCCAGACTGCTCCTATGCGCTGTCATTGGTGGTGCTCAATGGGGTGATCTGGGATGATGGGGGGCTGGGTGTGCCAGGTAAGTTTGATGACTCATCCTCCACAGGGACACACACCTGGCCTTGGCTCTGTTCATCCTCATCACTCTGAGGTGCCGTGGCTGCTGCCTCCCTGACAGAGCTGTTGGTAGCTGAAAGGACACCTTCGGCCAGTGGCTCCTGTGCAGTGGGCACAGCAGTTGTGGGCGCAGTTGCAGTGGCAGTGTCCCTTAGCCGCACCAGTGACGTAGCATCCTGTGGTGCCTTCCCCTTCTGTGGCAGTTGTGGTTTGCTTGGGCCTTTTGATGTAGAAGGCCTGTTGCCTTCATCCCTGACCCTGGCCTTCTTCCTAGGAGTTGTTGCAGGTGCCATTGAGTCCGGTGCCTCGCTGTCAGTATCTGAGCCTGTGGGGGACCGAGAGAAGGACGGCATCAGTGATGATTCTACATGCATCATGCGTACATTGGTATTATTGCTGTTCTACACATTAGAGTGGATTAGGTATTTGAGTTTTGACATTCAGGTTGCTTGCTATATGGGGGGAGCATGCAGGCATACGTCGGGTTAACACATGTTTGAGGTGCTGTATGCTGTGTGACAAGCTTTTTTGTTGTGGACTGTGTGCAGTGTGACAAATGCTGTTTCCATGTTTGTGTGATGTTTCTCCGGTAATCAATGGCATTGGCGTGCTGCATGCATGTGGATGTGTCAGTGCTGAGGACGGCATCTATGCAGGGATGTGTCCATGTGTCTGTAAGGGCCATGCATTGCCTCATGGCACGGTCAGATTGGTGGACAATCATCATACTTTGCATTACAGTGCTTTCTTAGGACACTCACCTCATCAGTTGATGACGTAGCGCTATATTCCATCTCGCCCACTCCTTCAATCGACTAAATGCTGATAGTGCGGGCCCAGGTCTCCTCCCACCTGCTCAGTTTAATAGGAGAGCTAGGGCTACCGCCAGTAGCCAGGCCCTGGCTCCGATTGGCTGACATGATGTTACACACTCTGAGGCGCAGGTCCTCCCACCGTTTATGCACGTCCTTCACTGTGTGGGGGGTGTTCCCAACTGTGCTCACTTTATGGGCTACTAGTTCCCAGATTTCTTTTTTCTTGAGCTGGGCTGCTCTCTTGAGGTCATTTGCGAAGACAAGGTAACAGGAGGGAAAGCCCAATACAGAGACAGGACTAAGGGCTGGAAAGAGGCTACGAATGGGAAGGGTTCCTGTCTGTCAAAGGTTATTTTCAATTGCAACTTATTCAATTGCAGGGTTACTCGAATATATGGCAAACAGGCAGTATGCTATTTCACTGCCATGTAATGCACTGCTGTGTAGAGTACAACTAAACACTCAGTATAGTTAAGATAGGTCAGTTTTGCATATTGCTGACCCTATTTTACATTTTTTTTACATAAACAAAAACATAAAAACCTGTGACCAATGAGAGCAAAGACAAGAGGGGGTTCATACATCACAGTGCGAGTTGTATCATGGTTAAGGAGGTACAGACAATTACCATGTTTTCTTGACAATGTAAATTATTTAAACAAGAAAGAAATTTTCCAAAAGGCATTGATTCATGCAAGTTGGACATACATTGTAAAACATTGTAAATGCAAAACAAAGCAATATAACAAGTGTTAGAATGCGGGGGGTGTGAACATATCTACACCTCACATTGAGAAACAGATGTTGTGTAATAGTATCTTTGACCAACACTTTATATATAGTTTCTTGTTTATTTGTATTCTTAAGTGTCCTCCTATTAAAAGTATAGTCAATATAATTCATCTAGGAGACTGGACCTTGGGAAGGTCTACTAGAGCCAGGCTAAAGGGTGACCTTGTTATGGGTCGACGTCAGAAAGTTGAATCAAAATCCACAGGCGGGGTGGAACAAAAGGCCAACAAATGGTGCCAGGGTTCGCAAACGTTTCGGCGTGTGTGGTTAAAGAGCCTTCTTCTGGAGCCAAGGCGCAGAGTCCCCTGCAATAAGTGGAGGGGAAGGTAAGTAAAACAAAGGAGTAATGTGTAAAGTATTCAAAAGAATACTTGTAACTACATGAGTGACAGAGAAGTATGTACACAGACTTTAAAAATTATTTGGGTAAAATAATGTCTAGAAAATACACTTCAGTTCTTGTACTGACCTTAACAGTGGTAGCAACTGGTGTGGTTGCCTTCTGGCTTAGTAAATGAATTGGGGGTAGAGGGAAGCCATTGTAGAGAAATTGGCCTACTATCCCAACATTAGGAGTGTGGCACTACAAAATAAGCAAGAGAAAATGGTGCCTAGGTGAGTAACGTGAGGGTTTAAAAGGAAAAGAGTAGTCTGGCTATAGGCTGGCACAGATGTGTAACTATTAACAAGGTGTATCTGTTCTGTACCTTAATGTCCATTGTAAAGTTCAAGCCAAGATTGGACTGGTCGATGTCAACCCAGGTGGTAGAATGCTGGGTTTTAGCCGCGCTGGAAGCAGACAGCAACGTTTTGCTGTAAGGCAAAAATAGTGCTGTTTAAATCTGCCGAGAAATACGCGCTGGCCGGGGCAGGGTGCATGTAGCTATGCATGGAGGAGAGGCCAGTTAGGTACTCATATGGCATCACAGGCTTACCTCAGGGCAGGAAATTTGCGGTAAGTATGGCCCGATGTGTTGGGAGGCGGCACTGCTTCCTCGGAGAGCGTCCGCTGTGGAGAAGCAGTTGGACACTGATAGAGCTGTGTCTCGAATGCAACCGCACATGGCTGGGAGAGTAAAAACCTCTCCTGGGCGCATGCGCAGTTGCACAGACATGTCAGCATGTACTCCTAAGGCAGAAAACCATGCAGAGATATGTTCAGGCACCAGAGCGTGGGTGATGCCGTGGGAGCAGTAATCTCCATATATCAGGTGCGTGTGAAGGAGCACAGGATTGTCTCCTTATAACAATTAAAGAAAAATGGACATATCAAAAAATTATTATTATTGTGCGGCTGCTGTGTCCATCAGAGCTGTCTCATGGAGGGGGCACAGATGCAACTACACAATAAAAAATATATATCTAGGAGAATGCTTGTAAGTCCGAGACTGTAAGGCCCAGGATGTTGAGCCCCTGGCAGGAGGGGGCAGCGAACAAATCTGTCAGAGGAGGTACTGCTGAAAGATGGAACCCTACTTGGTAGTGTCATGATTCCTGCCCCTCATGTCCCCAGCCCTCCAAGATGTCAGGCTGGAGGCAGGCCACGATCACCTACATGGCCCTCAAGGGCCTCTCCATCCCCCAAAGACCCACTTGGAGTCAGACTTGGCGCTTGTGGCACCAGTCTCATCACTCCCATAAAATAACATTGGGGATTGGACTTTTAGTGCATTGATGGGGACAAGATGGATGCCCCCACATATTTCGGTTCCCAGAACTGCATGTGCAGTCTAGTCTTTTGGGTGTGGTTCAGCCCAGAGACACCTGGGATACCCAGAGACTATTTAAGCAAAGCCCAGGCTGAGAAACATGCTTTGTGTTTTCTGCACCTGCAGCGTGACACTCACCGTGTTCGGATCGGTCTCCAGTAGGCCTGCATCTTTCTTCTGCGCTCAGCTCCTGCAAGAACAAGAACACCGTTAGGAACAGCCTTACCTTGCAGCGCTTCCGCCCATCATTCATCGCTTCTTCTGTTCTGTGGGCATCTTCGGCGGTGTCATTCCCATCCCGGCACGCCGCTTCCTAAGGAAAAGTGAAAAGAACAGAAAAAAGGCATTAGTAAGCATTCAGCAAATCTTCGCTTATTTTTAAAGACTGTACGAGCTTCAAACGCTTACCTGAATCCCAGCCGCTCTGGGGGAACTCTGTCTCCGGAACTTCTCATCCATCTGCAAGAGGGAAAAGACACTCCATGTTAGCGTGGAAACATCTAGAGGCGCCGCATACCGCGCTTACTCACCACATTTCTTCTTCATAACCGGCATCCACGCTGAAAACGTTGCGGCACCTAAAAGACACAGAAAAATAACTCATTTCAATACAAATACGAAAGGGTCGCATCGCGCTCTCCCTCACCTTCAGCGCTACTCATCTCAGCAGCACGTCCCCATCCCCGGATGCCGGCCATCATCTCAGGAAAGAAAGGAACGAAGTTAGAGAACTGTTCAAAAGACTCATTATGCTTAAGCTGTCGGACTCTTACCAGTGAAGTAACTAGGCAGCAACGATTCCGCATCAATCAACGCGCTCCCGTGCTGAAAGCAGGACGGAGAGCAAACTTTCCAAGAAAACAAGGAGAGCTGTGGATCAAAGGGAATGGTTGGACCCTGGGGAATAAGGGGTTCAAGCACACAGAGACAATAGGAGTTAAACTCTACCAATCCTGTGTTTCAGGCCCAGTCTCCAGTCAAGTAGACTCCAGGGAAGGGTTCAGGGTCGTAAGAGGTCAGAACAGGCTGAGTGACGTCCCCGTGGATACCAGGTGAGCGTTACAGAACACAAAGCCTCACATCAAAATCCACCTGGCCGTCATGGAAACATCAGAAACCGACCAGTTAGCCCACATATTGGGGCAGCTACGTTCCGAAGTACATGCAGCCAGGCAGGAGACCAACAACCTGAGGAGAGAGCTGATAGTAGCCAAAGAACGCACTGAT
Organism: Ambystoma mexicanum; assembly: GCF_040938575.1. NCBI lineage: Eukaryota > Metazoa > Chordata > Amphibia > Caudata > Ambystomatidae > Ambystoma > Ambystoma mexicanum. The sequence continues at coordinate 952,130,518 of NC_090939.1, forward strand.
GATTTATGCCGGCAACTTCTCCAGTCACAAGCAGGGCATGCACCATTGCCGGGAAGCGTGCCCTCGATGCCAGCACCATCAGCCAATCCCGTTCAGATAACCCTTCCTGGGGCAGTTCCCTTGGCCCCGCCCGAACGATTTACGGGGGATCCCAAGAGGTTTTCAACGTTCATGAACCAGTGCCGCCTGCACTTCCTTTGTAGACCGGGGGCCTTTCTGAATGACCAATCACGGGTCGCTTTTGTGCTATCCTACCTGAGTGGTAGCGCCGCAGACTGGTCTGTACCCTTTGTGGCCCAAGACGATCTTTTGCTGCATGACTTCAGGGGCTTTCAGCAGTAGATGGAAAAGCTGTTCACCCGTCCTACTCATGGGCAGGCTTTAGACAACAAACTTCTGTCCCTACACCAAGGGAATCAATACCTATTAACATACATAGCCACGTTCAATAGACTTGTAGTTGAAGCAGAATGGCCAGTGGAGAAGAGAACCACGTTATTTCATCGGAGGTTGCGGGGGGAGCTCAAGGATGTTCTCGCACAAGTAGTGAACCCCCTGAAAGACTGCTCAGAATTCATTGAGCTTGTTGTTCAACTGGATCATAGGTTGCAGGACCGAAGAGCAGATCGAACCAGACCGGACCCTCGCCCTATGTATGTGCGTTCAAAGGACAATATTGCCCGCACAACGGAAGGTTCAGGAGAACCAATGCAAATCGGGGGTGTCAGATCCCCCTTGACTAAAGCGGAAAGGGATAAAAGGAGACAGCAGCAGTTATGTCTGTACTGTTGAAGATCAGGTCATTTCCTTAAAGAGTGCCCTGAGAAGCCACCGAGGAGGACGGTAGGGGCCACGGACAAGGAATATACCATCAAGGAACCGGAAAACTCCCCAGCCCGGCAGTAGGGGTCCACTTGTCGAGCGAAGAAAGTGAACTACAGACCTCCCATTTTGATCAATCACCAACAACCATCTCGGATGCACACAGTAAGAGCATACATTGCCAGTGGAGCCGTTGGGAATTACATCGACCAGGATCTTGCGGCAAAGATGGGGCTTCCGTTACACCCTAAATCAACCACCGACACTGTTACCACTGTCGACGGCACGGAAATAGCTTCTGGTCCAGTATCCCAATGCACTGCAGCTTTAACCCTTCTGTGCCAGGATCGACACCAAGAATCTATTGTTTTCGACCTCATTAAGGCACCACAGTTCCGGTTGATTTTGGGAATGCCGAGCAAAGAATTGGCCTTTCCCGAGACTTGCGCCCACACATGTTATCGCCAAGAGAAACAACCAATAGACACCAGAACCTCCACGCTTGTGACTGTGGTAATTGGCACGCTACTAAGTGAATACCAGGACTTTCAAGATGTCTTTCAGAAAGAACAGTCTAATACCCTGCCACTGCATAGACCATACGATTGCCAAATCGACCTGATACCCGGTGCACAAATCCCTTGTGGGCGAATTTACGCACTCACGGAACCAGAAAACCAGCACCTGAAGGCCTATCTTGACCAATACCTGGCCAACGGGTTCATCCGTCCCTCAAAGTCTCCAGCAGCCAGTCCTCTATTCTTCGTACCGAAAAAAGAGGGTGATTTGAGAACGTGCATCGACTATCGCGCACTGAACCAGATTACCGTAAAAAACCGCTACGCCCTGCCACTGATCCCTGAATTGCTTGATCAAGTCGAAGATGCCCAAATCGACACAAAACTAGACCTGAGGGGGGCATATCACCTTGTTCGCGTAAAACAGGGGGACGAATGGAAAACCGCTTTTCGCACCAAATACGGCTTGTACAAATATCAAGTAATGCCCTTTGGCCTTTGCAACGTGCCTGCAGCATTTCAATACTTCATGAACGATGTCCTACGGGAATTGATTGATGTCTGTGCTCTAGTGTACATCGACGATATTCTAGTATATTCCGCATCAAAGCAGGACACGTTAAACATGTCCGATCCGTATTGGAGAAACTCCGTCAACACCAGCTCTACGCCAAGCTCGAAAAGTGCTCATTACACGTCTCCGAGGTGGAATTCCTGGGTTTTATTCTCAGACCGAATGGAATCCGAATGGATGTACACAAGGTAGATGCTATCCTGAACTGGCCATCCCCAAATTCATTCAAAGGGGTTCAAAGTATGCTGGGTTTTGCAAACTTCTACCGCCGGTTCATCCCAGGATTTTCGCAAATCGTGCATCCCATCACGTCATTTCTAAGGAAAAGCAAAAAAAAGTTCCAGTGGACAACAGAAGCCGAGGAAGCTTTCCAAGAACTCAAAGCAAGATTCACATCTGCCCCAATCTTACGCCACCCTCGCCCTGATCTCCCATACCTGGTGGAAACGGACACCTCAAGCATGGTTATGGGAGCCGTCCTCTCACAAAAGGACCCCGAAACGGGCCAGTTACACCCTGTTGCCTTCTGGTTGCGTAAATTCACAACCCCTGAACTCAATTACGCTATCATAGACAAATAACTCATGGCCATTAAGTCAGCCTTTAAGGCATGGCGGAACTACCTCTTGGGCGCCAGACACACAATCACCATAATAACTGACCACCGGAACCTCCAGTACCTAAAAACGGCAAAGGCCCAGTCCTCACCACAACTACGCTGGGCTCTTTTTTTGCTGAATATGACTACGTGATTACATTTCGACCAGGGGTGAAAAACAGGAAGGCCGATGCCCTTTCCCGTATGGGGGTGGAAGAGCAAGGGTATCAGACCCCTGACCCAATAGCAATCATCCTGAGTGACAAGCTCCTAGGAATCACAGCAACCATAACTCAGAAAGAATTACATGAAGAAATCCAAAACATGATGATTCCAGAGCAATTACAAGCGTGGAGTGCGCATGGAGAACATTACATGATAAAAGATCAGTTGCCCTACTTCAGGAATCGTTTATTTTTACCAAACCAAGAACTATGAGAACAAGTCATGTCCGGTTATAATGATTCCTTGATCGAGGGCCACCCCGGAATCGCTAAAACCCTAGCCAAGGTAAAACGAAATTATTGGTGGCCCACGTGGCGTAAAGACATTATCCAATTCATCCTATCTTGTGGAGTGTGTGCTCAAAACAAGTCATCCAAGCAGAAACCGGCTGGGCTATTACAACCATTGGAATTCCCACCAGCACCCTGGCACATGTTGTCCCTCGATTTTATTACTGACTTACCACCCAATCAAGGGTTTAACACTATTCTTGTGGTCGTGGACCTATTTTCAAAAATGGCACATTTCATTCCTCTTAAGGGGCTCCCAAATGCTTCCACTCTGGCAAAGGTATTTCTTGAAGGCATCGTACGGCTCCATGGGTTTCTTTCAGTTTTAGTCTCAGACCGAGGTACTCAATTTGTATCTAACTTCTGGAGAAAATGCTGCTCTATGGCCCAGATCGACATCCGGCTATCCACCAGTCACCATCCCCAAACGGATGGTCAAACTGAGAGGACAAATCAGACGCTCGAGCAGTATCTGCGTTGCATGTTACACCAAGCTGAACGAAGCTGATTCGACCTATTATGGATTGCTGAATATGCTTATAATGATTCCCTACACACCAGCACTGGGCAGACACCCTTTTATACCATGTATGGCAGGCACCCGCGTAATTCTATGTTGGACGTTCCTACAACCCTGGAAATACCAGCAGTCAAAACCTTGCACACGACCATTTCTCAAACCTTTAAAAGGGCAGCCGAACACCTACTTCAAGCTAAGAATCGTCAAAAGAAGTTTGCTGATCAACACCGAGCAAAGGCCCCCAACTACCAAGTGGGAGACAAAGTCTGGCTGGCGTCTAAACACGTGTCCATTAAAGGAACCCGAACTTTCCGTCCAAGATACCTGGATCCATTCACCGTCACCTCCGTGATAAATCCTGTGGCGGTCAGACTAGCTTTGCCGTCAAACATGCAGATTCATCCTGTGTTCCACGTGTCTCTCCTTAAACCTGTTCAACCTGGGACCCGGGTAGCAACGCCACCGCAGCCAGTAGTAGTCGCCGGGGAGCCAGAATTTGAAGTCAAGGACATCCTGGATTCAAAGTACGTCAGATCCAAATTATACTACTTAGTAGACTGGAAGGGGTATGGTTCACAAGACAGGACATGGGAGCCTTGTGAGTACATCCATGCACCTCGCTTGCTTAGACGATTTCATCAAAACCATCCAAACAAACCAGGACCAGCCAGAAGAGCCACCTTGAGAGGGGCCTTGGGGGGGAGTGCTGTCATGATTTATGCCCCTCATGTCCCCAGCCCTCCAAGATGTCAGGCTGGAGCCAGGCCACGATCACCTACAAGGCCCTCAAGGGCCTCTCCATCCCTCCAAACACCCACTTGGAGTCTACTTGGCGCTTGTGGCACCAGACTCACTCACTCCCATAGGATAACATTGGGGATTGGACTTGTAGTGCATTGATGGGGACAAGATGGATGCCCCCACATATTTCGGTACCCAGAACTGCATGTGCAGTCTAGTCTTTTGGGTGTGGTTCAGCCCAGAGACACCTGGGATACCCAGAGACTATTTAAGCCCCAGGCTGAGAAACATGCCTTGTGTTCTCTGCACCTGCAGCATGACACTCACTGTGTTCGGATCGGTCTCCAGTAGGCCTGCATCTTTCTTCTGTGCTCAGCTCCTGCAAGAACAAGAACACCGTTAGGAACAGCCTTACCTTGCGGCGGTTCTGCCCATCATTCATCGCTTCCTCTGTTCTGCGGGCATCTTCGGCGGTGTCATTCCCATCCCGGCACGCCGCTTCCTAAGGAAAAGGGAAAAGAACAGAAAAAAAGGCATTAGTAAGCATTCAGCAAATCTTCGCTTATTTTTAAAGACTGTACGAGCTTCAAACCCTTACCTGAATCCCAGCCGCTCTGGGGGAACTCTGTCTCCGGAACTTCTCATCCATCTGCAAGAGGGAAAAGACACTCCAGGTTAGCGTGGAAACATCTAGAGGCGCTGCATACCGCGCTTACTCACCGCATTTCTTCTTCATAACCGGCATCCACGCTGAAAACGTCGCGGCACCTAAAAGACACAGAAAAAGAACTCAGTTCAATACAAATACGAAAGGGTCGCATCGCGCTCTCACTCACATTCAGCGCTACTCATCTCAGCAGCACGTCGCCATCCCGGACACCGGCCATCATCTCAGGAAGGAAAGGAACGAAGTTAGAGAACTGTTCAAAAGACTCATTATACTTACCATTCGGACTCTTGCCAGTGAAGTAACTAGGCAGCAAGGAGCCCGCATCAATCAACGCGCCCCTGAGCTGAAAGCAGGACGGAGAGCACACTTTCCAAGAAAACAAGGTGAACTGTGAATCAAAGGGAAGGGTTGGACCCAGGGGAAGAAGGGGTTCAAGCACACAGAGACAATAGGGAGTTAAACTCTACCAATCCTGTGTTTCAGGCCCAGTCTCCAGTCGAGTAGACTCCAGGGAAGGGTTCAAGGTCGTAAGAGGTCAGAACAGGCTTAGTGACGATCCCGTGGATACCAGGTGAGTGTTACAGGTAGTGGGAGGGCAATGGCAAAGGGATGAAGGCTGGTATCCCTGCATGTGGGGCTACGGGGAATAGAGCCTAGAAGTCTAGTACTCAGCAGACCACTGGGGGATAGAGTAACCCAGTTGGCTGGCCGAGGTTTGGGGCCAATATAGAGAGGATGCAGGTGTATTCAGGTGTAGGGACCAGCTGGATGTGCCTCATTAAGTCCGAGTGTTATGGATTTCAGTTTAAACATCCACCAGGCTTCTTTAAAGTTGAGTGAGTTGGCCAAGTTGTTCGTGTGTGTGACTTTGTCCACTATCCACTAGAGGAAGTTATCTGGGCCATAGTGGCATTCAACAAAGTGGGATACTAGTGGTGCAGTAATGTTTTTACACCGGATTCTGGATATATGTTCACTAATTCTTTTGTGGATGGGTCTGGACGTTTGTCCCATATATCTAAGGCCGCAGGGGCATTCAATTATGTATATAACATTAGCAGATTTGCAATTGGAAAAGTAACGCAATTGCCAATCCTTGCTGCCTATGGGGAATGAGGTCATTTTGCGCGTGAATTTACATGCAGTACAGCTTATGGCCTACGATCTGTCTAAAGTTCCAAAGGGAGGATCGTGTGCTGGTTTTGCTTACTCTGGCATATGTCAATATATCTTATATAAGTTCTTGGATCTTTTCAAAGCCATTCTAGGTAGAGGTTCATCAGGTAGACTCAGTTAGACAAGAGGCCAACCTTTCTTTACAGTCCCCTTGAGTTTAGTTGTATTTGGGCAAAATGTGGTGACACAGGTAATGTTGTTCTCTCCAGAGGGGTCCCACTCTTTGATTGTAAATAAGGATTCCCTAGCGGTAAATATGGCTCTTTTCTGAGTATTCCTTAAAAGTTTCATGGGATATCCTCTTGCTGACAGTTTGTTGTGCAGTAGGGATGCATGAGTTTTGAATTCATCCATGTCAGTACAATTCCTCCGGATGCGTAGGAATTGTCCATACGGCAGATTGTCCCAGAGATTTTTAGGATGGTGACTCCCGTAGTGTAGGATTGTATTACGGTCCGTCTCTTTTCTGAAAAGAGTACACTCCAATTTATTGGACTGATGTCTGATGGTGAGGTCCAAGAAGTTTATTTCCGAGTTGCTGTGGTGCATGGTAAATTTGATTTCTTGTGTGCAGTTGTTAATCCAGTTGAAGAAGTCTGCCAAGCTGTGGTTCTCACCTTTCCAAATGAAGATGATATCATCTATGTATCAATGCCAGAGTAAGATGCGGTCAAGAAAGGGGTTGGAAACATTGAGTACGAAGTTATGCTCATATTCAACCATAAAGATGATAGCCATACTGGGTGAAAATGCTGCACCCATGGCGGTGCCACATATTTGGATGTAGAAGCTATCATCAAATTTGAAGAAATTGTGCGTAAGTGCCAGTTCCACCAGTTCTACTAGGAAGTTAGTAGGGACTCTTTTTTGATGCATGTAGTGGGTAAGGTACATTCTGATGCATTCAACCGCAGAGTCTTGTGGTATACTTGTGTATAGGCTATTGATATCCATAGTGACAAGTAGATCTTCTGTGGTGTTGAATGGCTGACTTTCGAACTTCAATATAATGGCCATTGTATCTCTGAGGTATCTCATTTGCGAAGACAACCTCAGCATGTTCAGCCAGCGTGTCTGCTAGCATTGTGAGCTTGTCCTCTGAAAACCACTCCTTACGCTGCTGCGATGCCCCTTTCTTCACTGCCTTTGGCATGATGCTGGTGTAGTAGATATTTTTCCTGTCTGAATGTGGCTCTAGGTCCTGTGCAGTGAGGATGGCAATGGATTGTGTTTTTAAAGATGGCCGCCATGCCCTTTCCCATTCCGGCGCAATGATGTTACTTCCAGTCACCGCTAATAGCGGTAACCGCTAATGACATATCCTTTGATGCCGGGCCTGTTGTTTAGAGGTGGACGGCAGCGGTAGTGCTGTCTGCGCTTCCCATGAAGCCGCTAAGGGGCTTTTTTGGGACTTCAGCGGCATGCCGGTAATGTCGTTACTGGCATGCCGTTACGCTCGTGCACACAAACTCGTAATCGGCCACTGTTAGCGGCCTCTTTCCTACACAGACACAGTATTTACTCCATGCCGGTAAAAACCATTTTTTACCTCCAATCTCGTAATGTATCTCCCTATGCTCTATCATTATCTGGCAAGGTACACCAATCTCAAAAATCATCTCTCCCATGCCTTTGGCATCCTCAAACAATTGTTCATCAGACATCTCCCTCAGCGATAGTCTTAGATCAATGCAGAAAACGGTGTGCCACTCCTCTCCTTCCTTAACAGTGCCTGAGTGAAACACTTTAACCGTTTTAACAACTACTGCTTCTAAAATTTTGGTAACAACAGAACCTGGCGCTATCTCTTGAGGAACAGCGTGATGAAACAAAGATTCTCCTGTATCCAAAATGCTCCACCTCTAATCCCAGGTAGCCATTCTAACACAACCATCACTCCGTAGAGAAACAAATCTGAATGTACAGATACCCCCCTGTATTGCGCCGTCGCTGTAGCATGCTTGTAAAAATGCTATAGTTCTCTCAGGGTATAACCAGGAGTTGGGTACACTATACCTTGTTCAGTGAATTAAATCGTCATATTCAACTTTCTCAAAACCTCCCTGCCCAAGTGGTTCACTGGGGTAGCTGTACAGTACAAGAAAGGAGCTGATAAATCCTGTGTACCTAGATAGATCCTCTGTGTAGGTAACTGACAGAATAGCCCGAGAGAATCCCTGCATGCCCATTATTTTTACTGACAGGGGAAACTTACCTTCCTTGATGCAAGATTTAGTTGCCCCTGTATCGACCATGAATGAAAAACTTTGGTCACCTATCATCACACCTACCTGGGGTTCCTCTTCTGGATCGGAAGTAACAGACAGGACTGGACATGTCAGAGCTCTCTGTGGGCTGTCCTAGTTAGGGTATGTACTCGTACCCGGGAGCGAGAAAGGGCTTCCTCCCAAACCGTAAGCTCCAGTATAATGTGTGACTGTACCATGAAGCAAAGGATTCCTATCTCATGGTTGTACCGGGTTCTGTGCTGGCACAACTGATTGTGGCGCATAGGTCTGTGCAGCCTCAGGTTCTGGGTTCTGTCCTACCCATGCTGGCTGTGACTGTACAAAATCTAGGGCATATTCATGGTCGGAGCTTGCATCTGTTGTGAGGGATAACCTACAAACTTACTTGCTGGTCCATTGGGATTGAAACGTGGGTCATAAAAATATGATGCCCTATATTCTTCAGTCTTCTGACAAATGCCTCATCCTCCTGCAAGACCAATACTGGACTCCATATGCTCCTCCAAACTGGCCTCCCATTTTTATTATTTTTTTAACAACAATACAACCAAACTTGCAGTACAGTTAACATTATTACAATATTGCTTTTCTTCAATAATGTATACTGCTCCCTCTGCCCACCCCCCTCCCGAGCCTATTCCTCCACACCTTCTGTTCCTGCGCCTTGCAGGTGGAGTCCTTCATCTGAATTCTCTAAAGAGTCGCGATCACTCGACCCATCATACGTGGGCCCAAAATATTGTAGCTACTAAATGCTTCCAAGCTATCAAGGTTTCTGCTTCCTCCTCCACACCCGAGTTACTTGCCTCCTGCCATACTGCGGTTTCAGCTTCTGACCACTTTTGTAGATCTTTCCACCACACTTCTACTATCGGACCATGGCATGCCTTCCAGTATATACGCCAGATCTTTAAGTTTACTGACGTGCTTCGATTTACATGGTCTGGGGAACCCTCCTATCAAGCACGCCCACGCCAATTCTATCATTAACTTAACCCCTTTTGTGTTTAGCCTATCTGCCACTCCCCTCCAAAAAACGTTCAATCACTGGGCACGCCCAGAACATGTGCACCATCCCAGCATTATTCTCGTTACATTTAGGGCATGCTTGCTGCCCTACATTCGCAAATTTAGCTATTCTTTGGGGGGGTCATGTAAGCTCTGTGGGTGATATGCAGCTATATCTGCTGCAACCTAGCGTTTCTTGACACCTTCTTATGATATCTTTGGGATCTCTCTCCCACATCCCATCTGTCATAGGGGTGCCCACCTCTTCTTCCCATTCCCGTTGTACTCACATTGGTTCTTTCCCCACGTTGGACATAACCATCTCATATAGTCTGGATATCTCATGTCCTCCCTCTGCTATGTCGTATATAACCTCTAGGGTGGCATCCGGTTGGCTTTCCAGTATTATCTCTGACCACGTTTCTTTAACCCGCCACACCACTCTGTGGTATGTAATATACTGTCCCCTGTGTAATCCGGTTTCCTCTACCAAAGTCTCGAAATCTATAATCTTCCCCTCTTGCCATACATCGCCCAGCGTTGCTACCCCAACTGGTTCCCAGTGCTTCCTGATCGTTTTCATTAGTTGGGCGTCTTTTCCCACCAGTGCCACAAGTGGCACCTGCGGGGAGCATGGGGAAGGGCTCTCCATTACCCGACGGGCCCTGTGCCACATGTCCCATCCCAGCAACATCATTTTCGGTCACTCTTTCACATTCGCTCTGGGCAGCCACATCATTTCTTGTAAAAATAAACGGTGTGCATTCTGATCTAAACAGCCTAGATTCTGAGGTTGAGTCTTCCGATAACCATTTTGCTACATATTGTAATTGACTCGCTAAGTAATAGACCTCATAGTTTGGCAGTTTTATCCCTCCTTTCTCATGCATATATTGTAGCTTCCAGAGGGCTATTTTATTTCTAGTCCCACTCCATTGGAAATCTCTACATATGCTATGTAATCGTGCAAAGAATCGTTTTGGGATCAGATGCAGTATATTACTAAAGTAGTGCAATAGTCTTGGTAGGACCACCATTTTCAACATTGCCCCTCTTCCCATCATCGCCAAAGGAAGCTTCGCCAAGAACTTCATGCTACTTTCGATACTCTTAACTGCCCTCTCTGTGTTATGCAGGTGCTCTGCCTCCACCGTATGGTAGATATCTATTCCAAGGTACCTAAACGTGTCCACCTCCCACGGTATTGGCAATACAGGCAAGTCATCTAGTGGGGTCCCCATATATCTGCCCAGCAGTAACACGCGTGACTTTTTAGGATTTACTGCTATGCCGGACAGGGATGCAAATTGTTCCATCACCTCTAGCACGTATTGGAGGTTTTCTTCAGGGTATTTCAAGTACAGCAGTATGTCGTCTGCATACAGGGAGATTAAATGTGGCTCTGCCTTAATGGTGATACCTATCTCATTATACTGTTGCCTTAGGTATATTGCTAGTGGCTCTAGAGCTAAAATATATAACATTGGGGACCATTGGCAACCCTGTCTAGTGCCCCTGCTAAACTGCCACCTCTCCAAGATTATCGCTCCTGTTTTCACCCTGGCTAGAGGCACGCTATATACAATTGGACCCATCTAAGGTACCCCGGCCCTATCCCATAGCTGGTCAAGGCAGCCATCATCCAGGGCCATTTTACTGAATCAGGGCCATTTTACTGAATCAAATGCTTTTATTGCGTCCAGTGATACGATTGCCATCTCTCCCTCTTCTTCATTCGCATACTCAATGACTCGATGGAGCTGCCTATGGTTATTCGTAATATTTCTGCCTGGGACGTACCCAGTCCGGTCAGGGTGTATGAGTTTGGTGATAATTCTTCTCATCCTGTTTGCTAGAACCGCTGTATTTTGCTATCCTGATTTAGCATTGACAATGGTCTATATGAGCCACATTCCTTGGCAGACTTATTAGGTTTCGGGAGTGGTATAATAATCGCCTCTCGCAGGGACTCTGGGAGCCTACCCTTGTCATACGCCTCGTTTAGTATTGCCAACAGTGGGGGAAGCACCTCGTTTTTGTATTTTTTGTCAAATTCGCTCGGGAGTCCATCAGCTCCCGGGGTCTTGTTTGTGGGTAACTGCACCACTACCTCCTCTAATTCTTCCAGGGTGATCGGGGCGTCTAGCTCTTCTTGTTCTTCTGAACTAATCTGTGGCAGCCCTATATCTTCTAGCATTTCATTTATTTTCCCATGATCATTCCCTACTTTATCGCCAAATAGGGTTCGGTAATATTCTACAAATTGTTGATTAACCCCTTCTTGGGTGTCCATCGTACTCCCGTCATCTCTCGCACTTGTCCTGATTGTGGGTCTGGGGGTTTCATTTTTATAGAGCCATGACAGCATTCTTCCTGGTTTATCCCCTCCCGCATGCAATCTCTCTGCGTACTTCTTATAATTCAGATTACACAGTCTCTCCCAGCATCCTACACATTTTTGCTGCAGCCCAAGTATCTGTACATTCTCTGCCTCAGTGGTACCACCTCTTCCCAGTGCTTTCTCCAGCTTGTTCTCAGCCTCTTGTAGTTCAGCCACTATCCCCCCTTGCAGCCCTTTGGATTTCACTATGGCCATCCCCCTTACTACTACTTTAAGGGCCTCCCACAGCGTACCAGCGGATTCAACACAACCAGTATTAATTTCAAAAACGCTTACTATGTCGTCCGTCTCTCAGACTTTCTCTAAATATAGTATCTCTCAGCGCTTCAGCACGGAGGCGCCAAGTCGGTATCCTTGTTCTCGGGGCTGATATTGCCATCCCAGTATCAACGGTGAGTGGTCCGATAGGACCCTCGCTTTGTATTCTGTAAGTGTTACCTCCGACATTAGTTCATGCGTGACAAACATGTAATCCAGCCTAGTGTGCAAATTTTGTGGGGCTGAGTAATGTGAGTATTGTCTCTAGCATATGTTGCGCTCTCCATGCATCTTCAAACCCCAGGTCCGTCAGCAGTGTCTGCAGCGCTCTGGCCGCTGGGCCAGGTCTATCTATTTTATTATCCGATCTATCGATTCTCGGATTCAGTGCGCAATTAAAGTCTCCTCCCCAGACCACCGCCCCCCACAAGCACTTACCCATCTTACTATACAGAGACCTAAAATACGCCGCTGTATCTTTGTTCAGGGCATATGTATTGATAATATGTATTTCTCTGTTTTCTACCAGCCCTCTTATCATTACCATCCTTCCGTCCTCTGCCACCGTGGATTGTAGCAGCTGTAAAGGGACATGTGGCGCCACCCATGTGATCACTCCTCTGGCATAGGCCGAATACGTGGCACCTACCACAATTCTGAGTTCTCCCATTTTTTATCAATCTATCTCTCACCCTCCTACCAGTGCAGTTCTTGTTCAAAACATTTGTTTCCGCGTGTAGACTCATATAGGCTCGGTCCACAACTGCAAACAACACACTCAACTCCCCAACCCCCGCCCCTCCCTCCCTTTTCCCATCCCCTTCCCCAACTTGCCCAAACACAGTATCTACCCCTCCACTACTCCCCAACCCTCCCAACTGTTGCCCAGCTCCATCCCTGGATCTCAGGCACCCCCGCATCTAGCCCTTAACCCGACAACTTGCACGCTCGGGGCTCAGCGGGGTGATTCAGCCCTAGTGGCTTTTCTCCTCACTCTATTGACCGGGGGTAGGTCACGTCCCGTTTGTGCCTCCTGCATTAGTAATCACATTGGAATATCAATATCAATATTTAACAGTGCCATTTATATTCCAGTTCAGTATGTCCAGCATCACTCATCTTGAGCAATCAATGTCATGCCATAAGGTTGCCCCCATTATATCTTTTGCTCGGCAACCCATAGCATTGCCTCATATCACTTATCTTGTGCCTCTCGTCTCTGATCTTCTTCAATGTCCAAGAAACCTTGGGCGTCCAGCCAGTTCGTCGCTTCTTCCGCGGTGTCGAAGAAATGTATTTTGCTCTTATGTATTATCTTGAGTCTTGCAGGATACAGAAGCATGTATTTAAGGCCAGCTGTGCGTAGTCTCCTCTTCACAGCTACAAATCCGTAGCGTTGTCTTTGTACTTGCATGGTGTAGTCGGGGTATGCAGTTATGGTCGCTGCCGCTCTTTTTATCGTCCTTCCTTTCCTGAAGGACTCCAGGATCTTCTCTCGGTCTCTATATTTTAGGATTTTCGCTATGATCGCTCAGGGCAGGGCCCCTGGTTGCGGCCTTCGCATTAGGGCTCTTTGTGCGCGTTCAATTGCGAATCCTTGAGAGAGCTTGCCGGCCCCAATCTCCTGCATAATCATGCTCTCCACGTAGTCCGTTGGATCTTTTCCTTCCTCCCCTTCTAGAAGGCCCACCACACGTATGTTGTTGCGTCTCGCTCTTCCTTCGGCTTCCCCTGCTCAGTTCTCTAGGTTCGATACTTGCTGCCATAGTACATGGACATCCTTAGCATTGCTGGTGCTGGTTACTGTGTTGGTTTTCACTGCACTTTCCAGACTAGTCGTCCTCTCCGCTAGCGCCCTCATGTCTTGCCGTAATAGATTGACCTCTATGCCCACTGCGTCTATTTTGGTCTCCAGTGCCACTTTTAAGTCTGCCATTGTTGTCCTCCACAAGGTTTTCATTTCTGTGATAGCAGCCAGGATAGCCTGGTCATCTCTCAAGGGGGCGATTTCCACTGACCCGCTGATGGGGGTCTGTGCCGGGGTGGTCGGGGTCTTAGAAAATATATCTATAGTTGATTGTTTAGCCTTCGCTTTGCCTCCTCTCACCGACATTATCCCACTCTTGGTTGAGTAATTGCAGTTCGCCAACACCTGGGCCTTGCCCTGGACCCAAAGTCAGTACTGCTTTATGTGGTGTGTTGACCAGATTTTGGTCTCTGCTCCTCCGATGTCCGCCAGCACTGATATGGCCGTGTGGGTTGTGCACAATGCGTGCCCGCTTGCTCCTCCGTTACATACAGCACCTTTCACCAGCAGTGTTCTTGTGTCTAGTCTCCAGCCTGCGTTATGTTTATTCTCGGTCTGTAGATACCGACCTTCGGGTGGGAGCTGGCGCCATCTTGTTTGAATCTCCACCGTTTTCCGCTGCTTCACTTCGCGGCGATGCCTTGATACGCTTAGGCCGCAGTGTGCGCTGGTCTGTCAGACCTCCGGGGCATAAAAGAGGGATTGTTGCTGTGCCAGAAAATAGGGACTGGGTTAGATAAATTAGGTAACAGCTCAAAGTCGACCTCTGTAGGTCCAAATAATTGATTTCTATTCTGGAGTACAAATATTCATTTGTTGAATTGGAACCTATCGCATTCAAACCTATTGACAAAAAGATCAACACCTCAAGGTTTGGAGTATATACTCATTCTGTATTAAATTCAGTAATAAAAGTAAATCAACAGATATATTCCAGAGTAACAAAAAGTCCACCATCAAACATACAAAGACATATAAAATCACATAGAATTGTTTTTTGTTAATACAAAGAGAAATCATGTGTTGGTTCAAAAACAGTACAAACTACAATTTCTGTTGTACAAAAAACTAATGTAAATCATGAAACTAGAGGTAACACCAAGGGGAACCAAGGAGGGGAAGGTGGGAGGGGGGAATAAAAGAGGGAAAAATATCAATGACTGCAAACAATTACAACATTAAAGGCTTGGTAATCATATACAATAATGAAACCTATGGTAGATGTGGGGAAGTCCCACAGAGGGTAAACAGAGCATTTGAACTGAGTTGTTGAAGTGTGGCTCATCAGGGTGGTTCTCAATTAGCCACCATACTTCTCGGGCTCGGATCTGTTTGCCAAGGCACGATCTGCAGGGCATGTCAGCTTTTAGTAGCGAGCGACGCTGTTCTGAGATGAGCCAATGCGGCTGTCCTGAGGCTCACCCCTTTGTTCTCACGTGAGCGCCATTTTGTGTCTCTCGCCGACCGAAGCTCGCTATCTTCCTTAACTCACAATACAGCACTTCGTGCACAGTTAGTGCCAGCTCCACGACCTCCGTATGCCTCTCCTATTCACGTATTCATAGTTCCAATAAGCCAGCACTCCGCCGACTCAAAGTATGTTTTTTGGTCGGATCAGCGTCGGATCAGCAGGAGCTCATAGGGATCACGTCCTAGCCCGTGGCCATGTAGCCATGCCCCCTTCATCCTTGTGCTAAACTTTATTCCAATTGTCCATGTCGTCCTTGCTGCTCTTCGCTGGGGCTTGTGGATCATTGCCCCTTCTAAATGTATTTTAGCCAGTTTCTTTTGAACTAGCTTTGCTTCGGCTCTCTGCGCCTGCTCCACTGCTTCCTTTTCCTTCTCCTGCCTCCTTTTACAATGATGCACTATATGTGTTTTAATTTCTGACCAACCCTTCGCTTCTTTCCCCACAACTTTATACAAATCACGTTGTACCTCCTTGGGCAGTCCATTCTTTAACATATGATAAAATATGGTCACCAGTTTATCCCATGCTTCCGCTCTCCAAATCTCCTGAATCTGCTATATATATGCAGTGGGATCATCATCTGCCTTCATGGTCTTAGTCATAATTGAATGAATATCTAGTGTATTGGGATATATGGCTCTCAAAGCTGCCCAAATATTTGTCCTGCAATTATTAAAAGGCAACCCATCATGATGATTGGTGTCTAATTGTACCCCTGGATAATCTGCTTTTTCCCAAATCTCATCATCTCATACTCCAATCAAAGCAGTAAACACATTTCTCTGAGGGCCAACATAACACCTGCTGTTTGTTTTTCTAATGCAGCCTAAATAGAGCGAGGGTAATGATTTCATTAAATTATTCCAGTTCATGTGTGACCATGGGACATAATATGCTCTTCCTACCCCCTTGTGAAGTAATGGGAACTGCATTCCTTTTACCCTTGCCCAGACCTTTCCTGCTTTCCCTTTACACTACATTAATGCTACACGACCACCATGGCATGTCCCAAGACTCCATGGTGTTTTCCCCCTAATGGCTGTTTCTGGGGTTGCTCCCTGCACTGCATCTGTTTCCTCTTCGTTTACCTCTATTACATTCCTTAACCTTTCTGAGCGCACTTAGTTGTAGCCTACTCTACCATGGCGCACTGACTCTCTTGCTGGCGTCTCTGCTTCCAAAACAACACCTCCCTCTGTGAGGTTCACCTTGATGTCTCTGATGATCGTGCTGTGTACTTTAAAAGGAAACTGCCCTGACTTCCACTGATCCAATCCTTTCTCTGATATTTGCTTGTTACCTTCTTCCTGCTCCTCTCCAATACCCTTATAATGCATATCCTCTTCGGGACAATATTTGAACATTCTACCTGTCACCATTTCACCTTCCTGGAGTATTTGGAAACGTTGGCGCCTCGGAAGCTATTAATGTTCCATCACGTTTTTTTTTCAACGTGTTGCCAGTCTAGTCTTTTTCAAGATGGCCACCGCCGTTCTAATGAACGCCGGTCTACAACTGTTCGCTGCATTCCAACCCTGAAAGTTTCTCCATTTGGGTAAGAGGCTAAGCCATTCCTCTCGTATGGTTTCTCCCGTGCTTGCTTCCCACTGGATAGCCTTGACAAGCCTCATCCTGTCACCCTGCTTTATGCCTTGCATCATATTTTCCAGCCTCTAATTTTCCATCCTCGTTTCACCAAGCTTTCTGCTTACTTTCCCCTCCACTCAATGACCAGTATCCAATTGCTCTTAACATCTCTCTTGTGCATTCTCAGTTCTTATCTTGCTTCAAATGATTCATCTTTTCTTCTTCATCTTATCCTTCTGCTGGCTGTTACATTGGATACTGCACTTCCTATGGACACTGACTGAAGGGTTTCTTATGCCATTCAAGGCCTTTTCCCTTCATTTTGGTTTCCTCCGGGAAGGAGCCTCTTGCCTGGATAGTTTTACCAATGGGCAAAGTGGCTTCATCTCGAGGAAGACAACTACTTTTTCGAAGACCGGAAGTCATTTCGACAGAAGGGTGCCTCACCTCCACCAGACAACCTTTCTGAAGAACTCTCCAGTGAAGACTCAGGTGAGGAGAAGTCATCCTTTTTGGACACTACCTTTAGTCTCCTGTAACCACTCTCTGTGGTACTTCCGTATCTTTTCCTTTGTTCTTGGAAGCGAATGACACCTATAATCATGACGAGTCTCCATAGCCCAAAACAACCCTTTTCTAACAGACACCCCAAACCAAATACCTAAACACTGAGCCAATCCTGCAATATTAAAAAAAGAACAAAAATTCCAAAACAAAAGCCAATTCTTTCCCCCAAATTTTTGGGATCTTTCAATAATCATTCACCTCATTCTCGCTCACCCCATAATCACTGTCCTCAAAACGAATCCACATAACATTTGCACACAAAAGACAACATAATATAAATAAAACAAAAAAAATGCAATTGCCATGGTTCCTCAACAATATATCTCCTTCACTTCGAGTACAAATGAGTATGATGTTTTGCACTACAACACTGTCTTCCCCTGTTTTACGGGAAGCTCTCTCTCTGTTCTTTATCCCTAGTACAGTGCTTTATACTACAATGCTGTCTTTCCCCGACTACGGGAAGATCTCTTTTCACTACCAAAAATAATAAACAACGTAATACAATGATAAAAGGACTTATAACATAACAATTCACAATTCCATGTATTTCCTCTACACTCACAATTGACTTTCTCTCTTATTCTCTCTCAAATACCACCCTGACTCCATTCATCCTCAATGACCTCTCTGACTCCATTCAACCCCACAAACACATTCCCATAATCCCAAATAATACCTTTTCCCTTGATTTTCTTGCAAAGTCCACTTACATAATATATGCATCCTCTGACACTCTCCGATGCTGCATCCCTTCAAATGACCGGCACAACTGTACCACGGCACCTTGCTTCAGCCAACAGGCAGGCCTTTACTCAACATGGCACCTGCAGACCATTCTTGTTGTTCACGGAAACTGATTACTGATGACTGCCACAGCCGAGTGTGCGGTATGGAAAACCTCCCAGTTTGGAAAGGCCTGGAGATCATATTGCGGGTCACCAAATGTAGAAGGGTAACTCCAAAATCCAATATTTAAAAAAGCTCAAAGTATAGTGAATGCACTTTGCTGGAACAAGCAAGTTTAATGCACATGGCCATAAGGGGTTAGTCAGCTTCATGCAGCTAAAAAATAACAATTACTTGCCGGACTCAAAACACAGATTTTATACACAGAATTACATGATTTATATAATGTGAGGAGCCAGGAATGAGACGCGGATAGAGAGGACTCATGGTTTGAGCCATAAACATTTATTGAAACAGAAAGGGGTCGGAAAATGCCTTGCTATACCTATTCTAGGAGGATTTTCCCTTTCCTCAACTAAAAACAAATGGGTCTGTCCTTTGTCAAGATGTCCAACAAAATATGTCCTGTGTCTATAATCCTCTTCTGGCTTTCACACTCTAAAGCCGATTCTAAGGTGTAAGGGGGATTGTCTTTTGCCTCTTGAAAAGTGTTCAAATGTTCAAATCCAGACACAAGATTCAACTCCAACAAAAAGGTTCCAAATATGCAATGTTCAAAGTTCTCAGGACAATATTTCCTTTCCCCAAATGTCTCTTCTTCACCCATATACAATTCAGAATCCTACGGGCATGGTTCCTCATATTGACTCTTTTTAGCCTCAGTAAGAATTTCACTGGTATTATTCTTCCCACAGTTCACTATCCCAAGGGCAAGTACTCTCCTTGAGCCTCTTTATTATGTGTACACACACTTGAATGGACCTTATGCAATCCTTTCCACAATACTTCTATTCACCAGGTAAGCCTTTCTGCCGGGTCTTTTACACATTTTTCATAAGCATTCACTTGTACACATTTGTCTTCACCTGATGTACTCTTCTGCCAGGACTTTGTATACATTTACTTGTGAGTATTTACCTTCACCAGGTATACTTTCCTGCCATGATTTTTCATACATTTACTTGCAAGCATTTACCTTCAGCTGATGTACTCTCCTGCCAGAACTTTTCATACATTTACTTGTAAGCATTTACTTGCATCTTTTATCCATGCAACAATAATGTTATATTGCTGCCTTAACAAACCTTGATTTATAAAGTTCACTTTTATATTTCGTGGGTCATTTATATACCAGGGTTCTGCCCCTCCTTCAAGACATTCCTTGTTTAGGTCACGCTCACTCCTGTGGTATGGGTTTAACAACCCATTCATAGTTTGTTTTTCCTAATATTTTCCCTGTTTCACAGATCTTGTTGAACTCCTTGCACTTCACTTTCACGAAGTAGCACACTCGTTCACACAACCCGGTAATCTGCTTCACTTCCCCGGATTTACCGGTTGCTTCAAGGGCCCTCAGACCTTCTTCGTTCCTTTTCTCCTCTGCAGTCTTGTTAGGCGAGTGTCTTGCACTGCGCTGTGCCTCCACTGTGCTTCTCCCTGCCGGGCACGGCTTCTGCTGCTTTACGTTGGGTGCCAATGGACTTTCCGCTCTCCGGGGTCCTGCTCCGCCTGGAGGCTCTGCCACTGCATCAGTGCCTTCATTTTCAGTACCTTGCCCAGTATCAGCCCGCACAGCTGCAAGCTTCTGAGTCTGCAGCTCTCCTCTGCTCTGCTGGTTGCATTCGACATTGGACGCAGTGTCCTTGAGATTCTGCATCTCTCCCAACTCCTTCCTCCTTCCACAGCTGCTGTGAACGCCGTTTTAAAATTACTGGGCCGCTTCAAGATTTTCCAATGACTAGACCGCTCAGTGGGCTTGCCAGCCTTTGTGATGCTCATTACTCGATCTGTCTACCTCTTTCCAGTGTTGGATATATGTTTCTCTGTGTCACATTGTGAAGTCTTTAAATTGAGGCTTGCACTGGGTTGAGGGAGAATGTCTCAATATGCCATTAAGGCACGGGGGATAGTTGGTACTTCCCCAAAAGAGGTTGGATGGCCTTTGTCTCTCTCCAGCAATGTCACCTCATCTCCCCGAGGGTCACCTCCCCCCAGATGGTCCTCTCTCATATAGCCACCCCCAGGGTTCGCATCAGGTAGCGGATGCCATCCCCTGCCCACCTGGGAAGAGGCTTTTGCAGGGAAAGGAGTGACGACATCGCTGGATTTAACACAGTAATTACACATTCTAATTATGTCACCCCACAACCCCTGTTGGCTAACCCTATACATAAAATCGAATTATCCCTTACATTCTCTAATCCCGTTGGATACATGTTACTAAGCATAATTCCATTTTCATGTGGTCTCTGACATCCTGAAACATAATTGGTTTATTAACTCAAAACAGTTAACTCCAGACGTGATGTGCAAGGCTTTTGTTAGAATTCTTCATAAAAACAGGAGGCAGCGAAACAAATAATTATTCTTTTGATCAAGCAATAAACATCTCATCATCCCAGACACATTGGCTTCCCATATTATTCCAACTACATTCCTTAATATCACCTTATTTGTGACTACCATCTCAGATCATAGAGCCTCCAGCACACATCCTGCTTATCTTCCTGAGAGTCCAAGGTATCGAATTCTCAATTGTTTCAATTTGTTACAAATAAACAAAAAGTGAACAACAGTTTCCAGACCCAGGACACATAATGGACATATTCCTGATCCACCCCAAACCCAGGATTTGGTAAAGGAGCATAACCATCCTGATCAGAATGTACAAAGATCTCTTATATGGCGGATGGATATAATCTAAATAACCACCCAAGTCAAAGTCTGGTTTATCCTCAATACAGGTTGGATGCAGCTTAAGTCTTATAGCTGCAACCAACACCAGCTCCTTATTTCGCATCTTCACAGTACTCTTTATCCTGGTCAGGTCAGACTTATCTATCCTCTCAGGATATTCCCACATTGCAGCCTCATTTCAGCCCATTAGTCGCTTCTTAACATGGGCTACCCATGGAATACATTTCCCCCTTCGATACCCAATAAATGCTTTAGTGCCTCACGATAGGACCCCAGACTGTCCGAAACTCCACAGAATACAATACTCCAATAGAATACTGGTTATGTGTTAGGGAGAATTCTCATTTATGGCTAATTTCCCTCACCTAGTGAGTCCCCCAGCAACTTTGCTGGACTTCTGGAGTTTATTTTTTTCACTTGGTAAGAGTGTGAGTTTTTCCCCCACTCTTAGCTGTGTTTTGCTATGTGTTTCTACCTGTTTCTTTGTGATTGTGGGCTCTGGAGTACACCACTTCAGTAGCCCCCTTTGTGTGTGTCACCCAGCACCTTCTGTGCAGTGGCACAGGGTTGTCGTTCAGACTCCCCCGACTCCATTTCTGACGTGACTACCGCCCCCCAGAAAAGGGTAAAGTTACCATAAACTTTACTTAGTCAATCTACCACAGATCCAGTACACCCCATCTTCCATGGAGTACTGGAAAGGGTTAATTCGTATCCCTTTTTATCGGTACCTCCTAGAGCATTGTTTCGGTCTTTTAACATTTAGACTTGGCTGGTGGCAGTGGTATCTACTCTAACTTTTCTACCGCGATTATATTAGATAAACGTGGTAATGTTCTTGGCTATTATATTAGCCCCGAACATAAACCCGCTTGACCAAATTGTCTTTCTTTTGGCTCCGGTTGGGTTTATTCGCCATTTCTTTTTGTTAAAGTCCTTCTTGTGTATTACTTTGCGCGGCAAACTAGGTTTGCCTTCTTTGTTCACTGTCTTTTGACAGGCTTCTGCTCAGAAGCCCTCCACTAGGCGCCTGGGTGTCTAGGTGGGCTGAATGTGAGGGAGGGGTGTAGTCACCCCCTGCACAGGGTATCCTAGGAAACCCAAGTTGCAATTTGCCATGATTGGCTGAGGTGGTTGTCCAGGCTGGACAACCCCCCTGCTGGGTGATTGACAGCCAGGCTGTGTGAATGGGGGTTCTGTGCATAAAAGGCAGGTCTCTTGGGCTAGAAGTCAGAGAGTCACCACTGGAACTACAAGGAACCGAAGAGAAGCGGAGAGAACGACGGCTGCTGCAACTACACTGTCTCGGTGAAGCCCTGCTGCAGTCCTGAGCTATCTTCCCTTCAACGACTAAGAGAAGATCCAGTCCGGAGTCTTCTTCCCTTGAGCTTGGTGGGGATAACCAGCTCATCTACGACAGCCAGAGGATCCCCTTCTGTGGTCGAAATCGGTGTAGGCTGCTGTAGTGGGCCGGATAGCCACCTGAAGAGCCTCTCCTGTTTTTAAGGAGCACACCTTTTATTCCTCGTCGCTGCTGCCAGCCTCATCCCTGTGTGGTGCAGACCCCCTTCAGACATCCTCCTTCACAACGAAACTCCAGGAACCGTGGGTCTGCGGGAAACCAACAGGAACAACTGACAGGGCACCAGCTGCACCATTGGAATAAGGTACTGTGTTCTGCTTGAGGAAACTGGCTGAACCCCTTTTCTTCATCTCCAAGGCTTGCCCTTGTCTTCCCTCCTTCTTATAACTTTTGCTTCCGAACATTGACAATATCGAAGTACTTTTGGCTACGTTGAATCGTGAACTGTCTGACTGTGTGATCTTCGACAACAGGCCCCCGGTGTCACTTGACCCTGGCTCCGGCCCTTTGACTTTTGAACTACTGTCTCTGAGTGTTTCACGATTCTGTCTGCCTAACCAAAATATTGCCTGTGATTTTTGCCTCCAACTCCCTCTGGGTATCTCAGGTGCTAAGTGTGTTTTTGCCCCGGTAGCATTTCATGTCACGGATACGCGTTTATTTAGTAGACCGAACTGTCAAAAAGTGATCGCAATCGTATTTGCAGTAACGTGTTTTGTTCGTAACACCGGTTCATTCAAACACAGGGTACTTATCTTGAGACTTACTGTACAAAGTGAATTGGTTAGTTGTAGTATATTTAACGTGTGGTTTTGGTTAAGTTTAATTGAAGTGTTGTGTTTATAATGAATGGTTTAAAAATAAATGTACTTATATTTTTCTACCTGAAACCTTGAGTCAGTATTTGCTTGAGTCACAGTAATTGTGGTCCCTTTGTATAATCTCTGCTACTGCTCATATACTCTTGAGATAAGCCTGGCTGCTCCACCACTGTTACCACTCTGACATAGCGGTAAAGGCTTGTACCAAAGGTAAAACTTGTACTGTCACCTGTGGTCTTAATTGTGTGTAGTGGTCCCTAAGGGCACTGCACAGGATTCTGCCTAACACTGGTGGCAGCGGTGGGATTTCGAAGTAGAGTGATTACACTTAGACTGCTGCTGTTGCTTGGGTTCACCTAACCACAAGGCTAACACCACTAATTCTATTTAACTAAGAAATCATGTCAAATATGGAAAACTACACTGAAGAGAGTCTTTTACTTTATACTCCTGAGGTTCTGAGAACCGTGTGTAGGGTAAGAACTTCTCTGGTAAAGGAAAGAAATCTGAATTGGTTGCAAAGTTAATGGGAAAAAGTCTGAAGAGTGGGTCAGAAGGACCTACCACTCAAGCAAATGTGGATTTTGATGTTTCTGATTCTGAGAGTGTTAATTGTGAAGAAGTAGATGAGTTCTTGTTAGGAAGCCCTACAGCACCTTTGCCTGCTCAGAATGCACAACCTCTGTCCACAGGGACCCCCACAGGTCCTACACTTACTCTTGAGTTTATTGCACTAGAGAAAATGAGATTTGAATTGGAAGTGAAACGTATTGATGCACAAACTGCCATGAAACATCAAGAGTTAAGGCTCAGAAAAATTGAGCTGAACCATGAACTAGAAATGAAGAAACTGTCTCTAGAAAATGCTTCTCTCCCAGAGTCTTCTAGGTCTTCCAGCCCTAAGAGACCCCATATGCCAAAGGAACTGATTGGTATGTATGAGACTAAACTTGAAATGTTGGATTGGTTAGCAATGTTTGAGTACAATCATGGGATTCAAGGTATCTCAGGGAATCAGTTGATTCCTTGGCTTTTCTCTAGGCTACCCCCTGTTGCAAGTGATGCTGTAATGGAGTTGGGGGAGGAGGATAAACAGGATTATGAGTGTGTGAAACTAGCATTAATAGCTAGGTTTGTGTTAGGGAAAATTCTCTGTTAAGGCTAATTTCCCAAACCTAGTGAGTCCCCCAGCAGCTTTGCTGGATTTTGGGGTTTATTTTTATTCCTGTTAAGAGTGAGACTCTTTTTCTCCCACTCTTAGACATAATTTGAGAATGTCCTTTGACTATGTAATGTGTTTTATGGGCTATGGGGTCTTTTACTCCATAGGGCTTCATGTGTTTTTGGTATGTGTGTTACACAGCACCCCCAGTGCAGTAGCACATGGGTGTCATAGTGGCCCCCAAACATAGACTCCATACCCTGGGACTGACTACTGTCTCCCAGGGCATGTAAAGTCACCATTGGCTTTACTAGTCTCAAATTGTGAACAGACCAGTACAAACCATCATATTGTGAAGTAATGGTAGGGGTAATTTGATTGCCCCTGGGTCTGTTTTCCAAGGGGGCGCTGTCCCGTCCCCCCTTGTCGAGTTTCTGGCTGGTGGCATTGGATACCATGCAAAATATTCCACCGGAATATTTCCTATGGGATTTTCCCATTCATTTTAAATGCACCACTTTTTGGTGCAATGTTAAAGATACCGCCGGGTTATTTATTTAATATTTATTCCCCGGTTGGGTCTTTTTGCCAGGACTCGGTTTTAAAATGGCGTTTGAGTTCGCCTCTGTAACTCTAACCCAAGTCGAGCCCTTTGTTCCACTTTTTGGCAGGCTTCTCCACAGAAGCCCTCCAAATGGTGCCACTCTGTCTGGGGTCGACAGGATGTGTGGGAGGGGCATTAGGCACCCTGGACTGAGTTGCCTTGGCAACTCAAGTCGCACTCTTGTGTGATTGGCCCAGTGGTGAGCCGCCCGGCTCACCGCTTAGCATGTTTGAGTGACAGCTAGGCTAATGAATGGGGGTTTTGCTGCATAAAAGCAGGGCTTTGGGGACTGGAACTTCAGAAGTCGCCACAGGACCTAAAGAATCCGAAGAGGGGAGAAGCTGAGCCATCTACAACAATGACACCACCGGTGGAGCCCTGCTGTACGAGCTCACCACTTCCCCGATGACAGAGGAGATCTTCTTCCAGGAGAGTCTTCTTCCCTTTGAACTGGTGGGACCAACCAGTTCGCCTTTTTCGCCTTCCTGGATCGTCTCGTGGTCAAATCGCCCATGCCAAGCACCCCGGCGGCCGGATAGCCATGCTTCACCACTACCGCGAATAAAAGGGTTGTATCTTTTAACCGGGAAACTCTGCGGCTGGTTTCTTCCCTGGCAGTGCAACGACCGCCAGCTTTCCTCCACATCGAGATCATCTCTTCCCCTGGACGATGCCCTACTTGCAACCGCTGCCAGGAACAACTGTCCCCGCTGGAGCTTTCTCACCATTTCAGGTACTGTGTCCCGCCTGGTCTCCCTTGCAACAGATTGTCCAAGGTGTCCCGTAAATCCTTGACTCTCTATCCTGGGGTGACCTCGGACCTGCTAACTTTACCTTTCTGAACTGATCCAACCTCTTTTGACTTTTCTGCAAAGACTTTGAGTGCATTTCCACTGTGTGATCTTGGGCACATTCCGCCTTGCTCTCTCCAAGAGTGGGCCTGGCCTATGAACTTTTTGCTTTACAGTAGACCCTGCCTTTCTTGACTTGCTGTGGTTTCTTAAAAGTGTTGGTACTGTGTTATTTCCCTATTCTGCCTTTTCTCTCCCTTTTTAAACAAATTATTGGAGTGCCATCTACGGTTAAGCGCGCACCTCTGTTTTGCTAATAAGTGGTGTCTTAACCTAGACTTGTCAAATAATTAACTAGGGAGGTGTATATACTTATAGTGACAGTGTTTGAACTTGCTTGACATATTAGCGCCAGTGTATTTTTACAAATGTGTTTTAAAATAAATAATTATATACTTTTATACCAAAGCTCTGGTCAGTGTTTGCTTGTGCTACTTTATTTTTAGCCCTATTGTGTATACTCTACATACTGCCTAACTCTTCTTGAGAGAGGTCTGACTGCTCAGCCACAGCTACCAGGTAAATCTGGGTGGTGCAGACTGCTACCAATTGGGTTTACTGCTTACTTTTATGGTCTTAAACTTTTTGCAGTGGTCCCTAAGGGACCTGCACAGGTTTCTGCCTAACAGTTTGGGAAGACCCCTTCCCAGTATCTTACGAGGTTTAGAACCCTCAAAAAGCATGATGGTACCCCTTGGGCTACCTGGGTGTGTGAATGTTTTTAAAAACTTAGATGGTTGGATTAAGGGTTACAAAGTGAACACTTATGAAGGTTTGAGGAATCTCGTAATGTTGGAGTCTATTTTTGATGTCTGCTCTCCTGAGCTTAGACAGCACTTGGTGGATTCAAAGGGGATAGATCATAAGAAGCTAGCTAAGGCTACTGACTTGTGGGTTGCCAACAGGGCTACTCACAAGGATTCTGGGGCTACTCAGAAGAAGGATGAGGGGAAGCAGCCAAAGAAAGACAACAAAGAGAATTCCAATAATTCCAATCCAAAAGAGGGCCCCAAACATAACCAGGGTAAGCCACAAGGTAAACTGAATCTGGCTAGTGTACCACCTGGTTCCACACCAGATGGAGGTCAGAGCAAACCCCCATTCCAGAGAGCATTTGGGAAATGCTTTGTTTGTGGGTTACCTGGCCATGTGAAAGGAGATCCCAAGTGTAAGGGTAAACCTTCAGGGATCAACACTGTCTCCTTAGCCTTCTCCCAGGTGGATGAAGTACCTATGACCAGTGGAAACTTTCAGCTACTAGCTGATGAGCCCATGAGAGTCTCAGCTAGTGTTTTTTAGTGTCCTTGGGTCTTTGGGAACAACAGAATTTAGATGTCTATAACTCAATCCCAGATAATACTAAAGAGTATTACAAAGATAGTGTTCTTGTGAATGGTCAGGAAACCCCTGCCATCTGAGACACTGGAGCCAGCATAACTGTGGTTGATGAATGTTTTTTCAAGGTGGAGGATGTTGCTAAGGCACCCAAACACCTAACCAAGTTAGCTGGAGGCCCTGTGCAAATGGTTCCCCAGTTACCAGCTCTCATCCAGTGAAATGACATGACTGTCAGGATACCTGTAAGTGTGCAAAATAACGTACCTGGGAGGGTGCTGCTGGGTAATGACCTTAAAACTCTTGGAGTTGTGTCTAGTACCCCCAGGTCCCCCAGCAGAAGGAAGCAGGAGTTCACAAGGTCTGCAAGGGAGAGAACCTTAAGAGGCTCTCCTGGGGACATGATAGAGGAAACTATCACCCCAAGTCCGCAGGACTTACTTACTGCCATTGCAAGACAAGAAAAGACAAAGGGGAAACGTGGGTCTGCCAGCAAGAAACCAGAAAGCACTCCTGTGCCCAGAAGGACATCTCCGAGACTGTCTAAAGTCACACCTGTGACTGCCACACCAGCTGAGGCTGAGTATGAGGTTCAACCCTGTATGGTCAAACTAGATACTGAGGAATCAGATCTATAAGAGGATTTTACCTTGGTAGGAGATCTTGACCCTGTTGACCATCCTGAGCTGGAGTCTTTACTGGCAGAAGGTGGACCCAGCAGGGAAGATTTCAGTAAGGGACAAAGAGAGTGTCCTACCTTGGAAGGTCTTCGCCAACAGGCTGCTTCTCAGCTCAGTGGGACTGATCCTGGGAAGTATAGGTTGCACTGGGAGGATGGCCTCTTCTACAGTGAACCAACTGAGTCGACCCCTGGAGACTAAAAACGACTTGTAGTACCTCTAGTGAACCGACTCCAGTTTCTGTAGTTAGCCCATGAGGTACCTTTGGCTGGTCACTTAAGTTTTAAGAAAACCAAAGAAAGGCTATCTCTGCACTTCTACTGGCCTAAGATGGGTACAGAAGTAGACAAATTCTGCAGAAGCTGCCACACTTGCCAAACCTCTGGCAGGAGTGATCCAAGAATGTGGCACCCTTAGTGCCTCTCCCAGTGGTGGGAATTCCTTTTGAGAGGGTTGGGATTGACATTGTTGGTCCTCTTGACCCTCCCACATCTTCAGGCAACAGGGTCATCCTGGTTGTAGTGGGCCATGCCACTAGATTTCCTGAAGCCATACCTATGAGGACTGTTACGGTGCCTGCTGTGACTAAGGCCCTACTTGGTATTTTTTCCAGGGTAGGTTTTCCTAAGGAGGTGATATCTGACAGGGGATCAAATTGTATGTCCCACTACATGCAAACCATGTGGAAAACCTGTGGAGTCACCTACAAGTTCTCAACTACCTACCACCCTCAAACCAATGGACTGGTAGAGAGGTTTAACAGAACTATGAAGAGCATAATTGGTGCTTTAGAAGAACCCCTTAGAAGAAAGTGGGACCTTCTACTGCCATGCCTTCTCTTTGCATATAGAAAAGTCCCTCAGGAGGGAGTAGGATTCAGTCCCTTCGAACTTCTCTATGGCCATCCAGTCAGAGGTCCATTGGCCCTGATTAAGAAGGGGTTGGAGAGTGCTCCTTCCCCCAAACCTATCACATAGTCAGAGTGACTGACTATGTGATAGGTCTCCGGAGGAGAATGTCACACATGATGGCAGAGGCAAGTGATAACTTGAGGGCTGGTCAAGCTCTGGTCAACATTGGCATGACCAGAAGGCTAACATGGTTGAGTTTACTCAAGACCAGCTTGTTCTTGTTATGGTCCCAACAAGGCAGAGGGCCTTGCAGGACAAAATGGATAGGACCCTTCAAGGTTGTGGGTAAACTTGGAGAGGTGAACTATCTGGTGGACTTAGGCAATCCTAAGGAGGCTCCAAGAGTCTTTCACACCAACTGTTTAAAGGCTTATGTCTCTAGACCTGACATAGGAGCTCTGCTTCTAGCTTCAGCTCAGGAGGAGGAGGAGAGTGAACCTCTGCCTGATCTCCTCAGAGGCTTACCTTTAGATGAGCAAGTGGAAGGAGTTAATCTTTCTTCCAATCTCACATCTGACCAGCAGGATGAGTGCAAGTTACTGTTAAATCAGTTTGCCTCCCTGTTCTCACTTTCACCAGGCTTGCCCCTTGGGGCCAGCATGACATACACATTGGTGACTGTTTCCCTGTCAAAAGCAGGGGGTACAGAATGTCAGACAATATCAGATCCCACATAAGGAATGAGGTCAACAAGATGCTTGAACTTGGGGTTATAGAGCCCTCTACTAGCCAATGGTCTAGCCCAGTTGTGCTTGTACCAAAGACAGAATCTAAAGAGTTGAGATTCTGCGTGGACTATAGAGCTCTAAATGCAGTCACCACGACTGATGCCCATCCTTTGCCTAGGACAGATGAGATGGTGGACAAACCTGGTGCAGCCAAGTAACTCAGCACATTTGACCTAACGTCAGGCTATTGGCAAATAGACCTGACAGACCATGCCAAGGAGAAACCTGCATTCTCCACCACAGCTGGCCTATACCAATTGAAGGTAATGCCTTTTGGATTAAAGAATGCACCTGCTACATTTGAGAGGTTGGTCAATCAAGTTCTGAATGGGATGGAGGACTTCTGCATGGCATACTTGGATGACATTGCAGTGTTCAGCCCTACATGGAAAGAAGGAACAAGTTACTTACCTGTAACTGTTGTTCTCCAGCATGGGTCAGGCATGGATTCACATGCTCATGAATATTCCCCGTCGTCAGGCCGGGAATCCTCGGTATAGAAAAAAATCAGTATCAGTTTCATTTCTGATCTGTCTTTCTTAGTAGTAACCAATCACTGGTCTCTGGGTCATACTGCCCCCAGCCAATGACTGCCCTCTCCCTAAACCCCGTCTCCGGCAGCCATCCTCAGATTTGGTAGCACGTAAAGTGGCAGTATGACCAAGTGGAGAGCCGCAGAGGGGTAGGCGGGAGGGTTCGCATGTGAATCCATGCCAGACCCATGCTGGAGAACAACAGTTACAGGTAAGTAACTTGTTCCTTCTCCAGCATGGGGTCTGGCATGGATTTACATGCTCATGAATAAGAGAATACATAGCAGTACACACATGCACAACCACGGGATGTGGCAACAGGCTCAACATTAAGCAATACAACAACGCAACATTAAGCAACTCTTACCTCCTCACCAGGCTCACCTTAGGCGAACAGGTTGCGCAGCACTGCTTGGCCGACCCTGGACTCCTCCCTGGAGTTCCGATCGACGCAGTAGAATCTTGTGAAGGTGTGCGTCGACCTCCACGTCGCAGCCCTGTAGATGTCCAGCAGGGGCACACCAGACAGGAACGCCGTGGTAGCAGCGATCGCTCTGGTCGAATGGGCTCTCGGACAGCCGGGCAGCTGTCGGTTTGCCAACCGGTGACAGTGCATGATGCAGCCGGAGAGCTATCTGGAAATGGAAGTCTTCGAGAGAGCCTTCCCTTGATTCACAGTCCCAAAGTTCACAAACAGCTGTGACGTCTTCCGAAAACTCTTCGTGCGGTACACGTAGAACTTCAGCGCTCTAGCTACATCCAGCGAGTGCAAAGTCCTCTCGGCCGGCGACGAAGGCGACGGGAAGAAAACTGGCAACACCAAGGGCTCGTTGAGGTGGAAGTCCGACGGCACCTTGGGCATAAAGGATGGGTGTGTCCTCAGCACCACTCTCGTGTCATGAAAAGTCAAGTATGGAGGCTTGCACGATAGGGCCTGGATCTCTCCCACACGTCGTGGGGAGGTGATGGCCACGAGGAAAGCTGTCTTCCATGACAGGAACTTCAAAGGCGCTGAATGCATAGGCTCGAATGGGGCCCCCATGAGCTTGGTCAGAACCACATTAAGCTCCCACGCCGGGGCAGGAGCCTTCACCGGCGGGAATGATCGGAATAGTCCCTTCATGAATTCTTTCACCAGGCGATGAGACCACAAGGACGCCCCGTCCCGTCGTCCTGGTATATTGGGAGATTGCAGCCAGATGTATTTTGATGGAGGCGTGAGCCAGTCCAGCTTTGGCCAGCGACAGTAGGTACGGCAGTACTTGAGGGCCGTAATCCGCAGAGGGCTAATCTTCTGTGCACGGCACCAGACAGAGAACCTCTTCCATTTATGTCCGTAGCACTTGAGAGTTGAGGACGCCCTGGCCTTTGCAAGAACCTCTCTGCAGTCGGCCGGGATGTCGTACCCTCCAAACTCTAGTGCTGTAGGAGCCATGCCTGCAAGTTCAGCGACTCCGGGTTGTGGTGAAGAATGGCGCCTCCTTCTCTAGAGAGAAGGTCTGCGTCCGTCGGCAGCTTGACTGGTGGGGACGTTGACAAGTCCAGAAGGTCTGGGAACCAGATCTGTCTCGGCCACGCCGGTGCGACGAGGATCATCCTGCACCGGGACCTCTTGAGCTGGTTGATGAGCCGGAGCAGCAACAGCAGCGGAGGGAACGCATAAAGAAATAGGCCGTCCCAGGGGAACGAGAAAGCATCGCCCATGCTCCTCGCCTGGGGGAACCTGCTGGAGAACCTCCGGCACTAGGAATTTGTCGCTGTCGCATAGAGATCGATTTGGGGTTCGCCCCATCGTCGGAAGAGTCGATCCACTTGATCCTGGCATAGTTCCCACTCGTGGCACGAGCGCAGCTCCCTGCTGAGTGAGTCGGCAATCGTGTTTTTTATTCCTGCCAGATGACGAGGCACCAGAAACATCACTTGGGCGATGGCCCAATGTCACAGATCCTGGGCTTCCTTGGATAGGGCCGGGGACCTGGTTCCGCCCTGCTTCCGGATGTAGAACATCGTGGTGGTGTTGTCGGTGAAGATCCTCACCACCTTGCCCTTGAGGGACGGAAGAAAGGACCTGAGGGCCCAGAACACTGCGCGGAGCTCCAAGATGTTGATGTGGAGAGACTTCTCCTCCGGGAGCCAAAGGCCTCTCGCGTGAAGATCTCCGGAGTGTGCTCCCCAACCTTCCAGGGAGGCGTCCGTCGTCAC
This sequence comes from Ambystoma mexicanum, assembly GCF_040938575.1. Classification (NCBI taxonomy): domain Eukaryota; kingdom Metazoa; phylum Chordata; class Amphibia; order Caudata; family Ambystomatidae; genus Ambystoma; species Ambystoma mexicanum. The sequence goes on from NC_090939.1 coordinate 952,162,796, forward strand.
CTGGTGAGCTGGGGTCTGAAAGTCCGTGCCCGCCGACAGATGGGAGCGGGTACTCCACCACCGGATCGCCTGACGGAACGTCTCATTGAGAGGGATCCTGTCCTCGAAGCTGCCCGTTGGCTGGATCCAGCTGGCATCGAGGAACTCCTGTAAGGGTCGCATCCGAAGCCTGCAAAGGTGCACCAGATAAATGCAGGAGGACATCATCCCGAGGAGGGATTTGATAAATCTTACCCTGGCCATGTCCGTGGCCAGCAGAGGCTGCACCTTGCCCAGAATGGTCCTGGTCCTTTCCTCCGACGGCGAGGCCAACCGCGCCACGGTGTCGAGCTTGGCTCCCAGAAACAGGGCGACTTGCGACGGAACCAGGTGGGATTTTGGAAAGTTGATGGAGAAACCCAGGTCCGTGAGTAGCTGGACGGTCTTCGCAGTGTGCTCCACGGCGAGCTCCCTTGACCTTGCCCGCATGAGCCAGTCGTCAAGGTAGGGGTAGACGTGGATCCCCTGTAGGGGCAGCCGCGCTGCCACCGGTGCAAGGCACTTGGTGAACACCCTGGGTGCCGACTTCAATCCGAACGGGAGGGCCTTGAACTGGTAGTGCCGCCCTTGGACCACGAACCTGAGGAACATTCGGTGTCTTTTTAGAATGGGGATGTGGAAGTATGCATCCTCCAAGTCCAACGACGACAGGAAATCGCCCTCCTCCAACTGGAGGGTGACCATAGGGAACTTCTGTGCCTTGATTTACTTGTTCAGTCGTCGTAGGTCCAGGATGGGGCGCCATCCTCCTGTCTTCTTTTTTATGAGGAAGTAACTTGAGTAAACTCCAGAGCCCCAAAGCCTCTTTGGGACGATCTCGATGGCACCCTTCTTGAGCATCGCCCTTACTTCCAACAGTAGTTGAGGGACGTGATTTTCCTTCCTGGCCACGGGTGGAACGCGAGGGCACTTCTTCTGAAACTCGAGGGTGTGCCCTTGGGCCAGGGCATCCAGCACCCAACGGTCGGTGGAGATGGAATCCCACACGCTGAAGAACCTCGCCAGCCGGCCTCCCACCGGGGTGCTTCGGCGGGGGCCTGACCCCACGGTCAGTTCAATCTTGTTTGGAGGCCGCCTTGCCTCCTTGACATCCCTGTCAATGACGACGGGTGCCACCTGACTTGCCGCGTCCCCTGTAGGCTTCCTGGGAGGAAGATCTTGCCGCTTGGCGGTACGTGGAGTAGCCACTGCTGGATCCCTTGGAGGCACCCTATTTGCCTCCGGAGCTCCGAAAGGACGGCCGTCGTTGTTGGAGCACTCCCAGTGCCCGGGCAGTCTCTGTGTCTGTCTTGATGGCCTGAAGGGACTCATCAACCGCCTTCCCAAACAGGTTGTTCCCGTCGAAGGGCATGTCCAAAACCTTTTTTTGTACGTCCTGGCAGAAATCCGTGGCCTTGAGCCATCCTCGTCGTCTCAAGCAAACGCCGTTGCCCAACTGACGGAAACCGGTGTCGGCGATGTGCGTTGCCACCGTGATGGCGTGGTCCGAAGCAATCTCCCCCTCCTGTAGGATTTCAAGGGCCTCAGCCCTTTTGGCGTCCGGAAGGAAGTCTAACAGAGGGGCGATTTTGAACCACAACTCCCTGTCGTAGCGGGCTACGATAGCCAGGGCGTTGGCCGCCTTGATAGTCGTTGCTGCGAATGAGATGATCCGTCGTCCCATCGTGTCCAACTTCCTGCCCTCGCCGTCCGGCGGGGAAATTGATATCGAGGCCGATGCCGCCCCAGCTTTCTTCTTTGCCGCCGCCGAGACGACCGAATCCGGGGTAGGTTGTGCCCGAAGGCACAAGGGGGCAGCGTCGGGGACCCGGTACTTCTTCTTGTACCGGTCCCTCTTTGGCGGCGCCGTGGCAGGGTTCTTGAGGAGGGCGAGCCCCTCATCCCAGATGTCATCAAGAAGCGGTACGGCGAGGACCGTCTTCCTTTTAGCCTTGCGCCGTTGGTAAAGGAACCCTCCTTTCTTCTTTTCTTCTGGGCAGAGCTGAAAAAGCTCGGATGCCCTGGAAATCATGGCATGAAAGGATCCAATCTCGTCGGGCGGGGACGCCCGAGCAGGGGGCGACGGGGGACATGTCCTGTTGTCGCCTCCGTCGTCATCTGTACCTGTCGTAGCCGTGTCCGTGCCTGTATCATCCCCGTGGGTAGTAGACCGGGGGTAAGGCGGAGCAGGCCACAGAGGTGGGAGAGGTGGCATAGGATGCGTCCTCCTCCTCTTATGCGGTGGACTCTCCGAAGGTCCTGGCTCCGGTTCCCCCGTCAGGTCTGGCTCAGGTACCTCCGTCAGGGGAAGGGGCAACCTTGTCCTTATCTCCGAGCATAAGGACTGAATCGCTGACAAAATGGCCGCCGAGGTGTCCTCCGGCGCCGGAAACGACGGGCGCGAGGGCTCTTGAGGAGCCTTGTCGGCGACACCGTCGCTCTCGTCGTCGCCCTCGTCGGGATCCCTCCCGATGGGCTGGGCCTCTTCCACGACTTCGATGAGCTCTTCTTCAGAGGTCGTGTCCATATCCACGATGGCCACCAGCCCCTCCCCCACCTTTTCCAACGAGGACTTCGTGGGGGTCTTCTCAATGGGCCTGAAAGACGACTCCCTCCGCGGTGGCAGGGAGACTCTGGGTCCTGAGGGCGCCTCCACTGGTGTAGCCTCCACAGGCTGAGCCAGGGCCGCGGCGACATCCTCAATCGAGGTCTTAGCAGGGTGAATTAAGGCCATCGCCATCTTCTGGATGCCTGGGGCCTTCACCTTGAGGGGAGGGTCCGAGCCTCGCTCCCCCTCTGCTGGAATCTTCGAGATCGACCGGGGCCTCTCTAGAAGCTTCGCCGGGTTCTCGGGCTTCCTCTTACCTGAGCCAGAGCGTTGGCTCGTGGTTGATGGCGCCGGGGAGGATGCGCCCTGCCTGGCAGCCAAAGAGCCCGACCGTTCGGCGCTCCCGGTGCCCGCAGACTCGCGGTGCTTAGCCTTTTGTTGGGCCCCCGTCGCCGGGGAGCCCTCACAGGACTTAGAAGACCGCTCGGACTTCTTTTTCTTCTTATCGCCTGACGGGCTCTTCCCTTCCAGCCAGTTGGCGAGACGGAGGTGGCGATCCTTCGTGGTCCGCTCCGACATGTTCCCACAAAACGCACAGTCCTTCTCTGTGTGCGTCTTGTCCTCATGGAGACAGTAGAGGCATAACGAATGCTCGTCCTCCTTGAAAACATTCTGAAGCTGGCATCCAGGGCAGGTCCTGAACAGCTTCCCGGGCGTCGAGCTTCCTTTCTCCTGGGCCATGTCCGGGGTAGGCCTCGGAACTTCTGGAATCCTCCAAAAGCGTAACTCGATGAAATCTTCACCCTTGAGGGGCGTAGAAAACTCTGAAACGGATCCCCATTTATCGGATGTAGAAACGGTGGAGCTTGAGGCTCTATTTAACCGAAAAATGAGAAAAATCTCCTGAAAAAGCACGAAAAAGCAGCAAAAGCTCGAGAGCTACAGCACGAGGACTCCCAACACTTGAACGTGCGGTAAAAATCTGAGGATGGCTGCCGGAGGCGGGGCTTAGGGAGAGGGCAGACATTGGCTGAGGGCAGTATGACCCAGAGACCAGTGATTGGTTACTACTAAGAAAGACAGATCAGAAACAAAACTGATACTGATTTTTTTCTATACCGAGGATTCCCGGCCTGACGACGGGGAATATTCATGAGCATGTGAATCCATGCCAGACCCCATGCTGGAGAACATGAACACCTAGGTTGTGTATTGCAGGCTCTTGAACAGGCCCATCTGACCATAAAGGCAAGGAAATGTCAAATTGGTCAGAGTTCAGTGGTCTACCTTGGGCATGAGGTAGGAGGAGGTGAAATAAGGCCATTGCCTAGCAAAGTACAAGCTGTACAAAACTGGGCCACCCCTACTACTCAAACCCAGGTGAGAGACTTCCTAGGTCTCACTGGGTATTATAGGAACTTCATAGAGAACTATGTGACCATAGCTTCTCCCTTGAATGTCATCTCCTCTCCCAAATTTCCTAAAAAGGTCAGGTGGATTGAGGAGTGCAATCAAGCCTTTGAAGGTCTAAAGAAAGCCATTTGTCAAGCTCCAGTCCTAAGAGCTCCTGACTATCACCAACCCTTCATTGTACAAACTGATGCTTCTAATGTAGGTATTGGTGCAGTCCTTAGTCAACTGGATGAGAAAGGTAGGGAACACCCTATTTGTTTCATCAGCAGGAAGTTAAAGGATCCTGAGACAAGGTGGGCAACAATAGAAAGAGAATGCTTTGCTATTGTGTGGGCACTGAAGAGGTTTAGACCATACTTGTATGGATCTACCTTTACTATTCAGACTGACCGCCAACCCTTGAGATGGCTGATGCAAATGAAAGGGGAAAACCCAAAGTTACTCAGATGGTCAATCTGTCTGCGAGGATTTGATTTTTCCATTGAGAACAGAGCAGGAAGTCACCACCAAAATGCTGATGGTCTCTCTAGGATGTTTGTAACCGACTAGAGGTATGAGGTCCATCCAGGAGTGGATTAAATCCTCCTGTCCCTTAGTCTGGGGGGGCAAGTGTTAGGGAGAATTCTCATTTATGGCTAATTTGCCTCACCTAGTGAGTCCCCAGCAACTTTGCTGGACTTCTGGAGTTTATTTTTTTCACTTGGTAAGAGTGTGAGCTTTTCCCCCACTCTAACCTGTGTTTTGCTATGTGTTTCGACCTGTTTCTTTGTGATTGTGGGCTCTGGAGTACATCACTTCAGTAGCCCCCTTCTTTGTGTATGTCACCCAGCACCTTCTGTGCAGTGGGACAGGGTTGTCGTTCAGACTCCCCCGACTCCATTTCTGAGGTGACTACCGTCCCCCAGAAAAGGGTAAAGTTACCATTAATGTTACTTAGCCAATCTACCAGAGATCCAGTACACCCCATCTTCCATGGAGTACTGGAAAGGGTTAATTTGTATCCCTTTTTATATGTACCTCCAAAGCACTGTTTCGCTCTTTTAACATTTAGACTTGGCTGGTGGCAGTGGTATCTACCCTAACTTTTCTACCGCGATTATATTAGATAAACGTTGGTGCTGTTCTTGGCTATTATATTAGCCTCGAACATAAACCCGCTTGTCGAAATTGTCTTTCTTTTGGCTCCGGTTGGGTTTATTCGCCATTTCTTTTTGTTAAAGTGCTTCTTGTGTTTTACTTTGCGCTGCAAACTATGTTTGCCTTCTTTGTTCACAGTCTTTTGGCGAGCTTCTGCTCAGAAGCCCTCCACCAGGCGCCTGGGTGTCTAGGTGGGCTGAATGTGAGGGAGGGGTGTAGTCACCCCCTGCACAGGGAATCCTAGGAAACCCAAGTCGCACTTTGCCATGATTGGCTGAGGTGGTTGTCCAGGCTGGACAACCCCCCTGCTGGGTGATTGACAACCAGGCTGTGTGAATAGGGGTTTGCGCATAAAAGGCAGGTCTCTTGGGCTAGAAGTCAGAGAGTCGCCACTGGAACTACAAGGAACCGAAGAGAAGCGGAGAGAATGACGGCTGCTGCAACTACCCCGTCCCGGTGAAGCCCTGCTGCAGTCCTGAGCTATCTTCCCTTCAGCGACTAAGAGAAGATCTAGTCCGGAGTCTTCTTCCCTTGAGCTTGGTGGGGATAACCAGCCCATCTTCCACAGCCAGAGGATCCTATTCCTTGGTCGAAATCGCTGCACGCTGCTGTAGTGGTCTGGATAGCCATCTGAAGAGCCTCTCCTGTTTTTAAGGAGCACAACTTTTATTCCTCGTCGCTGCTGCCGGCCTCATCCCTGTGTGGTGCAGACCCCCTCCAGATATCCTCCTTCACAACGAAGCTCCAGGCACCGTGGGTCTGAGGGAAACCAACAGGAACAACTGCCAGGGAACCAGCTGCACCATTGGAATAAGGTACTGTGTTCTGCTTGAGGAAACTAGGTGAACCCCTTTTCTTCATCTCCAAGGCTTGCCCTTGTCTTCCCTCCTTCTTATAACTTTTGCTTCCGAACATTGACAATATCGAAGTACTTTTGGCTACGTTGAATCGTGAAATGTCTGACTGTGTGATCTTCGGCAACAGGCCCCTAGTGTTCACTTGACCCTGGTTCCAGCCCTTTGACTTTTGAACTCCTGTCTCTGAGTGTTTCTCGATTCTGTCTGCCTAACCAAAATATTGCCTGTGATTTTTGCCTCCGACTCCCTCTGGGTATCTCAGGTGCTAAGTGTGTTTTTGCCCCGGTAGCATTTCATGTCACGGATACGTGTTTATTTAGTAGACCGAACTGTCAAAAAGTGATCGCAATCTTATTTGCAGTAACGTGTTTTGTTCGTAACACCGGTTCATTCAAACACAGGGTACTTACCTTGAGACTTACTGTACAAAGTGAATTGGTTAGTTGTAGTATATTTAACGTGTGGCTTTTGTTTAAGTTTAATAGAAGTTTTGTGTTTATAACGAATGGTTTAAAAATAAATGTACTTATATTTTTCTACCTGATACCTTGAATCAGTGTTTGCTTGAGTCACAGTAATTGTGGTCCCTTTGTGTAATCTCTGCTACTGCTCATATACTCTTGAGATAAGCCTGGCAGCTCTGCCACTGCTACCACTCTGACATAGCGGTACAGGCTTGTACCAAAGGTAAAACTTGTATTGCCACCTGTGGTCTTAATTGTGTGTAGTGGTCCCTAAGGGCACTGCACAGGATTCCGCCTAACAGTATGCAGATAACAAGTTTCTTAAAGGGGGAATATCTAATTTCAGGTGCTAACCTGCAGACGGTGAACTCTGTGGCAGTAACAATAGGTTTTTTAGCATAACATTCTCCACTTTCTCCAATTCACTCATAGTCCCATGAACCCAGATTTCTGCGCCAAAGCTTGAGCCAGGTATCATCTGCCTTCGAAATAACTCATATGCAGTTTAAATTGCTTCTCTCCCATGTCTTACAAAAAAGGAGTGAGTGGATCCAGAATATTTTGCCAAATTTGAGGCATTCTTGGCTAACTGGGGCGACCATCAACAGTTCTCATGGAATCCTATACTGAAGTAATCATAGAACCTCGTCTGCTCTAATTTGTTCTCTTGCACCTACCTATACATCCAGACTTTTATACTTGGCGAACCGTGGCTTAAATACCAACATTGTTGTCTTGTCTGTGCTTAATTGCAAGTCCATGGTCCCACAGACATACAAAAATATGTTCAAGGTTGTTCTTAATCCCTGTGGTGTGGTTGACAATATTACTGCATCATCTAGTCGTAAACCCATGACCTAAAGACCGTCATTTCGTTCCCGCCTCAAGTGACCATTTGATGTTATAACCATCTGCCCAAATGCAGTCTGCTTCTTTTCTCATTACTTGACCCAGTCACCCAGCTCTCCAGGACAAGCAAGGTTCATCACCATGAACCAAAGACTCTGCTGCCTACACAAACTCCAGCTATGAGAGAACTGCGCTCTGTGATATTTCCATATTACTCGCAAAGCAAATCCCTATTTTCATAATATCCCAAAATATGTGTTCAATCTGAGCCATTGCCAAGTTCCACGTACACATTTACAAGCCTACCACATCCCCTCACAGTGGTGTTCCCTTCAGCGGATTTCTATTTTCGCATGCGCAAAGCTCCTCGCTTCCTGCCTATTACACACTGTACTTTGCACAATAACATTGTTCTCACACAACTTCTGATTATGTCATTACATTATGCAAATCTAAAATGTATCCAGAACTAAACACAAGTAACACTTATCCCAATTCCTCTAACTACACCGAACACATAATTAACTACAAATTGCATCTAACAAAGCTGCACCATTGATCTAATACAATGTGCGCAACGCAAATCTCTTTCCCGCGTTGTGCATTGGATGTGCATCCCAACACTGGTTCCACTCTCAGCGGTCAGCCAGAGCCCTGAATTCACCCCAGGACTGGACACGAGAACCTTTAACCTAAGGCAGAACCAAGCTCCCATTAACTCATGGCAGCAAGAATAACCCAAGCTTGAGTTTGGAAAACTCCAAAGGGACCAATAACCTTATATTGGTGGGCTAATGTATGGGAGATTGTAGTAATGGAAAGAATCTTGGCGCTAATCTCTGATAACATGCCTAAATACTTTTCCACAGGGACATTGTGTGCGGGATAAAGAACCCATGCTACACAGGTCCACAACTGTTTAAAAGCCTGTCCTTTGAATGAGGATAGCACTGAAGATGGATGGAACACTGGAGTTCTGACAACGGTGGGGTACATACACAAAGCTTTGGTTGATTGGAACCCACGGTGACAAGACCTCCTTGTAAATAGGTAGAGTTGGCTAAACTCCTGGTCTTATTTTTTTTCCTTCTTCTTGGGAGGGGCAGAAGGTGTGGGGAATTGTTGGTGTTGTAAAAATTGAATTTCGACTGTGTTTGCAACTTGCAGTTGCTTATTTTTATAGTCCTTGCTTATTCTCGTTTAAAGCCCAATAAAATTAAAGCTTGTAAAAAAAGTAAATGTTTTCTACTCTATTGGCGTTTGTGACAAAAAACACATGTAACACTTATCCCAATTCCTCTAACTACACCAAACACATACTAAATTGCAACATTGCATCTAACCCAGCCGTACCATTGATCTAATACAACCTGCACAAAGCAAAACCCTTTTCTGCGTTGGGACACTGAATATGCATGCCAACACTGGGTCCCAGAACCCTGAATTCACCCTGGGACTGGACAAGATAACCTTTAGGAACTGGGAGAGAAACACAAAGTGCAATCTAGACTCAAGGAACCCAGGACAGAAGGGGCAGAGTGCAGATTCCAAGTGGCTTTGTCATTTTTCTACAACAGAATCTAATCCAAGGAGGATGAGATGCAGCACATTGACTAATCGACGAAACTTGATTAAATATGAATAGTTGAGGTAGGATTACATGGCCAAATTGCATCTTATGATTTTATAATATTATTAGAGGTCTTAAACAGTATACGGTCCTCTCAGCCAAGGAAGGTATTTGCGAACAGTACAATACTTACAGTGTTCTTGTTTGGCTTATTCAGCCCACTTAGATACCTAAGGTCTGACGATTGAGTCTAGGCAACAACTTTAACTAATTATTTTACAACATATCATGTCCAAGGGACCTTTACGGCATGGCTCACTTTTTCAGGGCTCTCCAATATAGTTTTGTTAAACTAGCATTGAATTTTGTGAGTGCATTTAGGAAAGGTTCAACAGGTCTTGATTGAAATTGGTCTTCCAAAAATGTCAATCCCAGCTCACAAAGACGCCAGAAACTGAATTAGGAAGCCTCAGAAATGTGTTTAGAAATAATTCTGATCACGCTGTAACTGCTCGTCATACAAAAAGCCTGAAAAACCCACTCCATATAAATCATCTCATTCTACCGTTGCTTCATAGACTCGAAACATAAAATGCATTATACAGCACTTCAAATTTCTGTGCGAAATGAAAGATAACCCAATAGCTTGATTCATGCAGCCTATTTACTTAGATTTGTATTTAAGATTAGACAATAACCTACAAAATCTCAAACTCAAGTCATTTTAATCATCCAACACGGACAATAAGCTCATGATCCGTCTTAAATCGCAGGCAATTTAGCAGCCGCTTGGTAGCAATCACCCTAATGGCGATTTGGTAGCATTGCTCTTTAGTCTCAAAACGATCATGTGTCACGTGCACTCAATTTAAAAAATCTGATGTAGGAATGACGTGCGTGCCAACAACACACTGGAGCTAATGTTTAATGAACTTTAACAGAAATCTAATTTATAAAGCTCTTGCATAAGACTTTCACGTTTTCGATTTACGTCACTGCTGATTTTCAGTCATTTGCATGGCGGAAAAGAGGCGCACATCATAAGTTACGATTCTGCCTTGCCCTTTCACGGCGCCATACAAATGCTCCAGCATATAGTTTCTTGCTGGCGCAAATGCTGTGGATTACTATGGAACCCTTCTGCTTTTTACACCAGAACAACTTTAAACGCAGCCTGTTAAGTGTACATGGCAGGTGGTTTTTCCTCATCTTGCACCACCGAGTGGAAAAGAATTGCGTACAAGCGAGTATGCTAACGTTAATCAGTCCACTTTTGCACTCCTGTACAAAAGGGGAAAATTACATGGAGGGGACCTGTTTATGCAAAAGCATATATGTAACGGGTTTCCCCGGGTATTTTCCAAGCAACTCGAACTTGGGCACCATTGTCATCATCGAAAGATAATGAAGGGATCCACATGGTCCTACAATGGGACTCCGTGTTTAATACAATTCACTTGTAGAATTGTAAAAAAGGAGTGGTAATGCGTCCCAAGCCCATCACAAAAATTCACCAGTATGGGAGAAAGAATATTATGTTGATCCACCCAATAATTCAGTCTGCTCACTTGCACCTTTATGAGCAATCAAGCAAGGTTGTGGGATGGTAGCTGGACAGCTGAGATGTAGCGATCTACGTAAAAGAACTGACAAATAATGCCCTTTTTAATGACACTGGGCAAGCACAATATTGGACCGTGAAATAAAAAAATTACAAAGTAAGGTACCCTAGCCAGTGATTTAATGGGTCAGGTGTTACCATCATCAAATAGAAACCTGCCTTCTGACTGGAGACAGAATGCACTGTTCTGATGTAATCTTTTATATGCCTTTCACGTGTACGTTTCCTGATGTCGTTCTCGAGCTCCGAGGAGTTCGAGAATGACATGTGTGTAATGATGTCCGTTGCTGAGAGTGCACCCACCTGGGGGCTTTCTACAACAAAACTACACAACCTCTGATAGCCATGGTATTTATTTAATTGAAACGATATACATAACACGTACTCATCTTCATTCCTGAAGACTGTATGCAATTTTTAATGAAGCATATTGAGGTTTACACATGTACACCGATTGACCAACGCAGGACTGTGGCCACGCATGTGTGGCACTTTATTTGTACTGATCACTGTCCTAACCTTGCCCTGCATTTCTCTTCCTTCCACTGTCACCTTTGATGTAGATTCATATTCTTGACAATTCCAGAATACCTGGTTGGTGGATTGCGGAAGCGTATGCGCTTCCATTCCAATTTAGATTGGGCATGAGCACATCTCAAATTCTCAATTCCACCACATCACCAGGGCCACTCCCTCTGAACACACCTAACTGGAAGCTCCAGTTCCTGCCATCTGGAATACATTTCTAAAGTTACCGACCTCTCAGCTTAACACCTCTAGCCTTTCTGCACTTCCTCTTGCTCGAATTATAGCAGTCGAGTCCACACGAACCCATCCACAGATAAACACACTCCCAACACACAACACTGGCTTTACTTAATTCCTACTGCGTATTTCATGTACCTGCTTTCACCAACTCTGTTTTAGCACACCCCCTCATTTGTCTGTCACAGACCAAGGTCTGGAAATAGCAAGAGTGAGCACAATGCGTGAAATTAACATACAGTCGATCTTCAGCCTCACGGAGACCACTGCAGTGGTAATGAGTGTACTAAAAATGCCTATAATATTATATTACGCTTCCAGGTACTTCTATAAATTCACATGTACTGACATAACATAGCCAGATGTTCAGACAATATAACACGTTTTTTCTATTATATTCCCAGGAACTCGCATTACGTACCAGCCGTAGGCCTATGTATGCCTATCATTTGCCAGGCATTTCCAACATTTGGTCAAACGCCCACATCAAATGCAATATTTGCTAAACTCTGCCATATGCGCTGGAACATCCATCATGTGTCATGCATTTCTATGATGTGCCAATGTACTTAAATCATGTGCTAGGTATTTCCATCGTATGCCCACGAATTACACCATTAGTCAGCTATTGCCATTTTTTGCCAAGGTGTTCATGGCATTTGTCAGCGATTGGTTTTGTATGCCCAATATCCATGTCATTTGGCAGGTATTGCCATCATGTACCCACCTACTCACGTTATTCGCCAACTATGGCCATCATATACCCTGGCATGCACTCCATTTTCTATCAGTCACCATAATTTTCAACGTATTCAGATCACTTTCCAGGTATTGCTATCAGAGTACCTGGACAATGAAGAGGAGTGCAGCATCCTTTCTCTCTTTACTTTGCACCCCCAATCACCCATATCCCCACCCCTTTCTTGCTTTGAAAAGGCTTTTCAACACAGTGCAAGGAATTATGAATTCTGAGGTCCCAGGTATGAGAGAAATGTTGCACGGTTGCTCTCTCGCCTTCTGCCCAACTCTTTGGTACTGCTATATTTTTTGCCACTGTAGGTGTTGCTGGAGTGTCACCTATGAATCAAAAAGTGGAGACTTAATGTTATATAATTATAAGTCATAAATATAAGCCTGCGAGGAGTCAAGAGCGCGGGGTATTGGCGTCACACAGGGCCTTCAGGAGGCTGTGCTTTCTTGCTGCTGTTGGCCCCTCCTACCTGCTGCCTGTTCACCCACCACAAAATACCAAGTTTCCCCGCGAGGGTCAAGCCTGCGGGGAGTCATGGGTGTGGGGTGTTGGCGTCCCGCAGGGCCCTCTTGAGACGTTCTCTGTTGCTGTTGGCCCTTCCTACCTGCTGCCTGTTCTCCCGCCACAAACTCCCTGGCTTCCCCCGTGAGGGTGAAGCCTGCACGGAGTAAAGTGAAGGGCATGGGGTGTTGGTATCCCGCAGGACCCTCTGGAGACCGTTCTCTGTTGCTGCTGTTGGCCCCTCCTACCTGCTGCCTGTTTGCCCGCCACAAAATCCACAGCTTCCCTGTTAGGGAGAATTCTCTGTTTAGGCTGAATTTCCCTACCTAGTGAGTCCCCCAGCAGCTTTGCTGGTTTTCTGGGGTTTCTTTTTTTTCTCCTGCCAAGAGTGAGACTCTTTTACCCTCACTCTTGGACATGTTGAAGTGTGTTTTCTTGGTTAAACCTTGTGTTGAATGGGCTATGGGGTCCTTTACTCCATAGGGCCTCATGTATTGTTGTGATGTGGGTTACACAGCACCCTCTGTGCCGTGACCCAGGGGTGTCCTAGGGACTCCCCAACATAGACTCCATACCCTGGGACTGACTACTGTCTCCCAGGGCATGTAAAGTCACAAAAGACTTTGCTAGTCTTGAATCCTGAACAGAACCAGTACAAACCATCATATTGTGGACGTACTGGCTGGGGCAATTCAATTGCCCCAGGGTCTGTTAGTCGAGGGGGCACGTCTCCGTCCCCCCTGATCGAGTTTTGGCTGGTGGCAGTGGAAACTACTTTTTATATTCGACCGCGAATATTTTCCTATGGGATTTCCCATTGTTTTAGGCTAACACATTTAATTATTTATTTACGGTAGCCTTAAACATACCGCCGGTTTATATATTTATTATTATAACTCCGGTTGGGACTTTTTGCCAAAACTTGATCCTAAAATGGCGTTGGCGTTCGCCTCTGTAACTCTGACCCAAAGTGGAGCCCTTTGTTCCACTTTTGGCGGGCTTCCCCACAGAAGCCCTCCAAAGTGGTGCCACTCTGTCTGGGGTACTTAGGAGGGGTGGAGGGGGATTTAGGCACCCTGGACTGAGTTACCTTGGTAACTCAAGTCGCACTCCGTCCTGATTGGCCCAAGTGGTGAGCCGGCCGGCTCACCACTTAGCATGTTTGAGTGACAGCTAGGCTGGGTGAATGGGGGTTTGCTGCATAAAAGCAGGGCTTTGGGGACTGGAACTTCAGAAGTCGCCACAGGACCAAGAATCCGACGAGGGAAGAGCTGAGCCGACCTGCTTCGACGACACCACCCGGTGGAGCCCTACTGAACCGTCTCACCACTTTTCCCGACGACCGAGGAGAACTCTTAACGGAGTGGCTCCTTCCCTTGACTGGTGGGGACAACCAGTTTTCGCCTTCTTTTCGCTTCTCGAGGTATCTCGTGGCCGCCTTGCCAGTGCCAAGCACCCCGGCAACCGGAACCCCACCACTTTTACCCCAACCACGAAAGTCGGTACAACCCTTTAACCGGAGGACTCCGCGGCTGGTTTCTTCCCGGGCAGTGCAACGACCCTCTTCTTCTGCTCTTCAGCGAGAACTTCTTCTCCCCTGACCGACGTCGAGCCTTGCTGCCACTGCCTGGAACAACTGCCACCGCTGGAGGACCCTTTCCGCTTAAGGTACCGTGTTCCGCCTGGCTTCCCTTGCTACCGACTGTACGGGGTAGATTTAGCCCCCGGCTTTCGAACCTGGGAGTGCCTGGAACACCCTGGCTAAACTTTCTAAGCCACTCTAAACTCTTTCTAACTCTTTGCCAGACTTTGAATCCCTAATAACAGTGTGATCTTGGGCACATTTTCGCTCCGGCTACTCTAAGAGTGGGCCCTGCCTAGTGACTTTTGCTCACCTGTGACTTTGTGCTTCTTTGAGCCTATTGCAAGTGTTCTGGACCTTAGAGTGGTGTGTTTAACCCATTTCTGTTTCTTTCTTATCCCTTCCTTGAACCTACTAGAGTGTCATCTAACGTTAAGCACTCACCTCTGTTTTAATTATGTGGTGTTAACTTAGAGTTGTCTAGATAGGAGTAAGGGTGGGAACTGCTTTCATTATAACTGTGTTTGAAGTGTTTTTACTATACTTTGCTAGAGTGTTTTCAACTTATGTGTTCTTAAAAATAAATAACTATATACTTTTGAAACCAAGCTCTGGTCAGTGTTTGCTTGTGCTATTGTGTCTGAGTACATATTGTGTATACTTTACATACTGCCTAACTCTTCTTGAGGGAAGTCTGACTGCTCAGCCACAGCTACCAGGTAAATCTGGGTGGTGCAGACTGCTACCAAGTGGGTTTACTGCTATACCTGTAGTCTTAAATCTTTTGCAGTGTTCCCCAAGGGAACTGCACAGGTTTCTGCCTAACACTGGTGTACAGCGGTGGGATTTGTATTGAGTATACATTTTATTGTGCTTTAGATACCTTAGTGCAACTAACCACAAAGCTTAGCACTGAAAAAGTAAACCTCTAACATGTCAGTTATAGAAAGCTATAGTCAAGAGTCCCTTGCAGCCAAAACTGCTGATTGTTTAAGAGTGCTCTGTAAACATAAGGATCTCCTGACTAAGGGCAAGAAAATGGAGCTGATTGAAAGATTGTTAGCTAACCAAAGTCTGGGTGATGGTTCAGAGGAACCTATCACTCCAGCAACTGTAGATGACAGTATTGAAGTTAACATGGAGCAAAATGTTGATGATTCTGAGGAAGAGTCAGAAGAGGAGGGTGAGGCTGTTGTAACTGTCCCCCCTAGGCCTCTGCCTGCTCTACCTGCTGTACCTACTGGACCTTTACCAGGTCCCACATTTAGTCCTCAGTACTTTGAACTGGAGAAAATGAAACTAGAATTGGAGTATAAGAAACTTAATGCTCAAACTGACAAAGAACTAAGGCTAAGGGAAATGGAGCTCAAGTATGACTTAGAAATGAAGAAATTATCTGTTGAGAATGTTTCTCTCTCTGGCTCCTCTAGAAGTTCCAGTCCTAAAAGACCCCGGATGCCTAAAGAATTGATTGGTATGTATGAGCCTAAGTTGGATGTGTTGGATTGGTTGTCTCTGTTTGAATATAATCATGGGCTCCAGAACATCACAGGAAATGACTTACTCACCTGGTTGTTCTCTAGGCTTCCCCCTGTTGCAACTGATGTGGTAATGGAGATGGGGGAGGAGGATAGGAAGGACTATGAATGTGTGAAACTAGCTTTGATAGCTAGGTTTGGGAAGACTCCTTCCCAGTATCTTAAGAGGTTTAGGAGCCTCAAAAAGCATGATGGTACCCCTTGGGCTACCTGGGTGAGTGAATGTTTGAAAAACTTAGAGGGATGGATTAAGGGTTACAAGGTGAACACTTATGAAGGTATGAAGAATTTGTTTATGTTGGAGACTATTTATGATGCCTGCTCTCCTGAGCTCAGACAACACTTGGCTGATTCCAGGGAATTAGATTCCCGGAAACTAGCTAAGGCTGCTGACTTGTGGGTTGCCAACAGGGCCACTCACAAGGATTCTGGGGTCACTCAGAAGAAGGATGGGGAGAAACAGCCAAAAAAAGACTCCAAAGAGAATTCTAATAATTCCTATCCCAAAGAGGGCCCCAAACCACAAAATAACCAGGGTAAGCCACATGGGAAACCTAGTCAGGCTACTGTACCTTCTGGCCACAAGCCAGAAGGAGGTCAGAACAAGCCACCCTTCCAGAGAGCATTTGGACAATGCTATGTCTGTCAGGGTACTGACCATATCAAAGGAGATCCCAAGTGCAAGGGTAAACCTGCAGGGATCAGCACAGTCTCCTTAGCCTTCACTCCTGATTATGAAGTACAGATGGCTAGTGCCCACTTTGAACTCTTTGCTGAAGAACCCTTGGGTCTTCAAGCAACTGTAAACTTAGAGCCTATGGGTCTGGTTAGTCCCCAGAATAGGGTTGTGTATAACTCCCTACCTGTTAACTCTATGGTGTATTATGTGGACAGTGTTCTTGTCAATGGCCAGGATACTCCTGCCAGGAGAGACACTGGGGCCAGCAGAACAGTAGTGGATGAAAGCTTCTTTCAACCTGAGGATGTGGCCAAAGCACCCAAAGGTCCCACTAAGATGTCTGGAGGCCCTGTCCAAATGGTTCCTATTCTACCAGCCCTCATTCAATGTAACAACATGACAGTAAGGATCCCTGTCAGTGTTCAGACTGAGGTACCTGGGAAGGTCCTGTTGGGGAATGACCTAAGAACTCTAGGAGTAGTGTCACATACCCCCAGGCCTCCCAGTATAGAGAAGCAGAACTTAACCAAATTGGCTAGAAAGGCTACCCTGAAGGACCCTTCTAAGACTGTGGGACCCTCTACTGAGAACCCCATTACAAGCCCTGGTGTTAGTAAGTTGACCTCTAACCCAGACACATTTCAGGATAGTATGCTAGGAACATGGGAGCCCCAACCAAGCTCCATCATCATTCCCCTAGTCTCCGAGTCTCTGACTCCCCCTGCTTCTGAGGAAGAGGTGGATAGACCAACTAGGCCCCTATCTAGACCTGAGAGAACTGGTAATTCTCAGTGCTGGTGGAAAACCAGAAAAGAAAAGTCTAAGGCCAAAAACCTTCAGACTGTTGGACCTTCTACTGAAGACCCCAACTCAAATCCTAATATTAGGGGGGAAACTCCTAAAATAGGTAAGGGTAGATCTAAGAGGAAGGGGAAGCAGGTGCATTGCCTAACCCCAACCCCTCCAACCAAGAGGCCTAAGACCCAACCTGCTCCCACAAGAGAGGTGGTGAGGAACCTTGGAGGCCCCTCTAGATCTAAGGGAATCCTTTATAAGGACCCCTTGAAAAAGCCTAACATAGGTTCAGAAGTTGTACCAACTTCTGAGGGACTGGTCAACCAGATCCCCTATAACAAAAAGACTGATGTTCCTCAAAGGGTCTGTAGGTCCTTTAGCCTGCAAAAGAAAACCTTTGAGTTCTCCATTGAACATAGGTCAAGGTGTCACCATCAAAATGCTGATGGACTCTCTAGGATGTATATCATCGACTAGAGGTATGAGGTTCATCCAGGAGTGGATTAAATCCTCCTGTCCCTTAGTCTGGGGGGGGCGAGCGTTAGGGAGAATTCTCTGTTTAGGCTGAATTTCCCTACCTAGTGAGTCCCCCAGCAGCTTTGCTGGATTTCTGGGGTTTCTTTTTTTTCTCCTGCCAAGAGTGAGACTCTTTTACCCTCACTCTTGGACATGTTGAAGTGTGTTTTCTTGGTTAAACCTTGTGTTGAATGGGCTATGGGGTCCTTTACTCCATAGGGCCTCATGTATTGTTGTGATGTGGGTTACACAGCACCCTCTGTGCCGTGACCCAGGGGTGTCCTAGGGACTCCCCAACATAGACTCCATACCCTGGGACTGACTACTGTCTCCCAGGGCATGTAAAGTCACCAAAGACTTTGCTAGTCTTGAATCCTGAACAGAACCAGTACAAACCATCATATTGTGGACGTACTGGCTGGGGCAATTCGATTGCCCCAGGGTCTGTTAGTCGAGGGGGCACGTCTCCGTCCCCCCTGATCGAGTTTTGGCTGGTGGCAGTGGAAACTACTTTTTATATTCGACCGCGAATATTTTCCTATGGGATTTCCCATTGTTTTAGGCTAACACATTTAATTATTTATTTGCGGTAGCCTTAAACATACCGCCGGTTTATATTATTTATTATTATAACTCCGGTTGGGACTTTTTGCCAAAACTTGATCCTAAAATGGCGTTGGCGTTCGCCTCTGTAACTCTGACCCAAAGTGGAGCCCTTTGTTCCACTTTTGGCGGGCTTCCCCACAGAAGCCCTCCAAAGTGGTGCCACTCTGTCTGGGGTACTTAGGAGGGGTGGAGGGGGATTTAGGCACCCTGGACTGAGTTACCTTGGTAACTCAAGTCGCACTCCGTCCTGATTGGCCCAAGTGGTGAGCCGGCCGGCTCACCACTTAGCATGTTTGAGTGACAGCTAGGCTGGGTGAATGGGGGTTTGCTGCATAAAAGCAGGGCTTTGGGGACTGGAACTTCAGAAGTCGCCACAGGACCAAGAATCCGACGAGGGAAGAGCTGAGCCGACCTGCTTCGACGACACCACCCGGTGGAGCCCTGCTGAACCGTCTCACCACTTTTCCCGACGACCGAGGAGAACTCTTAACGGAGTGGCTCCTTCCCTTGACTGGTGGGGACAACCAGTTTTCGCCTTCTTTTCGCTTCTCGAGGTATCTCGTGGCCGCCTTGCCAGTGCCAAGCACCCCGGCAACCGGAACCCCACCACTTTTACCCCAACCACGAAAGTCGGTACAACCCTTTAACCGGAGGACTCCGCGGCTGGTTTCTTCCCGGGCAGTGCAACGACCCTCTTCTTCTGCTCTTCAGCGAGAACTTCTTCTCCCCTGACCGACGTCGAGCCTTGCTGCCACTGCCTGGAACAACTGCCACCGCTGGAGGACCCTTTCCGCTTAAGGTACCGTGTTCCGCCTGGCTTCCCTTGCTACCGACTGTACGGGGTAGATTTAGCCCCCGGCTTTCGAACCTGGGAGTGCCTGGAACACCCTGGCTAAACTTTCTAAGCCACTCTAAACTCTTTCTAACTCTTTGCCAGACTTTGAATCCCTAATAACAGTGTGATCTTGGGCACATTTTCGCTCCGGCTACTCTAAGAGTGGGCCCTGCCTAGTGACTTTTGCTCACCTGTGACTTTGTGCTTCTTTGAGCCTATTGCAAGTGTTCTGGACCTTAGAGTGGTGTGTTTAACCCATTTCTGTTTCTTTCTTATCCCTTCCTTGAACCTACTAGAGTGTCATCTAACGTTAAGCACTCACCTCTGTTTTAATTATGTGGTGTTAACTTAGAGTTGTCTAGATAGGAGTAAGGGTGGGAACTGCTTTCATTATAACTGTGTTTGAAGTGTTTTTACTATACTTTGCTAGAGTGTTTTCAACTTATGTGTTCTTAAAAATAAATAACTATATACTTTTGAAACCAAGCTCTGGTCAGTGTTTGCTTGTGCTATTGTGTCTGAGTACATATTGTGTATACTTTACATACTGCCTAACTCTTCTTGAGGGAAGTCTGACTGCTCAGCCACAGCTACCAGGTAAATCTGGGTGGTGCAGACTGCTACCAAGTGGGTTTACTGCTATACCTGTAGTCTTAAATCTTTTGCAGTGTTCCCCAAGGGAACTGCACAGGTTTCTGCCTAACATTCCCCCCGGAGGGTGAAGCCTGCAGGGACTCAAGGGCGCTGTGTTGGCGTCCCGCAGGGTCCTCTGGAGGCCGTTCTCTGTTGCTGCTGTTGGCCCCTCTTACCTGCTGCCTGTTTACCTGCCACAAAATCCCCTGCTTCCCCTGCGAGGGTGATGCCGGCAGGGATCCAAGGGCGTGGGGTGTTGGCATCCCACGGGGTGTTAGCGGGCCCGTGGGGAGCGTCCAGTCTGCCTATTATCCTTCCACAAGAGCCACCACCGAAGTCTGGAAGCTGCATCTTTGCCCTAGGCACTCTCAAATCTGGACCAACAAGGACTAATTAGGAAGGTAACAATTCCTGCTGGAAACCCCATAGTCCTTTTCTGTTGGGGTACACAGCAATATTTGTATTAAAACATTATCACGTTGTCAACACTGTTGCGTATTGACTACGTTTGTGTATGCAAGCGCGACGGCATCGAGGCTCGCGCATGCGCTATGACGATTAAAGGCGGTCACCCGGCAGTTCGCGCCGGGGACCGGAGCAGACACATGTCTCCGGCGGGCTCTTTGTGTGTGCCTGATTGCGTGCCTGCATGGATGCGAGCGTGTGGCCCCCGCTAGCCCCCACGCCCACAACACTGGCGACGAGGGCGGACACGGAGCTGTTCTCTGCTCCGACGGCGTCGGAGAGACAGAACGCCGCTCCGTGTGTACACGGACCCGCACGCTCGGCCGGCGGCCATTTTCTTTTCCATTTTTCATACGCCGATTGCAGTGGTTGCGGCCCGTGAGGGTGCTCGTGCGCCATCTGCCATCTGCAAGGCTTTGCAACAATTTTTGGAATCTCCACAGCCCAGCCGCTGCAGGGCTGTGGCACAGAAAAGGAAGACCAAGGAAGGAGGACTGTGAGGAGTCCTTTCAAGGGGACACATCCACCCTGCTCACCTCAACATCTTGCTGCACACAGCTCACTGTGAGTACCGCTCATTGCCATGGGTGAAGAAGAGGAGGAGGGTGCTGTTGCCCCAATACCACGCAGAATGCACAGTACTCTAGCCCCCATGCCCGAATTTGATACCACAGGCCTCCCATCCAAGCTGGGACCGAAGTGGCTCATGTGGGTCAAAAAACTGGAAATGTTTTTCAGGGCCTCGGGGGAAACAGATGAGGATGCGAAGATAGCCATCATGGTTTATTCTGCAGGGACAGAGGTCCAGCGTATATATGACTCTCTCAACATCCCAGCAGTCACATATGACGCAGTCAAACAAGCTCTCAGTGACCACTTCCTTCCTATGGCAAATGTTGGCTTTGACAGGTTTGTCATGTGTGCCGCAAAACAATTGGATGAGGAATCATTGGACCAGTTTTGTGCTCGGCTGAGACACCTAGCGAGGTCCTGTAGGTGGGTAAACGAGGAAGAAATGGTTTGCAACCAGCTGCTGCAGGGTTGCAGCTCGGGGAAACTGAGGAGACAAGTCCTGAGGGAACTGGGACTGACTCTGCAGCAGATCTTGGACATGAGGAGAGCTTACGAACTGGCAGAGGCAAGAGGGGCGAAGATGGACGCAGCCACACACTCCAGGAAGGAGGAAGAAGCATATGCAGTAGGACGCTCTGCCGCAGGGAGGACGAGATGGGCACCAAGAAGAGGAGACGGCCCCACAACGCCAAGTGCTGCTCTGTCGTGCCCCTACTGCGGGTATGATTTGCCGCATGCGGGTGAATGCCCTGCAAAATCGAGAGTCTGTGGTCGGTGTGGCACATCGGGTCACTATGCCAGGATGTGCAGGGCGGTGGCACCAGTAGCGGTTTCAAGAGGACCAGAGAGAAGCGGCACGAGTGACCTTAGGAGAGTGAGGGGTGTGTCTTCTGTCGAACAAGGTATGCAAGATCTCAACATCGCAGAAGAGTAAGAGGAAGATGAAGAGATTTTCTTCATTTCGAGCATCGCCAAGGGCCCTGGGAAAAGTTGACAACCCACATGCAATGTCAATATTGGTGAGGTCCCCACTCCGGTCCTCATAGACACTGGGGCATCTGTCTGCGTACTAGCAACTGAACATTACAATGCGCTCCCAGGTCCGCCGGGACTGACAGAATCCACAGCGCGAATTTACGCATTTGGAGGGGATACACCTCTTCCCATCCAAGGAGTGTTTGTAGCCCCAGTTTCTCATGGTCAGAGCAGAATAAAAGCAAGGTTTTTTGTCACCAACGTAGGCCCGCACTCCCTCCTGAGCTGTGCTGCATCGGAAGCGCTAGACATTGTGCACTTCACTTTTGCGGTATATCGCACTGATCTGGATCGTCTGTTACAATGCTTTGAGATGATCTTCACGGGCATTGGAAAACTAAAGGCCGACCCCATACGGTTACACATCGATGGGTCAGTGAGACCAACACCGCTTAAACATCGCCGCATCCCTTTCCATCTAAGGGCACAGGTAGAAAAAGAGCTACAGTCACTGGTTGACCGAGACATTATTGAAAGGGTGGAGGGGCCCACCCCCTGGGTCTCTCCAATTGTGGTGGCTCCAAAGCCCAAACAGCCAGGGGCAGTACGCATCTGCGTAGATATGAGGCTGCCCAATGTAGCAATCAAGAGAGAACGTCACCTCACGCCCACCCTTGATGACATTTTTGGGGAACTCCAGGGGGAAAAGGTTTTCTCGAAGCTAGACTTGAGATCAGGTTACCACCAGTTGGAACTTCACCCCGAGTCTAGATACATTACGACCTTTACGACTCACGAGGGGTTATACCAATACAAAAGACTCAGTTTCGGGATCTCGTCCGCAGCGAAGGTCTTCCAGAATGCCATCAGGGGGGCCCTGTCAGGACTCAAGGGGGTCATCAGCATGTCGGATGACATTCTGGTTTTCGCCAGGTCGGAAGCTGAACATCTGAAGCGCCTAGAGAACACCCTCGAGAGACTGCACAGCGTTGGGTTGACCCTACACAAAGAGAAGTGTGAGTTCTTGAAGGACAAGCTGGAGTTTTTTGGATTCGTATTCCACGCTGGGGGCATCTCGCCAGATCCAGAAAAAGTGAAAGATATCAGGGAAGCATCCCCACCAGTGTCCCCAGCGGAAATAAGAAGCTTCCTGGGGATGGTCAACTATTGTGGCCGTTTTATTCGAGACTTAGCCTCTCTATCAGAACCCCTGAGGGCGCTCACCAGGAATGACGTAGCGTGGACATGGACTGAGAAAGAGCAAAGGGCATTCACCGCCATCAAGAATGCCCTCGCAGAGCAAGAAACCATGGCCTATTTCCACCCTGGCTGAGAGTCCGAGATCGTGGTCGACGCCAGCCCGGTGGGTCTGGGAGCGGTCCTCATGCAGGCACACCATCAGGGGACCATGCGACCCATCGCCTACGCCAGCAAAGCCCTGACCGATACGGAGAGGCGCCACTCCCAGATTGAGACAGAGGCCTTGGCCATTTTATGAGGGTGCAAACATTTCAGAATATACATCTTAGGGAAGCCAGTTGTTGTTGTGACTGATCACAAGCCTCTCATCCCGATTTTGTCAGGAGCCTCGTCCAAACCACCCCCTCGAATTGAAAGATGGATGCTGGCACTCATGGAATATGGGGTCAAGTTGCTGTATCGACCAGGAACACACAACCCGGCAGACTACTTATCCCGCCATCCGGGCGACCCAAGTGCTCAATGGAGGTGGCGGACTGTGTGGAAGCCATTCACCTGGTAATCGAGGCGGCACTGCCTGTCGCCCTTGCACGTCAGGAGATCGCGGACGGATCCAACATTGGTAAAGCGTTCCTGAGGATAAAGAGTGCGGTAAACACCAGAGAATGGTGGGAGGTCCTCCTGAACAACTCTGAAGGAATGTGGAGGCACAAAGAGATCTGCAAGCGCTCTGGAAGGCGCGCCATGAGCTATCGGTGGCGGATGACGGCATCCTGCTGAGAGGACACCAGATCGTAATCCCAAGGTCACTGGTTAAGAAGGTTCTACAGCTGGCCCACAAAGGGCATCAGGGGATGGCCAAGATGAAAGCTCGTCTGAGATTGAAGGTCTGGTTTCCCGATTTGGAAGGCAGAGTTGAGAAATTCGTGAGAGCCTGCATCCCCTGCCAGGCCGCAAGCCCTGTAGAAAAGGGGCCGCCCATTCAGGCCATGGAACGGAGCGACCGTCCATGGGGGACAGTACATGCGGATTTTGGGTCCACGGGCCGTGGCCAATACTTTCTGGCGGTGACCAACCAGTGGTCACGATACCCGGAGGTGGAGCTGGTCGAATCCACATCCAGCGACCACACCACCCTGGCAATGGACAAAATATTCGCCACCCATGGCTTTCCCTTGGAGATATGCTCAGACAATGGGTCACCGTTCCAAGGTCAGCGGTTTGCTCAATATTGTGAAGAAAGGGGAATAAAACATCGAAAAGACACCCCACTGTGGCCGAGAGCGAATGGCGAAGTCGAGCACTTCATGCGAACGCTCAACAAAGTGTTCTGCATATCGGTGAATGGGGGAGAGGACCTCCGGCGCAACCTGGTCGACTTCCTCAGAGAGTATCATACGACCCCACATCAGTCACCTGGGGTTGCCCCTGTAGAAGCCCTTTTCAAACGGATACCAAGAGGACTGATACCTGAAGCTGAAGGGAGACAGCCGGGAGAGACTGACAACAGCCACGTGCGAACAGAGAGGGCCGTTCAGAATGAGAGAGAGACGGTACGGCGAGGACTACCAGAGAAAGAGATCGCCATAGGTGACACCGTGCTGGTGCGCAACAGGAGGCCAGAAGGGAAGTTGTCACTGCCATACGCGACACAACCATTGGGGGTGACACACGTCAATGG
Source organism: Ambystoma mexicanum (assembly GCF_040938575.1). Classification (NCBI taxonomy): domain Eukaryota; kingdom Metazoa; phylum Chordata; class Amphibia; order Caudata; family Ambystomatidae; genus Ambystoma; species Ambystoma mexicanum. Next base: position 952,187,368 of record NC_090939.1, read on the forward strand.
ATCGATGGTCACTCCTGCCAATGCACGAGGGACAGTCACCAGAAAAATCTCGTTCCTTAAGCGCATAGGAACAGCGAACCATGAGGACGCCGTCAGAGAAAGCCCCGATCAGAACGCTGGTGTGCCGCTGGAAAGCGATGGACCGCAAGAGACTCCTGGGACACCGGATGCCCCCGACGTTGGGGCACGCAGGTACCTGAGCCGGGCAGGGCGCAAGCGCCGCAGAGGTTCCAAGACTTTATTATGGACCCTGCCTCGCAACTAGTAGCACACTGAGAGTGAGAATTTGAGCAGGACCCTGTTGGTTCCAATGTTTGTTAATGTTCATGCGTTTTGGGGAAAAGGGAGGGATGTTGCGCATTGACTACGCTTGCGTACGCATGCGCGAGCAGCATCGAGGCTCACGCATGCGCTATGACGATTAAAGGCGGTCACCCGGCAGTTTGCGCCGGGGACCGGAGCAGACACACGTCTTTGCCGTGCTCTTTGTGTGTGCCTGATTGCGTGCCTGCACGGATGCGAGCATGTGGCCCCTGCTAGCCCCCACGCCCACAACAAACACCACATTCACTATGCCTGCATCTCTTGATCATGAATTGGACAAGGACAATGAGCTCCTCGAGGATCTTTTGGAGGCATCCATATATCTCCCCATATTTGGGCCTGGGTTTGGGTTGCGATTTGGGCTAGGTATGGGGCCCTAGCAAATCCCGAATCCAACGACCATGGCTGTCTCAGCCGTTGCTGGCACATCAGTACCTTTCAGGAATGCTCACAAGCTAATTACCAAAATCCAGCAGTTTCTGGGCACACCCAGTGTCCTGAGTGGTTTACCCCACAGTGAGGGGCTAACCACTGACACTGTCATTAACTCCAATGACACGACCTTGGCTGTCAAACCACCTGACACTCCCTCCGAAACCCCTCCTGGCATTCCATCCGGCACCCCAATTTTTCCATCCATTATCAACCTGAGTGTTTAGGGGAGGTTGGGATCCCCTCAGAAGTCCAGCAGGCCCAACAAACATGTCGAGGGGGCCCCTTAAGCGTTTCCGGACCAGCTGCTCCATTATCACCATGTGTTCCAAATACCAACAATCCCAGGCTGAATGAAATCTTTACTGCTCCCATTTCTACCACCGACAAGCCCCTCGTTCACTCCCCCTCCCATCTCCCTTGCCTACCAGCTACTAGTGTGGGTAGTGAGTTTGGAGGGAGCCTGGTTCAAGCATTTGGGGCAGTCAACAAGGTCTTGCCAGACACCTCAACGAGCCAATCAGCAAACATAAAGGGAGCGGCTGGTGGAACCCAGGGAGGGGGTTCCTGGGGTAAAGGAGTGCCCATGTAGCTGCAGCTGCTTATTTTCTGAATTATTGTCAATAAAGAACTTGATTTTGTCCCTAATGGGACCGTTGGGAAGGAGTGCTGAAATTGGAAAGTAAACCCCAGCTCTGGGGGGTGAGGAAAAGACTATGACCAAGCCAACTGCCCCAAGAACTTCACACCAAATCCACTGAGGGTAAGAAAGGAAGCAACAGGGTCTCATTACGGGTATTGAACAAAAACCAACAATACAAGTGTCCTTATGGGCAAAGGGCTTCCTTGCAGATTAACATCACCTGACTCCGATCACATAGGACCCCCATATTCACCAACTTCTCTTCTTTCGGTAGCTTGCTGGGTGACAGAACTATTAGGAGTAAAAGGTCACCTGTAAAGGCAACCAGTGTGCTGGCCCAAGTGTCGTTAAATCCACCTGGAAAATCTACCAGGCCCATTTGGTCTCCCTAGCCCCGGACTTTTTTTCGACTTTTTTTTTTTCGGCCTTTTTTTTCCTAGATTTATTTTTTCGAGATTTATTTTTTCGGTCTTATGACCACACAGATGATTAAGACTACAGGTATGAGCAATACATCCCTTTTGGTATCAGTCTGTACCACAAAGATTTAGTTGGTAGCTGTGGCTAAGCAGTCAGACTTATCTCAAGAGGGAGATGAGCAGTATTCAGGGTTTACACAATAGGGCTACAGCACTTATGACACAAGGAAACACTGTCCAAGGCTTTGTATTAAAAATAATATATATATTTATTTTACACACTTCTAGTTCAACACATTAATCACAGTTAATAAAGCAAGTTAAAATCAGTCAAGAAAAGTATACCCAACTCCTTAGTTAAATTGTAGACAAGTTTGAGCAAGAGTGAAAACTAAGCAAAACGGCACAGTCAAAACCAAACACAAATGGCACTCTACCAATTTCTCACAAGGGAGGGAAAACACAAGTTATACAGAAATATCTTCTTACACACCCTAGCAATACTTACCATAAGTTTGTGAACAAGTTTAGGCAAGGCAGTACTTTCGCATACAGCATACTTAAATGAAAACCGAGCAAAATGGCACTTCACAAGTTTAAAAAGTGGGAAGGAAAAGGTGGTTATAAGAAGTAGGTGCAACAACACAGTTCTAGTTGAGAAGCAATCTAGAGAAGGCAGTTCTAAGAAATTTAGCCGGAGTCAATAGGCCTGTGCCAAAGTCAGTTGTACAGGGCAAAGGGCCCAGGAGCAAAATGTTCTTGTAGCTGCAGTCAAGTCTTTGGTTAACGATTTTGAAAAGGTGAATGCAGAAGGTGAAAGAAAATGTTTAGAAGATAGGGGCGGCCAACCCAACAGGTAGGTAAAGGATTTAAAACACCTTTAGCACTACCACGCGAAAAGGGCGGTCTGGCGGAACAATGTGCCTTAATATGACAAAGTGGCTCCTGCGGTGGCAGTTGTTCCTGGTAGTTCCTGCAGTTCGGGGTATCCAGCACAGGAAGCGAGGCTCTCGTCGTGGAGGAAGGTTCGAGTTACTGCACTACCCAGGGATGAAACCAGCCACGGTGCTGCCCGACGAATAAAAGGTATGCTCCTTTAAATCGCGGACTGGGTGGACGGGTGCCTGGCTATCTGGTCTCCGAGTACAGGATACTGGCGATTCGACCAGGGCAGGTCCAGGAAGGCGATTGGCAAACTGGTTGGCCCCACCAACTCAAGGGAAGAAGGCTCTTACAGATGAAGATCTTCTCTCATCGTGTGGAGAAAAGTGGTGAGACGCTGCAGCAGAGTTCACTGGTGGTTCAGTTGTTGCAGGTGTCTTTGGCTTCTCTCCTCTTCGGCTTCTTAGTTCCAGTGGTGACGTCTTGCTCTTCCAGTCCTCAGTACCCTGCTTTTATGCAAAAAGATCCCCATTCATACTGCCTAGCTGTCACTCACACAGTGGAGTGGTCATCTTGGCGGGAGACCCTCCAGCCTATCAGGACAGAGTGCGACATGGGTTGCTGAGACAACCCTGTCCAGGGGTCCTACACCCCCTCCCACACAATGGACCCACCCCAGACTCAGTGGTGCTAAAAGGAGGGCTTCTTGGCAGAAGCCCGCCAAAAGGACGAACAAAGGATCCCCAACCTGGGTTAGGAGTTTAGAGAAAGACACGAGAAAGAAGTTATATAAAAGTTCTGGCAAATAAAACCTACCGGAGTAAAGTTAATATTAAAATACACTGGCGGTATGTTAGAGGCTGTCAGAAAATGTGGTAGCCTCGAACAATGGGAAAATCCCATAGGGAAATATTTGCGGTCGAATATTTATGGTAGTAACCACTGCCACCAGCCAGAAACTTTTGAGAGAGGGACTGCACGGTACCCTCTTGAAAATGAACACCAGGGAAAAACTATTAACCCTTCCCAGTACCTCCATAGTAAGATGGGTTGTACTGGTTTAGTTCATAAAAATTGACTAGTAAAGTCAATGGGGACTTTACATGCCCTGGGAGACAGTAGTCAGTCCTAGGGTATGGAGTCTATGGTTGGGGGTCACTACGGAGGGTGCTGTGTAACACATGTGGATAAAGATGGTTCCTATGGGGGTGAGAAAAACCCCATAGACATTAAACACAAAAAATAGCTTAGAACTCACATAGCAGAACTGCCCAAGAGTGGGAAAAAGAGTCACACTCTTAGCAGGTGAAAAAAACAAACCCTTCAAATCCAGCAAAGCTGCTGGGGGACTCTATAGGTAAGGGAAATTAGCCATAAAATGAGAATTCTCCCTAACAGTCGAGATCCAAAAGCAGTGGCCTTTCCCTTGCCACCTGAGAAGAGGATCTAGGCCGTTAGGAGAGAGAATACCCTCAGGTTTCTCACACCACCTAGTGGGTGTAAAAGAAACATATTCAGGGAACATATACATTGGACACGGCCGAAGGCCATGGCTAGTGGCCCATAAAAAAAACCATGATATAACAAAACCCTTGAAATTCACTGAAAAAACTTTAAAGTGGAAGTCACGAACAGCGTAACTCAGTGTGTGCCCTTGAGCAAATACATATTAAAAGAGAAGGGATTCACTATGATATACAAAATGGCATGGTCATGACTTATATTTCATCATCATATAACTTTATTTTGGCTTAGAGCCATAAATGTTTGACAACAGTTCATACAATGCAATATCAACACATTACCAGAATTGGCACAGGTACATGGCGTGGGACAGAATACTCTTAGGAACCAGTCTCATCTTATCAGATTGCACTTTTTGTTTTGTCATCATGGCCATCTCCTCTTTCAGCTCGCTTTCACCCCCCAACCCCTACCCTATTCAGCCCCCTAACACCTCCTTCCGACGTCTCAACCTTATCTATCCCCAAATTGCTTGTACTGCTTTCTGTTAGTTGATTGACATGTTGTTTTGCAATGCTTATTGTATTCTCTTTGGTCCTCTTGTAAAGCGCTATATAAAAATTTAATAAATACAAATACATATCAGCTGCAGTAGCTGCACAATCTGAGTGAGAACACTACTGACATTAATGCCCATGAGTTAAAGTGGGCAACAGGCCTTTCCACCAATTTGAACAGCGTTTGCTCCGGTCATTACAGACCCCAAAATAAATATATAATTAAAAAAAAGAGAAATTCAACTTTTTTTTCTGTCTTTTTTTTTCGACCTTAGTCGAGATTTTTTTTTTCGAGATTTTGACCGACCACCAAGTATGACTGCGTAGCCACAGCTACCAACTAAATCTTTGTGGTACAGACTGATACCAAAGGGGATTTATTGCTCATACCTGTAGTCTTAATCTTCTGTAGTGCTCCCTAAGGCAACTGCACAGGATTCTGCCTAACACTAGTGTACAGCGGTGAGGATAAAAGTATTGGATTTACATTTTAGTGTGCTGCTAGTACCTTGGTTCAATTAATCACAAGGCTAACAATCACAAAAAGTTTATTTTAAACTAAGTCAAAGTATGGAAAGTTACAGCCAGGAGACCCTCGTTACTAATACTGCTGATTATTTAAGGGATCTGTGTAGACAGAAAGGTCTTCCTGTCAAAGGCAAGAAATCAGAAATGATTGATAGACTGTTAGAAAAACAAAGTCTGTCTAGTGGTGCTGTAGTGCCTACTACTCCAGCAAATGGGCAAACAATGAGGATGATAATGTTGAAAATGTTATTGTTGAAGCAGATGAGGAAGAGGAAGATAACAATGTCACCCCCTCTGGCCCTCTGCCTGCTCAAAGGCCTCAACCTGTGGCTACTGGACCATTGTCAGGTCCCACATTAAGTCCTGAATTTATCACTCTAGAAAAAATGAGACTTGAGCTAGAATTCAAAATAATTAGTGCCCAAACTGAACAGAGACATCAAGAACTAAGGCTCAAAGAATTAGAGCTCAATCATGAGCTTGAGATGAAGAAATTGTCTTTGGAAAATGCTTCTCTCCCCGAATCCTCTAGATCTTCCAGTCCAAAAAGACCCCGGATGTCTAAAGAGATTGTGGGTATGTATGAACCTAGGTTGGATGTATTAGATTGATTAGCTACATTTGAATACAATCATGGGCTCCGGGATATCACAGGGAATCAGTTGATCCCCTGGTTATTTTCTAGGCTCCCCTGTGTTGCATCTGATGTGGTAATGGAGTTGGGGAAGGTGGATAGAATGGATTATGAATGTGTCACAAGTCTCTCCCCTTCTCACCTGTCTTTCCTGTTTGCTTGCGACCTTCTTTTGTGACTTCTTCCGCACAGTGCGGGATTTGTATAAGCCTGCGCGCAGGTCTTCGGATTCCTGCGTGCTTCGTTCAGATTGTCCAGGAAGGAACCAGGAAGGAACAATGTCCGCGCGCAGAGGCACGGAACCCGTGGCTCGAGCGCGGGCAAAAATCCAGGAAAGTTTTGGGGTAAGTTGTGGGATGAAAGGAAAAGGAGGAGGAAAACAAGGAACCGGGAATAGAGATCAGGAAAACAGCCCTGAGCGAACTCCGGCAGCACACGTCCAGCTACAGCGAACAGTAGCGTTGAGACGTACAGAGCCGCAGGTGCGTGTCTGTTTTGTGGAACGTAGAGCATGTAACGCAAAGACTGGTAAGCAGTGTTCCACATCAAGCGGCCATGTTAGAAGGATTACTGAGTTCAATCCCCTATGTGTCAGGGACCACGAAGTCCAGAAGGGACGCAGACGGCGGTTCATGACAGAATGTGTAAAACTAGCTTTAATAGCCAGATTTGGGAAGACTCCTTCCCAGTACCTTAAGAGGTTTAGGACCCTCAAAAAGCATGATAGTACCTCTTGGGCTACTTGGGTGAATGAGTGTTTGAAGAACTTAGAGGGCTGGATTAAGGGTTACAGAGTTAACACTTATGAAGGAAGGAGAAATATTGTAATGTTGGAGTCTATCTATGATGCCTGCTCTCCTGAGCTCAGACAGCACTTGGCTGATTCAAAAGAATTAGATTCCAAGAAATTGGCTAAGGCTGCTGACTTGTGGGTTGCCAACAGGGCTACTCACAAGGATTAAGGGGTCACTCAGAAAAAGAATGAGGGCAAGCAGCCTAAGAAAGACAACAAAGAGAATTCAAATAATTCCAATTCCAAAGAGGCCCCCAAACAAAATGCTAAGGGTAAGCCCCAAGGGAAGCCTAATCAGGCTAGTGCACCTTCTGGTCCCAGACCAGAAGGAGGTCAGAACAAGCCACCATTCATAAATACATTTGGGAAATGTTATGCTTGTGGCTCTACTTATCATGTGAAAGGGGATCCCAGATGCAAGGGTAAACCTTCAGGGGTCCACACTATCTCTTTAGCCTTCACTCCAGAGGAGGAAGTACATATGGCCAGTGGAAACTTTCAATTACTAGCTGAAGACCCCATCAGAGTCTCAGCTAGTGTATCTTTAGTATCCCTAGGACTGTGGGAACAACAGAATTTAGATGTGTATAATTCTATCCCTCCTAATGCTAAAGAGTATTATAAAGACAGTGACCTAGTAAATGGTCAGGAGACCCCGGCCATTAGAGACACTGGGGCCAGGATAACTGTGGTGGACAAATCTTTTTTCAAGGTGGAGGATGCTGGTAAGGCACCCAAACACCTCACCAAGTTAGCTGGAGGGCCTGTGCAGATGATTCCCCAATTACCAGCTATCATCCAGTGCAATGAAATGACTGTGAAGATACCTGTTAGTGTGCAATCTGAAGTTCCTGGAAGGGTTCTTTTAGGGAATGACCTTAAGGAACTGGGGGTAGTGTCAAGTACTCCCAGACCTCCCAGCAAAAGATTGCAGTAGCTCACCAGACCTGCAAGGGAGAGGACCTTGAGGGGCTCTCCTGAGGAGATGATAGAAGAAGAAATCACTCCTACTCCACTGGAGTTACTAACTGCTATTTGTTTTCTTATTTTTTATTTAAAATGATATAGTTTTGTTACACAACTTTTAATTTGTACTTTAACAACATGGTTTACACTCACTATACAGAAAACCTAGAAAAGGAAGAGACAAGAAAGAAAAAGAGAAAGATAAACTCCAAAAAGAAAACACAATGAAATGTGCATTTCAGATGCTTCCTAAATAAAAAGAAGAAAAAAATAAAAATAAAAAAGTAATCGACTTGAGCAGCAAAAATTAACTTTCATTCAAAGAATGGCAGAAACTATTAATTTCCAGTTATATTGTTCCAAAAGTGGATAATAGTGATTATCAAGTTTTTCTTGTCACCTGTCAAAATCTGGGCCCAACGATCGTGTGTTGTTCTGTGGGACACATGATTTGTGAGTCTTTCTCTGAATAGGTTTCTTTTCTCAGTAAGTTTAGGACACTCCATGATGATGTGGAATAAGGTTTCAACAGTGTCATCTTGTTCACAAAAGTGGCAAAATTCCATTGTTTTCGGCAGTTGTCTGGATGTGGTGAGAGCTTCACGTGTGGGTAAGAGATTCAGACGGATTCTGAGAAAGCGATCTCTGATGTTTTGATCAGGGAAGATAGCTAAATATGAAGGAAGCTGGTTAATGGCTCTAATGTCTATATCGCAGTTAATATTCATTTTGTATTTATTTTTAAAGGCGATAGTCTTTATCCATTCATTCTGTAACAATAGTTTTTTTGCTGATTGTGGACGATTGACTAAACACTCCACGGTTATGTCGTTGTCCCTCATTAACTGCTCTACGGAACTTTTCCATGCCTTGAGCACAGTAATAGCTGTCGAGTTCTCTCTGATGCGGAGAATGTCAAGTGCCGGAATATCGTCGTTGTTTACGATTTTTCTGTATAGGTCGAGTTTTTTTCCATGTGACAATGGAGCTAAGGGATTGAGTAGCTATCTCGTGCCGGATTCTTAGAGCCGGGAATGAGTTAGGGAGTTTTAAGATTTTCCGCCAGAAGATTCCTTCTAGTATATCCCAAATGGCTTGATCGATGTTAATCAAGGTTTCACTCCCATATGTAATAATAGTACTCACCTTTTGTTGGTAAAATGCTATAACTGGTTTCAACAAAAACTTCCCATATTTGAAGTCTATTGAGGAACCTTTCCTCGCGAGAGAGGCTGTCTTGATTTAAAGATGTGAGATCCATTCTTTCTCTATCTCAGAATGATTCAATAGAATTCCCAAGTACTTGATTGATTTTTTGCCACTGAAGCTTTTTGTTATCCATGAAGAACAATTTGGTTTTCTTTTTTGTTTGCCTGTTATTGGTCAAGAGACATAGGGCCTCATTACACGGAAGGCGGTAAACCATGGTGCTTTTAGCACCATGGTTGCTGCCGGTACCATACCGGCACCACCATGGAGAAAAGGGGAATTACCACCCCATTACAAGGTTGGCGGGGTGGTAATTCCCCCTTTCTCCATTGCCCTTCCCCATTCCCATTTTTGCTCCATAGGGCATAATGGGAATGGGGAAGGAGCTAAATACGGTACCGCAAATTGCGGTACCATAATTAGCACCAAGATCCCTTTGCGGGACCCAACTTTAACGGCTGGTCTACAGCAGGCGTTAAGGTTGGGTCCCGCAAAGGGACCTCGTAGTAAGACGGTAAGGGTTAACGGTCACCGGTACCCTTAACGGTGACCGTTAACCCTTACCGCCTTCCGTGTAATGAGGCCCATAATCTTGGTTTTGGTTATGTTGATCTCTAGATCGTTCTGCTTCACATACTTCTCCATCTGGATAAGGCTTCTTTGTAAGCTTACTGGGGTAAGGTCTAGGATCACAATGTCATCTGCATACAGTAAATGTGGAAAGGGGATGGCATTAAATTTCGGTGGTTTGGCTGAATGGAAGCAATCTTCCTCGGGAATATCTGAGGTATATAGATTGAATAGAGTTGCTGCCAATGGGCAGCCTTGCTTCAAGCTATTGTTAGCATCAATTGGCAGAGATAACATTCCATCACGGGAGAGCCTAATTTTGATGGTGGTATTAGTGTATAATTGTTTGATCGGCTCTATGATATCTGATGGACAGTTCCACAATCTCAATTTTTGCAAGTTTTTCTCTGTTAACCAAATCAAATGCTGCATGTAAATCGATAAAGGGGGCATAAATAGGCCGTTTTTTTTTAGCAGAGCTTCATGTTTAAGAATGTTTAATATCAAGAGATGAACGTTGGTTCCTGTATTTTTGATGAAGCCAGTTTGGCAGATGTCAAATCGCTTGTTATCTTTGATCCAGCTATTGAGTTTAACAATAACGTGGCAAATATTTTGCCAATGGGGTCCAATAAGGCAATTGGGCGATAATTGTTAGGATTGTTTCGGTCGCCGTTTTTATATATTGGGATCAAGATAGCAGACTTCCAAGAGTTCGGGATTTGTTTGCATTTTTGTATGTTGGCAAATAGATGGGTGCATAAATTCTCCCATTCAACCGGGTTCCGTTTCAAGATGGCATTACAGAGGCCGTCGGGGCCGGAGGCTCTTGAGGCATTTAATTTCCTTATTAGTAGCAGGATGGTCTCTTGTTCCCATATAGCTGGCCATTTCAATTCAACTCGAGCTGCCGGTATAATGTTGCTGCTCGGCTTTCCTGTATAGATGGCTGAGAAATGGGCTAGCCAGATGTTTTCTGGGATAACCTGTGTCAATTGTTCCTGTTGGTCCTTCTGTGCGTTTAATAGATTCCATAGGCCTCTTGTGTTATGCGATTTAAGCAAGCTAAGTACCGATTCAGCATCTTTTTGAAGTAACAGAGCTTTGGCAGTCTTTAACCAATTTCTGTGTTTTTGTTTGGCCTTTTTCATCAGAATCGTGCTATTCGGTTGTTTTGATTTTTTTAGACAAGTGAGTTCTTTCTGTAGTTCTCTTTTTTTCTCCACCATGCATGGATTATAGGAGTTAGTATAGGTTTTCTTGACTACGTAAGTATGATTTATGTTTTGAAGAAATGGACTAAGTATCCATTCATAGTTTATTTTATTCAACATCTGCCGCTTTGAATCAATGTCGTTTTCAACAATCTGGTTGACTTGGGATGGATTAATGCGGAGTCTGGTCGCCGATTTATTTGTTTACATCTGGATAGTGGGGAAAGTCTCTGTGCCAGCCCAGATGGTTTCCCGTTCTATACTGATAATGTGATGATCACTATATTGGGATGTTACATTTCCAATGTTTGTTGTTCTCTTTTTAATTGCTGGCGATGTATAAATATAATCCAGAGTAGCTGCGTGAGTCCCACTCGACCAAGTTGGCTTGGTTGAACTTTCTTGAGATGACAGTGTATTATAAAGCATTAAGTTTCGGATCTTCATCTCTTTTGCCCCATTTTTTGCTTGTGAAGAGAGAGTGGATTCTGGTAGCAGATTTCCTTTGTTATCAAAGAGGTGTAAGTTGAGATCCCCACAAATGATAAGTTGAATGTTCTGGTACACGGACGAGACCTCATCAATAGCAGTAAATACTGAGTCGATGAAGGCATCTGAGTTGATTGCTGTCGGATTCCAGTATAAATTAAAGATCCCAAGAATCATCTCTTTTTGGGGTGTTTTATCAGTTGTGTAATCATTGGATGGAGTAAACCTGTTATATTCGCATATGGTAAACTGCGCCCATGGGTTCAGATTTTTAGTTTCAACAATTTGTATTGCTGGAAGATTCTTAACCTAGGTGAGCTGGCCGGAAGAGGGATGGCTTTTCTTGCGTTGTATGGCCAGGTTGATCATGATGTTGTAACCATCACATCTGGGCAACAATGAGATCCATGTTTCTTGTAGACATATGAATTGTTGAGTCAGAATAGAGTCCATCGCATTGTGAAATGAATGATAGGACCCTATTCCATGAACAGAGTGAAAGAGCCTTGTTGTGTAGAGGTGTTGATGGTTATCTTTGTGAATTGATCGTAGAGTTGCATGAGGAGTCACTGTAGTTTAGGTCTCTCCAGAAAAGATGTTTTGCATAATTTGTCGTTACTTGTTGAGTTCGGGCTTGATGGTGTACCGTGGGTGAGTTTCTCGATTTGTTCTGATACGAGCGTTGTTCCTTGCTATGCACAATAAGAGAATCTATCTGCTTTTCTTTGGTCATTTTGAGAGTGTTTTCTTTCTTAATATCAAGGGAGCCTTGGATGAATTTTCTGTTGCGTGAGTGAGTCATGATACATTTAAATCCTAGTTTATGATAATGGGGCTTAGCATCTAGGATTTTTTCTGTGATGTCTGGCGAAGAGAATTCCACTAAGATTGAGTCCATGATGTTATCATTAGTGAATTCTACAAGTCTGATATAACTCGTATTGATCCTTTTAAGTGCCGGAATAGCTTGTAAGAGACGTAAGGTGTTAGTTCTATTAAGAATAAGGGAGTCCTTCCCGCTGTCCATACGCTCAATAATCACTTTTATTTTTTGTGTCTGTTCGATGGGATCGATAAACGTTGGCAGTTTTAGCTCGTGGTCTTGGATCGTTGGAGAGACTCTACCAAGGTCATCATATGTATTCCGATACGTATCATCAGAAAGAAAAGCTGACTGTTCATCACTGACTGTGGAATAGTCACTAAATGATGAGACATCGGAAAGAGAGCAGTCTAACTCAGTATCTGAAATATCCACACAGGATAAAATGGTGTGTTCAGACTGTCTGGAGTTGCCTTCTTCATATGTATCAATTATAATGAGTGATTGATCAATGTCAGAAGGACTGAAGTGATGTGACATTTCATGACTTTCAATTGTGTAAGTAGATAAGTTCAGCAGAATGTCTTGTTGTTGTTCCTCTGCTGAACAGGGTGTATCCAGAATAGTTATGATTGTATCTCTTTGTGTTTGTTTGGCAACCTGACTTGGAATGTCAATTAACTTATCCGTGGGGATAGGTTTCGATGTTTTTATCACTTGCTGTTTGTTGTTAGGTTTCGGCATTGTAAGGTTCCTTAAAAAGGCTTGCAAGCCGTTTGACTATTTTTTCTTTGTTATAGGGGCAGGATTTAGTTGTTTAGTTGTTTTCTTGTTGGATTTAGCATTATCAAAGATTGGAAAATGTTCTGTGTCATCAATGTTGGACGTAGCGCTCTTGTGTGTCGTATGGTTTGATGCTGTGGGCGCAGAGGATTGTTCTTTTTCTAGTCCTTTGTCAATAGTCGTTGGTGGGGCTCTAGCTTCAATCAGAGAGTTTGAGGTATTATCCTGTCCTAGGTCCTTCTTCGATGGATCTTTAATATTCGAGCTGGACTTTTCTCTAGAGAGAAGGGTTAGTATAGCTGGTGTCATGGAGGCTTTCTCTTCATGGTCTTTCCTCGCAATTTCAAATAAGCGGGCTTGCCATTGGGCACTTGTTTCAGCTTCTATGTTGAGTCCTTCGAGAATGGTGTTAACAAATGATTCGAGATAAATCTGTTTTGAGTGAATCAGTGCTAGCAGTGTTGCTTGATCCTTTTGAGCTACTACCGTGGCTTCCTGTAATTTCATGTATGGAATAATGGCTTGCGACGTCACTGCTAGAAGTAGGTTTTGGAGGTCTACCATGGTGGTGGGTATGGACTCTTCTCGTCGTCTCTCGGGAAGTCCTTGGCATTTGGATTGGAACAACTCCTCTTTGATGGTAAGGGGTGCATGCCAAGGCTCACATGATAGGTTGGCTGTCCCATTAGGCTGAGATGTCAAAGGAAAGGGGGGGTTGTTGGATCTTGGGGTAGAAGCCTTCCAGGTGTCAGTGTGGATATGTTGATTAGGAGAGTAGAACACTTCATTTATTTTGTCTTGGTTGATTATCAAGTCCTCTATCTCCGTGATGTCTAGAGATAGACGTTATTTTCTTACCTCAACAATATTTCGACTGGACATGACTTCTGCGGCAGTTTTAGGAGCCTGCGCGTATTTCTTTTCCCATTTTTTTTGGCAATAGCAGCTTTCTCCTTTAAGGAAACTAATGGAATTCTATCCCTCGGGTTAGATCCTTGGCCTATGTCGGTGTTAGGAGAGGCCTGTTCCAATACCTTTGCAGAATGGGGAATCAAGGCTAGGTTAGCTGCCTTGGTTAATTTAGATATTCTATCAAGAACTGGAGGGACTACAAGATTGTTAAGTTCTTTTGCATTGTTTCCCTAATTTTTTGGACAGAGCCTCAAGGATGTTAGTGCTGGGCGAATGTTAGGCAGAAACCTGTGCAGTTCCCTTAGGGACCACTGCAAAAGGCTTAAGACTATAGGTGTTGGCAGTAAACCCAATTGGTAGCAGTCTGCACCACCCAGATTTACCTGGTAGCTGTGGCTGAGCAGTCAGACTTCTCTCAAGAAGAGTTAGGCAGTATATAGAGTATACACAATAGGTACAGAGATACAGTAGCACAAGCAAACACTGACCAGGGCTTTGGTGTAAAAGTATATAATTATTTATTTAAAGACACACTTGTAAGTTACACTAGCACAAAAAGAGTTAAGTCAACACACAGTCACTATTATAGATATACAACCCTGATTACTTATTAGACACGTCTTAGTGAGAAACACCACTTATTTTCAGACAGAGGTGAGCGCTTAACCTAAGATGGCACTCTAATAAGTTATTAAAAAAAGGGAGGGAAAAGGCAGAGTTATGAAAGCACACAATTTCAATACTTTTAAAAGAACCACAGTGAGGCAGATTAGGCAAAGTCTACTGGAGAGCAAGGAAGTTCAAATGCCAGGCCCACTCTTAGAGAGAGCAAGCGAAATGTGTCCAGGATCACACAGTGGGGTTATGCCCAAAGAGTCTTTGTAGATAGTTCAAAAAGATTAGATCAAGTCAGGAAAAGTTAGTTAACAGGCCCCAGGCTAACCCAGGTTAGAAAGTCGAGGATTTACTGTCACCCCGAACGATCTGTCGCAAGGGAAGCCAGGCGGGACACAGTACCTGAACTGGGAAGAACGCTCCAACGGGAGCAGTTGTTCCTGGCAGCGGGTGCAAGTCGGTGTTCCGTCCAGAGGAAGAGGAGGTCTCAACGTGGAGGAAAGATGAAGGTCGTTGCACTGCCAAGGAAGAAACCAGCCGCGGAGTTCTCCGCTTACAAGGTACTTCCCTTTTCTTCGCGGTAGTGGTAAACTGTGGTATACCGGTTGCCGGGGTGTTTGGCACAGGCAAGGTGGCCACGAGATGATCCAGGAAGGCGAAAAGACAGGCAAACTGGTTATCCCCACCAGTCAAAGGAAGAAGACTCTCCGGACTGGAGATCTCTGCTGTCGTCGGGAAAAGTGGTAAGACGGTTCAGCAGGGCTCCACCGGTGGTGTCGTCGTTGCAGGTCGGCTCGGCTTCTCCCTCCTCAGATTCTTTAGGTCCTGTGGCGACTTCTGAAGTTCCAGTCCCCAAAGCCCTGCTTTTATGCAGAAAACCCCCATTCATCAGTCCTAGCTGTCACTCAAACATGCTAAGTGGTGAGCTGGGCGGCTCACCACTGGGTCAATCACACCAGAGTGCGACTTGAGTAGCCAAGGCAACTCAATCCAGGGTGCCTAAAACCCCCTCCCACACTCCCTGTGGTACCCAGACAGAGTGGCACCACTTTTGGAGGCTTCTGTGGAGAAGCCCGCCAAAAAGTGGAACAAAGGGCTCGACTTGGGTTGGAGTCACAGAAGCGGACACAAACGCCATTTTGGAACCGAGTTTCGGCAAAAAATACCAACCTGTGAATTTATATTAATTTAATAACCCGGCGGTATGATCGAGGCTATATTAAAAAGTGGTAGCCTCGAACAATGGGAAAATCCCATAGGAATATATTCGAGGTCGAATATAAAAAGCAGTATCCACTGCCACCAGCCAAAACCCGGTCGGGGGGAATTGGACAGTGCCCCATCGAACAACAGACCCCGGGGCAATCGAATTGCCCCAACCAGTACGTCCACAATATGATGGTTTGTTCTGGTTCTGTTCACAATTTAAGACTAGTAAAGCCAATGGTGACTTTACATGCCCTGGGAGACAGTAGTCAGTCCCAGGGTATGGAGTCTATGTTTGGGGGTCGCTACGACACCCCTGGGGTTACTGCACGGAGGGTGCTGTGTAACCCACATACCAAAAACACATGAAGCCCTATGGGGTAAAGGACCCCATAGGCCATAAAACACATACAAAGTCAAAGGAACACCTCAAATCATGTCTAAGAGTGGAAGAAAAAAAAGAGTCTCACTCTTAGCAGGAGAAAAAATAAACCCCAAAAATCCAGCAAAGCTGCTAGGGGACTCACTAGGTTTGGGAAATTAGCCTTTACAGAGAATTCTCCCTAACAGCGAGTTGGATGCAACAGTTTTATGCTTGGCTGCAACAAGGGATGCACTATTCTTTTCTGCCACTAGATGGAGCTGCGGCTTTGGCGATTGCGGCGCATGCGCAGGAGGCAGCTGAGGACCACCCGTGTCACCCGGGGAAGGAAGAACGGCCGGTACCGCCGACGGCACTGATGCCGGGAGCAGGCACAGTGGGGCATCGGGCAGCCGGCTCCTCAGTCACGCAGCAGGCCCAGCAGCCTCTGCCATTTCGGATGCAGCGGCGAGCAAAGGTAGGCAGAGAGCAGACAAGGGCGGGTGGCACCGGGGAGGGCCGTTGGAGTAACGTGTGGATGAAATATAAATAAGCACTTAAGGATCAGCCCAGTGCGGTTGACTCGCTCGGGAGTATGTAGTAGAGGATGACTTTCACACAATGGCACAGAAGGCAGCAAGAGGCAGGCAGGTTCAGCAAGACTAGCCCGGTAGTTTCCCACCTACTGGGTTGTATTCAGGTGGAATTTATCACAAGGCAGTGTCTCTCAATAACAAAAAAACAACAAAAAAAAGTTAAACGCACACAAGTAGGTAATGAATGCAAAACGGGATCAAAGGGACTCGCCAGACAGTCTCCCGCATGCGAAGTAGCAAGCAGAAGATTGCAGTCAAGTGAATCTTTCAAAGAACTTTATCTTGGTACTGCACCGAGGCAGCAAATCTCTTAGCTCAAGATATCACGCACAGATCGATGCAAGGTGCAAAACGGGATCAAAGGGGATTAACCCAGCAGTCTCCCGCTCACGGCACAGCAAAAAAAGGTACAAAGCGTGTGGATTCGGCTTACCCTCCTGGGCAAACGTTCATTGGCTACACGGTGGTTGTGTCTGCAGTCTTCTGGGCACCAGCGGCACACTGTAAAGTAGAGTGGTGGTGGGAGGCAGAAGCACCGTGTTTGAAACTGATGTGTTCACGGAGACGTAGAGCCGCAGAGCCAAAGACCAAAGACTCTCTGGCCCGACTCCACGGCCCGCTCCGCGGTGTGCTGGTGGTTTTGTAGAGGAACAGGAAGTTGCAGCAGGTATGCAGTGAAGACAGACTCAGTTATCCAGGTGCTCCAAGAGTCCAAGCAGAAAGGGAAGACCAAAGACTGTGCTGTCTGACTGTGCAGCCCGCTCCGCGGTGTGCTGGTGGTTTTGTAGAGGAACAGGAAGTTGTAGCAGGTAGGCAGTGAAGACAGACTCAGTTATCCAGGTGCTCCAAGAGTCCAAGCAGAAAGGGTAGACCAAAGACTCTGCTGCCTGACTCCGCGTTACTAACTGCTATTTCAAAGCAACCAGAAGCAAAGGGGAAACCCAAGACTTCAAAGAAGAAACCAGCAGAAAGCACTCCAGTGCTGCCAACCAGGAAATCTCCTAGGTTGTTAAAAATAACACCTGTGATTCCTCCTCCAGCTGAGGCTGAGTGTGAGGTACATCCCTGTGTGGTTGAACTAGAGCCTGAGGATTCATATCTAGTAGAAGGCCAGGAACTCATTGGAGATCTTGACCCTGTGGACCATCCTGAGCTGCAGTCTTTACTGGCAGAAGGTGGCCCCAACAGGGCAGACTTCAGTAGGGGACAGAAATAATGTCCAACTCTTGAAGGTCTTCACCACCAGGCAGCTTCTCAGCTTGAAGGGCAAGAGCCTGGGAAGTATAGGTTACACTCAGAAGATGGCCTCTTCTATAGTGAACCGACAGAGTCAATCCCTGGGGGCTACAAAAGACTTGTATTGCCCCAAGAAAACAGACTCCAATTCTTGCAACTAGCCCATGAGATACCTTTGGCTGGTCACTTGAGTTTCAAGAAGACCAAGGAAAGGCTCTCTCTCTACTTTTATTGGCCTAAAATGGGGGCTGAGGTAGATAAGTATTGCAGGAGTTGCCACACTTGCCAAACCTCTGGTAAAAGTGGCTCCAAGAACGTGGCACCCTTAGTGCCTCTCCCTGTGGTGGGAGTACCATTTGAGAGGGTAGGAATCAACATTGTTGGTCCCCTTGATCCCCCAACATCTTCAGGCAACAGGTTTATACTTGTGGTAGTAGACCATGCTACTAGGTACCCTGAAGCAAATCCTATGAGAACTGTTACAGCTCAGGCTGTAGCTAAGGCACTCCTTGGTATTTTTTACCAAGGTTGGTTTTCCTAAGGAGATAATATCCGACAGGGGGTCAAATTGTATGTCCCACTATATCAAGGCCATGTGGAAAAACTGTGGAGTTACCTAAAAGTTCTCAACAGCATACCACCCTCAGACAAATGGATTGGTAGAAACGTTTAACAGAACCATGAAGAGCATGATAGGAGCTTTAGAGGACGCCCTTAAGAAAAAGTGGGATCTCCTACTGCCATACCTTCTCTTTGCATATAGAGAAGTCCCTCAGGAGGGAGTGGGTTACAGTCCCTTTGAACTTTTTTATGGCCATCCGGTCAGAGGCCCCTTGGCCCTGATCAAGGAGGGGTTGGAGAGTGCTCCTTCCCCCACGCCAGCCAGAGTTACTGACTATGTGATAGGACTCCGGAGGAGAATGTCACACATGATGGCTGAAGCAAGTGATAACTTGAAAGCAGGTCAAGCTCTCGTGAAGCAATGGCATGACCAGAAGGCCAACATGGTTGAGTTCGCTCAAGACCAGCTAGTTCTTGTTATGGTACCAAAGGCAAAGGGCCTTGCAGGACAAATGGATGGGACCCTTCGAGATTGTGGGAAAACTTGGAGTGGTGAACTATCTGGTGGACTTAGGCAATCCTAAGGAGGCTCCTAGAGCCTTTCACACCAACCGTCTAAAAGCTTATGTCTCGAGACCAGAACCGGGAGCTTTGCTTCTAGCTTCAGCTCAAGTGGAGGAGGAGAGTGAACTTCTACCTGACCTCCTCAGAGATGAGAAAGTAGAAGGAGTTAATCTCTCTTCTAATCTGACACCTGAGCAACAGGAGAAGTGCAAAGTTTTGTTAAATCAATTTGCCTCTCTGTTTTCTCTGGCACCAGGCTTGACCCCTTGGGGCCAGCATGATAGCAATACTGGTGACGGTTTACCTGTCAAAAGCAGGGGTTTCAGGATGTCAGAGAATGGGAGAACCCACAAAAAAGGAGAGGTCAACAAGATGCTTGATCTCGGGGTAATAGAGCTCTCTACTAGTCCATGGTCTAGCCCAGTTGTGTTAGTACCAAAGGCAGGATCCAAGGAATTGAGATTCTGTGTGGACTATAGAGCCCTAAATGCAGTCACAAAGACTGATGCCCATCCTCTGCCAAGGATAGATGAGCTGGTGGATAGACTTGGTTCAGCCAAGTTCCTCAGCACATTTGATCTCACGTCAGGCTATTGGCAAATAGCCCTGAATGACCATGCCAAGGAGAAAACTGCATTCTCCACCCCAGTTGGCGTATACCAGTTTAAGGTTATGCCTTTTGGACTAAAGAATTCACCTGCTACATTCCAAAGGATGGTTAATCAGGTTCTGAATGGGATGGAGGACTTCTGCATGGCATACTTGGATGACATTGCAGTGTTCAGCCCTACTTGGAAAGAACATGTTGACGACCTAGGATATGTTTTGCAGGCTCTTGAACAGGCCCATCTGACCATAAAGGCAAGCAAATGTCAAATTGGTCAGAGTAAAGCGGTCTACCTTGGGCATGAGGTAGGAGGAGGTGAAATAAGGCCTTTGCTCAGCAAGATTGAAGCTGTGCAAAATTGGACAACCCCTTCTACTCAAACCCAAGTGAGAGCCTTCCGAGGCCTCACTGGGTACTACAGGAATTTCATTGAGAACTATGGATCGATAGCTTCTCCTCTGAATGTAATCTCCTCTCCAAAATTCCCTAAAAAGGTCAAATGGAATGAAGAGTGCAATCAGGCCTTTGAAAGCTTGAAGAAAGCCCTTTGTCAAACTCCAGTTCTCAGAGTTCCTGACTCCCACCAACCCTTAATTGTGCAGACAGATGCTTCTAATATAGGTATAGGTGCAGTCCTCAGTCAACTGGATGAGAAAGGTAGGGAGCACCCCATTTGCTTCATCAGTAGGAAACTGAAGGAACCTGAAACAAGGGGGGCAACTATTGAGAGAGAAGGTTTTGCCATTGTGTGGTCTTTGAAGACGTTTAACCATACTTGTATGGATCTACTTCCATCATTCAAACAGACCACCAACCCTCGAGATGGTTGATGCAAATGAAAGGGGAAAACCCAAAACTGCTAAAATGGTCAATCTGCCTCCAAGGGTTTGATTTTACCATTGAGCACATGGTCTCTCTAGGATGTTTATAACTGACTAGATGTAAGAGACTCATCCAGGAGTGGATTAGATCCTCCTGTCCCTTAGTCTGGGCGTGGGAGGGGGCGAGTGTTAGGGAGAATTCTCATTTTATGGCTAATTTCCCTTACCTCTAGAGTCCCCCAGCAGCTTTGCTGGAATTGAAGGGTTTGTTTTTTTCTCCTGCTAAGAGTGTAACTCTTTTTTCCACTCTTGGGCATTTTTGCTATGTGAGTTGTAGGCTATTTTTTGTGTTTAATGTCTATGGGATTTTTCTCACCCCCTCAGGAACCATCTTTATCCACATGTGTTACACAGCACCCTCCGTGCAGTGACACAGGGGTGTCGTAGCGACCCCCAACCATAGACTCCATACCCTGGGACTGACTACTGTCTCCCAGGGCATGTAAAGTCCCCATTGACTTTACTAGTCAATTTGTATTAACTAAACCAGTACAACCCATCTTACTATGGAGGTACTGGGAAGGGTTAATAGTTTTTCCCTGGTGTTCATTTACGAGAGGGTACCGTACAGTCCCTCTCTCAAAAGTTTCTGGCTGGTGACAGTGATTACTACTGTAAATATTCGACCGCGAATATTTCCCTATGGGATTTTCCCATTGTTCGAGGCTACCACATTTTCTGACAGCCTCTAACATACCGCCGGTGTATTTTAATATTAACTTTACTCCGGTAGGTTTTATTTGCCAGAACTTTAATATAACTTCTTTCTCCTGTCTTTCTCTAAACTCCTAACCCAGGTCGGGGATCCTTTGTGCGTCCTTTTGGCGGGCTTCTGCCAAGAAGCCCTCCTTTCGGCGCCACTGAGTCTGGAGTGGGTCCATTGTGTGGGAAGGGGGAGTAGGACCCCTGGACAGGGTTGCCTCAGCAACCCATGTTGCATTCTGTCCTGATAGGCTGGAGGGTCTCCCGCCAAGATGACCACTCCACTGTGTGAGTGACAGCTAGGCAGTATGAATGGGGATATTCTTGCATAAAAGCAGGGTCCTGAGGACTGGAAGAGCAAGACGTTGCCACTGGAACTAAGAAGCCGAAGAGGAGAGAAGCCAAAGACACCTGCAACAAAACACACCTGCAACAACTGAACCACCGGTGAAGCCCTGCTGCAGCGTCTCACCACTTTTCTCCACACGACGAGAGAAGATCTTCATCTGCAAGAGCCTTCTTCCCTTGAGCCTTCCTGGACCTGCCTTGGTCAAATCGCCAGTACCCTGTACTCGGAGACCGGATAGCCAGGCACCCGTCCACCCGGACCGCGATTTAAAGGAGCGTACCTTTTATTCGTCTGGCAGCACTGCGGCTGGTTTCATCCCTGGGTAGTGCAGTAACTCCAACCTTCCTCCACGACGAGACCCTCCCTTCCTCTGCTGGATACCCCGAACTGCAGGAATTACCAGGAACAACTGCCACTGCAGGAGCCACTTCTTCATATTAAGGTACATTGTACCGCCAGGCCGCCCTTTTCGCGTAGTAGTGCTAAAGGTGTTTTAAATCCTTTACCTACCTGTTGGGTTGGCGCCCCTATCTTCTAAACATTCTCTTTCACCTTCTGCATCCACCTTTTCGAAATCGTTAACCAAAGACTTGACTGCAGCTACAAGAACATTTTGCTCCTGGGCCCTTTGCCCTGTACCACTGACTTTGGCACAGGCCTATTGGCTATGGCAAAATGTATTAGAACTGCCTTCTCTAGATTGCTTCTCAACTAGAACTGTGTTGGTGTACCTACTTCTTATAACCACCTTTTCCTTCCCACTTTTTAAACTTGTGAAGTGCCATTTTGCTCGGTTTTCATTTAAGTATTCTCTATGCTAAAGTACTGCCTTGCCTAAACTTGTTCACAAACTTATGGGAAGAATTGCTAGGGTGTGTAAGAAGATATTTCTGTACAACTTGTGTTTTCCCTCCCTTGTAAGAAATTGCTAAAGTGCCATTTGTGTTTGGTCTTCACTGTGCCGTTTTGCTCAGTTTTCTCTCTTGCTCAAACTTGTCTACAACTTAACTAGGGAGTTGTGTATACTTTTCTTGACTGATTTTAACTTGCTTTATTAACTGTGATTAATGTGGTGAACTAGAAGTGTGTAAAATAAATATCTATATTCTGTTTAATACAAAGCCTTGGACAGTGTTTCCTTGTGCCATAAGTGCTGTAGCCCTATTGTGTAAACCCTGAATACTGCTCATCTCCCTCTTGCCATAAGTCTGACTGCTTAGCCACAGCTACCAACTAAATCTTTGTGGTACAGACCGATACCAAAAGGGATGTATTGCTCATACCTGTAGTCTTAATCATCTGTAGTGCTCCCTAAGGGAACTGCACAGGATCCTGCCTAACACCGACCCTGGGGGTAGAGAAGTGAGGGAAGATCATCTGGGCGGAGGGTCCTTGGGGATTGGTGGTGGGGTATCCACAGGCAGGACATGGTATCCACCTTTCCCTAATTATGACCAACCTAACCCTCCCCCGACCTTCATGGGCTACTGCAAGACCTTTCCCCTAATTTCCCCACATTTAACATTTGAAAGTAAAGGGACGAGGAAGAGGAGAATGAGTAACTACACCTTAATTGTACCACTCTGGTACTGAGACAAAGATAATGCCTGCAGAGTATGGTGAGAATCAGGCATGTATGCTTAATCAGTCTAAT
The DNA here is from genome assembly GCF_040938575.1 of Ambystoma mexicanum. Classification (NCBI taxonomy): domain Eukaryota; kingdom Metazoa; phylum Chordata; class Amphibia; order Caudata; family Ambystomatidae; genus Ambystoma; species Ambystoma mexicanum. Next base: position 952,210,342 of record NC_090939.1, read on the forward strand.
TGGGCATGCACACCTGCAGTCTGTCAAGGGGCTACAGATGTGTAAAGGGAGACCAGTCAAGAGAGCAAGAGCAACAGGGAAGCCTGTGTAGGAGAGACCACGGGTCCCTTTCTGTGAGTAGACAGCCGTGGTAGGACCTGAAGAGGAGGCAGGATTCCAGCCGACATCCACGAGGTGTGGGAGCCTTTGTGACAGAGCTTAAGCAACTGGAAGCTGCGAACGACCAAGAGAGAGAGAGAGAGAGAACGATGGCCGCGTCCAACCAGGAGCCACAAAGTTGCCAGCTTATACAGAATTCAAACCGGCGTGTGAACGGGGCTCACAGAGATCAGAGCGCCAGCCTGGGAAGCTAAAGGAAGCAAAAAGAGCTGTCGGAGGAAGACGCTGCAGACCGGTGACTGTTGGCGAAATGCACTCAGAAGCCAGGGCGCTCTGGCCGGCTGCATACAACTAATGAAGCGCTGTATGATGAAAGCTTCAAACCAAGATGTATTTATTTTATTTATTGGACATTTGTATGGCGTCTATCCACAATTGTTTCCATGTGCCACAAGACAAGATGGGGGGTTGTGTGAGCATGGGAATAACAAAATTAAAGCAACAAAAAACAGTTATGTAGGGGGTGGTCTTGCCCCTTTATGACTCTGAAGGGAACAGGCCCCAGTCGCAGAGGGCGAGTTTGCAGGGGAGAGAGAGAAGAGGAGAAAAGGAAGGTCTTGAGAAGTTTACGGGACTTAAGAAGATTCGGCTCAAGTCTGAGGGGGGAGCGAGGCCGTTCCAGAGGGAGGAGCCAGATGACGAGATGGATCTACCTCCCACTCTCTGCTTGGAGAAACGTTTGACCTTCAGAGAGTTGGAGCCAGAGGACTGAAGGGCTCTGGCCAGGAGGTATTTAGGGAGGGAGAGCTGGATGTAGAGAGGTCCCAGGCCCCAGACAGCCTTGTGGATGATACAAAGGGTATTTAATTTGATCTTTGTGGACACCGGGGGCCAGTGGAGAGATTTTAGGGCTGGAGAGATGCGGTCCCTGGGCTTGAGGCCAAGGATAAGTCTTGCAGTCCTATTCTCGATTAGTTGAAGGGGCTGAGAGAGGAAAGAGGCAGATTGAGGAAGAGGTAATTGCAGTAGTCAAGCCTAGCGAGAACCAGGGCGCTGGAGACGTTGAGCTTCTGGGGAAAGGTGAGGAAAGGTAGAATGCCCCTGAGGAGGTGCAGCTGAAAATTGGACTTCTTGGCAAGGTCTGGATGTGTGGAGAGAAGGAGAGAGAGGTTTCAAAGAAGATCCCAAGGTATTTTGCCTCACAAGTTGTAGTGTTGGGGTTAGGAGATTAACACCACAAGAGGTGAGCTTGAATGTGGATATAGTATTTATTAAAAGTAAGTATATATGAATATATATATATATATCAAGTAAATAAGTATGGGGAGAGAAAAGGAGGGAGGCTGCCCAAGTCTCTGGAAGCTGGAAACTGTTTGTGTTCAAGTGGGGTTCCACATTCCATGGCACAACAGACATCTCGTGTTGACTCCTCTACCAATAGGTAGTGACCAGGGTAACCATGGTATGGTCAGGCAAGACCTTCTTCCGCCAGGTAATCTTCCCTTCACTCAGATGAGATGTTACACATCTCCCTTCCTTTACAATGTTCATAAAACTAAAAGTCAGATGAAAACAAAAAAACTAAAAGTACAAAAAAAAACAATGGAACAAAAACAGATTCACACATAGTCCTCCATTCGTTTTGATAAACGATACAACTTCCCCATCTGGACTTGAAACCATTATCTTTGGAAAGAACTGACAAGGAAACATCTTTTGGCTTAGTTTCAACCCTAGATGCACTCCTCCTTTTCCTCACCTGAATCTAACCACTAACACTCTGATCACTTCCTTTCACTCAAGTCCAACATTCTCACTACCATTCTTGTTGCGTTTACTGTCCACACATACCCAGATCCTCTCGAAATTCCAGATCCTTCCATCTTCCGTTCTGACAGCATGTTTAAATGCTTCTATTACTCTAATTGGCATAGACCACTTACATGGGCCCACTCTAAGAGCGGAAGGGAGTAGAACTCTAACCAGCTTGCCCACAACGGAATCTTTATCATACCTGTCACTGCATCTTTTTTTGTCATAAACAACTTTGTTCTTTCCTTGAACTCCTCTGATCTTATCACACACTGTACCAAAATCCTTCTCCATCCCCTTTCCTTTGTTGTCCAACCAAATAGGTGCCAATTTGGTGTTACCCTTCCTTCCTCTACTGAGCTCAAACGGTGAGAGACCTGTGCTCGAGTGCGGTGTAGAGCGATGAGCAATCACCCTTTCTTTAACTGCTTCCTCCCAGTTCATGCCATTAGACCAAGACATTCTAATTGTCTCTTTTAAAACCTTGTTGAAGCGTTCAACCATCCCATTAGTCTGGGGGTGGTATATCGAACTTGTTTTATGTTCAATTGAATATTTATTGCAAAAATCTGCTACTTCTTTTGATTTGAATTGTGTACCATTATCAGATAGAATACTCCCTGGGTATCCTTCCCCCTCACAGATGGCAGATAGAAAATCAGTTACAGTTTTCCCAGTAATACTAGATGCAATCAACACTTCCACCCACCTAGTGAGGAGATCTATAATCACCAGGCAGTACTTTTGCACACCATTGCTACTCACTGGACCTAAGATATCCATGCCCACATCCTTCCATACTTTGCTACGAATCTCAGTAATCACCATAGGTTGTTTCACACCCACACAATTATTTTCATTATTACAGCAAAGGATACAGTCCCTGATGTAGCGTTCAATCTGTAAATCACATCCTGGCCACCAGAAGTCATTTCTTATCCTTTGTTTGGTCTTTATAATACCCTGATGGCCTTCATGTCCCAGTTCAATGACCCTCTGTCATAGACTTGAAGGAGGAATTATCTTATCTCCTCTCATAACAAACTTGTCATGTACATGCAACTCATCTGCAACAGACCAGAAAGCCATCAAATTTGCATCTTCAAATAATTTTGACTTGTTCGATGAAGTTTGACAATTGAGTAACTTTTTCAAACATCTAAGACTCTCGTCATCTCGTTCGGCATTGTCCCACTCAGACTTTGAAATGGATGCTGCCTCGATACTTAAAACGACTTCCATGTCATCCTCCCCGTCATCACTTTCTGACACATTTGTTAAACGAGACAAACAATCAGCCGTGACATTCTTAACTCCAGGCACATATGTAATCGAATTCCTGTAGAATCATCACCCATCTCCTGATTCTATTGGAATCTTTGTCCAGACCTTTTGACATAAATAAATGAGTTAATGGTTTGTGGTCTGTTCGAAATTCAACTTCGTTCCCCCATATAAAACTTCTGAACTTTTCAGCTGCCCACTTTATCGCCAGAGCTTCTTTTTCAATTGCTGCATATGATAACTCTGCCCCTTTAAGCAACCTTGAAGCGAATGCAATTAAAACTTCACAACCTTTATCCTCCTGGGTGACAACAGCTCCCAATCCAACATTACTAGCATCTGTCGTGATGATTATTTTCTTGTTAGTGCAGAAATTCTTCAAAGCAGGGGCTGATCCTATAGCCCCTTTAATAAAATTGAATTCTTCTTCACAATCATTGTTCCACTCATAACTCTTCTTCTTGAGTAATTCCCGTAATGGAACCGTGTGAATGGCAAAATCTCTGGCAAATTTTGAGTAATACTCCGCCATTCCAATAAATGTACGGACTTCCTCCTTATTGCACGGCTTTGGCATCTTATTTATAGTATCAACTAATTGTGGTCTTGGAGAAATTCCCTCAGCAGAGATCTTGTGTCCTAAGTATTCTATTTCAGAACAGTTGATTTTACACTTGTCTTTACTTAAAGTTAGTCGATGCTCTGTATAACTTCTCGCATACATATTTCAGCCTCTCATCATGCAATTTTTGATCGTCAGCATGGACTAAAATGTCATCTTGAAAGCAGATCACACCAGCTGCACCCTTGAACAAATTGTGCATTACTTTTTGGAACACAGAGGCTGCAGACACCAATCCAAATGGCATCCTCTTAAATTGGTAAAGCCCATCCGGCGTAATGAACGCAGTAAGATTTCTGGAACACTTATGTAATTTAATCTGGTGGTATGCGGAAGTCAGATCTAAAGTGGAAAAGAACTTTGAAGGTCCAATTGTGGAGATTATTTCTTGTATTTTGGGGAGGGGATGTCGATCAGGAACAACACACTTATTCAACTCACGCATATCAACACAAATTCTGGGTTTACCAGATTTCTTTCTTATAACAACAAGTGGCGAAACCCATTCGCTAGCATCAATGCTCTCAATAATCCCCATTTCCTCCATCTTCTTAATCTCCTTTCTGACTTCTTCTTGCATGGACAGAGGAATACTCCTCAATTTCTGGGCTACAGGATTTTGATTTAGTCTCAATCTTATTTCCTGTACATATCCCTGCAGACATCCCAGACCGTCTCGAAAAACAGCTTGCATGATCTCCAAGTCGTCCACATTACTCCGATGAGATGTTACACAAGTGGGTGAGGGGGGAGGACCCAAGGAGTCTGCCAGAGAGTGGGGTGGGGGGACAAGGAGCAGTCGTCCCAATGAGAAGGATCTCTGTCTTACTGTTAATAAGGCAGATAGCATTGGCAGATCACCATGACTGAATAGCAGTCAGGCAGTCAGGAATGAGGGAGGGGGTGGAGGGGTAGAGGATGACAGCTTGAAAGAGAGTTGTGTGTTGTCTGCATAACACTGGAAGTGAAGGAAGAAGGTGGAGATCTGATGGGCCAGAGGGGCCAGGTAGATGTTGAAGAGCCATGGTGATAGGATAGAGTCCTGAGGGACACCATAGGTAGAGAGTGAGGTGGAAGACAGAAAAGGACCCATTTGCACTTGGGATGGTCTGTTTCAAAGGAAGGAGGTGAGCCATGCCAATACCCTGCCCATGAGTGTTTGAGGTCAGATTAGAGAGTATATGAGTTATACATATTGAATACCAAACTGAATGGAAGCTTACAATAGCGCTAAACTATACATATTGAATACTGAACTGAAGGGACGCTTAAAACAGCGCTAAACTATACATTTTTAATACTGAAATTAATGGAAGTTTAAAACAGTGCTAAACTATGCATACTAGTACTGAGCTGAAATATAACGGTATAGGCAAAGCAAAGAGATAATGAAGGCTCAAAAAGAAAATTCCCATATGAAAGCAACCTATGCGGAAAAGTGTGAAGGAGTGCAACCAAAGGTGGGGCATGAACAAGACCACCACCAAGCAAACTTTGTGAGTAAATGTAGTGCGGCAAAGCCAAAGACTTGCAAGAGTTGTGTGACACGTTATGGCAGAGCCAAAAGGCTAACCAGGAGAAGCCAGAGGAGTGTAAATACTGCACAGAAAGCCGAAAACCCACCAAAGAGAAACTAAGGGAACGTGACTTTGTACACAGGGGCAAATGCAGAGGAACTTGTGTGGGCTGAAGAGCCAAGGGGCTTTGGTTGCGTGACCTGTGATGGCTGGACCATGTTGTCTGACAACTGCGCAGACTACAGACTTAAAGTTCAAACAGTGAGCCTTACATTGTGAAAGACAAAGACATTGTGAAACCAACCAAGAAGAATGACTGCCAGTGAGCTTGTGACGCAAACCAGAAGGAGGGTCAGGTTGACCCAGAGTTAAGTTGAACTTTAAAAGACTGAAACACACATCGGTTGCTACATTGAAGTTTTAGGGAAGGGAATTCTGAGACTTGATGAACTACAAATACCATGTTGAGGACAGGGCCTCAAGACCCTTTTAGATTGAACTGTGTTACTTTAAACTTGGGCACGGGAACCCTGAGGAGTTTGTGGAAATGTTTGAACTTGAACAAAGTAAATCCTAAGACTTTTTGTGGAACTTTCCTGAGCTTGGAGAAGGGCAGCTGAAGAATAAGCCGAGAGCTGGAAGAAGCTCAGAGCTTTGTGTTGTTCACCATTTCTTTGATTATTGATATCCCTACACACTATTTAGCTTAGTTGTGATGGCAAGTATAGGTTTTGGACACAGACAGACTTTTAAGTTGAATGCTTTCACTCAGACTTTCCTTAGTTTCGTTCAGGGCAGGAAAACCCACCTTAGCATAGGGCAAATTAGGCCTTCTACCATCCTGGCATTTAAGTTAATAAATATCTTTTGTTTGAACTTTAAGTCTGTAGTCTGTGTCTTGCTTCATGATTCTGTCACAGTGGCCACAGCCTTTGGCCTTTGGCTGTGGCCACTATACATGTCTTTTGGGATCACTACCTAGGGCCCACCATATATTTTAAAACACTAATGGATGACTAGCCATGGCCTTCGGTCGTGGCCACTGTGTATGTTCTCCCAATATGTTTCTTTTGCACCAACCAGGTGGCCACTATATACCATTCACACCATTCTTAATAACTTTTTCATTTTTTGATGAATTGTTCCCACATTTTCCAGTTTGGGGGCAGGGAGTTATCAATTCCATAGTTTAGAACATTTCTTACAAATCCATCCAGCAAGTCAAATGTTATTAGCCTCTTTCAGGCTCGCTGATTAAAAACAAGAAAGCGTAGAGGCGGGCACCGCTTAAATTAATAAAACTTTGTATCTTCTTAGAGGAATTTTATGTCGCAATTCGAGGCGTCATCCAGTAAATGTGGCGTACACTTCATCACAGCAAAACAAAACAGGCAAAGATTGCTAAGTGAAACACTCACTGAGCATGGAGACGCCTGAAGCGTAGTAAATATTTATTTATTACAGTTGTTATACTCCCAGACCCAGAGGTATCACGTCATAGTTACAGAAAATGGGTAAATACAAACTTTATAATATAACAAAATATTTAAAAAAAAAAACTAAAAGTACGAAAGACAGAGTTAATGTTACATACAGTGTATATATGAGTGATGGTTGAGGTTAGAGCAGTCTATAGTCTTCACTCTGTTTAATATTATTAAATAGCCAGGTTTTCAGTAGTTTTTAAATTGGGGAAAGGAAGTTTCATTTTGATGTTGGTGGGTAGAGAGTTCCAGTGTCTGGGAGCGAGGACTTTGAAGCTACTACCCCCCGCTTTCTCTCTTTTATAACATGGTACTTCAAGGTTAGAGTTGTGTAATAAAGCACAATCCACACTTGCTTTTGTTGCTTCTTAATAAGTTTACTTCAGTTTTTAAGTTACAAGATCAAGATATCAGGTATAAGAGATATATACACCGCCACCCATCACCCAGGGAGGGAGGGACCAACTAACCTAACACAGAACACTCACCACAGCATTCTCCCACTCATACATCAACATTCCACCTGACACTCACATGACATCATCAATCACATGACAAGCCACAGCAGACTCAAACAAGTACTTCACAACACATCTCCATCCTTTCCGAACACATGCACAAACAAGTACTTCACAATACATCTCCCTCCTTACCGAAACACATGCACAAATCATAGGCACTTCACATACCAGCATGTCACAACACATCTCCCTCTTTAACACACACTCAAAGCATGTACTCACATAAACAATTACACGCATCACAACCAGTCCAGACCACCGTGCAAATTTCACAAGATACTCCCACAACTATGCAATTCCAAAATGTCCCCTATACTTCTCCAGAACGCCATCAGTATAAATACAAATCTCCTGCCGTCTGCCCCTGTCACAGACAAACTCTAGACAAATACCAGCCCAGATCCAAGGCTAAACCTACCCTACAATCCAATCACCTACAAAACAAAAATCATTTGCATCCTTCTGCCCACCCACGCCACAGGTGAGCCTCCAGGCTGCCACCCTGAAGAACAACTTGCCATCCTGACGCATTACTAGACATCCAGGATGACAACAGAATTACCATAACTAGAAAGAACACTTAGTAAAGCACTACAACCACCACTAGAAAATACTGATCAATATGCATGCCTCACACACACAAATACATAGATGGACTAAGCCAATTGAGCAAAACCCATCCACGCCATGATATACAGATCCTCCAACAGCTTCAAAATGCTGGCCAGCCATCTACAAGACCACCAACTAAACATGGAGTTGACCTAACACTCACCTCAATGCCAGCACTAAGTCCCATAGGTGAACCCTGACCTCAAAACACAATGGCCAGGAATTACAGATAACACACAAAGAAATAAAATCACCAGATAATTCTTCATCTTAGACAGCCACTTACCTTTCACCATAGTTTACTGGAAGGAGTCCCTTACCAGTACCACTACTTCATCTAAATGGTTGTCTGTCCCATACAACAAGATAAGAGTCGACCTATACTACAGTGCACTACTACCACTCCTAAAATCACCAAACATACTACTCCCATTCTGCTTAGTGCACATCTTAATTCCACTCACTCATACTCCTGACAAAGGTGCTACTCCAGAACTTACACATGAATCACAATTATGATCTAAAAAAAAATCACTACCTCACAATAGTTACTTACAGAGAAACATTACCTCCATAACCCAGTAGTGCAAACCACGCTAAAACCTAAAACTACTAAAGGAGGAAACTACTATAGGAGGCGCTACCACTTACCAATACTTATACACCAATACGGAGGCGCTACCCCCTGTTAACTTCAAAGAAAGTGCAAACTCCCTAATCTGTATAGTGAATATATCACACTAACCCAAAATAGTAATCGGAAACACCCACATACCACACGCAAGTCATCCTCACTGAACTGGAATGCCTAATCTCTACAAGGGCATAGTTCATACCAAAGACTAGCACACTCATCTCCCGTACTTGTCACAACCCTTTGTTCTCTTATTCACTCCCATACTTCTTAAATAAGTGGATATAAATGTGACAATTCTACAACGTCATCATTTAACACCTTTAAACCGAATACTCATATCTAGCACATACCATCCTCCTGCAGATGGCTTATATTGTAAAAGTCCATGTTGTTAATTAACAACCTAACACCTAAAAATCCTCAATAGGTTAAACTAGCTCATTCACACACAAACAAGCTCCATACCATATCTATTTGCATTTAGTTATGCACTTTTCGCTATTATGTCCAAAAAGTTCATAAACCTGCAAATCCTCACAATTGGTTAATGTCTTAACTTAACAACATACCTTAATGTTTGCCAATCATGTAGTCCTACCGTTCACTCATACAAGTTCTACTTAAATAAAATATTAAAATCATCCTAACTCACTCATACTAAAATCATACTTTCACAGTTTTATGAAAACTCATAACTTTTCCTTTTACTATATTTAAATAGACAATGCTCCATTTAACAGTGTATACAATCCACAATTGACACTGTACATTTAAATTCAAATGCAGGATGAGACCACGACGTAGCATAACACTGGCAACCTTAACTGGCAGAAAATGCCAGTTCTCTCATTTTGCTGCGCCACCCTTAACGATAAGTGCCCCTCAGAGGCGCATGAAATGGAACATAAAAAATAAATACTCCTCGTTCTCACCATCAGCCGCTTCAGTACACCTCAATATATGTGGCGGAGCGGCATCAAATGGGGCCCTCCTTTATTCTTGAACATCATAGTTGGCCGCTACTATGCCCCTCCTTATCACAGGCCGGAGCAACATCCTGTGATGCTATCCTCTGTAATTCACCTGATTGTTGGCCGCTACCATACACCTCGAACACAGGTGGAGCGGCTCACCCCAAACACCTCACTGAGTACAAATCAGCTTCTGTACTCAGAGCTCCCTTTTTTTTTAACATGCCAGAACGTGACGTCTTCACGTTGCGAGCTGCCAGCATGATGCTCTACTCTAGTATCACCGCTCATCTCGCTGCTCCAATGTTTCGGCATCTGCTCTCCGGGACACTGGGGAACAGAGTTTCGAAGCTTCGCTGACTCCCTCTGTTGGAATATGACGTCATCAGTCTTGAGTATGCCACAGATGACAAAGGTACCGCTGCCCTGACCCTTGGGCTAACGGTCAGTCCGCCGGCACTGCCATTGTGCACGTGGCTTCTTCAACCCTTCACATTCTAAACATTTCTTGGCCTGCTTATGTAACGTCACATGCATCTTAACTTGTTTAAGTACTGGGATGGTGGTACCATCAATGAGGAATGATTTATAGGCAAGCTGAAGAGCGTCAATTTTGGAAGAGGAGCCTAAAATGAGTAGTTCTGTTTTGTCATCATTGAGGCAAAGGCTATTGTTAGCCACCCAGTTTTGGATAAGTGAATAGATTTGAATGATAAATAGTGAGTCTTGCTCATGGTTGCCTGTTAATGGGATGAGGATCTGGGTGTCATCTGCAAAGTTGGTGTAGATGACACCCATGGCATCCAGGGCTGCAAAGATTAACTTAGTATATGCATTGTAGAGAGTGGAAGATAGGCAGGAGCCTTGCGGGACACCTATGGGGACTGGTATGGGGGCGGCTGATTCTTTGCCAATGGAGACTCTTGATGTCCTCTCCGCTAAGAAGGATTTAATCCAGTCAGTGGCATCTTTGGAGAGGTTGAAATTGTTGGCTAGTGTGCCGCAGAGTTTGTCATGGTCGACCAAGTTGAAAGCTGCTGATAGATCCAGTAGCATTAGTAGGCAGAGTTTGCCTCCTTCTCTGGTGGCATCCATCTGGATCTTCAAATCGAGGAGAGCTGTCTCCGTACTATGATTAGGGCGGAATCCTGACTGTCGGTCCCCCAGTAGTTGGTGCGGTTCTAGGTGATTTTGTATTTGGGTGTAGGCTATTTTATCAATTATTTTAGGAGAAACTGGACCATTGTGATAGGTCGGTAGTTTGTGGGGATTGAGGGGTCTAGGGTTGGTTTTTTGGTAGAGGGGTCACCAAGACTTTTTTGATGCTGGTGGGGACTGTATTAGTGGAGAAGGAAGCATTAACAAATTCAGTGATGATGGGTGTAAGGGTGGGAGCGGAGAGTTTGACTAGATGGCATGGGAATTGGTCTTCTTTGCAGTTAGATGCTTTGAGTTTGGCTATGGTGTCTGACACTTCTTTGTGTGAGACTGGTGTGAAGTGAAATAGATTGGCTGGAATCTTGTACGGTACGTTCGCCATGATGGTGAGTATAGTTTTTTTCCGCTAAAAGTGATTTTTTGCTATCAATTTTCTTTTGCAGTAATAGGATTTTAGCTGGTAGTGCATTTTGTATGGTAGTGCACCAGGCTTTGCTAGTATTCGTGGGTGCTGTAACTTGGCATGGATTTTCTAGCTCTCTGAGGATAGAGAACAATTCTTTGCTATCTGAGGAGGTATTAGTGATGTGAAGTTTGAAGGCATTGGTTTTCTGAGTAATTATGGCTACTTTGCATTTTTTATTGGCTTCATCAAAGTCTTTAGGTGAATCTGGGGTGTTGGTTTTCCTGTGCATGTGCTCCAGAGATCTTTTTATGCATCTCAGGGAAACCAGTTCCTCCTTGAACCAGAAGCATGATCGTTTCTCTGGCTTACGAGTTTTGGTGGTGATGGGAACAAGTAGATCGATAGTATGGGTGAAGCTTTGTTGGTATCGTTCTGCTTGTTAGTTATGAGTCTTGGTGTCTGGATGTCATGCATGGCAGTCAGATCACATCTGGACCTGTTACTCACTCTTCACTCAGACCTAGTTATGCCCATAGAACTGCAAATCCTTTCTATTCGAGTTGGAGGCTGTTTGATACCTTGCCTGGAAAACAACGTTTGCATTAAACACATCGTTAATTCACGTGATTAGGAATTGTCACGTGTGTTCCACCTTACGTTTATAAGCAGCGTTAGGACGTGGCTCGCTGCTTCTGATTGAACAAACACGGAGTCTTGTAGCTGAAACTTTGTTCTGCGTCCTCGCAATGCTTCAGCAACTTCTTCGGCTTTCCTTCCATGTGTTATTTTCCACACGCGATCGCTTGTAGCCACGTCCAAGAAGATCGGGCGGCTTTCCTTGTCCGTGTGTTCTTTTTCCACACGCTATTTTCAACCGCATCTAAGAAGATCAAAGTACGGCTTTTCCTGCACATGCGATCTCTAGCAGTCCTGGTGGCGTGTATTGCAGCGTGTAAATCCACACTCTGTTCCTTGAACTCCTGCAGTCGTGTGGAAGAATACTAACTTCTGGCTGTACTGGCTGTGTGTACTTTGGCTGCGTGTAAAACCACACATGGTTTCCTGAACTCTTAACATGCGGCTTTCCTGGCTGCGTGTATTTTGTTCGCATGTAAAACCACACGTGGTTTCCTGAACTCTTATAGTGCGGCTTTCCTGGCTGCGTGTACTCTTGCCGCGTTTTCAAACCACATGCGGTTTCTTGAACTCTTTGCACGTATAATTTCACATGCAAGTTTTTGCTACGCTTTGATTGAATCCTGTCGCCTGTGATGAAACAACAGGTGGAATTCAACACACTCTCTTCTGTTCTACATGGGAAAGGAAGCACTGCCAACAATTGTTAATTTAGAAGGTGATTGTGCACGTTACATTGGACGCTATCCTGTAGTCCCCCAACCTGGTATCTAGTGTGACCCTCGTGCCGTTCGGGATAACTTTTCCCTTACTAACCTTCCCTTCTTTTTGTTGGTTCTTTATTGGATTACTTCAGAGACTTGGTGGTGGAGCCTACCTTCCAATCATCTACAGGTTAGTGTTGTCCTAACTGATGAACTATTAGTCAGAATTTATGTTGGGATACTTCTTCATTACATCTTATTTTTTATACTAGGCTGACTTCCAATTGTTTCCCACGCCCTTTCCAGTGATTCCTCCCTCTGCCTGTTTTATTAGTCAGAGAGTGGTATAATTTGGAAGGTCTATTTTGACTTCACTACTTTCTAGCCGGTTGTCTCCTTAAGGATCCGTAAGAACCCTTCAATTGTATCCTTTATGGTTATACCTGTATCCTTTTACTGGGCAGTATAAGATACGTGGTTGATTTGTGACACTGGAGAAGTATTGGTTATTGCTGCATTAAGGGCAGGGGAGAGATTGTCTGCTGTGAGCTTCTTGATATTTCTGGTTTCAAAGGTATCAGGTTTTGTGGCAGTAGGGTGGTCTATGATGTTGTTATTCAATGTGAAGTTGATCTGACCAATCTACAGGGAGGATTGTGTCAATGGAGACTTGAGAGTTCAGAATGAGGAACCAGTCCAGAGTTCTTCCTTTGGAATGAGTGGGTTCCTTTATCAACTGTACAAAGTTCATGACTAGCATAGCTGTATGGAATGCTGAGTCGTCGAGATCTAGGGGATCACTAAAACCTAGATTGATGTCTCCGAGAACAATGCATTTCGTGATAGGCTTAATAAAGGGAGTTAAAAGAAGTGGGATGTCCAAGTTGGGGTGAGTGTTTTTGTTTGGTGATCTGTACACTACCAAGAAGTTGGTAGTGGTTTTGGGTGTGTATTTTACTAATAGTAGCTCATAGCCCTGAATTTGTTCCAATGGGCAAGCTCTGATTTGCAAGGATGTTCTGGCTTTTAGGGCGACTCCACCTCCTTGTGTGTTGGTCCTGTCTGTTCTAAGGATACTAAATCCTGGGGGGATAGCGAGTGCTAGGAGCGGGCCAACAGTAGGGTGTAGCCATTTTTCAGTGACTACCAAGATGTCAAGTTGTTGGTCTACTATGAGGTCATGGATTTCTATGGCATGCGCTCTGAGGGATCGTCCGTTGATAAGTGCACCTTTGAGAGTGGATGTTGAGGCGCGGGGATGAGCATTTCCAGGAGTATTACCTGAGTTAGGGGTATGACTATTGGTTTTGGAGTTGGTTTGGGGTTTGGTAGGTTTCTTGGGATGGTTTTTGGTTTGGCAATTGTGTGAGTTAGTGCCTAGTTTGGTAGGTGTATTTATAGTTGTGGGGAGTGTGGTGGCTCGATGGGTGGCTCTGGTTATGGTTCTGGCCCTGAGTCTGTTAAGTCTATTGATGCCCAGGATGGGTATAGTCTTGTTATTAGTGTCATTGGGTCTGGGTTGTTTGCTGCAGTTGTAACTGGGACTGGGGATAGCTGGGAGTGCTTTATTCATGGTGCTCGAGGAGGTATTGATTATCGGTGTAGTTTGTGTGGTAAATGGAGGTAGTGAGGGAAGGAATGGGGTGGGGTATGGGATCGGATGGTGGCGTTGGCATCCTAATCTGGCTAATCCTTCATTGAACTTGATGAAAGATCCTCTTATGCAGGGGGTGGATTGGGGTATTCTACAGAGCGGAAACATAATAGTTATTAGGGAGGTCAACATTATGAGCAAGGGTTGGCTACGTTCAAATTGGTTGCAATAGGTGAACAGGCTCATGCAACTGTGAAGCTACTGCATTCAAAATAGGCTAGTGCAACTGAGAGGCTACTGCAATCAAATCAGTCACTATTACAAAGTAGACCCATGAAAATAAAAAGCTGCTACATTCAAATTGGTCACTAATGCAAAATTAGACTAGTGCAACTGAGAAGCTGCTGCATTCAAGATAGAAACTGTTGCAAAGTATGAAGGTACAGCTAAGAAGCTACTGCATTCTATCTGATTACTGTTTCGAAATAGGCAAGTGCTGCAAGGAGGCTACTGCAAACAGTTTGGTCACTATTATAAGGTAGGCATTCAATTGGTCGCAATTACAGTATGGGCTATTGCAACTGCTGCCATTTTGGATAAGGCCTACGGCGCTTGAGTAAAATAGGCAGTAGAGCAACTGTGGAGCTACTATATGTAATTAGTTCCTGGTACATGAAGGCTAATGCGTTTAGGATTCGGCTGCGTTTTACTCATACGGTTGTGCATAGGGTTGGTGACACATGCACAAGGTTTGTCTTATGATGAGTCGGCATGCTGCATGGGCTGGGGTGTAGGTAAATCCGTTATGGATGTGCGTCACTTAGGGTTCAATGTAGATGTAGGAGATCTACTTGCCGGTCGATAGGATCGAGATTTTAAATTAGCGGTCACACTATGCGTGAGATGAAGAATAGTTTATGGCAGAGTACTTACAGGTTTGCAGAGATTGGGGTGGAGCGAGCATGAACTTAATTGCGCGCCCGTGTGTGGGCAGGCGCAGACAGGAGATGGCCCTTATGGTGGCCGGCCCTTGGGGTGCGTCGGCTCTCGCCTTCCGGCTGTGGACAGGGACGTAAATAACGTGGAAATAGCCAATCCTGGCTAAGTGCGGTCGCTAGGCTACTCCGACGCTCATCGGCGGTCTACCATCTTGGATCGGGCCCTCGTGGCTGTGGATCGTGTTACAGCTGGTTTGTAGTAGATGTGCACACGGCAATATGGTGATCGAAAATAAGGAGGCTGCAGTGCTTACCCGCAATGGGTGGATACGTACAGCCTGAGCCTTCGGTGCAGGGTTCGGCGATCGTGTGGATGTAGGCTCTGAGGAGAAGAGGGCTCCTGCCCCTCCTAGGTTGATGCGGCAGGATCAGGGGAGAGGGTTACTGCCCCTCCGAGGTAGTTGCTTCTAGTGACGAGGGCGCAGACAGGAGATGGCCCTTATGGTGGCCGGCCCTTGGGGTGCGTCGGCTCTTGCCTTCCGGTTGTGGGCAGGGACGTAAATAATGTGGAAATAGCCAATCCTGGCTAAGTGCGGTCGCTAGCTACCGTGACGCTCATCAGAGGTCTGCCATCTTGGATCGAGCCCTCGTGTCTGTGGATCGTGTTACAGCTGGTTTGTAGTGGCTGTGCACACGGCAATATGGAAATCGAAAATACTACTTCATATAGCAAAAAAAAATAGTACTTCAAAAGTAGTATTTCGAAAATACTACTTCAAATAGTTAATAGTTAATAATTGTATCTTTTAGTTGAAGGAATGAAGCTGCAATAATCTTCAAGTAGTCCAAAGTTGCAAGTAATCCAATTGTCTTTATTCAAAGGTAATTAGCAGAAGCCCTGGCCGATGCATTTGGGGCTGTAGGTCCTTCTTCAGGGCAGGCACTAAAGAAATTAACATACTTGAGGATGTTGAAACCACTTCTACTTTCAATATCATTATTACAATTCACAAAATAGAAATTAACATGGTAGATCCTAAAGCATACCTGACAAGAAGTGGACTGCGATCAAGTACATAGAATCTACTTTCCTTAAAGAAATCTCACACTGCTTTATGTGAAATCCATCGATGCAGATTTAATACTAAAAACAGAAAATTGCACAGTTCCATAACTATGACCCATTTGTATGCTCCACATATCAGTATCAGTGATATTGGCAACCACCATGTGTCATTTAACTTAAAATGGTGAATCTGTTACATTGATCTTTGTCCAAGCTTTCGGTCATGTGTGCAATGCTGTGGAAGGCAAGTTTACTGTTCATATGGCTAAGGAACTATTCTCTTGATCACTGCAATGTGTGTAATGAAGGAAAGACTAACCTCTAAGGCGAATAAACAGAAGTGAAGTAATATGCAGTGGCACCTGATTACACATTAAAATAGCACATGGTAATGCGCGTTATGAATTGGCTTACCTAAGTGCATTGAACTGCATGTATCTTGTCAAGAAAAGATAGAATCTGTTGCCTGTATACAATGTGGATGTCCTGTGCCCTAACGGGAAAAAAAGCATATTAATGTTGACGTTCATGTTGGCATGCTGATCGAATGAACACTCATGTTTTCAGATATAAAGCAAAATAGCTATCACTTACAAGTAAGTCTCTCGATGCAGCGTATCAGTAGTGTCAGAATCCGATGGTCGAGCAGCGTCGCTGCTTCGGCAGCCGCGAGCGTTGCCATGGACACGGAGACGCTGGGACCCTCGACTGGCTTATAAATTGAGATGTACTCACGTATCACTGGTCGGCACTTCCCTTATGTGTATTTTTGGTAAAATACTGATGGAACCATTGAGATGATTATCACGTTATGTGATCGTGATAAACGAAGAGTTAGCTGGGTAGACCAAAAATTAAATAAGTATGCAAAATTCTATTCTATAAATGTTGACTGTAATTCCTGATATGTAAATGACATTCTTGTTAGAGAATATGTTCTTTTATGGAATTTAAAAGGAAGTTGGTAACTCTAAATGTGGTGAACCAACAGAGGGTTATAAAGTAATGTCTCATCGATAAGCGTAGCAAACAATTACCAGGATGGGTAGAAATCAATAAAGCGATTCCCTGTAATTATTTGCTCATGATGAGAAATATAAATGCATTGATAGTGATGAAAAGCACCACACGAATACCGATATAAAGGTTTTAAGGCGCAGGGGGCAGCCGTTCTCTGTCAAATATTTTTAAAACTACTGTATGCATTTACCCAAAACCAGTCAAGAAATTTAAGTCAAATCGTTGTGCCCAAATTTTGGTCCAAACATTCCAAGCGGTTTTCACGCAAAGGGCTTTTCAAAATCTGCACTTTTTCTCTATGGGAAAATGAATGAAAACACCATTTTTGTTTTCTTAACGACTTTTCGTTTTCTAACGAATAGTTCCCAAAATGTCCTGGTTAGTTGGGCTCTTGATAAACTGTTTGTTTGGAAATGTTCATCCAAATCCATTCAGCAAGTCAAGTTAATAGCCTTGCTCAGCCTCTCTGCTGTAAAAAGCACCAAGGCTGATATAAAGGTTATAGGGAGCATGGGGCACCCCCTTCTCTGTCAAATATTTAAAAAACTACTGGATAGATTTACCCCAAACCAGTCAAGAAATGTAAGTCAATGCTTTGTACCCAAGTTGTTTCTTATTTGGTCCAAATATGCCCAGCAGTTTTCATGCTACGGCTGTTCAGAAACTGCACTTTTCCATTATGGGAAAATTATTGGGCTGAAAACTGTGAAACTATGGTGTTTTGTTTTCTTAATAACATTTTCATTTCTCATAAAATGTTGTTCCCATAATTTGTTGTTTCGGGGGTAGGGGGGGGTGCTTGACAAACGTTTTTCTTTAAAAATGTCATCCAAGTCTATCCAGCAAGTCAAAAGTTATTTCATTTCTGGAAATCCTGTTGGCCTCTCTGCTGCAGAGCACCATGGGAGATATTACTATAATTTTGGGACAAGGGACCCCTCCTTTTCTGTAAAATATTTTTAAAATTACTGTACGCAATAACCCCAGATCTCCTCAACCCAGAAATCAAGTCAACGCTTCGTGCCCAAGTTGTTTCGTACCGGGCCCAATATCAAAAATTTGACGTATTGGTCTATGGGAAAAAGAATGGGGACTAGGCCCAAACTGGGTTTTTTTGTTTTTGTTATAACTTCTTATTTAACTGCTCCTTCCCAAAATGTCCAATCCGGTATAGAGTAGGGGGGGAGGGGCAGGGGCGTAAGTACAATATTGTTTTCAGAATTTCAGCCAAATCCATCGTACGATTGAAAGGTTATTAGCAATTTATTTTTTCGGTTTTCCTATGCGATTTTACACTCAACTATAGAGCGGCAGCAGCTGCACCACAATATATATTAAGTATTATAATGTAGTTATGGTTAAGTTGGTCAACTCATAGAAAGAGCACTTTCTGGGCGGCGTATAACTTCGCCCCCCTGGACAAATCCTCAACATACTTTGCAAAGAAAGTATATGGCCCCTTGGAATGCGAAATCCTCAAAGATGCAATGGAAAAAAATGTTTGCTCGCGCCTACTGCCCAAACCGCTGGATGGATTTTCACCAGATGCGGCGGCTAGGTCCCGAAAGCATGCTTTTGTAAATTTCACGATTCTGAGTCCGTTGACATGTCTGGGACCATCAGGGGGCAGCATGATGTCCATGGACATTATGCATGCCTGCTGATCGGATGGTCAAAAGCGTGAGGTGCGTCATATTTTTTTTAACCGGTCGCCCCGATGGATCTGCAGATGGCCGCCGGTATCTGCGGATAGTGCAGTGTGCAAAAAGTCTGGAAAACACATTTGGGGTTAATTGGTGGCCGAGAGGGCCTGGAAAGGGTGGGGGACTGGAATAAGGATGATATGGAGCTGTTTCAAGGTGAAAAGGGCATGCAGTCCGCAGTTAATTTTGTTGTCCGCTGACATAATTTGGATGGCAAGGGGTTCTGGGTGAGTTTTGTTATTTGAAGGTGTATTGTACATACTTGTTATATCGTTTAATTATATTGTGGTGGATGTGGCCTGTGAACAGAATCTTGGGTGCATGGCTATAAGCCATGCCCCCAACAATGTGTTCACTGGCCACACACACTATAGTAATATGTGTACAGTAATTATAGGTAATGCAGGGGCGGTATACAATATTTGTATGGTGGAATGATATTTGAAGTGTATATGGTATTTATGATTGTAGTACTACTGAGGATAGTGCTCCTTGATGTCACCTCCACCTTTCACACAGTCAACCATTGTATCCTCATTAAGCGGTTACATGGTACCTTTAGCATCATGGACTGGGCACTAGACTGGCTCAACCGTTTTCCCCACGAAACGCCCTTCACAGCTTCAACTGAGCCATTTGTACTCCACCACCTCACTGTCTACCTACAGAGTAGCCTGAGGTCCTATCCTATGATTGTGGCTCTTCGATATCTATTTCGTCCCTCTGGCGCACCTGATGTCTTTCTTCTTTTCTCATTTCCAGTGTTATGTTAATGACACACAGCTTTCCTTAAACTTCCCTCAACTAATTTCTTCTCCTCGTTTTGTATCCCTGATTGTTTGACCGCCATCAAGGCATTATGTACAGCTAAAAATCTCTGTCTTTATGCCAGTAAGACTGAGAACTTTCTAATTGTGACACTTTTGCCCTGTTTTTCTCCTAGCCGGCCCACCTCTTTAAACCCTCTACTCTCACCATTCTGTGAGGCCAAAAACCTTGGAGTCATCTTTAAGTTCTCTCTCTCCTTTAGTCATTATATTTTGAAGCTTGTAAAGAAAGCCCACTTTCAGCTTCAGCTCCATATAGGCATTCAGCCGTTCCTCACCTTCCCCCAGAAGCTGAATGTCTTTAGAGACATGATCATATGTAATCTGGACTACTGCAACCGTCTCTTTCTTAACCTCTCGCTTTGTTGTCTACGCCCCCTTCAGCTAATCTAAAATAGGGCTGGAAGACTTACTTTTGGCCTTGGACAAGGCACGCTATACAAATAAACAAAATACAAGCCCAGGGATCATATTGCTGCAGGCCTAAAATGTGTACATTGGCTCCTGGTGGTTGCAAGGATGGAATTCCAGATCCTCTGTATCATTGACAAGGCTTTCTGGGTGTGGGACTACAATATCTCCAACTTTTCTCCCTAAATACTGCCCTGCTAGAGTCCTCCTTTCCTATAACTCCATTGAAACAGAGAGCGGGAGGCATGTCTCTCTCTCTTTGGCCGGTGCCTCTGTTTGGACCCGAACTTCCTGATCCTCTTATACGTCAGCTGGACTTCCTTAAGTTTTGCAAACTTTTAAAAACTCTGCTTTCCTTTTCCTGTTGTATTTAATCCCTTCACTGATAACTCATACAACTGTCGCTGATACTGGTGCCCTGGTCCCTCATGAAGATCGCAGGTCCCAGGCCCTATATCTAGTCAACACCAGTAGACCCGCCCCACCCCCTTCAGTACTGCCTTTGCGGATCTACTGCCTGGCAGCTGTGTAGCCTACCTTTGAGAATCCTCTGCCCCAGCAGTTAGCGAGTGGCCTCCCACTGTGGCACCTGTTGGCACTTTCCTTCTGGGCTCTTATCAGCACTTGGCAATCCCTACACCCCTTTCCATTCTGGTAGAAGTCTTGTCTTGTGCGATGGTGTGCACGTGAAATTCAGGTTTTTTAATGATGCATGGCCTGGTGAGGGGACTACGGAGACCTCGGATAGTCATGAAGGTCCATGGATTGTTTCCTTATTGTATTGTAGAGAAAAGCATGTGGGACAGAAAATTGTTTCTGTGCTTTTCTCTTTTCTCTAGTATAAAATTGTCCATTATTTCCTTTAGTATAATAAAACATGCCAATAGGAATGCTAGAGAATCTTAGAGAATGTTACTGAGTCTAACTACTTGACTGAACATTTTTAAGTAGATGGAGTTTATAAGCTTATTTTTTTACTTCTATTTTTTAACTGTGAAAGGTGGTTCCTAAATGAATCCCTTTTTTGGTGTTTTGGGATTGTGAAGGTTTTTTTTTCAGGACATGTCATGAAGTAAGGTGGGTGGGGGCGGGGGGAATAAGGGAAGGGGCACCAACCACAGATATGGAGGGGCAGGTGAACAGGGGAAGTTGTCAGGCGTGTGTTGAATCTAAGGTAGGGTGCACTGTTTCTCATGCTCCTTGATTATAGCCTCGAAAGCACTTCGAAACTGCTCCCCCCTGCAGAGTGGCGTGTTGCATTATATACAGAGAACTGTTGTCTTGGAAAGATATGGCTCAACAGCCTCTTTTATAGCTTGCAAGGTAGCTTGTGGGATGTTGTACCCCACAGGAGTAGGCTGTGTGGTTTCAGTATTGAGTGAGGAAGATGAGGTAGAGGAAGACAGCCTACTACTTCCTGAGAAAGGAACAGCCATTCTAAGAGCATCCCAGTGGTTGGATTTGGTGTGGCGGACATGGAGGTGGTCCAATAGGAGTACTGCCCAGGTTGTCCGCGACTGAGTGCATTGGACCTTGGTAGCCTTAGCCTTTGGTATACTCACAACAGTGGTAAAGAACCACCACACCCAGGATTCTCTCTGGGTGCTGGAGGTAGACATTTTCTCTCTCGTCTTCGTGGTCCTCTTGATTCTTTTTTACATCATTGCGCTTTTTCTGTTGTCTAGGCCCTCCAGCTGATGGTGGTGGTGGCTCCTGGTGAGGATGAATGGCCATGGCTGATGCCATTTTTTAAGTTTAATAGCTGTTGTGCTAATATACTGCCAAACATGCGTTCTCTCCTGGATTGCATATGGAAAATCAGTAACATTAGGTCTATGAAATGTGCTAGGGGACATTTTCAGCTTGAAACTTTCCAGGTCAGCTGAAAATGCAGTTTTGAACTGTTTGCAAAGCACAGACTCATTTGCGAACACGTCATCACATCGGGCGCGTGTGTGGTCACGTGAAACTGTCCGGAAAGTCAGCGATGACATCAGACGTTTGCAAACGTCAGCAAACAAAAAATGGTTTAAAAAGTTGCTGAAAATTCATAAAAGTGTTAACAATGTTGCCAGAAGGTGGGGAATGGCACAGTTTTAAGGTGAAACTTTCTAGATCGTCCGAAAATGCTGCTATACTGGGGGTTAGTATAACATTAGGATGTTGTAGTAAATTAGGCTGCACTAATAAAAACATATGAATTCAGTGAAAACACTTTGTTAAATGGGCATTATGGTTAAGTTGCATTAATAAAAACCTATGAAATTCAGTGAAAAAATGATGTTAAAGTAAATAAATTCACCTTTAAAAGTAGTTAGCGAATATTGCTACCTAGACCTCAACACTAACAATCATCCCTCTGTATTGTGCCGTATTGTGTGGGACTGAGGCGAAAAATCTCAATAGCCGTTGCACAAGCACGAATCATTAAAAAAAGATATGGTACATTTTCCATAGCACCACTTATTACAGATTACAAACAAAAACAAAAGTGGTGCTTATCATTACCTATGGTGCTGAGACCAGAGCCTGGAAAGGGAAGACTTTTTGGCTAACTTTAGAAGGGCTCTTTTGGAAGCAGGTGCTTTGTTTGCCTCCATGCCAAACGATGAGCATAATAAGACACGAGTCGGGGCTGCTCTCACTTGGCATCTCGTATATTTGGAAATTGTGTAATCTATTTACGAAATGCTTATTGGCTGATGACCCACACTCCTTGTTATTTGCTTTGGCGTCCTACATGAACTCCACCAAAGATCATTTCATGACAACTTGGAAACAGGCATTAATTGCAATAATAACAGCTGCAAATGTTTATATTCTTCTTCCCAAAACTAATCCAACTCGAACAAAAATTCAATTATGGCGCTATGATTGGATTTCCGCACGGGAACAGTGCATGAGTTATCAACATTTTATGTCTGGAAGCTTCAAGATCAAGAGTCTCCATGTGACTGGAGTATAAGACGTCGCTGTGTGAAGAATACCTTCAGGAAAAATGTGCAGGGCCTCACACAAATTAAATATTATCAAATTGGGTATATCTTGTATTCGCCTTTTAATCACACACGTTTTATTTGTTTTTAACGCTTCTGTTTTGTCATGATTGTAACAGTTGAAAGGTTGATCTTCCTCAACCATAACAATAAATAAAAAAATTATTTAAAACAATATATATATTTATATATCCAAGAAAACGTAGCTTTCGGAATATAGAGTTTTCTTCGCACAAGTGCAGTTGGTGCCACAGGCTGAGAGAAAACCACTCTTAAAAACAGGAATCACAAGTTCAACCAGCTGTGTTATTTCTAAAATATGTACCAAATGTGGGAAACAACAATATTTCAACTTATATAATCAGCAATGGCATATATGACATCATTATTGACCTCATCAATGATGTCATGTATGATGCCAATAGTGACATCATCAGTGATGTCATGTATGATGTAATTAGTGATGTCGTAAACAGTCAATCACAGACTGTGGCAACATCAGGGTTTCGGCTACAGTAGTTGGTAACAAAGCAAATGGCTCAAAAGCCAATTCTAATCCACCGATCTACCCAACCACCAATTGCAATATGCATTTTCTCATACCAGAGTGTGATACTGAAATTCAGTTGGGTGATATACTTATGGCACTTTCCTCTTATAGAAAAACCATCATTAATGGCACAAATAAACAGCTTAAATGCCTGCGACTTAATATCAGATCCTTAGGTCGACACTCCATTGAGATAGCAGAGCATATTACTAAACACAAGATTGACGTGTACCATAACAGAGTCATGGCTGCACAATGCTGCAGGGCCAGCACTCTCTCTTGCAGTGACAACAGGACATAACATCCTGAGAGCAGACCGGCTTAACGCTAAAGGAGGGCGTGTAGCATTGATTTATGATAAGTTATTACAGGTTTGCAAAATTGAGAACATCTCGCTACCCGAATGTGAAGCAATATATGCCAAATTGCCATTTCATTCTAACGCTACTATCAATATATTTCTTATCAACAGACCACCACAGAACATGCCGGACTTCCGATTGCACCTGAGTACCTAATTTCATCTACCATTAAAACCCTGATCTAGAACCATCATTTTTGGTGATTTTAATCTCAGTTTCTCAGATGGTACTGATGCAACAGCAATTCTTGTTGGGACCACCCTACTGATTTTGGGCTTTACTCAGCAGGTCAGCCTACCTACCCATGATAAAGGCAGGATGATTTTAGACGGGGTGCTTGCCCATAACATCAGTATAATGGAAAAAGAAATCAACCCATGTCCCTGGTCTGACCATTATTTTGTTGAATGGAACATAACCGTACCTTCCCATATTAATAGCAGAGTGACGAAACAGTTGGTCTTGTTTAGAAACTATCTAAAGCTCACACCATTACATGACCCCTTATATCTTTTCTGTCACTGATAACTTACCCAATCTTAATTTGGCGAAGACCTGGCCGAAGCATACCTAAACATGCTTGAGAATGCGGTTCATAGCTTGGCTCCTGTAAAATCTCGCCTGCTAAGAGCACACCATAACAAAATCTGGTTTTCTGCAGATATTTGTAATCTTAAAAAAATCAAAACCAAAGCACTGAAATAGTGTCACGCCGTTTCCCCGTGGCACCTCTGGCCCAGATGAACAGTCCGCCATCATTGAGCCGCCACGTACCTCCGATACGCGGAGTTACAGTCTAGTTGTTTTTTCAACATGCAACCCCTGTGTGTCCTTGTATGGGTGAAACGCTAGTTTCGGATTTCTGCTTGTGTTTTCCTACTTTGCTTCATTTGCCTACTCTGCCTTGTCTTGTTCCCGCTCCCCCTCTTTTAGGGTGCTGTGCTGGGCTTTCCTTCTGGTTCCCCTGTGGCTCGCTGGACTCTCCTTCTGGTTCCGTTGTGGCTCGTTGGACTCTCCTTCTGGGTCTCCTGTGGCTCTCTGGACTCTCCTTTCCCTAGATCCTCAGTTTCCTGTGTGTCAAATACCTGTCTCGTACCTCATTCACTGCCTCGTGCCATTTCCTCTGCCTTGAGTTAGTTACAGTTATTTCTTGGATCTCCTACTTGCCTCTTCCACCTGGATTCACTCTCAATGATACTGTCTTTGGACTTACTGCTTACCTCAGTTTTTTTTTGCCTCACCAGCATATTTCCCTGCCTGGCTGTTCCGGGGAGGGAGCCACTAGTCCGCCTGTTTATCCAGACAGACATAGTGGCTTTCCTCCACGACAGACCTTACCTCTTCAAGGCAAGAAAAACAACCAAGAAGAAGAAGAAAATAAAGAAGGACCGGGAAGAAGGTTCTCCTTCCACCAGTCAAAGGAGGTGAGGAGAAAGGGATTCATTCTGACTCTGAAGACAGTTGGGACAAATAGTGGACAAAAACCAAATCCCCCGAGGATAATACCAGCTTTTCTCTTGCTGCTTTCCGAACATGCCATTTGTGAGGCAAAATAAATCACATTATGATCCAAGAATCTCGGGTGCAGCATCCAATTCTAAGGAGCTCTTCAGAATTCTGAATGAGCTTCAGGATCCATGCCTTTGTCCATCTCAGGTGACTAAAGACTAAAGACTAAATGCCTTTACAGACAGGTTAAAAAATATACAGACAGACATTGCAGCTAAGCATGTTGCAGGAGACAACTGTAATGAGAAACTAGCTTGCATGGGGACTAGGATGACACCTCCTAAATTCGAATTTCAGATGATTAGCGAACATCAAGTGCCAGAAATCTTGAGGAAACTCAAGCCGAAAAACTGTAAAGGGGACCTTTGGCCCGCACTTATAGTCAGTGAAGTAATGCGCTCCTCAGTTAATACCGCTAATCGCAAAATTAATTGATGTCTCTTAGAGAAAACTACCTACTAACATGTATCAAAAAGGTGTGGATCTCCCCCTTGATTAAAAGGCCCTCTTTAGATCCTAATGTGCCAGGTAATTACCGGCCCATCACAAATGTTCCTTATCTACTGAAAATCCTTGATCAGGTGGCCTACCTACAAATCAAGGAGTTTCTGACTAAGCATCAAATCCTGAGAGAGAAACAATCTGGTTTTAGGCGTGCACACAGTACTGAGTCTACCTTATTAGATTTGAAAACCAATATCTGCAACTCCTTTGAGAAGGGTGATATGGCATTGCTTTTGCTGTTGGACCTATCCACAGCATTCGATTTGGTGGACCATGCCATACTAGCGGATAGATTACAGAATACGGCTGCTTTTCATCATCTGCGACTGAATGATTAAAATTGTTTCTCTCTGATCGCTATGCAAGGGTCTTCTTTAAAGACGCAATGGCTGAGGAGTTCTCTGTGATTTGCGGGGTCCCACAGGGATCATGTGTGTCGCCTACACTATTTAACATTTTCATGCTACCCTTATTTGAACAACTGGATATTGAAGGCATTCTGTATGCCAACTGCACAGACAACGTGCAATGCCTGATCCTCCTCACTGGGAATCATGCTACTGACTCTCTTACCGTCAATTCCATTTATGGCCGGTTTCAAACTTGGATGCGTATCAACGGCCTCGCACTTGATGTTTCAAAGACAGAGCTCATGGTTATGGGCATCTCTGCGCATCTCCAGAAGTTAGGTCCAGAATATCAGAGCTTTGACATTGCTGGTGGTACCATCACCACCCAAACCAAAGACAAGACTTTAGGAGTTATCCTTGATCAAGAGCTAAATATGAAGGCCCAAGTAAAAAGCCTTGTCTCAGGAACATCTTATCATCTTCAATTACTTGCCCAGTTGAGATCATTCCTAAATTCCACCAACTATGCCACTATTGGACGATCTATTATAGGGGCTACATTTGATTATTGATCTAGCTTATTGATGGCCATTGCTAAAGGCGAACATACTCACCTGCAGGTTATCCAGAACAATGCTGTGTGCATCATTGAAGGACTCCGCAAAACAGCTTGGATTGCTTTACACTGGCTCCGATCAGCCGCAGAATCTCTTTTAGAGTACAGTGTATTACACACAACTGCTTGTATGGAAAGAGCCCCAAGTATTTGCTGAAAAGCACTGCATGGCTACCATCCTGTAGAGTCCTAAAATCGAATAATGCTTGCCTCCGCAACAAGCATTTATTCGCCTTAGCAACATGGTCATCCGAAAGGATATCATACACAACGGGCCAGACTGTCTATTGTGTCCCAAGGGACTTTCCCTTACAGAGCCCCTAAAATATGGAATGTGCAGCCCCCCGATTTGAGAGCTTGCTCCTCACTGGCTGCTTTCAAACAAGGACTAAAAACCACTCTGTTCCATTAGCCGGCTTCATTGATTATTTACGCATTTCCTGTCTCAGGCTCCGCCATTATTGGAACTCATTGTTTCTTTATGCTTTATGTGTTACTGTCCAGTACTGGGCCCCTATGGCCAAGGGCTTCTTGTTTCGTGCCATACAAATAAAATAAATAAATAAATAAATGGCATTAGAGATGGCATTGAGCAAAATAAAATGGTGCCTTTTTCATTTCTGAAAAGCATCTTTGCTGCAAAGCACCACAGGAGATATAGCTACTTTTGGGAGCAGGGGGCACGGTCTTCTCCATCAAATATTTTAAAACCTCTGGACGGATTTACCCCAACCCTATCCTGGATGTTATGTCAACGATTCATGCCCAAGTTGTTTCTCATTTGGTCCAAATCCACCCAGCAGTTTCAGCTTGAATGGGAGTAGGCTGAAAATAATGTTTTAGCAAATCTTTCCCAACATGTCCAGCGTCGGGGTGGGGCGGGGGGAGGCTGTAGCAAACCTTTTGTTTGGAAAATGACATCCAAAACCAAGTCAAAAGTTACAGGCAGTAGAGTTTTAGAATTTTCTATACCTCGAAGCTATCACCTTAACTATAGGGCGGCAACCGCCTGTTGCAAATCCATGTGCACATACATAAAATGGGATTCACAATGACAAACTAAATTAGATGCTGGCAAGATAGCTCATTGGGTTGAGTGCTTGCTGCTGTGATCTGTGTGTGATCTGCAGGTCGCACGTTCGAATCCCGGCAGGGACAACTCAGCCTTTCATCCATCTGAGGTCGATAAATGAGCACCAACTCAAGTTGTTATGTTATGTTGATTTATACAGCGTACTGCTACCACCTAGGGGCAGTCTCCAGGCACATGCGTGTCTCTGTAAGAGAGGGGGGTTGGAGGTTAGCAACGATAGGGTGAGAGGTTAGGTTCAGAACCAGGAGGAACTGGTATCTGTGAGTGTTGTTTTGAAGTAGTAGTTAGTGCGAGAGGTCTCGTACGTTGTAACCGTATAGGTAAGATTCAGTGCCTTGGGTGTGTGGAAGTGTTTGTGTTAGTGTGTTGTGTCGGGTGTAGTGGGTTTGCTAGTGCGCACTGATTAGATAGTGTCCATAATTGATCCACAGTCACGGATGGCCGTAGCCGCATGATAATCCGGTAACTTGGTGTGTAGTTGCGTTATTGATGGTTTTAAGGACTATGTGGGTGATTTGCTCTAGATGTGCTTCAGCATTTGGAAATTCTGGGTGTGAACATAGTATTGATTCTTGGTTTATTTATGTGTAGTGTGGCTAGCCCAAGGTCTGATGCAGTGGCGTCAGTAATGTTTTGCAGAGTAGGAAGGGGAATATGGGTTAGTAATTCGGTCGGTATTGTTGGCACCTCTGGTGCGGCTGAATTTGATGTGTGTTTTTAAAGGTAACCAGTGTAGGCTTCTCAATGCTGGAGTGATGTGGTCTCTTCTGTTTAGTCTTAGTATATCCTGGCTGCAGTATTTTGGAGTTTCTTGGTAAGTCTTGCCGGCATTCCTAGGCAGAGGCTGTTTTTGTAGTCAATTCTTGTGAGTATGAGGGATATGATTGTGTGGGCTCTGTGGGGGAAAGTGAGGTATGGGAGAAATCCTCTGAGCAGTCGTAGGAGAAAGAAGCATTTTTTGGCAATTGCATTGACTTGTGTTGTGTGATATGGTATGTATATGTGTTCTATGTAAAGCACTTAGGGGTAAGCGCTATATAATTAACATCATTAGATCATATGGGTCATTAATGGGGGACACTGAGTTAAGATGATCATCACTTCCCACATTCTCTTACTTTCAAAGGTTTTGTTGCATTAAATTTGATCCCCTCAACTATCCCTTAACTAAAGTTTTTTCAATTAATATATACATAATGGTCGCAGTCGTCCCCTTTTTGGTTTGGGTTAAAACATCATACCAGAAGAATCCTGCAGGATTTCCACGTGTTTCCCACAAAAATGTCACACAGCATGCTTGAAACAAAAGTGAACTGGCGAGTCAAAGGGGCTAATGGGAGAGGATCAGGGTTGATTTGCACAAGAGCTAACCTAGAAAAAAGGAGGGGGGCACATGGATAGTTGGAGTGGGGATGAGGGAAGACTTTGTGTTTTCCCATTCCTGCAGTAAAATCTTTTTTTTCATTGATACAAGCTGTTTTTTGCAGAAATGTCTCTGTAAAAAGTGCTGCAAATTTACACAAGAACAAATGGTAGTACCTCAAAGAAACACTTTTCAAAATGTATTCTAAAACACCAAGTGGGTTATTTGTGTAAAAATGGTAATTGCATGCAGGGGACCACCAACATTAGTACTTACATGCTGTTGTGTCCCCTGCTTGCAATTGTAAATATTTGCAAAACAGAGTTTAAAAGCGAAGGGTAAAACCCAGGGGAATTGTGTTTGCCCTTCATTTTTACTCTCAGTTAAAAAAAAAAAAAGTAAAATGCTGCCTGCAAATTATGCTTTGCAGACAGCATTTACAATGGATTGCTATGGAATCCACATGCTTTTAACAGGTGAGAAAACAGGCGGATTCTGTAGTTATCCATGGATTTAATGCCTGCATAGAAATCTCATATATATATATATATAGGACTGCACATAACATACAATGACTGACACCTAACCACCCCTTCCTGCCCTCCTGAGAGCCCTCTAACAGGGTGGGCTGTTATTTCCCCTTGCTCTCCAGTCTCACTGACCCCTTCCCCACAGTGTACCACAGTGCACCATTTAGACCTTGAAGATCACAGTGTGTGGGGGAGTTGAACATCCAATACATTCCTCCCTGAGCAAAACTACAAATCAGGTACAGAAAGGCACAGCTAACGGGGTATCTGCAGGAGGGGCTATGCAAACTGTAATGTTGTGATGCTTTTCAAATGTTTCCTTCCATCTCTGCCTGGCTTAACGAAGAGTAGACATTCCACAAAAGCTTGCAAATATGCAAAATAAATTACTTTGTTAACCTAGTAAAAGTAGCGACTATCTGTTTTCTTCTGGATCAACATATATATATACCACCAATAAAGTTATGGTGGGTATAAAAAGGTTTGAAAAAAAACCTTTCACCTGAAATGTTAAAGTAGGAAAGTCCATTTGAGCCCATTCACACATTCCACAATGCCACCTAGTAGCCATCGTTGGAAGTTCACCTGCAGTTCTGAGCCACAACAGCAAGGCATTGTGGGTATGCAAATTAGCTCAAATGCAAACCTTTTTCTCCAGGAAATGTCTACCGCAATATATATATGTAGGAAAGTCCATTTGAGCACAGTCACACATTCAACAACGCCACCTAGTAGCCATGGCTGGAAGTTCACCTCCAGTTCTGTAAAAAGCATTGTTAAAGGGACATTATGGTTACAATTAAAACCGATAAAACCCCAGAAATTTGCCGGTTATCGTGAACTAATCAACCATAACTCGCGCCACCACTGTGCACTGCTAAGACTAGCACCCAGGTCATGAAAGGTGACATCACAAATGCCATTGATGACATCACTGATGATGACACATATTAAGTTAATTTTAATAAACAGTCCCTACAAGCAGTTGAGTTTATAACAGTCCCTAAAAGGAGTTGAGTTTATAATGCTGGAAACAAGATGCTAGGGGTGATTGCGAGACCTATTATGAACTATTTAATGCATTAAGGAATGTACTCATGTAAACAAATCATTATATTCTAGTGGTGTTGTTAGTAGAGGAACCTAATCATACATACATACAATGGGCAATGTTTGCAGCCTGCACCATAGAAGTACAATATTGTTAATTTAGTAATTTCCGATAGTAAAATAATAAATGCTACCTTATGAGAGTTTTGAGTAATGTTAAACATGGAATACATAGGTAACAATTCAAAACTTACCACACACTTGTGTTAGTAGACAAAAAATACATATAAAAATGCACAATGCATACAAATTAGAGGCACATACAAGGAAGCTAAAGTAAGGAAGAAAGAAACAACAGCACCAAAAAATGACAATAACAGAGTTAATCATCATGTTCACAAATTAATTGTGTGTTTGAGGCGTGCTGATTGCTCCGTGTATGTGCACTATGAGCTCTTATTAAACTCTAAGGAAAGTACTTTAAGCACATATAAAAAGGTTAATGTGTGTATATATAGCACCTTTTAAATTTTGGAAATTCTCACTGTCAGTAAAGACAAAAAACTAGCCTAATCATGTCAATTAACAAAAATAAGTTGCCCAGATATGTGGTGTCATCAAAAATATTTGTGATGTCATTTTTCATGTCCTGGGTGTTAGTCTTAGCAGTGCACAGTGGTGGCGCGAGTTATGGTTGCTTAGCTTACCATAACTGGCGAATTTCTGGGTTTACTTGTAACAATAACATCCCTTAAACAAAGGTTTTTCACTTAAACAAAATATTATTTATATAACATTATAGAGCAGCAGTCTCCCAGGGTGCAACAGGGACAGCGCCCTTGGCAGTGAGGTCTGATAATTAATTTGTGATGGGGATATGGGTCTCGCTGTACACCCGGCCCACTGGACATGGCCATTGTCTTTTAGCCTATTTGGACTCAGCCAAAGACCAGGGCAGGTAATACCCGGTTATTGACTAGGCAGCGGGAGTTGGCCTGTGTGGGTTTTTTTTGTAATTGATGCAACATGGACAGCAGCATGGCCAGCATGACCCGGTGAAGATATATAGCAATAGTGAAAAAAACCTTTGTTAGGACAGAGTTAACATGATCCAATTCATTGCACCAGTACCCATGAAAGTTGATGGGTGTAGGAAGTGAACACCATTTTAGCTCATTGTCCACCTGGTTGCTCAGCCCATCATCACATACATGTGATCATAGCAAGGATCAACAATGACATCAGAAATTACATCAAGGGAGTCTCTTAGTAAAGAGGTTCGTCACTTCACACACCCACCAAACTTCAGGGGCTTTGTTGTGATGAATTAGATCATTTTAACTTTGTCATAACTAATTTTGTTTCACTGAAAATATAGGTATGTACAAATATCGAAGAAACTCTACAATTCTGTTGCTTATGATCATTCTGTTGCTTTCCTCTTTACAGTTTGAGAATCCAGCACAAACACTAATTCTGACTACTTCACCACCATTGATTCTACTGATCACCTTGTGAAGCCCTTGTGGTTTTTGGCTCAGGACGTGCTGAGGGTTGTCCCTGTGATTCGTCAACATTAAATTGATAATCATGGTAAATGCTCTGGTTTGCTGAGAATATCAGATTTAAGCTGTGCTGATTGTTGACTTCTGAAAAGAACTACAGTATAAGCAAAATAAAGAAGAGGCCTGTCCAACTGTGTGAGCATAGGCTGTTCCGATGTGTAAGGTACGTATGTCAGGAGTATTATATTACCATTTCAGTTGTGGAAAATTCTAGCCGTTTGACTCTTAGTTAAATGACGAATTAGAGCCTGTGGGCTCTATTGTGTGGTAGCTGACCACTCCCCAAGTTAGTGGTCCCAAGTTGAATGCAAGGACTTCTCACAAGGGTGAAGTTCACCTAAAATACAATAGAGCTGGAAAAGGGCTCTAACGCTTTAAAATCATGTGGGGATCACCTCGGACTTCCTGCGACAGAGTTTGTCCATGCCTCTTTGCCCAGTGCTGAGTGGGTGCACATCACTAAGGGAAGCTTGGAATTCACATGTTATAAGCAGTGGTCGAAGTGTACGAAAAGAAGTAGTGGAACTATGTTCCCTGCTGGCCTGCCCCGCTATCCACAATCCCCATCACCATGCCCCTCCCACACACAATACACCCCCCCAAACACTTGCACCTGCTGTTTAAGGGAACGTTCAGTGCAGTGCACTGAAAGTGAAGGTTTCAACTACTTTCTACACTTTTATTTTAAAACAAACCATTCCAGAACGGTTTATTTTTAAAATAAAAGTATTGGAGCTGTAAAAGGTAATTTTAAAAAGTATAGGAGCACTGCTCCCGACTGCTCCCGCTCACTTCGACCACTGGTTATAAAAGGTTAAAAGCTCCATTCAAAGCGTGCTGATTGGATAGAAAGTGGGCCTCATTACGACCTGTGCGGAATGCGTTTAACAGCACCAGTAATGGTGCTGGTGCCGTTAAACGCATTCTGCACTATTACGAGGTTCTCTCGCAGGAACCGATGTGGACGTCTGGTTTTACCAGACGTCCAGAGCGGGTCCCACGAGGGGATCATAGAGCTAACAACGGGCCGGTCGTAATCAGCCCGTTGTTAGCTCCCCCACCCATTCCCATTGAGCACTATGGGGGCTCAAATGGGAATGGGGAAGGTCCGGGCCCGGGTTCCCTGAAGGAGGAATTACCTGGCCTTCCAAACTCGGAATGGCCCGGTAATTCCCCATTCAGGGAACCCGGACCGATTTTGGAGGCAACCATGCCCAAGTCGTAATGAGGCCCAGTATCTGTTTATGTAGTTTGCTCTAGATAGACACTGGAGCAAATGAATGATGGGCAACCTATTTCCGGTGGTGTGTGGATTGGGCATTGTTAAGGTACTGTGTGTTTAAAAATGGGACATTTTGTTCTGTTCTGAATGACCACAAACTGAACAAATTTCATATTTCCTTAAATACAGAGCATTGTACATCTTTGTCTGCTGATAGTCAATTAGAACGGTTTCAATAGCGGGCTGTCATTGGAACAATGCACATGAACTTTGAAAAAAGAACTCCACTGTATTAGGATTTTTTTTAGGATTTTGGGTGGTTTACCAAGAAACACTTGCAAAAGCAATCGAAAGACAACAGGTAAATCCTGAATCTGGTGTCGTACATGAGTGGGGGGGAGGGGCTCTATTTCAGTAAAATGACTGTTGGGGTATGGGGAGGTTATGTTAAAGAAACCGGGGACAGGACATACTATTGTGGAATTGGGGGTTCAGTGTTAGCCATGGCAGTACAACCACTAGAGTATCACCATCTGCCTTCTCTAGCTACACTGTGTCAAGCTTCAAGCTTCCACCATACTTGAGAGGAATTGGGAAACTTCTATATATGTAATTCTCTTGGGATGTTTGTGCATTGGGAACTGAGCATGTGCACAGCTATCATTACCCTACACAGGGAAAGGGAACATTACCTTGGAACTGCACCCTGATGTAGTGAAATTATTGTTACATCTAAATACTAAGGCTGTCTGAATCAATGTACATACGTTAATGTTACAAACAGTTTGATGTTAGGATGGGTGTTGTGAAAAATGAAATAAGTGCCAAGTCCAGTTTGCATCATGTACATAGTGACTCAAGCACACATGCCTTTTATCGTCAGCATATTTGTCGAACCTAAAGATCTGTGATCATTCTTATGTTCCCAAAGAACTCTTTGATTTGATTAAAAAAACAGGCTGGGACCATATCGCGTAGCACATTTGTCAGCAACCGTTGGTGCGCCTTTATCAAACTAGCAAGTGACAATGAGATTCTCAGCCACCCAGAGGAAGAGATATGAAGGGAGACTGAGAGATGATATGATATGATATTTTATTTGTTTTGCGCTCATACACAAGTGTTTCAGAGCGCGACATGGAAAGGAAAGGGAACAAGAGAGGACAAAACAATGATCTTACTAGGCCAAGTGACATTGAGATCGTGCAAGTGCGGGGGAGATGGAAGTGGGGAACACGTGATAGAACGAAGACAGGTTGTGCGGCAAGCAGGTGGTAAGTGCAGGAATAAGGTGTAGACAATGTGTGTCTAATAAGTGCAGGAGTGGGAACTATAGGGTGGCAGATACAGATCCAAGTGCAAGGGTTGCCAGGAGGCAACTAGTGATAGCGAGCAAGTGGGGGAGAGAAAGAGAGGACAGAGAGAGAGAGAGCGAGAGAGAGAATAGGTGTGGGAGCGAGAAAGAAAGCACAGAGAAAGTAGGAAAGAGCAGGAGAGATAGCAGGAGAACTCTAGATCGGTGTTTGATATGCTTGGTACAGCTAGTTTTGTTATAATATATTATGGCAGATTTGTATGAGTATAGTCTATCCCTTAAATTGCATACCTATTACCAAGGACATGATGTACAGATGTGCAGACACTGGTAAGTTTATCTCAGGGCTACTTTTAGATTATGCTCAATGGTACTTTATTGTAATGGAGGTAAACAAGGGAGATACCTCTGACGCTCTTCAACTCCAACATTGAGAAAAGAGCTTCCTTGGTTTAGATTTGGCCAGGTTCCTACAACCGAGGCGACTAGAGGCTTCTGTTGATGTTTTTTCTAAGTGGTTCTTACACTATTTCCAACACATTTTTTTGGTTGCTTATTTGGAAAATAGGAAATCCCAAGGAGTGTAGTTGGAAACGTATATGCTGTGATTACTGTAGGACAGAAATAAAGAATATCGGGGTTCTGAAGGAGATTTAGAAAGGTGAAATCCAAATAGAAACAACAAATCATTTTAATGAATACTTTCACTGTTATGATGTAAGCATTTTGGAACCAATGCACAAGAATGCCAATATATTTTGGGTGTATGATTTGAACCCAGGGCTGTGGATGTGAATGCCAGTCCTGTTTCTAAGAAATACATCCCATACGAATATGCCATTCTATGCACCTGTTCATGTCTTACCTCCGACTAAAAGGTAGCTGTTTGGGAATAGGTTCTTGGCTTGCATGAGTGCTCTTGCATGGCCGGAATGAAAGAGGTCAAATATCCCGTCTGCATACACTCTCACCGGCCGATCAACTGTAAACAAACACATAAGAGGGTCAGTATAGATTTCAAAACAAACACAAGTGTGTGGAAACTAGACTATCAAAGACCACAGTCATCAATCTTAATTCTTTCTTGAGAATATAAAAAGGTAAATTCACCCCAATGCAGTAACGTTGAAAAAAGATTGTTTCAGTTATTTACAAAATTCCCAACAATCTTGAAAAAAGACAGCATCGACCAATTCGTACTAAATGGCAGGAATCCATTTGTACTGAAGGTCAGGAGTCATCTGATGATCAAAATGATTGAGAAATCACTGCCCCCATGACTATATGAATTACCTTAAAGTTCTGCATTTTCTTGTTTCATTATCAGCCGAAAGCGAAAATAGATTGAAACAAATATGAATCGCCAAAGCAAACTGTCTTGGCTTCAACACAATGACTCCTTTGGCCATGCAAGCCCCCTTCATCTGTCCCTCTGACTTGAATCGGAGAGGAAGCCTGCATTGCAGAAGCCCATATGGAAAAGCCAAGCCTCTTGGCTGCTTTGCCAGTGCTCGAGAGGGTGAAGAGCGGCCACACACGAGAGAGATAATGAGAAAAAGAGACAATGTTGAGAGGAGAGAGAGAAGGAGACAGGGGGAGACAGAGAGGTAGTAAGAGCAGGGAATGAGGGATGGGAGGGGAGGGGAAGGTGGTAGATAAACAATGAGAGGAGTTTGAGAGCAGAAGAGGGGAGAGATAGCGTAGGAAAGAGGAGGCAAGTTGAAGTTACAAATAGGATCAGAGGGTATAGGGGGAAATGGAAAGATAAAGAGACAGAGGAAGAGGCAAAGACAAACAGGAAAAGGTGATGGAATGAAGAAAGGAAGGGGAGAGATGTAAGATAAATAGACCAAAGAATGAGAGAAGGAGACAAAAATTGAAAGATAAGAGATCGAGAGAGGCTTCCGAGAGGTATTTGTGTAATGGGATTTGCTTGGTATATTGACAAAAAGAGAACGAGAGTGCACAGCTGTTGCTTTAATCAATGTCTGATAGTTTCCCGTATTTGTTTTATTGGTTAAAAGTTAATTAGTAGGGTGCAGCCCACTGGTCAGTGCCACCGTGTAGGACACTGTAAGTAAACTGAAGCAAAGAGACCATGGGCCTCATTACACGGATGGCGTTAGGGATTTACCGGTACCGGTAAATCCCTACCGCCTTACTACGAGGTCCCTTTGCGGGTTGGGGGATTTAACGCCTGCTTTTTGCAGGCGTTAAAATCCAACCCGCTAAGGGACCTCGGAGCTAATTACGGCACCGCAAAATTGCGGTGCTGTAATTAGCGCCTTCCCCATTCCCATAGAGCTCTATGGGGCAGAAATGGGAATGGGGAAGGGCAATGGCGGAAGGGGGATTTACCGCCCCTCCAACCTTGGAATGGGGCGGTAAATCCCCTTTCCGCCAAGGCGGTGCCGGTATTTTACCGGCATGAGCCATGGCGCTAATAGCGCCATGGCTCACCGCCTTCCGTGTAATGAGGCCCCAAGACTTTTAAGCCTTCGGTGTGGGCCACACACCCTTAATGCCCACTTCGGGTTCAGCAGTTTTGTGAAATGGCCGGAATGAAAGAGGTCAAATATCCCGTCTGCATACACTCTCACCGGCCGATCAACTGTAAACAAACACATAAGAGGGTCAGTATAGATTTCAAAACAAACACAAGTGTGTGGAAACTAGACTATCAAAGACCACAGTCATCAATCTTAATTCTTTCTTGAGAATTTAAAAGGGTAAATTCACCCCAATGCAGTAACGTTGAAAAAAGATTGTTTCAGTTATTTACAAAATTCCCAACAATCTTGAAAAAAGACAGCATCGACCAATTCGTACTAAATGGCGGGAATCCATTTGTACTGAAGGTCAGGAGTCATCTGATAATCAAAATGATTGAGAAATCACTGCCCCCATGACTATATGAATTACCTTAAAGTTCTGCATTTTCTTGTTTCATTATCAGCCGAAAGCGAAAATAGATTGAAACAAATATGAATCGCCAAAGCAAACTGTCTTGGCTTCAACACAATGACTCCTTTGGCCATGCAAGCCCCCTTCATCTGTCCCTCTGACTTGAATCGGAGAGGAAGCCTGCATTGCAGAAGCCCATATGGAAAAGCCAAGCCTCTTGGCTGCTTTGCCAGTGCTCGAGAGGGTGAAGAGCGGCCACACGAGAGAGATAATGAGAAAAAGAGACAATGTTGAGAGGAGAGAGAGAAGGAGACAGGGGGAGACAGAGAGGTAGTAAGAGCAGGGAATGAGGGATGGGAGGGGAGGGGAAGGTGGTAGATAAACAATGAGAGGAGTTTGAGAGCAGAAGAGGGGAGAGATAGCGTAGGAAAGAGGAGGCAAGTTGAAGTTACAAATAGGATCAGAGGGTATAGGGGGAAATGGAAAGATAAAGAGACAGAGGAAGAGGCAAAGACAAACAGGAAAAGGTGATGGAATGAAGAAAGGAAGGGGAGAGATGTAAGATAAATAGACCAAAGAATGAGAGAAGGAGACAAAAATTGAAAGATAAGAGATCGAGAGAGGCTTCCGAGAGGTATTTGTGTAATGGGATTTGCTTGGTATATTGACAAAAAGAGAACGAGAGTGCACAGCTGTTGCTTTAATCAATGTATGATAGTTTCCCGTATTTGTTTTATTGGTTAAAAGTTAATTAGTAGGGTGCAGCCCACTGGTCAGTGCCACCGTGTAGGACACTGTAAGTAAACTGAAGCAAAGAGACCATGGGCCTCATTACACGGATGGCGTTAGGGATTTACCGGTACCGGTAAATCCCTACCGCCTTACTACGAGGTCCCTTTGCGGGTTGGGGCATTTAACGCCTGCTTTTTGCAGGCGTTAAAATCCAACCCGCTAAGGGACCTCGGAGCTAATTACGGCACCGCAAAATTGCGGTGCTGTAATTAGCGCCTTCCCCATTCCCATAGAGCTCTATGGGGCAGAAATGGGAATGGGGAAGGGCAATGGCGGAAGGGGGATTTACCGCCCCTCCAACCTTGGAATGGGGCGGTAAATCCCCTTTCCGGCAAGGCGGTGCCGGTATTTTACCGGCATGAGCCATGGCGCTAATAGCGCCATGGCTCACCGCCTTCCGTGTAATGAGGCCCCAAGACTTTTAAGCCTTCGGTGTGGGCCACACACCCTTAATGCCCACTTCGGGTTCAGCAGTTTTGTGAAATTGTATCAAAAAATTGTCGTCTACGTATGGTTATGTTAAGCTTCTTTATTTCTCAAGTATCTCTTGGATTTCAATTATCCAGTTTTTTCGAAGTGCAGCTTCACCAATTAGGCTAATGCTGTATCAGAGGCAAACAAATATGCAACCCTATGTGGCTAATGCATTTCGGAATGAAATCCTTCTTCAGAGCCAGGTTGTAAATGTCAACTAAATCATGAATACCAAGAATACATTATATATTGGAATATTCAAATCAATTATGCATAAAGACATTAATGAAACACATTTGATCCATATAATATGTACAGGGCGCCCACAGTTACAAGCACACAATCAACAGATAGGAGAAAACATTGGCAAAAAAGTATCTCATGAATATATTTTGTTATAGCATTTCTGTTATAGCAATTCTCAATTGTCATTCTTTATAGCCTCTATGAACCATCTTATTTATCATGCCCAGTGCCAATGTTGTCGTTCGAGATATACGTGAAAGTAACCAAGTTATCCTTCTATATTGTTGTGTACATTATCCAAGTAAGCTTACTGGTATAAACCCATGCAGTGTGCCCATTGTTGTTGTTAGTATTCTCTTCCCTCATATAGTGTCATTTTATTATTAAAGGAGTATTCTTGTGTTTGTGGCAAAATGCACCCTATGTAAATTACTGATATGTTTGCCATATTAATTCTCTATGTGACGAGATACACTATCTCGTAATGCTCACTCTACAATAGGAGATCAGATCGTGTTAACAGAAGCCTATCAGTTTAAACAATATCAGCATAATATTTTCTGAGCAATCCTTGACCGCCGTACTGTTGCGGTCGATTACCTTGTTACAAGCGTACGATCGTTCCTTCTCGCGCGTCGGCTGCAAAGGTTTACTAAGGTCCTGAGCGTTGCTATATCAACGCTAGGTACCAATATGGCCGCACGTAGCTATGTGCGTCGGCCATTTTGGTGAGGGCAACTTTGTTCCTTCGTTTTTGTCGACTGCTCACAGAGTTGTAAACATAGTAATGCTGTGTCTATGTGCTCTTGTCTAATGACTACATATTTGTGTTGGCTGCAAAATAATGGGTCAGTGACGATGTATGGGCATTTAGGATACAAGATTACTGATTATTTCTCAAAAAAATTAATCAATAAATACTGTTTATGCACATTCTTGTAAAGACCAATTAGAGTCACATTATATCTTATTGTTGTTATAAAAAACAGTTAAGGTCCAATTCTTCATTTAGTCCTCTTGAGGATAGAGCCTCCAATCGGTCTATCCAGTAGGCTTCTCTCTGTTGCCTTCTTCTCTTGATGTCCATATAGGAACCTTGTGCTTCAATAATTTCCAGCACTTGAAACTTGATCTGTGTGATGTTGTGTTTCTTTTCGTTAAATTGTCTTGCAATTGCTGAGTTTGCATTGTGGTTGCGTATGCATGATTTATGCTCGTTCATGCAGGTTTTTATTTTTCTGCCTGTTTCCCCTACATAGTATTGTCCGCATGGGCATCGTATGGAGTAAATGCAATTTTCTGTGTTACAAGTGGTGTAACATTTCATTTTGATCTTCTCTCCTGTGTACGGGTGGGTAACTAGTTCCCCTTTTATGATGTTATTGCAGTTGCTGCAGTTCTAACAAGGGAAGGTTCCTATTCTTTTGGGTTTATTCTTCTTCTTCTTTGTTGTGTTTCTGGTATTGACTAGCAAATCTCTCAAGTTACTAGATCTCTGGTAGGCAAAAGTAGGGGCATCTGAAAAAAGGTTTTTCGTTCTTTCATCATTTTTCAGTATCGTCCAATGCTTGGTGATGCATCTTTTAATTTACATACTCTGCAATGATAATTTTGATATATGTACAAGAGTTGGTGATTGTTTCTTGTCTTTAGGTATAAGTGTGCTTTCTCTTGTCTTTGTATCCACTTTTTCTTTAGCTGTTTGTAAATCTTCATTAGGATATCCCCTTTCGTTCAGTTTTTCTCTCAGTTTTGCTAGTTCTTGTTCACATTCTTGGTGGCCGCTGATAATCCTTTTTAAACGTAGCATCTGTCCATACGGGAGATTCCTCAAGGTATTCTGTGGGTGAAAACTCATGCGGTGCTATAAGTTATTTCTGTCAGTAGGTTTGGTGAAAAGAGAAGTTGTAATCTGGTTGTTGTGTACATTTACTTTAATGTCCAAGTAATGTATACCAGGAGATCCAATTTCTGAAGTAAAGTGTATCCGCGGATCTATATT
The DNA here is from genome assembly GCF_040938575.1 of Ambystoma mexicanum. Lineage (NCBI taxonomy): Eukaryota > Metazoa > Chordata > Amphibia > Caudata > Ambystomatidae > Ambystoma > Ambystoma mexicanum. Next base: position 952,251,807 of record NC_090939.1, read on the forward strand.
GTTAATGTAAATCATAAATTTGTCCAATGATTCTTTCGTTCCTCGCCAAATGCCAAAAATATCATCTATGTATCGTACCCATTTTATTAGTTGACTTTTCCATTCGGGTTTCTGTAATATGTGTGTTGTTTCAAATCTGTACATGAATGCATTCACGTACGCAGGTGTCATTGTTGTCCCCATAGCCGTTCCTGGGGTTTGTATGTAGAAGTCCTTTTTGTATTCAAAATAGGAGTTCATTGATATAAATGTGAGTAAAGTGAGGATGAATTATTTTACTGCTCCTATCTCTCCCTCTTGTAAAAGTAGCCAATCCACCGCTTCCTGCCCCAAATCGTGAGGGATACTTGTATATAAATTGGTTACATCGATGGCAACACACAAGAGGAGTGAGGCAACACAAGCTCGATGCCCCCTCTATCACCTTTGTCCTCCTGCAAGACAACATTAATGCACTGTCTCCTTGCTTATAACGGGAATAATTGGCAAAGGTCCCGTTAAAAGTAATTATGAAATAGGCATCATTCAGGTGTTGGTAGTCTCCTGTGCCACTCTCATGTGCTACTCTTGAGAGCATCCGCAGGCTCTGCGTCATGAATGCCATTTAAGAAGTTCCTTTAACTCAAGCAGGCAATCTCTGCCTCAAGAACAGTCTGTTGTCTGCCTGCCCTGGAAGCACGGAGGGCTTCAGGGAGATGCGGCCCGAGAGCCACGAGATGTACACAGTGGCCAAAGAGCAGTTGATGTTTTGTGAGTGAGTGCAACAAACACGATTTTCATTTTTCACGTTACAGATTTTTGGAAGAAGTTAGAATCGATTTGCTCTGCGTGAAGAGTGTTTAATAAGAATAGATTTGCTCCGCGTGCAGAGTGTTTAATGAAACCCATAACGCTTTGAGCCTAATTAACTTTCATTAACATCACTATGCGACATCTAACATAGGTGTCCAATTCCATCCTTTTGATGGGATTGGGCACAGTCTATTGTTAGTGATAACTCTAATGATATGAGATATGAGATTGAAGAATTCCGTTGTACTACACACAATTTTGAGGTCAATTTCCGTACAAACTATAACACTGATTGTGTTATCCCCATGAGATTTTAAGTTGTTTGCAATATTTCGTTTCTGCTTTTGTTCATTTAATCTTGTTGAATATTTAACTAATTGTTTTTGTGTGTTCCATGTGTCTTGCATTTTTGAAATATCGATTGCTTGTCAATCTTTTCTGATTTATTAATAAGCTACATTTGAAAGTTTCTTATGCGGTTGTGTGCGATAGTGTTTACAAAAATGTCTTTAGTGTAACACGCACTGTTGATTTTTATAGATCTTATCTGACAACCTAGAAATACCTGCACTGATAATATTCTTCCTATTCAAATACTTTCCCAATTGTTCGTAGAGGTTAGTGTGCATTCTGACAATTGCAATTGATGTTAAGCACAGTCCCCAGTCCGATTGACCTTTAAGAAGGAGCCTGTTTGATGGGAGTCTTCCAATTTTCAAGCATTCTCCCCCCTCCTACTAATTTCACCAGCACAGCCGAGCACTTTGTCTATGTCCCATACAGAGTCCTCACACTATCTCTCTTTACTCCCTGTGGCAGACTGGCCTGCAGAGGAGCTGGAGAGATTTCCCAACATCAAATTCTCTGAGAGGCCTCTAACGTTGGGACATGCTACTCTGCCTCACATATGACTGAACACCTCTGGCTGCAGGTCTCCACTCCCTGCTGTGAATTCTTAGACGTGTTCCATATGTGTTTCTCAAAGGAACAAAGCATGCTCACTTCTCACTCATCTTTCTCCAATTCACAACCATAAGCCCTTTAGTCTGATATTTAATAGGGAATGCTATCAGAAAATGTATAACCCCATTCTTCTTTGCAGGCTGCATTCTATATTTGCCTCTGAGTGGTTACAGTGCATTCAAATGAGATGGAAAAGTATTAGACGGAAGCCACATCAGCAAAAAACTATTTGGCCGAATGGATTTTTTCAGCAAATGCTTATTCGAAGCTAAAGTTTGATACATCTCTGGTTTATTTTTGCCTTAGTGAAAACATTTTGAGATAATACGGATTGCATTTTTGCAGAAAGGCAACATTTGGGTTATCTGGCCCCAGGTGGTGAATGGGTTTTCTTGTCTTTCCCTAATTTTGGACGGTACGCAGAATGGTCTCAGGGTACCCCTGGCCTGTGGAGGTAGAACTCTATATTTCAGAGTTACTATTATAGTGCCTCACACTCTTAGCTAGTCGAAGGAATCCTCGGGTGAGCTACAATGTTTGGTCCTTTAGGTACATTCAAGGGAACCATACTCAGACAAGGGCAGGGTAATTGGGGTCCAGCAGGAAATTGGGTCCAGCAGGAAATTGGGTCCAGCAGGAACAGAACAGTGACTGATTCGTGGGAAAGAAAACCAGTTCACAATACATACAATACATATATATTTACAAGAAATCTCCCAAAATTGAGGAACCAATGCTGCATCAACTACTGGATAGAAGAGTATCAGCAGACAGCAGTGCAAAGGAATGTAAAACAAAGCTAAGAGGGCTCGGTCTGAGAAAAATAGGAAAGGCAGGGAACAGCAGATCAGTGTACGGGAGGATGGGTTCTACAAAGGGGGGGCCACAGGAGCTGTGGCTACTGAGGGCAAGAGCGCAGGAAACTCTGGTTAAAGCCCTCAAGACTTAGTGAAAAAATACTTCACAGTCAGGGCATAAAGAGGGAAACTGCATGCAAGAACATGCATGTGTGACAAATCCCTTGATGTTGTCACTTCTCCCCCAGAGGGGACAACCCTTCCCATGGTGTCAGGGAGGTGAGGCCGCTCCTCAATAGTCCATCTGCGGTTGGTACTCAGTGGGAGGATCTCATGGGAGGGGACCCCCTCTGCGGGAGAATGGAAGACTACCAAGGGAGAATGCAGTATGGCAACCGCCATTCTACCCTGCATGATCCACCACACAACACGGATAGAGCCCAATCACCCCCATCCACTATGCCTCCTCTTTGTCTCTTAGAAAATTCATGCATAGTAGCCATGTCTTTCAGATAGATAATACTGTGGTGAGGAAGAGTGAGGTAAGTATGGGAGTAGATGGCTCCACAAGTACTGACACCAAGAACAGCAGGTCAATGAAGAGTCCTATGCAGAACTAAGACAAACATACTGGCTTATCTGATATTCAAGAGACGACGTACCATAAAAACTGACAAAGAACTTTCTGCAGTGTCAGTCCTGCCACGGAGGAGCATCAAGTTGGGAAGCAAAGCCGTGCGGAAAGAACGCGCTGCAGACTGGGCTGCCTGGAGAAGCAAGTCGGCATCCAAAAAAGGCAGACGAGAAACTAAACTCACCTGACGGCTGTGAAGCTCAACGTCCAGTGGCAGGAAGGAAGCCCACTGAGTGGTCCAGGCAAGACCCAACATGCAGGGAGAAACCAGCATGGCAGAGCCGTCAAAAGCAGAGAGCAGACTGTTAGGCAGAAACCTGTGCAGTTCCCTTGGGGACCACTGCAAAAGATTTAGGACTACAGGTGTTGGCAGTAAACCCACTTGGTAGAAGTCTGCACCACCCGGATTTACCTGGTAGCTGTGGCTGAGCAGTCAGACTTCCCTCAAGAAGAGTTAGGCAGTATGCAAAGTATAAACAATAGGCACTCAGATACAATAGCACAAGCAAACACTGACCAGAGCTTTGGTATTAAGGTATATAATTATTTATTTAAAAACACACTTATTGAAACACTCCAGCACTATTATTGTGAATCACTCTAGACACAGTTACTATTATTATATATACATCCCTTATTCCTTATCAAACAAATCTTAGTTAACACCACTTATTTCCAGACAGAGGTGAGCCCTTAACTATAGATGGCACTCCAATAAGTTAACGAAAAAGGGAGGGAAAAAGGCAGAATGTAGGAAAATGCACCACACTAATATCTAGGAAGTCTTAAGCAAGGCAGGAAAGTCAAAAGTTACTTGTGAGCCAAAGTCCATAGGCCGGGCCCACTCTCGGAGAGAGCAGGGCACAAATGCACCCAAGATCACACAATGACAACAGGCTTAAAAAGTCTTGCAGGGGGTTCAGAAAGGTTTTAGTTAGGCTCAGAAAAGTTTAGCCAGGGTGTCCCAGGCTAACCCAGGTTCGAAAGCCGGGGGCTAAATCTACCCCGTACAGTCGGTTGCAAGGGAAGCCAGGCGGAACACGGTACCTTAAGTGGAAAGGATCCTCCAGCGGGGGCAGTTGTTCCTGGCGGCGGGTGCAAGTCATGGTGTCGTCCAGAGGAAGAGAAGATCTCGACGTGGAGGAAAGATGAAGGTCGTTGCACTGCCAGGGAAGAAACCAGCCGTGGAGTTTTCCGGTTAAAGGTACTACCCTTTGATTCGCGGTAGTGGTAAAACGTGGTATCCCAGTTGCTGGGGTGCGTGGCACAGGCAAGGCGGCCGCGAGATACTCCAGGAAGCAAAAAAGGAAGCAGACTGGTTATCCCCACCAGTCAAAGGAAGAAGACTCTCCGGGCTGGAGATCTCCTCTGTCGTTGGGAAAAGTGGTGAGACGGTTCAGCAGAACTCCACCGGTGGTGTCGTCGTAGCAGGTCGGCTCAGCTTCTCCCTCGTCGGATTCTTAGGTCCTGTGGCGACTTCTGAAGTTCCAGTCCCCAAAGCCCTGCTTTTATGCAGCATACCCCCATTCACTCAGCCTAGCTGTCAATCAAACATGCTAAGTGTTGAGCCGGCCGGCTCACCACTTGGGCCAATCACACAAGAGTGCGACTTGAGTTACCAAGGTAACTCAGTCCAGGGTGCCTAAACCCCCTCCCACGCCCCCTGTGGTAGTTCACAAAAGATTGAGATCAAGTCAGGAAAAGTTAGTTAACAGGCCCCAGGCTAACACAGGTTAGAAAGTCAAGGATTTACTGTCACCCCGAATGATCTATCGCAAGGGAAGCCAGGCGGGACACAGTACCTGAAATGGGAAGAACGCTCCAGCGGGGGCAGTTGTTCCTGGCAGCGGGTGCAAGTCATTGTTTTGTCCGGAGGCAGAGGAGGTCTCGATGTGGAGGAAAGATGAAGGTTGTTGCACTTCCAGGGAAGAAACCAGCCATGGAGTTTTCCGGTTACAAGGTACTACCCTTTTCTTCGCGGTAGTGGTAAACCGTGGTATTCCGGTTGCCGGGGTGCTTGGCACAGGCAAGACGGCCACAAGATGATCCAGGAAGGCGATAAAACGGGCAAACTGGTTATCCCCACCAGTCAAAGGAAGAAGACTCTCCGGACTGGAGATCTCCTCTGTCGTCGGGAAAAGTGGTGAGATGGTTCAGCAGGGCTCCACTGGTGGTGTCGTCGTTGCAGGTCAGCTCGGCTTCTCCTTCCTCGGATTCTTTAGGTCCTGTGGCGACTTCTGAAGTTCCAGTCCCCAAAGCCCTGCTTTTATGCAGAAAACCCCCATTCATCAGTCCTAGCTGTCACTCAAACATGCTAAGTGGTGAGCCAGGAGGCTCACCACTGGGCCAATCACACCAGAGTGCGACTTGAGTTGCCAAGGCGACTCAGTCCAGGGTGCCTAAACCCCCCCCCACAACCCCTGTGGCGCCCAGACAGAGTGGCACCACTTTTGGAGGCTTCTGTGGAGAAGCCCGCCAAAAGGTGGAACAAAGGGCTCGACTTGGGTTAGAGTCACAGAAGAGAACACAAACGCCATTTTACAATCGAGTCCTGGCAAAAAATACCAACCGGCGAATTAATATTAATTAAATAAACCAGTGGTATGTTCGAGGCTATGAGAATTAAATAATTAAAGTAAGTAGCCTCAAACAATGGGAAAATCCCATAGGAAAATATTTGCGGTCGAATATAAAAAGTAGTTTCCACTGCCACCAGCCAAAAATCGATCAGGGGGGACGGAGATGTGCCCCCTCGACTAACAGACCCCGGGGCAATCAAATTGCCCCGACCTGTACGTCCACAATATGATGGTTTGTACTGGTCTCTGTTACTAATTTGGGACTAGTAAAGCCAATGGTGACTTTACATGCCCTGAGAGACAGTAGTCAGTCCCAGGGTATGGAGTCTATGGTGGGGTGTCACTATGACACCCCTGTGTTACTGCACGGAGGGTGCTGTGTAACACACATAGTAAAAACACATGAGACCCTATGGAGTAAAAGACCCCATAGCCCATTAAACACATCTAGAGTCAAAGAAACACACTCAAATCATGCCCAAGAGTGAGGGTCAAAGAGTCTCACTCTTGGCAGGAGAAAAAAATAAACCCCGAAAATCCAGCAAAGCTGCTGGGAGACTCAGTAGGTTAGGAAATTCAGCCTACACAGAGAATTCTCCCTAACACAGACCACGACAGCCAAGGGGAAGCCAGAGAAACTTGCCGTTGTCGCCAAGGACCGGACTGTTGTTGATCAAGTTAGAAGGTACGCCGAGGGGAACCAGGACAGCGTTGGGGACCCCTAGAGGCTGTGGTTGGGAGGAAGTGCATAACAGTCTTCCTCGTCCCAGTCGGACATTGAAGAAAAACGAGACACACTATGTGAGAGAGCACCCCAAAGAAACCAGAAGAGAGATAAGAGTCTTGAACCCATATGCTGAGAGAATTGGAGAATTGTACATGCAAGACAATGCCTGGAAGGATAGTGAACCAGGCCTTATTAAGATGTACTATAAACCTGAGAAAGGGGTCTGGGACCCACATAATGAGACGAAAAGACCAAGGGGAGAAAGATTTATCCTTTGGCAAAGGTCAGAAGGATAGCGAAGGAAAAGATAAATATCCTTTAGCAAAAGTCAAGAGAAGACCTGGGGAAGAGAGAAATATCCTTTGACAAAAGTCAAGAGAAGCCCAGAGGAGAAAAGATATATCCTCTGATAAAAATTAAGACATCATTGAGTTTATTAAAGGAGAGGCAAAGAAAAGCCTGGGGAAGCGAGGCATTTCCCCCATCTTTATTGAGCTGTAAATAATTGCCTGAGAAGGCCTGGGGAAGGGAGACCCTCGCCCCCACCTGTGTGGAACAATACAGAAAAGCCTAGTGAACTCATAGACCTTAGAGTCCTTTAAAACAAGTTAGCAATACTTAGAGGTAGTTGGGGATGCAGAAGATACTCAAACATCAATAATCAAAAAGAATCAGGAAGTTGGCAAAACTGCGTTCTGTTTTATTATCAATTGTCTAAATCAGGGAGCACAACCGACATCATCAGACGTCACACAGCATGATCTCAACACATTTCACAAAAAACTGTACTTTTATAACAAAAACTCATAATTGCTGACATCATACTATGTGGCAAACTACAAAAACTTATGAGTAACAGTGGTTGGCTTTCAGGGAACATCTAAGTATACATTCTATATAGCAGGAGGTTATGATTGGGTATCTTAAGTCAGTTGGGCAACTAAGGCCATCCCTAATAAATGGTCATCATCATCGTCACTAAATACACAATGATTGATTAGTTACACAAACTATAGGGCTCTTTACTACGTGACCCTCTATGATTGGTTTGGCACTCTTGCACCCATCTGGAATATCCCACACGCTAGCAGCACGCAGGCTACCACTCCAGGTGCATGGAGGTTTGGTGTGGTTTTGCCTCCCCACCAATTAGCGCAACATCTATCTTCACTCCTACAGTCTGCCAGTCAATCAAGGCTTTGAACTTGGCCTTGCAGAAGCTTCTGACGTGTAAGAAATAAAGGGAGTGTGGCATCATTCTGTCTTCTTGGTTTCGGTGTAGCTTGACCCAAGCTATTTTGACCTCACCCATGTGACTAGAGCCCAATAGAGCCCACTCTTTTGAGCCTTTTCTCTGCATTTAATATTATTAAATGATGAACTCTTGACGCCTTCAGTGTTTTTTCATTCTGCTTCAAACAGACGTTTTTTCTTTATTCAGGATCATTGTAGCCTTTTTTGACAGGCACCCAACTCACTGTGACCTCGTCTTCTTGGTGCTGGTCCAGCCAAGCCTTTCTCGAAATTTGCCCTCACCATCAGTAATTTCCAACTGTGCCACACACTGAAATCCTTTCTAACCATGGGATTTTGAGCCTTGCTAAAGTGCATCATGGAATATCTAGGTTGTGTACATTCCTATATGTATTAATTGGTGCATCACTGCAAAACTATTCACTACGTAGCCAGCCTCATGATTACTTTTCCCTACTTGCGTTACTGCATCTATACAAGTGTAAACTGATTTACATTTTCTTCAGCATTTCTGTAGCATGAGCATCTTCATCTCGAGCCCAAAATGTTGCTCATCTTTACCATCTTCTCTTCAGCTCTTAGAGAATTTCTATGTTATTTCACCTCGTCCATCTTTCCTTGGTGCGGCAGCTCTTACTTTGCATGACATCATCAGTCTCTTCTGTGTTCAAATGCACATTTCTTCTGGTATTCCAGCCAGACAGGTACCATTTCTTTGTGCATTCATATAGGGTTTTCTCAATGGGTACATTATCTCGAAGGTTCTTTGCAGTATTGGCATTCCTACTGGACCTGCACGTGTCGCCATTTCTGGTTGCCAGCATATAGGCAACATGGGGGCAGAGCTTTTGGTGGGGGTACTTGGCTTCACCTCTACAGTAGTGAGGGCCAGGGGAAGGAATATATTCCCCAATCTATTACGGGCTGCCTAAAACCACCCAGAAGGAGAGCCACCCTTCTGGAATCAGGGTGTAGCCTATTCTATAGTTTTTTTTTTAAAGTGTGAGAGACGGAAACAGGTTTGGAACACAGGACCCTGGACTACTTGATTTTGACAGACGTTCTGACACCATCCATAGTTTTATTTGAGTCAGGGAAACCCTTCTTAGCTATAGGAACTGATAGGGTTCTTCCTTATTTTCCTGTTAAATAAAAGTTTATGACTACAAGCAGGCCACCTTTGTGTCCCGCATCTACTTTTGCACCCTTACATATGTGTCAGGGGTGTGATCTAGCCCAGTTGCTAAAAACCGGGGGACCCTTAAGTTAACTAGACTTACTGACCGAACCTCTATCCCAACCATCTCCACTCCCGAGTCTATAGGATTTGACATCTCCAGTAGCAGGGATATAAAGGTAGATCATGGACAGAGCAAACTTGTTCCCACAAACCTGGCACTCATTGCCCATCCAGGAACATATATCAGGTTAGTTTCAAAATCAGGAAGCCTGCGGCACAAGGGAGCGGGTGTTTGGCTCCTGCATGGTCTCATCTCGCGGACTGTAAATCCCCACGTGCCCCTCCTTCAAAGGGATCTCCAACTACCCGCAGGGCAAAGCCTGCGGGACAAGCGCGCAGATATTTGTCTCCCACAGGATGTTCGGTGCTGGCAGGTGGAGAATGCCGTGTAGAATTGCAGCGAGATGGCAACGCGAAAAATGCATAGCGAGGTGAGGAAACACATAACGCTGACAAACTGAAGAGTTGTGTTTTTGGGAGGGCGCTCCACACACTGTCTATTGACTTTTTTTTTTTTGCCTACGCAAATTCACACTACATGGTCTTGTTGCTGGGATTGTTAAAGCCTTCTACGATTGAGGTTGGATCCCTCTCCCCACATCACACCATCATGACTGCCCAACCGAAACGGAAAATACTGTCAGGTGGAAAATGTTAGCGCTGCCCACTTCAACAGTTACTGACGCTGGAAGCACCAAGGCACGGTTATGTACACCGTCCATGCTCACGAGCTAGGCATACACGCTCATTAATGAAATTAATAATTTCCCTGCGAGCAACCAGGACGCCTGGGGGAAAACGATCTTGACCCTGACCATAACTCAGAAGCCAACCTTTCCATTAATGGAGGCAGCAGAACGACAGCGACTGTACAGGGAACGGACAATTGTGCAGTTAATCCCATTCCAAGCAGACCAACGCTTGAGGATCTATACAGCACCGCAGGGAGATTCACATTTGGCATAAGGGGTCACAAGCCAGCCATTCTAACAGTTATACCCCTGACAAGATTTCGACGACTGTCATGGATGACCCCAACACTGTCACTGCTCTAAATATCGCACTCCTTGTAGGATTTATAGTCCCAGAAAATGTAATAATTTTGATTATGGAGTACCCAGGCTGAGTGAATCCAACGTAAACCAGTACAGTAAGAAATTAGGTGAATTGGTGGTTTAGCAAATCATATTTCGGAGAATATTTAAAAGATGAAACAAAATGTTCTCAATTGACATTCAATAATGCTGTTCAAGTAACAGGAATTCAAGGAAAATACCGTGTCATCAGTTTTCGTAAAAAGAGGGAAAAGCTTTTTTATATAATCAAAGTAGAAAGATGATAGTAGATATCAAACATTTTTGTAAATACATTTTCAATGTTCATTACATCAATTGTTTCACAATGAGTCAAAACACAAAGGCATTTATCAAGTAAAAACTTGTGTTTACAACATTCACACAAATTTATATAGTGGCCTAAACCAGTTAATCCTAAACATGTCCAGAAAAAGGGCTCCTCTAAGGTATTTGGAATTGCCGACACATTTCGGAATCTTAAAGATCCATCTTCAGGGAGGTGGAGCTATTTGTTCCTATGTGGTGTAGCTTACTCTGCTTGTAGAATCCTACGGGGTTACAAGTAGAACAAATGAATATAAACTGTTCTGTTGGATAGTACATAAATATATACCTATACAAAGTTAGTAGTACTAACCTTCAAACCTTTTCGGTTGTGTGTGTGGTAGAGTCCTACCTGTTAGAGAAAACATCTCTGTATAAGTCTCAATACTTGAACTAGAAGTATATTGTTGTACCATATAAATGTATGTAAGGCCCCAAAAGGGGGAAGAAGAAAACTCACCCAGCTGTGATGGTAGAAACAACAGCAGCCGGGTAATGTCAGCAGTACGGTCATAGAAGCACTGTGTTCTGTGGTGAGGATAAAGATACAAATGTACAAGTCGAGTAGATATTTACAAAAGAAGAAGAATTATGTAACTCTCAACCTACCAAGAGGTAGAGTGAGAAAATTAGCCAAAGGTTTCAAGTAAGGAAAATGTCCCCCAGCGTGGAAAAGAAGTCCCAAATAACCTGATAACAGTCTATAGCTGCATCTGCCAGACTGCACACATAGTATAGTGCTCATACAGCTCTGTTGTTTATTTAAGTAAAATTGCATGCAAATCTACATGTGGTGTAGCCTGAATATGGTACAGGCAGCATCATTGAGATAGCATATGTAATGCCATTGGTATTACAGAGCGAATAAATATTCATGATTCACTTGAATTGAGTCCTGCAACCCTCGACCTCCCCTGAGGTGAAGTCAAAGGGTTTGCTTAAAGATTCACGTTATCATTAACATGGTAACGAGGTCTGTATACGCCTTTCAAATACTGGTGTACTGTACCCAGAACGGGTCTACGTGAGCATCCGACTGAATGCTCGTATCACTGCGTTTCATAAATAAATAAACTTCGCAAGGTCTGGCCTGCATGGGATGCAGGCAAAGAACGCTGTAAGTATAGAAAAGAGCTTACCTTAGGAACACAGCAAGGGGTCGGAGCCGACCGTCTGTGAGACGCGCTGACCAATCACTCACTGTGTATATGGCCGCCTCTCTGGTGCAAATAAAATGCATTGCGAAGAAGTTAACCCAATGTGTAGGGGGTGATACGGAGGTCATAAGGGTGTTTGATTACAACACTGTGTGTATGGACTCCTGTGGGTCTGCGTCCTCTAATAGATTGATTATGTGACATCTGATTACAACCAAGTTGCAACCCAGTAGAATACTGTATAATATTGAGCAGGCAGTGGGGCAATGTCGCAGAGATAATTCTGCGGAGTGCCCCACTCCTGCTGAGGGTCAGAGACTCATTAAAGGCTAATGTTGGATAAACACTAGATTGAAGAAGTAAAATGTCAAAGGACAAGATCAGCGGGCAGGCAGTAGGACAAAGTTGCGGATAGGGTTCCACAGGGTGCCCCACTCCTGCAGAAGGTTAGTGAGTTGTGTAGAATACAGCTATAGGGCATTCACCCTAGTTTGCCTCTCTTAGTGTTACATGATTGGTGTCCAATGATATGTCCTCCGTCACCCACTCACAAGGAGACACCTAGGATTTAAATGCTGACTAAAGAAAGCAACAAATCATGTAGGCTCTCGGGTATAGGGCAGCTAACAATCTGTACACCCCAGTCTTACTCAGTAGCAAATACAATATTAGAAGAAGCATGATCCTTCAAAAGAAGGAAGGTTAGTAACTCAGCCTCAATCTTCATGGGAATTATCCACTCACTCCTCATGGGAATTATCCCCTAACAATCTAATGTCTACGTTGAGTGACTCTAAACCAGATCTCTCAGTCGACAAAAGTCTAGCTCACCAGTTCCTGTAAATCATATACAAAGCACATGGAATCCAATCAAAATCACAGTTCTTTATACAAAGCACATTAGATCAAAGTCACAGTTCATGCCTCTCAGGCTGAGTGAGTCAAGAGGATCAATCCATAGAATCTCTCTTTGTAACAATTGTTTTTGGATATCTCCCCCTGTTACCTAGTTTGATCTGTTCCAGAATCACACATTTTAATTGAGCAACAGTGTGTCTAGCCTCGACAAAGTGCATGGCTACAGGTGATTTCAATTTTTTTTGTGCAGATGTTTGACTTGTGCTCTGTCCACCTCCTTTTGGCCTTCCTCATGTCATACCCACATAGTAATAACCACATGGGCATTTGAGTCCATAAATTACATGGTAGAGTTGCAAGTATATGAATGTTTCAGCCAAATAGGTTTGCCTGAGTGTGGATGTGTGATAGCGTTGCCTAGTATTATGTTCCCACAATACTGACAGTTCTGGCAGGGTAATGTCCCCTTAAATTTAGTTTTACGTGTGGGTACAGGTGATATCTCTGCCCTAACCAGGCTGTTATGCAGTGCCTTACTGTTCCTATAGGCACAGGTAGGTGATTGTTGAAATAATTGTTGTAGTTGGGGGTCCATTTGAAGCATAGGCCAATTCCTTTGTATTATCTTTTCAATTCTGTAACTTTGGGTGGAGTGTGTGCTGACATAGACAAGAGGTTTTCTACTTTTGGGGGGCTTGGGTGTCAAGATTGTCTCTCTGTCCATCGATCTCACTTTGTCTGCAATGCCCGAGATTAGAGTGGTTTGTAGCACCTCTCTTGGAATTTCATCTGCAGCAGCGTAGATTGGCGCTCGTATTCATTGGTCTCAGAGATGTTCTTTCTATAGCGGAGGAATTGACTCAATGGTACGCTGTAAATGGTTCTTTGTGGATGAAAACTAATCGCTAGTAGCAGGCTATTTCTGTCAGTGGTTTTAGTGAAGATTCTGGTTTCCAAATTCTGACTCTTGATGTAAATTTCGACGTCCAGAAAGTTGATTATTGATTCGCTGGTTTGAGTAGTGAATTTGATTCTCGGATGCACTCCGTTCATCATAACAAAGAATTCCTGTAACTCATCTGATGGTCCGGTCCAAATACCAAAAACCTCATTGATGTAGCGTACATAGATGGATATATGACGCATCCATCTGTGTAAAGAAAGTATGTGCTCATGTTCTAGATAAAACATATAGGTATTGGCATAGCATGGTGCCATGGCGGCACCCATGCTTGTACCCGATAATTATAGGAAGTGCCTGTCTTGAAACGTGAAGAAATTATTCATCAAAACAAGTTTAAGTAGTGTCAGCACAAAGAGTCTGTCACCATGGCAATTGTCAGATCTTAACAAAAGCCATTCTACGGCTTCCATGTAGCGTACATAAATGGATAGATGACGCATCCATCTGGGTACAGAAAGTATTTACTCATGTTCTAGATAAAACATATAGGTATTGGCACAGCATGGTGCCATGGCGGCACCCATGCTTGTACCCGATAATTGTAGGAAGTGCCTGTCTTGAAACTTGAAGAAATTATTCATCAAAACAAGTTTAAGTAGCGTCAGCACAAAGAGTCTGTCACCCTAGCAATTGTCAGATCTTAACAAAAGCCATTCTACGGCTTTCAAGCCTGCCTCATGCACCATATTAGTGTAGAGGGAAGTCACATTCATAGTGAATAGCATGTCTCTACTTTTAACAATTTGGATTCCCTTGAGTTTTTGTAAGAAGTGCATGGTATCTTTAATATAGGTTCCAGTTTCTTGAATCAGTGGCTGTAGGATCCTGTCCAGATATTTAGCAAGGGTTTCCAATAGACTATCAGTGGCTGCAATGATAGGGCGGCCTGGAGGTTTTATGAGTCTCTTGTGTATCTTAGGGAGTATGTAAAAAACTAGAGTGATGGGGTGTCTGTTCTCCAGAAACCTACGAGTCTTCTCCGAAATGACCTCTCTGCTCTCAGCCTCCTCAAGTACCTCCTGGATGAGCATGCGTACCCTATCTGTGGGGTTGAATAGTATTTCCTTATAGGTTTCTGCATCCATACGTTGGTGTTCTACCACTTCCATATAGTCTAGTTTGTACATCAAAACTAGAGCCCCCCCCCTTGTCAGCGGGTTTGAAGAGGCTGAGAGCAAAGAGGTCATTTCACACACAAGTGCTTCCAAAAGTACCAGACGACTGTGTCCCTGCTGGAATACGTTTTTCACACTTAACTGACATTTTCCAGTAATCCCCCCCTCAGTGGCCTTCTCACCCCTGACTGCACAGATAACACCAATATCTGCAAGAGTGGGATAGACTGCACTGTACCGGCCGTGGTACTCCCCAGTGTCACAAAGAAATGACCGGATATGTCATCCCCCATAGGACCCAGACATATAATGTGCTGCTGAGCGTGCCTCTGTGTGCCTGAACCGTGTCTGACTAATGCCCGCACTTAGGGCCAGTGACAGCTGCCTCTTCCAAGGCCACATCAGCCCTGCCACTACACCACACCTTCCGCCGGCTCGGTTATCTCGGTGTACCCTGGAGTGGCGCACACCAACACCTCCTTCTTCCCAGCCCGAGCACATCGAGGTCAGGGTCCACATCAGCACACATTGGCAGAGCATGGGCAGTCACGATAGCCTGTCACCGTACTCGTGCATAGTGCACATCACTTCACAGTGTCTACAACGGGGTCTACAACAATACTACTACCACACAACTGACTGGGTACGCACTTTTCAATCTCCAGGGTGAAGGGACTTGCGCATGGCATACTGATCTCAGTCACAAATGCATGAATACACTCAGCACTCTCATTAGTCACACTGTAACAATGTTGCATAGCTCTCAGTCACAAATGCATGAACCCACTCAGCACTCTCATTAGTCACACTGTAACAATGTTGCATAGCTCACACTGAATACAAAGCGGCATGTGCTGACCAGCATTAATATCAGCGAACCAAACAAGCACGTGGATTTATATTACAACGGACCTGAGCCCAGATGAGAGTACGCCAGCCCACTTGCATGTCTTCTCGAAGTAGGTGCTTCCTCTCTCGCTTGTCGCGTTGTGCCCGCCTCCAGCAGCATAGTTAACAGCCTCCAGGGATAGGCCCAGGCGATGAGGATGGGAGGATAGCTTAGGGGCAATGTGATTGTCTTGGAAGGGAGACAACACAGCAAGACAAGTTTGAATCCCACGTACAGCGGTCTGTAACTCTCTGTCATGAGAGTAGTGATAATGTATAAAGTTGGGCTATGCTCAGGCGCCAGCGAGTCGAGGCAGAGCAGCCCACCCCCCAAACCACAGGAGAAAAAAAAGTCAGAGCAGACCAGCCCCCACACAACAGGAGGGAGAAGAAAAAAAAAAGATTGCGTTTAAACTTTGCATCACGTGAGGAGGGACCTGTGGGGGGTGGTGCCTGGCTGTATGGTGGGACGTTGCTTAGCACCCATGAGATTTAACACTCCAGCACCCACCCAGGCATAATGGAGTTTGCGTCTTGTTGTAAATAGTTTGTTCTTTTCAACAGGGGTTGGCTTAAGAACAATCCGCCTGCAGCTGCTGCAAAACAACAAAGTATTTTTTTTAAACGCAAGCTCCATTACAAGCTTTGCAGGATAGGATACCCCTGGGTACACCCAAATGACGTCCATGAAGGTGACGAGGGGAGAGCACGGCGAGTGGAGGAGGCACCCCGATAACCGGGGCAGGGGCCTTCCTCCTTTACGCTCTCTTCCCCCTCCCCCACAGGGGCAGGGGAGAGGGCGGCAAAGGAGCCAGAGAAAAGGGCGCCAAGAGCCCAGGAAAGCCCGCGAAGGGCAACAAAGGAAGGGGGCGGGGCTTGGGGCATAAAGACGGCGGGCGCCCGGCACAGGATCACTTGCAGCTCTTCCAGCAGCCGGGCGCCCGCCAAGAGTGGAGGACTTCTTTTTCGTTCATCGTGGAAGGAGAAGCCAGTAAGCAGTGCAGAGAGGCAGCCGGGATCTACAGGTCGCGGCCGGCGAAGGGAGGCCAAAGGGTTTACGCGGAAGAAAACCCCGGCAGCCGATCGGCGAGGCAGCAAGGAGCTGCAGACCCACGGACTGCAAGGGCTGAGGCACGGCTTCCCTCGGAGGAAACGCAGCGGCGGATCGGCGCGGGACGAGAGAGGTCTAATCTTTGGCGGAGGAGCATCCCGGGGAAGCATACGGTGAGCCAAGGCATCAGCTGAGCGCCGCGGGAAGAGGCGGCCGAAATAGCGCAGTTGGGAGAGCGTTAGACCGAAGAGCTAAAGGTCTGTAGTTCGATCCCGGGGATCGGCAGGGGATATTTGAGAAAAAAAAAAAAAAAAAAAAAAACACCAACAGCATCGGAAGGAAGGAACGTGGGGTGCGCACTCCTCAACCAGCCCAAAGAGCGTTTAAAGAGCAGCGCTAAGGCAGAAGCCTGAGGAGCGGCACGAGTTGAGCAACAAGTAGTGTTCGTGTCGACAAACTTTCGCCAAAACTTTAGCGAAGAAGGACAACAATTGTGAACACTGCCATTTCGCCGCACCTTTTGGAACTAATTAGCTGTGCGGGCGGCATTTGAACGCAGTAAAGCAAGTAAGACATTGATTGAGAGGACATTGGTTAAGGGGAATCATGCAGATGCAAGGGAAAAACCAGGAGGATCAACAGAAGGAGGACTTGGAGGCATTTTTGATGATGGCAAGGAGGGCTGGGGACAAATATGGCACCAGCTGGGTGCAGTTGATGGCAGCACAGGTGGGAGCTGAGGTTGCAGGGCGCAACCAGAGGTCCGAGTCACCGCTCTTGTTTCCACCTACACCCATCGAGGAGGCATGGGTGGAGGTGCACGCACAGGAGGGGGAAGAGCTGGACATCGCGGAGCTCGAGGAAGAGGAGGAGCCAGTCGTTAAAAGGAAAAGAGTGATGACCAAGAAAGCGAGGGACAGCCAGCAGCAAGCGGCGGCAGCACAGAAGCGGAAAGCCAACCCCAAGGGAAGGGGGAGGGCGCAGGAGGTTGAAGCCATTCCGGCACCTGTCCCTGCTGAGGCTCCAAGGCCAGTGGGAGGTCCTCGCAGCACACCTGTAGCCACACCGGCGGTAACAGCTGAGGTGCCAACCACCTTGGAGATGGTGAAAGGTATGTTCAGGGAATGTATGGAAGCTTGGGCGAAGGGGGCAAATTGTCAGTTGCCTGTTAATAATAATGCTTTGAACATGGTGGGTAATGGAGTGCAAGGGGGTAGTGGGGCCACAGAGCAGCTTGGCTCGGGGGCGAGTCAGCCCGTGGTAGGCGTAGGTCAGTCAGTAACGGGAATGAACCCGGGGCAGATGGCAACGCAAGGGGCGAATACCACCTACACGCCACAAATTGGGGGGACTCCTTGGTGGGGGGCACAGGCTCCTTCACAGGTGCATGGGCAGGAGCAGGCCAGCAATAACACGATATACGGGAGGCCAATGCCGGGGTTTGCACCGGCCAGAGTGGCGATTAATGCATTGGCATGGCACATCCCGCTGGCTTACAAAGAACGGGTATGGAGGAAGGAGTTCATGGATATTATGGAGTTGTTGTGGATGGTCCCCTCGGGTCAAGGCTTCAGCGAGCCCACTGAGAGGGAAAGGGAGAAGAAGGAGAGGGAGAGGCCAAAAATAGAGCTCAATATACATACCTGGTTAAGGGCATTCAGGGTTTATGCCACTATTATGTTAGAAAAATTCCCACAAGATGGCGCGGCATTGATGGCGTATGAACAGTATATTCACGAGCAATACCTGAAGCATGGGGGGGATACATGGAGCAACTACGATAAAGGTTTTAGACTCAAAATGCAGGTATGGCCAGCAATGACCTGGGATGAAGTGGATGTGGGGGGGCGCATAGACACGAAAACGGTCCCAGACAGGCCGGTAGATGAGAGCACGGCAAGCGAAAGACCAGCCCAGGGCAGGGGCAGGGGGTCCTACTCAAAGGGGAGGGGGTCCTTTCGTGGGAACTCCTCTTGGAACAGCCGGCCCAATTACCAAGGGGAGTTGCCAGAATGTTGGTTGTTTGCAGAAGGGAGGTGCTCCTATGGTAATGCATGCAGGTTTAAACACTCAAAGGCTGCAAGCACAGGGAGGCACAGCCCTGCCAGCCGAGAGGGTAAGGCAAGGGGCAACGCAAGAGGCAAGGAGAAAAGCAAGCAGGATTAAAACACAGCTGCCAACGCCAATACGTTTACAGGCCATGATGCATTTCCTGAATACATATAGTGACAAGTGTGATGCAAAACTGTTATGGGAGGGTTTCAGGTGGGGTTTTAAGATTCCTTTCCAGGGACAGATAGGACTTAAGGAGGCACGTAATTTGAAATCTGCGCTAGCAATGCCTGAGGTCTTGGCGCAGAAAGTGGGGAAAGAGGTACAGTTGGGGAGGGTGGCTGGCCCCTTTCGCACACCTCCACTAGAGAACCTGGTAGTGTCCCCGTTGGGCTTGGTACCTAAAAAAGAGAAAGGACAGTACAGACTTATACAACACTTGTCCTTCCCCGAGGGGGAGTCAGTGAACGATGGCATCTCGGGGGAGGAATGCAAGGTTCACTACGCAGCATTCGAAGATGCAGTGGATTTGGTGAAGGCTGCGGGGGTGGGGGCCCTCATGGGGAAGGCGGACATTGAGTCAGCTTTCCGGTTGCTACCAATTCACAAGGACAGCCACCATTTGCTGGGTTTCAAGGTGTTACAGGATTACTTCTACAACAAATGTTTGCCGATGGGGTGTGCAATTTCATGTGCGTATTTTGAGAGGTTTAGCAGATTCCTCGAGTTTGCAGTAAGGCAAAGAAGCAAGGTCGGGGGGATGGTGCATTACCTCGACGATTTCATGTTTATTGGGAGCGAAGGGACGCATGATTGCAAGAACCTTATGACGGTATTTCATGAGTTGATGGAAGAGTTTGGGGTACCTCTGGCTAAAGAAAAAACTATGGGTCCGGTCACGTCGCTGGTGTTTTTGGGGATTGAAATTGACTCTGTGGCAGGGGTGTGCAGGCTTCCGGGAGACAAAGTACTAAGGTTGAAGGAGGTAATCGCAGGATTGTTAGGCAAAGAGAAAGCCACTTTGAAAGAGCTTCAGTCCCTAGCGGGCAGCCTGAATTTTGCAGGCAAAGTGATCCCTTCAGGTAAAGCATTTGCTAGAAGCATAGAGTTGAAAATGGTGGGCTTGGGGCACGCGGGTCAGTACGTGCGCCTAGGAAAGGAGGTTAAGAAGGACCTGGAAATGTGGAATACCTTTTTAGACCATTTTAACGGGGTATTGGTGTGGAAGGAACCCCTGGGGAAGGGAGATGGACCCAATCTGGTTACCGACTCGTCAGGGGCCCTAGGTTTTGGGGCTATCCTGGGCAAGAGGTGGTGCGGGCAGGCCTGGCCGGCCGAATGGCAGTCCAAGGGTATCTCCAGGGACATTACAGTGCTGGAGTTGTTCCCGATAGTGGTGGCATTCAAGCTCTGGCCGGAACAGATGCAGGACAGAAAAGTGCTAGTTTGGTCGGACAACCTAGCGGTGGTGCAGATTATCAATCAAGGAACTAGCAAGAATGGTAGGGCATTGGGGCTGCTCAGGGAACTGACAAAGTGCTTGCTGCAACTAAATGCAGAGGTCAGGGTACGTCATATACCTGGGGTTAAGAATGTGGCCGCTGATTCTCTTTCTCGTTTGCAGTGGGGAAGGTTCCGGGAAAACCATCCAGAGGCGAGCGCAAGGATGACACCCTTCCAGACACAGTGGTGGGGATTGGTTGGGGAGATCTGAGTGCATTGATCGACACGGCTCTCGCACCAGGCACTATGCGAAGATACAAGGCGTGCTGGGAACGGTTTGTCGCCTTCCAAAACAATATCCTGCCCGAGAGCGAAAAGGGCAGGCCTGTGCGTGCCTTTGTGGGATGGTCTTGGAGCCAAGGAAGGCTTACCATCTGGCGGCGATTGCCCAATTCTACAAATTAAGGTGCATGCCTGACCCCACCAGGGAACATTATATTGTCATGGCCATGAGGGGTTGGGCCAAGCAGGTGATGGCGAAACCCGACGAGAGACGGCCCATAGATGTGGGGAAGTTGCACAAATTGATCAAGAGCTTGGGGGTGGTGTGCAGGGACGAGTATGAAAAAGGATTGTTCGCAGCAGCCTTCTCTCTGGCATTTTTTGGGGCATTAAGGGTAAGCGAGCTGGTGCCAGCCAACAAGAAGGGTAAAGGTTTGAGTTTCCTGAGGAGCTGTGACATAAGGGTAAAAGGGGAACGGTTATGCATATTTCTGAGGAGGTCTAAGACCGATCAGACGGGGAAAGGCAGAATGATCACATTAGGGAGTATCCAGGACAGTCCGGTCTGTCCAGTAGGATGCGTGAGCAGGTATGTGAGTCATAGGTGCCACACAGGAGACAAGGCCCCGTTTCTGGTACACAACGACGGGTCAGCATTAAGCCTGTTTCAGTTTAAAAAGGTTTTAGACAGGACACTGGGGGAGGCGGGGTTCTCAACAGGGGTTTTTGGGACACATTCCTTCAGGATAGGGGCCGCCACAACTGCGGCTGGGATGGGCCTGGGAGCGGAGACAATCAAACATATTGGGGGCTGGAGGTCCAGTTGTTTTAAGCGGTATGTCAGGCCTGAAAAAATGTAAGACTAACAATTCCTTCCTCCTGTTTCCTCGCAGTAGCACCAAGGCGGGGAAGGCGGCGGTCTGCCTGGGTGGTGGGCCATTCGTTTGTGTCGAGGGCCAAGGAAAGCTGGTCAGCCGAGCACGAGGTGCTGACCGCCGGGGAATATCGGGTGCAGTGGCACGGAGTGCCGGGCATGAAATGGGCACAGTTACAAGGGCACATACGCAGTCTCCTGAGGGGCCACCGGAGGCCTGATGTATTGGTGGTTCATCTCGGCGGCAATGATTTGGCCGAGTTGGGGAGGGGGATCTTAGTCAGGGAAATGATGTCTTCATTGCAGGATCTAGCGGCCGAATTGGGGGACACGGAAATCGTGTGGTCTGAAATCATCTCGAGGTGCGAATGGAGGGGCGCCGAGGGTCAGGCAGCCGTTGAAAACTCAAGGAGGAAGTTGAACTGGGCCATGGCTAAGTTTTGTAAAGGGAGAGGCTTTCAGCATATCAGACATGGTTTGATCAATCGGAAAAACAAGGAGTATTACTTGAAGGACGGGGTGCATTTGTCGGAGCAGGGAATGGATCTGTTTTTCTGGAACATCTGCACAAAACTACTGGAGTTATAAGCAGGAAAGGGGGGAGCCACGGTGGGCGGTAACCCACCTTTGGCGTGGCGGGTTGTGGCAACCTAATATAAGACAAAGACTCCGAATGAGCCATTGCTAAACCGGAAGGGGCTTCGCCCATTCTAGACAGCGCCTCCTGGGAGCCTAAACGGCGGGGGTGTCTGGCGGTAGCAATTGGGGCTCAACTTCCCCCCAACAAACGGCGCTCCCCCAGTCCGCAAAGACCTGCATGGGCAGGCGGTTTCTCAGACTCGAGGGCCTTGGGGGAGTTGTGCCTGCTATCAATATGGAGGAAAAAGGGGGAAGCAGGACGAGGAGCAGTCGCCACACCTGTTGGAACTAAAATTTTACCTGTTTGCAGTGGTCATGTATATGTAAAAAATAAATCTGCGGCCTTGTTATGCCAAACCAAAGGAAATGTCTCATGCAGCACCTTACTGGAGGGGAAACGAAAGGGCTGACAGAATGTGTGAGGTTGGATACAAACGGCATAGCTATTGGACAAATGCCCAGGTTATGAAGGTGACGAGGGGAGAGCACGGCGAGTGGAGGAGGCACCCTGATAACCGGGGCAGGGGCCTTCCTCCTTTACGCTCTCTTCCCCCTCCCCCACAGGGGCAGGGGAGAGGGCGGCAAAGGAGCCAGAGAAAAGGGCGCCAAGAGCCCAGGAAAGCCCGCGAAGGGCAACAAAGGAAGGGGGCGCGGCTTGGGGCATAAAGACGGCGGGCGCCCGGCACAGGATCACTTGCAGCTCTTCCAGCAGCCGGGCGCCCACCAAGAGTGGAGGACTTCTTTTTCCCACCCTCCCACCCTACAGCTATGGCGGAGCCTGGACGTCGTTGTCGCAGGATGGACAGGCGGGTTGTGGCAACCTAATATAAGACAAAGACTCCGAATGAGCCATTGCTAAACCGGAAGGGGCTTCGCCCATTCTAGACAGCGCCTCCTGGGAGCCTAAACGGCGGGGGTGTCTGGCGGTAGCAATTGGGGCTCAACTTCCCCCCAACAAACGGCGCTCCCCCAGTCCGCAAAGACCTGCATGGGCAGGCGGTTTCTCAGACTCGAGGGCCTTGGGGGAGTTGTGCCTGCTATCAATATGGAGGAAAAAGGGGGAAGCAGGACGAGGAG
Source organism: Ambystoma mexicanum (assembly GCF_040938575.1). Lineage (NCBI taxonomy): Eukaryota > Metazoa > Chordata > Amphibia > Caudata > Ambystomatidae > Ambystoma > Ambystoma mexicanum. Next base: position 952,274,593 of record NC_090939.1, read on the forward strand.
CAGTCGCCACACCTGTTGGAACTAAAATTTTACCTGTTTGCAGTGGTCATGTATATGTAAAAAATAAATCTGCGGCCTTGTTATGCCAAACCAAAGGAAATGTCTCATGCAGCACCTTACTGGAGGGGAAACGAAGGGGCTGACAGAATGTGTGAGGTTGGATACAAACGGCATAGCTATTGGACAAATGCCCAGGTTATGCTAAACATTTCAATTCAAGCTTTTTAAAGCCTACCATCTGTGTAACCATTCGTTGAGCACAAGACTCGATACGGCAAACAAAACTGCTGGGTTAGTTGACGTTTTACAGAAAATCTCGTCAGAGTTCAATAATCTAATAGCATGGGTATTCAAGCAGGATTTGAGGATTGACCTTCGCAAATCACTAGAAATGCCATGAAAAAAGTAACAAAAATGCACAACTGAACTCCACCTCCTTCCTCCCCCAATAGCAACAGTGAAATGGATACCTTTCTTCCGTTTTATATGCAAAGTACGGCCAGATAACCGTTACATTCTTACTGCGACCCCCCCGAAATGTCATTCCGATCCCGTTTTCATCCCCTATTTGTATGTGGGAGATGGGAGTAATATATAGTGAATATATAGGGGGGGTGCAGGGATCTCCGCCTCATGTATATGGGCTGAAAATGAGGTCGAAATAAAAAGAAAATCCCCGATTGAAACGTCATGTTATGTTATTTATGCTGAAGGCTTTTGTTATGCTCCAGTCACTACGATATTGGTCTTACGGGGCAGTGGCGTGTAGGTAAAACAGCTTATTGTGTCCCCGCCATGGTCTGTGAGAAAGGAAAAGGGGGAAAAAGAAAAGGGTCGGTAAAGTGTGCTAGGAGAGAAACGGGCAAAGACTTCGAAAGATAATAGGGGGTTGAAGGGCAGGGTATGCGTGGGTGGTTATTGATCAAATAATTTAATAATAATCAGAAAGCATGTGTGTTAGAGAGAGCTTGTGGCATGCCCACAGGGCGTTCAGAATCAGGAGTACGCACACACTAGTGCTACTGGGTAAGGGTCCCGACTTTCCCTCAGTGAGGTCCTGGCCCAGTCTAGCGTCTCAAGTTTAAAAAAGCACCTCGCCATTGCGGCTACATTTGAACTATGTTCCTCGAGGTGCGCTGTTCGAGGCTTCTGTGCGCATCGATGGTACCTGTGGCACTGAGTGACTCTAGCTAGCATTAATTGTGCCCATTGTTTCGTAAAATAAACCCCATCTTTTTTCTTAGCGTCTTTATACACCATATTATGTAATACAATTCAGTGTTTTTTCCAACGTTTTCAAAATGTTCTACAATCATTCGCAAACTGAATGTACTTCTTTTGAAAATGTATAATTTTTAAGCAAAAAAACAATGCAAATCAAACGCCGTAACTTGCATACATAACCGAAGCGACTCAGGAACGTGCTGTGATTTTGATGTGAAAGTGGAAGCGTAAAACAATCCGGTAATGTACAGTAATGGCGCGGCACCCCTGCAGACCGGGCATTCTCGTCCCATCAGGCCCTGGCAGTTCTTTTATGCAGCTTTTGTCGGGATATATAATTACTCCTTCCGGGTAGAGCGTCGGGACGCACGGGTACACACAGCACTATCCTGGCAGCTTTTCACGTTGATCTCCCCCACGTCGGCTGCTGTATTCTTCTGGGGTCAGCAGGAGGCGACTGTTTTCTTGTCGTAGTGACGCTTCACTCTGATTTTAGGAGGAGAGAAGAGCAGTATCTGCTACATACCAAATCTGCATGTTATTCACTTAAGTAATAAAACATGAACCGCAATGTAATTTTATCCACAGTAAGGCTCTTGAAAGGACTACCATGGATGCCAGCAGGGAGATTATGTAGGCCTTCCTTGAGAAATGGTAGGAAAGAACACTAAACCACACTGCCAAGTACTGCCAGGAGCGCAACGAAGCCTACGTTTCGGGTAGCGTGGTTGGGAGGCTAACCGTATGCGTACACGTTTTGGGAGAGGCGCTAACTTCAGAGGCAGTGGAGGGAGGGGCAGACTGATTTGTGTGGGGGGCCTCTAACTTCTTAAGACATTGTATTTAGACTATTCTAGTGCAGCTTCAATTTTACAAGCAGCTAACTCTCGCCTTTAAGTCTGAAAGCACCCACTTACGGACTGCTGTGAGAATGAGTGGTCTCCTGTTCCCTCTCTAACCTCCCAATCACTTTTGACATACAAGTACTAACTCCATCATAATTTCTAATTGCCTAAAAATGTATGCATGCAAGGACGGAGCCAGCCACAACATTTTGGGGTGGGTTGACTGCATGGCAGTTTTGCAAGCTGGTAGTGAGTGGGGCCATTAACCTATTGCGCTGTTGATCCCCACCTTGAGCCCAGGAGGCTGAATAGATGTTACGCCTTCCTTTGGCCCATTAGAGGCATCTTTCACCCCAACTCACAAGGGACATAGCCAGGATTGGGTAACAAGTGGGGCCTGGAGCTAATGTAGTAGGACTCACTCTAAGGGGAGCCCTAAGAGAGAACTGGGTTTGTTCTGCTCCTGGTCGATTCCAGAGGGGCTACCAAGTGTAGCGAGAGAGATCAAGCCAATTAAGGTGGGGTCAGAGGGGTCTCCCCCCAAGAAAAATGTGCAAATGAGGGGTTCTCAAGGTGAATTTTACAGTACACTTTCTGTGATACATTAGGTAAAAAGCAACACAGTTTACAATCAGTTTTGTAGGGCAAGACATGAAAAAATCAATTATATGGCGAGTCATCAACAATGCACAGGAGTATTGGTATCACTACATATTATCCCCACCAAAAATATTGCCATACACATGGTCGTCAGGAACGGCCATAGGTGATATTTTTGGGGGAGATACTTTTTGGAGCTTTTGGGAGTGGAGGTTGCGGGGGTATCCCCCGCTCCTTTAAAAATAATGCAGGGATTGCGGGGGGGAGGGTCCCCCGCAGGTCCCATGCCTTAATATCGGCACAAAAATATGGCGATATTTTAGTATGCCGATATTTTTGCGGGGATATTAACACATGGAACCGGAGCATGTGCAAACACATTCTCATAATGCCCTTGCCCACTTTGTCAGTTATCTGCAAGTGTATAAAAAAAAACGTGTGTATTGCTTGTGCCCAAACATGTCATGTTTGCTTTGCTCATGATGTCAGTAATGATACTATAATAAAAAATGTTCATGCTGGCTCTGCCAATATTAGCTGTATCCCCATGTAAGAACATGCTCCTGTTGGCTTTGCCTTAATGCCAGTTAAAAAAACATGCCACAGTAAGAAAACATGTCCCTGCTGGCTAGCTGGCACAATATCTCAGCGGGTTGAGCACTCACTGCTGGAATCTGAGTGTGATCTGCAGTTCAGAGGTTCAAATCCTGGTAAGGCCAACTCAGCTTTTCATCCTTCTCAGGTCGATAAATGGGCACCAACTTTGAGTGGGTGATAATTTTATATAAATATGTTCTCTGTACAGTACTTTGCCGAAAGTGATCTAAAAATAGCAAATCATTATTGTGAGGAATTGGACCATCCGCATTGGCAGAGTCCACTCACCTGGGCTTTTTTGATTTTTTAATAATGAAAATGAATGATGGGAGATCAGCCTCCGAGAAATATGCCTGGCCATTGTGTGCACATTTCATCTGCTTCCACGCACAAAACGCATAGTCACGTGTATTCTGGGAAGACACTGCCTAAAGGCGCCGTCTTCCCCTGTCATATTCAGTTGGAATATGACAGCCTCAGGTACATCAAAGCATCTCAAGTTTGGGGAAGGCACACCTTCCTCCAGCCATGGACAACCTAATTTAAATATCATAGGCTCTGTGGATCTGTATCCCTTTTGTCTACTCCGCTGGTGGCAGTGCATACTAACAAGATAATTGGGTCAAGCCTGCTGAGTGGGCTTGGTTGCCAAAGAGACAACAGGAAGGCGAGACTAACATCCCTTTTGTATGCAATGCGTCAACTTGAAGCTAGTTCCCACCTCTCTGTATGAAAGGCAGTGAATGGCCTGTCTGGGTCCAGCAGTTACCGCAGGTTTCCCTACAGAGCAGACCCCTTTCAGGGGGGGAGAAGTATGTGGTTTGGGAGAGACAGGAAGTCTGCTCCCAGCACAAACTTCAAGGGAGCTCTGTGCTTTAATCAAGAGTCACAGAGGACTCAGTTAACCAGAGAGACACTTTGATGTACAACAGGCAGGGAGATGGGTGGGATTTAGGTATATGTTGTCACACTCTCGTCTGTCCTGTTGCAGAGCACTATGGTCCTGACCTCATGCATAACAGAAGATTGTTGGTGGGGACGCAGGATTAGTTCATTAAGGTGGGCTTAACCTGCACCATTCACTGGGGCCCATTTGGCTTTAAAATTGTGCTGAAACCCTCACTTAGCAGATCATCTGAAGACTTTGAAAGGAGTAAGAAGAAGGACTCATTTGGACACAAACTGAGGGTACAGTCTACCATACATCTTCTGTCAGTGAAGTAAGGCCAGGAGTTCCAAGAGGGAAGCAAGATCCCGCCCCTAAACATCTACCAGGGAACAAAGGGAGATACCAGAATCAGAGGGCCTGTCCAGCAGCTCTAGAACCAGTACTAGCCAGCACACAGCGTGCCCTGCTAGGTTCTGCCAGCAAGAGTCTTAGGAGGGAAGTGCCACAGAGTCTCTGGACAAAGGACAAGGCCGTTGCCTGTAAGCACTCTCCTGAGCTTTGGGCCGTCTGCCTTGAAAGGACACGAGCCCGGCGAAGAATCTAGGAGTGCCACACAAGCATCATCCAGCGTCCATCTTTTACGGACATTTTTTGAGACTGACAAGTCCTCGAACCCCATCTGGCTGCACCGCTGACTGTTGTCACACCACAGTCACCAGAGCCGTTCGAGACACCTCCACCAGCATTCCAGATCCGCCAACCAGCACAGAGACAACGATTCTTGGCCCTGAGCTGCCACATCAGACAGCCTGCAGACGTCTGTACAGCCTTGCTTGCCGAACTCGCTGCCGCCTGGTACCCGCATCTGTCTCATACCACTAGCTCTGTCTCAAGGGCTGCAAAGCGCCCTGGAACGGCCTCAACGCTGTCGAGCACACAGAACTTCTTCAGCACCAGGTACATTGTGTTTCTGCCACCCCTTGTCCTTCTCCGAAGGCTCCTAGAGATAGTTAGAACCCTTTGCCCCCTTGGTGCTGAAACCAATAACCTTGAACAGTAAGACTGATTACTTTACCAACTACCCTCCTGTCAGTAGCCAGAGTGCATCCCTTTCCCTCATGAAACTGTCTATCCTCTGTGTTCCTTTGCAGGGTGGGTTGTATTTTTAAGTGTGCTAGAACTGTCTGTTGTAGTAATAATAAAGTAGATATTTTTGTACAACCTTGACTGGACAGTCCCTTTTATAATTGGGTAATAATTGCATTTTCACTGTGTTGCAACTAACCAATGATCCACGACCTTGCAGAGGTAAGCCTGCCGTTCCGTCCACGTTACCAAAATTGGACAAGGCAGTCTTATAATTCACTTGTATTCAAATCTCTTCAGATCCCTTCTGGTGTACTATAGGTGTGGGGTTGCTTGATGGGTTAGAACGCGATATTCATCCCTGGACCACTGGTGCCCCGGAAGTTGATTCATCACCATTATCATTACGCAAATCCCACCATATAACAATAGTCATAATGTTGCATTTGCCCTCTGTAAGGAACTTATGGTGACAACCGTAAAGACAGACACAAGTGATCACAGTTCAAGGGTGTTCATTAAACTGTATGCAGGTTTGCAAAAATGCCTAATCTAAACCTAAATCTAAGATGGCAGCAAGCGTCGACCATCAAATGAAAATAAGGCAGTCCGTGTGGCATTGTGTCAAAATAAAAAGGGCCTATACTAAGAAATCTATTGCCAAACCTTATAACTAATACAAAAAGAGTGTGGGATCGTTTTCAAGAAAAGAAAGAAGTGTTCACAAATAATATGCCAGGATGCGGTAGCTTGGGTCTCCTTTCGCCACGTTTTGAGCATGGGGTAATGTGGGATCTTGGAGCACAGTACACTCTCGAGCTTCCCGAGTGCAAGACGGCAGTTCCACTTGCAGCTCTAGCGGCTGTCAATGGCCAAGTCTCGTTTCTCTTGAAAGTCTCTTGCCATCAAGGGCCTGACCTATTCAAGTAACAAAACAAAAGTTCCTTCAACAAAATGAAAGTTTGTTTCCTGGTTTTACTTAGGGTGAGGATTCTTCACCCATGGGTCCCCCTCTTCTGGGCACAGACCCCTCTTTACTTTCAGCCTCTCTCTACCAGGTTCACTATGGCTTTTCTTTCAGGCACAAATCTTAATGTCTTTTTAAACAGTGAACTTTAGGTGATAGCTTCAACCCTGGATCTCCCTCGTTTGGACTCGGACACTTCTCATATCTCATAGTCTTTTTAAACATTTCCATTGGACATCCTTCGGCCAGGTTCATCTTTGTCAACACACTGTTTCTTTGGACTTTAGACTTTGCCCCCTCTTCCTCAGCATCCCTCTTCCAGGTTCATTCTTGCCAACTTCACATTCATATTTGCTTTCAATTTTTAAGGGATTCACTTCCCTTACTCTCAGTTCTTAGGTCAAAGGCTTTTAACTGTACAGGGATTTTGCTTGACTTCCTGTATGATCACTTTGACCTATCGTGGCGGCCTTCTGGTAACTGTAGTTTCACTCAGACAGGGATCGACTAGAGCTTCTCGGAGCACCCACCCACGTGGTGCCGGCCCCCTTCTGCAGATGGTCTCCCATTTACAATTTTACAGTTCTTTGACCTTTTCTCACTTTGACACTTTGCGACTTCCATTGATCATAGCCCGGTCCTTATTGGTTCACCTTCGACTCACGGGCTGTGATCAACTTCTTGGCTTTCCTGTTAACTGGGGTCAAGGCCAGTACCATGGGAGCAGGAGTCGGCCTCGCTCCGGCTTATGAGCGACGACACACTCTGTGTAGTGCTGACATCTGCTGCAGGACACTTGGGGCCTCATCACTAGTTGGGTGGTAAGGCCAGCGCTATTACCGCCGGCGCTATTAGCCCTACCGCCAAACCCCCCGGTGCTATTAGCACCGGATCACAGGTTTGGCGGAACAGTTAGTGCCCATTCCGCATTGGGCCCATTCGGTAATGGCGCCATAAATCGGCAAATTTGCCGCAGATTTCCCTCCAGCTAACAGCTGGGGGGAAATCTGCCAAGGCCATGATCTGGCAGACCCTTAAATGCGGCGGTAATATCGCTACCGACCGCATTTAAGGGTTACCGCCAGACTCGTGATGAGGCCCTTGGGCTATTGTCCTTGGTCTTACGATTCCTTCTGCGCAGGTTTCGCAGGGTTTTGTCGAGAAGGGCAAGGTTTTGTCTCTCCTTATCGGCTTCTCTATCTTTGCCGCCTTTTTCCTCCTCTTGAACTGCCGGGTCTGGATAGCTGTCTCTCTGTGCGGTGTGCCTTGCTCATAGTGTGCTCTCTTGATAGACCTTTTATCCCTGTGGGGAAAGGAAAGGGCTGTCAGGTGTGTGTGTGATTTAGATCAATTGCCTGACTCTGCCTGATCCTTGCGGCGAAACATGTCAGGAAAACAGTTTTATTAGTCTGCTGTCTTTCGTGGGGTAAAACAGTGTTCGTGTTGAAAAGGGGAGGAGCTGGAGTGTCAGAGTGTCCTACGGGACGGGATGGGGAAGAGGTGTTATAAGGAATTATAGTCTTTGTTATAGGGGGGCAGGTGATTTCGGAAGGGTTGGTTTGAGGGTTTTCGAAATGAGTTGGAGGGTTTGTGGGAACTGTAACTGTTGTTCACTTTCGACTGGGAGTTCAGAAAGTGACAATCAGAGGGACGGGTTTGGCAGGGTTTGCGAGGCAAACGAGAATAGCTAGGATCGTGAAATAAACAAGGGGGGTTGTGGGAACAGTAGTATTTTATCTGAGCAGATTGGGAGTGCAGGAAATAATAATCAGAGAGATGAGAAGAAGAATGATTGGGAGTAATCGGATATGGAACAGGAAAACAAGGATTCTGAGAAAGATGGTTTCTGAATGCAACAGGGTGTGTAATGGATTCACCAGAGTCGGAGGGGATGGTGGATTCTCGAAAAGGAAGTTAATCGGATGGAAACGAGGTCGAGTTGATGCAGCCCCTAAAAGCCTCGGGGACCTTGTCTCCCTTGTCCCTTTCTCCGGTATAGTACTGCGTCTCACCTGGAGCATTCCCCCAAGCATAACCCCAGGCCCCCTACCCAGGTGACCCTCCCTCGCTCATCCACCCCCAGGGTTGGGATTGGAGAGCGCCAGCCCTCCCCTGGCCACCTGAATAAGGGCTTCCCGAGGTTTACTCTGGAGAATAGTCTCAGGTTTCTCCCACCTCCAACGCCAGTAGAAAATGACATGCCACATTAAGAAAACATTGGCTTGTGGGCTGTACAAATGCCCCGCCCCACCTATGTACAAACACTTATGTTGTCTTTGACCTTAACACCAGTAAAACAATGCCATGCCATAGTAAGGAAACATGCCCTCCTCCATGTAAGAACACAACACACACACACACACACACACCTTCTGTCATTCACAAGTGCACCCAGAACATTCACACTGCATTCTCATTCACACGCGCACTCTCATTCATACATGCACTCGCACCCATGTACCATCCACACTGCATTCATTCGTATGCATGCACTTTGACACCCGCTCGCATTTACACACTCCCTCACATGCATGCATGCACGCGTACATTCATACATACATAAAATCCTCGCATACACAGAAGCAAAAATATGTTTTTTTCTTACCTGTTTCCCTCTGGACCTGCTCAAGCCCTACCTCTATGCCTCTGCACAGAGCAGGACCTTTCGGCGCCGTTGGTTGGACACAGGTCGATTTGGCGCTGACGTTTCACCACAGGAGCCAGTTGGGCGCAGCCAGTTTGGCGCAAGTTTCAGTAACATTGCATTGCAATTGCAACGTTAATTAAAATATATACATACATATAGTTTTAGGGCGGTTGCCAACCGTTGCATGCAGAATAGCGAGACTGAACAATTAACCACAAGGCCATAGCAATCTTATCGATTTAATCTTCAACAGTTGCTTATATTAGGCATAACATACTCAGAATGACCCACTTTAAAAGAAGTAACTGGTGCAAATGAGTTTGATAAGATCTCTATAGCCTAGTGGTTACCATGTCGGTCTCACACCCTGCAGGCCAGGGTTTGAAACAGCTTTCATTCTTGAACTTCCAGCACTGGACTGGTCGCGCTAACAGGCCGTGCCCAACTGGCCGCGCCAAAATGGTGTGTACCGGCCTCTGCATCTCACAGACTATTTAATTAAACAAAGGAACGCTAATCATTGGAGGCATGGGCCAACTAAAAGTTGAGGCCAGAATTTAAGCCTGTAACTTCCTCACAGAGGGTCTATTGATATAATCTTTGGGCAGACTTTTGTCCTTTGCACGTTTTCTGAGCCCTCAGTCACATTAACACTGTTTTCTCACCCCAGAGAGTGGTGTATTTACTTACTCTTAAATGTTAAAAGGACATCTGAAAGTAAGTAAATGCACCGCTCTCCGAGGTGAAAAATGTGACAGCCACTTGTCATTGGAGCCTGGGCTGGGCGTCACAGCAGAGTGATGCTTGCTGCCTCAGCCCTCCCAGCGAAGTCCACGCCTGGTGCCACCCACGAATGCAGATGCTAGCAGTGAAATGCTTTATGTTAGTAATTGCAGGGCTTTTGTTAACAGTGAAGCCCAGGCGATGTTTAACATCCGTGTCCTTTTCTGTCGACCACAGGTCTGAAGGTCAGCCAGGTCGAGTCAACGTAGCCCAACATTTTGGGGGCGGAGGTGCTAAAGCCCGGCCAGCTCAATGGTGTTGCGCCAACGACTGCAGGAGTACGAAATATGCAGGGACAGATCATGGAAGCCATATCCATGACTGAAGCATGGCGAACACAAATGTTTGTATAGGTGTAGCCGCTGCACTGCATTTGAGCTAGTACTATTTGAAGGGTCTCATTGGGAAGCGAACCAGACAATCACATGTTCAGTCTGTGCTAATCTGGTCACTCCAAAAAACGACCAAAGAAGAAAATGATTGCAAGTAACGAGAGCCATGGGCATAAGGTACACAGATGTCTGTCTGCTCCGCCCCAGGTGTGTGCTCCTCTGTTCCCCTAGCTCTGCCTGACTTATGATTTAATATTATTTGTATTTATTTCATCTAATATAAAAAATAGTTTAAATTAAACCTTGCGTATGAGTATTAACATGTAAACTTAAACTAGTATAAATATCGCAATGTGTTACTAATGTTACACAATATATACAATTCATCGTTTGATGTATCAGTCTAATCGAGGGACAATTCCACTTAATTAACTATTGTCTAAATTGATAAAATACAACATTCAATTTGTCGTCTATTTCATTATTCAATAGTAATGCTAGTAGCATAAGCTTATAGTATTCTACACGTGAGAAAAGCTTAGTCTTAATTTCTCTTAATGGGATGAGCCTAAAAGGTATTTTTTACATGTATTTTTATTGGTCTTCCAAGACAGACAGCGGCCCAGCATTAACCCATTTCCAACCAACTAACCTGCCCCACCCTCCAGAGGAGCTCCTTTTGTGCACTCTAGAAAACTGACCACAAGACATCGAAATCACTTACTAAGCCTTTCCTTCTATTATTCATGCCTTGTTTTAGAACAGTAATTTTCATTGTCCCCTAGGAGTAGTCCTTCAATTGTGTTCGTGCTTAAACGGGACCACCTGACTAATCATTTCGGGTAAACATGGCTTCCTGATGATGTTACCCTCAAGCAAGCGGCGTTGGCCTCCGCACTTCTGATGATGTCTGGTATCGGAGAATAGCCCTATTGTTGAAACCAGTTCAGGCTAGCCAAATTCATTGGCACAGAGTTGTTGTCCTTGTCCCATTGACGAAGACCATCCGAATGCCCAGAGTCAGCATTTGTAATGCGGCTGCAAAGTTCAATATGGTCTATAGCAGCATTGCCTGGTGTCCATTTACGCAGGTTGCCCTAATCAAGTGTCAGCTAGGATTTAAGGAAAAAATAATATACATTAGGGTCATAGGCATGGTGCTATGATAAGGCAGGAAGTTCCTCCCAAGCCGGTCCCCTCCTGTCTCTTGATCACCTACATTTCCTCCTTTTCATCATGCTCTTATCAATTTGTTAATTCACTTATATTACTTCTTATAAATAAGCTGGGGTTCTGCGACCTCTGGAAAACCCTGTGCGACCCCTGGCTATAGGGGTGGGCTCGATTTCAAAAATAAATAATTTGTTTTTGAAGTCACTCTGGAAATCATTTGTCTTCTAAATCAATCAGAGTGTCTTCAAAAATAAATTATTTAATTTCGAAATTCGCACTTCCCGCCAACCCCGTCCCAGGATATGGAACCCTCCGGCTCCTATGCTCTGCTGTGCATGACAGGACCCATAGCTGGGTTCTTGCGTGCGTTCTGGAGAATAGGAGCCAAAAGCATACCTCAACAGGATGAGCAACAGATTTGGGGAAGGTAAGGAAATGTCTTTTCTTAAGTGTAAAAGTGTGTGTGTGTGTATTATGTGTATATCATGTAATGTGTGTGAATGAGTGCATGATCTATTGGTGGGCGTGCGTGTGAGAGTGAATGGGTGCATGTGTAAATGAGCAAGTGAACGTGTTTGGTAATCTGGTAACCTTCACTAATCCCAGTCCCACCCGTCCTAGTACTTGCCTATGAAGCACCTTGCCTCATACATAAGTACTGGGACGAGGAAGGAATACGTGGAGATTATGCTGTGTCATTGCATATTTACTGGGCATATATAATGAAGTAAGCATCATAAGTGTTATTACATGGCTAGAATAGCCTTTGGGTGCAGCCAGTCTAGCCTTTCCTTACTGTGGCATGTATATTTTTCTGTGCATCTATGATAAACTAAGCATGATACGTGTTATGTGCTTAGATTAACATTTTGGTGCAGCCCATTTATGTATGTCTTACTGTGGCACAGCATTTCTTTTGCTGTGCATCATCAAGCCTACAGCAAACATGATACGTTTTATTACGTGTCTGGCCTACATTGTGCAGCCAGTTTTGACATGTTTTCTTATTGTGGAATTGCATTTTTAATAGCAAAGCGGTAACATAGATCAGCGGGTTGAACGTTTGCTGCTGCAATCTGTGTGATCTGCAGGTCCGAATCCCACCAAGGCCAATTCAGACTTTCATTTTTCCGAGGTTGATAAATGAGTACCAACTTCCTTTGGGATGATAATGCTATGTAAATATGTGCTAAGTATAGTGATTTGGCGAACGTGCTATATAAATAAATAATTACCATGAATCAAAGCATTGATGCTCCTGTGCACCGTTGGTGACTTGAATCTATTTCATGTTTAGATCCGGTAATATCACAGCAACTGGCAATGTAGGGGCTCTACTTATAATATAATGACGATACATGACATGCAGCTGTAACTGGCACAATATGGAAGTAACCAGCCATACAATACTGAAGTGGCATATTTATGGCAGTGCCTATGCCTATGTTGATTTTGTTGGGGTCTAACCCTATCATATCATGACCACATTCATGGCATATGAAGGCAGCACCCTTGTTAAAATTATTATCTAAAATATTTAAGTCTGCTTTAGTACCCATTTGGGATTTTAAACCCTTTACATTTATCAGAGTCAGAGTCAAACAAGTTTATTCGGATGTATAAAAACAACCATTAAACAACAAATATACACATTATTGCACAAATCCAGGTTACAGATTCATAAAATTACATTTCCATAAAAAATAGCATCAATGAACATTTCCAAAAGCATCATACAAGTAGAATATAGCTATCAAATGGTTGCCTCATCAGTGGCTGCATTAAAAATAGTTGAGAGGGGAATCATACTGAAGACAGTACTCAAACCTTTATCCCAATGTGGATGAAATTATGCTTTATACCACTGACTTTCCCCATCTTGTAATTTCAGAATACTATTTCTAAAATACATCGCTCTTTTCAAGAACGTCAAAAGAGCCCAAGCTATAAAAACGGATTCGGCACTCAGGAGAAACACAAGTGCGGCTGTATGTGAGCGGATCGCCGTCTTTTTAAGGGCGGGAATCAGGGTCAGTTTACGAATGCCAACATACCCTATACAAAAGAACAGCAAATGAGAGAGATCCTCTCAACAGTGACCACAAACCGGGCAGCCCGCTGAGTCAGGAAAACCCTTCCACTTGCATGTGTTTCCTTGTAGCCGAAGGCAATCAAACCGTGCCCTCGTAATCAACCACCTATCCTTTTTCAGTGTACTCCTTAACAAGTAAGGTTGTATTCCGGTTAGGCTACTAATGCTGGAATGAAATTGGCCATTTCTATGGCCGTACTCTAACAGAATTCTTTTTCTTACTTTAATTTCACCTAACATTGCTTTGTATGCGGTCCCCTCACTCTTAGAGATGAGTATCAGGCGGAAAAGGGCACCTAAGTTAACTTCTCCCAAGGTTGAAAAGACGTACGCTAGCCAGGGGATTTTGTTCCAGCCAGCTTTGCCCAACACAGTGCGTATAATAGTATGACACAAAGAGACGTGCTCATTAGCCCACAGCCTGACCCAGAATAACAGAGGGGCCAGCGCCCACTGGTCTTCCCAAAATTCCACACCCAACTCCCTGTGGATTACATTTATGTACTTTTTCTTTTACGCAAGCCACGTCCAGTGAGGTCATCAGGGCTAAAGAGGAACTGATGTCATATGGGTCAAAGGTCATGTGAAATCACTTCCAGTGATAGATACTAGGTGGTTGGTGACTGGGCCCAACTAAGATTTGTAACACTAGTACTTTATGGTATTAGTGTGTAAAATCTTGTGAGTGGGGTGCAAACCCTCTGAAAGTGTTTCCGCACAAGACACCACTGAAATAGAATGAGGGAAAAAGGACCAATGCTGTATTGCTGTTGGTGAGGGCTGCACACCCTAAAAACCATTACATTGTCTCAATCATAATATGATCTGTTTGTTACAATTTGGCATCATATATGTGTACAGAAATACTAGATGAAAATGAGAAAATGTGATCTTTTTTTGTATAAAAACAATTGGCAGATGCCTCTTGGCCAATGCATTTCGGACCCATATGGTCCTTCATCAGGCCAACCTCTTAAATGTGAACCAACGGAGAAAGCAATTAGGCAATGAAAAGTACCCAAACGTTCTAATCAGTAATGTAGAAAAGTAGGACATTCACCACATGTGCATCCATTGCATCAAATCATATCAATTTCGGCTCAAAAGTGCGTTTGAGGAACACTATATATACATTAATGCAATTCATCCGTCAATGTGTTAAAGAGGTGTATGTCAATAAGGCACACAGAACAACATCATGAACGAAACCGTAATGAGATCATAATCAAATCATGACAAAAAACACATATTTAGGCCACAGACAACAAGACTTACAAACATAGAACATGTAAACAAAAAAACATAAGAACATTGTCAATATGAAGTCCAATAAGCATTTCTCCTATTTATCGCGACTGCTGAAACCAGTCATACATGCATGGTGAATGAGTGTGTTAGGTTATGACCAACAAAAGGCATGCAAAAGAACGGTACTAGAATGAATACAGCCTGCTTAGTTCAGATTGTGTCATGTATGATCACAGCCACCTACTCAACATGCTCATAAGGCTTGAGTTGGTGGCTGTGATCATACATGACAAAATCTGAAACAAGCAGGTTGTATTAAATGCTAGGCAATTCTCCCCTGAACAAGAGTACCAGTAGCAATTCCAGACACGTGTTTCAGCCTTGTTGGGCCTCCTCAGTGAGGTAAAGCTGTGCCTCTCTAGGCACAATGATATGATATGATAAGCGTGGACCCGGGAATCAAACCTGTGTTGCTCCATGTCATCTTGCTTCCTGGGCGAGCACGTTGCCTTTGAGCTATCCTCCAGAGACAATGAGCAAGGGGTCCACATCTGGATTATCCTGAGTAACCTAGGGTGAAACCCCAAGTCCCTAAGCATTTATACAAAATCATCTGGAATATCTTGCAGGATTGCCAGGTGGTCATGCTTCTCACTCCTCTCTGCGGGTCACCCAGACCCATTTGCATCTGGCCATGGGCCTAGTATGATCTTGCTGGTGGGGGCCCACATGCCTTTGCTTGGCCCCTTAGATGTGAAAGTGCATTCCAGATGTCCACACAGGACCAGCTGCTGCACTGCCGGAAGTCATTCCAGTGCCACAGATCTTCGTGTATACCAAAATTGTTTCCCAGGATTTTCGTCCAGATGTTATATTGGACATCTTCATGAATGCTTAACAGTCCTGAGTTCAAGTCATTTTGTACTTCGGGACAGGCAATATTCCATTGGCACTTTCACCCTGCTGTTACCACTCCACGGATCAGCTAAATCAGGGTATCTCTTCTGAGCTTGCTGAGTTTTCCATGACATGGAGCGCTTCAATATTAGTGTTGGTTTTAGGAATCTGTGCCCCAAAGATAAGCCACGTAGCTCGGTCTAGGTTGCTGTTTTGCTTTTCTGACACATGTAATGACCTTAGAACTACTCACCCTATTAAACGGACCAAATATTCTTGGACTCAGGAAGGCAATAATACACACATAGACCAATGGTTGGAATATAATTGGCTCTTTACAGGCCCTTTATTCACACATACATAATAAGCATGTAAATGACTATTGGGATAAATGCAATTGGTTGTAAATGGCCACACAAACAAGAATAGTTACAAAGTGTCTACATCACCGTTAGTGCAGTTGTAGGAGAAAACTTCATCTCAGCCACTATGACACTACCCAGTCCCAAGTCAGGTAGGCAAAGAGATCACACATACGAACGGGGTCTGGAACAGAGTGACCTCCCTCGCTTCAGAACTTCATCAACCGGGGTTCAAACTCACTGTCCTCATCAGGATGCCAATTTTCTTATGGGGGACAAATCCTTGCCCCTTATAGGTTGCAAACTGTCCCCGGCCAAAGGTCAGACAGCAAGCATGGGAGGTAAAGAGCGGAAAAATCCAGACAGTAGTGGAAAAACCCAGCTCGTCTCCCGCGCGCTCTTTCCTAGCACCCCTTATCAATGCACCTACACATCTCTGACTCCGTTCTCGGTTCGTCCTTGAGCGAACAATACAACAACTATCCTTCATAATGAGCTCCTCCTTTTCATAATATAATATTGCATTCATTGCAGAATGCATATCTGCCTTCTAACTGAGTTCACAGAAAACGTAGACTTTCATTGCAATTTGGAAGTAAATGTCCAAAATGGCCACGCACTGGCCCCACGTTTTAGATAATTTTCGAACACGCATTACAGTTGCCTAACGACCTTCATTATTGTAGCCCTTATAGACAGCCCATGCCTTAAAGGCTGTATTATTTGCCACGGTTCCTAGTGATTATTTCGAATGACATTTTTTCGAATGCCATAAGTCGAAAACATTTCACGGAAAAAAAAATTTCGAATGTCTTTTTTTTGTTGTTTTTTGTTTGCAATGGGGGGTTTACCCCGAGTCCCCTTTTTTTAACCCTTTTTTTAACTTTCGAAACAAAAAAAAATGTAAATTAAAAAAGAATACATTCGAAAAAAAAAATGTTTCGGTAAAATGTTTTCGACATATCTGTAATTCGAAAAAATGTTTTCGACATATTAACTGGATACCATTTGCCACATCCCAGATTCAATCTGTTACTGACTCTTTTTTGTCTTCCTCTGCATAACTCCTCTATCTGTTGCTAAAGATGGATGGCTGCTCCCTCATTACAATTAAGCAAATGAGTGGTGAACTGGAACGCAGACAGAGGGACAGTAAATATCAACTTGGCCAGAGTCGCATTCAAAATAGCATACTGAAATTTAGACCTATCTATCTTATTAATAGTGTCATTCCAAAGAGACTGACTATGCACTCAGGAATTCCTTATGAACTCTATTACTTCAGAGGTCGGAGATACCAGATACGGTATGAGGATACAGGTTCTGTTGTTTAAATCTTTATTATACTGACATAACACATGAGTAGCGTTCGAACAAACCCTGATCATTTCTGTACTGTTGTTAGGATTTGAAGTAGTCAGCAAATAAATGACAGTAGAGTTCCAAGGGGCTGTTATAATCCCTTCCAAGCACTATACTTTGATATTTTATACTGCACTCCCTAAGTACTGATAGTCTATAAAGGTAGAGGGCAGAGGTACTATTTGCCATTACTGGTCTGAGCATTTACTCTTACCAGCTTGTAATGCATGTTTGAAACCTGTACCAATAGATTGTCTTCACAACTTCTTTTCTTCCCAACCATATATGCAAGATAGAAAAACAATACGGTATTAAGTCAGAAACATGAGACGGTTCAGGATACATTTCAGGTGCTGGGTTAGGTTTTATAGCAGGTTCTACACTGGTTATCTGGTGACTGGGAGCATTAGACACATTTTGGGACCATTGTTCTGAATTCAAAGCCCTATCGTAGCCCTCGCCAGACAACCAATTCAGGACAGCTTCACATGGCTACAAGACAACACTTTGAGGGCACATAGCAGGTCTTGGAAGGAACCCCAACCACAACCTTTAACTTTAACATATCCACCCCACAGTCCATGCCCGTACATATTGCAAGTCCATCCCTGCCATTGAACAATGAGACGCTTTTGTACAATCACCATTTCTGTATCTCTGACGCGGTCACTATGTTAGCAAGATTGCACAACTGCGTCAATTAAGAGGAGCGTTAACAATGGACACTGGAGATCAGGAAGAAAGCTAAAACAGAGAGAACACATACAATAAACAATTCGGTCATTTTCAAGATACTGGTGGTGCAGACGGCTTATACTGGGTCATATGGGCCCATGTTGTGTGCGCCTGAAGTTTCACTGCAAAGTTAGATACCAACAAGATCTGGAGTGGGCCCTTCCACTATGGAACCAAAGCTGACATTCTCTGATGTATCTTCACAAGGTACCATCGCATGGTTGCAGAGGATGTCCAGGTACAAGTGGCTCCTTTGGCAGGATGGTCTTAACCTTGTTATGGACAGATGTTACGGAAGAGATTAGGGACTTTGCATACTGCAACAGTCTGCCATCAGTCGTGCAGATTGTCATCAACAGCTTTTACAGGTGGGAACTAGGGCAATCAATTTGGTGTGCCATATAGCACTTCTCAAGGGCTAAAGTCAGTTCTGTTTGCTGTACTTCTGATACTGAATAGTAGAAGGAGTAGGGCTTCGGATCTTTCAATCCAGTTTCTTGACAAAGTTTAGTCAATTTATTTTTCATTACGCCTCTCCACTGCCCTACTGGTTGGGGGTGGTGTGGGCAGTGCAAATCGTGCTGTATGTTCAAGGTGGACAACAATGATTTAACTGTCCTATTCACAAAATGGGTACCCTGATCGCTGTTCATGCTAACATACAGTCCAAATCTGGGTACAAAGTCCCTAACAAGTATTTTTACAACTGTCACATCATCTGCTCTCCTACAGTGGTAGGCCTCCACCTACTTAGAGAACATGCCTTGGATGGCCAAATGGTATTGCCAGTTATCACAGCAAGGGATCTGGAGGAAATTAATTTGGAGGCCTACAAATGGACCATAAGGAGCAGGATGTGCTCTGTGGGTGGCAATTACAGTTTCCCCTACATTTTGCTAGAGGCAGATGGTACAGGGTTTACAATATTCATTAGCCATTTTTGTGAACTCGGGTGCGAATGTCATATTCATCCATTCTCGTCCTACCTGGGCCTGACCATGATATATCCTGACAAGATGTGAAAGTAATATTCAGGGTGCCACTAATTGACCTTGGACATCTCACCTCAGAGGGTCAACATGCAATCAACAGCCTTTCTTTACCTAGTTGTCTTTTTCACTAGAGGGGGCATTTTCTTTCATCTGAGTTAAATCTTCCAGAGTTTGGTTTGGGAAGGGGACAGAACTGGTTTTGACAGGAAGGACATATACATCTTCCGAATCAAACACAGCTGCTAACTTGGCAGTACAGTCAGTGGAATTGTTAGCACAACTAATTTCATCTAAAGGCTCGTGTACCACACATTTGATTGTGGCTTTCCTTCCAGGTAACATGATAGTGCCCAGAAGGGGCTTGACATATTGACTGCTTTTTTATAGGGGATCCCATCGATGTTAAGAATCCCCTGTGCTTCCAGGGCTGACCAAATTCGTGTGTCACGCCAAAGGCATAACTAGAATTAGTATAGCTGTTGGCTGACTGCTAGACGGCATGCTCATGTTAAGGCTACGAGTACTGCTACCTGAGCTGAGATGACCTGAGGTACTTTTCCACTGTCCACCACCTCCCGAGGCTCACACACTGCGTACCCTGAGAGAAGTTTCTCATTTTGGTCTCAATAACAAGACCCATCCATGAAATAAATCAGATCTGCTTCAGGCAGGAGTGCATTGGTCAGTTCAGTTTGACGAGTTAATAGGCAATCAGTTATTGTTACACAACCGTGGGGTGGTGCGGTGTTGTGTGGCTCCCCATCATCGGGAGTAGGGAGTAAAGATGTCGGTTTCAATACCAAGCATCTTTTTAATGTAATATTGGAGGAATTTAAGGGAACAGTCTCACCTCTACTTGCATGAGATAGCGACATGTGCTGCATTTTAGTTTTCAATAAGAGGAAAACAACTGAATGAGGCACTGCAACCTAAAGGCGAGATCCCAACACAATATGTTTGCACTGTTCCACTGCTAATGCAGCTGCTGTGATAGACATCAAGCAAGGTGGCATGCCTGCCGCCACTGGGTCTAATTCTTTGCTGTATTAAGCTATCATCATTTTATAGTGTATGAACTGTTTCTGTGTTAGAAAAGAGAATGCAAATCCATTCCTCACATAACAAAACAAAGTAAACCGCTTTTGTAATCAGGAAGTCCTAATGCGGTTCATGACAAAACTACTCTTTATTTTGACAAATGCTTCTTTAGCCTCCAGATTCCATTGTAAGTGTATTGCTGTAGTGGTTTCTCGGCATAACTCATGATCCGCTGTCAGCAATACCAAATCGCACCCAAAAATGCCCTAATTTATGTCTGGGATTTTGCAATCCGGTGCACTGCTTCTTTCCTGGAAGGGGCATTTGATTTGAGCCATTGGGTAATGGTGTGTCCCAAATAATGTACAACTTGTCTACACAGCTGCAATTTAGTTTTGGAGGCATTACGTCCCTTTTCAGCGAGGGTGGTTAGAAGAACTTGTTTGTCCTGTTTACAAGCCTCATTTTAGGATGAAGCAATCAATAAATCATCTACACACTGCACTAGGATTTACCCACCAGGAAATCTTGTATCATCCCAATCCTTCTTCAGCTGTTGGGAGAAAAGGGTAGGGGATGACAGAGAAAAAGGCTGAATCTACTACTGTAAAGTGTGTTGCAGCTGGTGGAATACATGATACTATTGTCACAAAGTTCAGTACTATTGGGAATTAAGGGATCACCACAACACTCACAGCTCTTAGGTCTTGGACAAAATGATAGATGGTCTTCCCGGCTTCTTGAACGATAGTATCAGAGTGTTACATGGGCTAAAAGCAGGAACAATCATACCTTCACTTAAGAATGCCTCAATGGCAGGCTAATTCCCTGCTTTGCTTCGGGTTTTAGGGAGTATTGAGGTATTTGTTCGAGTATTTTTGAAGGAATCAGCCTTAATCCTTAAAGGTTCTGCTATGTGCATACATCCTACCTCATTATTATGTGATGATTATCGAGTGGCAGGTTTAGAATCAATCAAGTCCTTCAGATCCCCATACCATTCCTCCCCTGGTAGTGGTTTCTCCTGTAGATCTGTTTGATGTGTCACTAGGACTGCTTTGACATTCGTGCGGGGAACACATAGGTATACCCCATCTGGTGCACAATAAATGGTGCATCTAAATTTGTAGAGTAGGTTCATGCCTTCTTGAGTAACTGGGGCCGAAATGCTTAAGAGAAAAGTATGTGTGTTGGTTACAGGGCCTAGCGTGATAGCGGGGTGCTCAGTGACAATGTATGACAGTGGTGTTGCAAATTCCTAGTGCTCTAACAACTTCAGTGGCTATTGGCACTCTCTGGAAATGCAGGGCAGATTTACTCCCCCTGTGCCTATCAAACATGGTACTGATATCCCTTCCACATGCACATACAAGCCGCCTTGCTCAATTTTGTGTAATGCACCCATAAGGATCTCTTTATCCTATCATAGTCAGAACCTTGGGGATTAGTGTTGGTCTAAGAACATATTTCAGGGCATTCAAGTTCGGGAAGCAGTTAGGAGTCCCTTGGTTTGGATCAGAAAAAAGTTGCTTGCAGGAGAATTTGGGGTGTTGTTCTGTACCTGACTGCCCTGAATGTAAGGTCTTTGTGGCCTGTATGGACATTCATTCTTCCTATGCCACTCAGGGCCGGGCTCTGTATATCGCGTGGAGTCCATGGGACATGTGCATTGCCAAGTTGGGGCTGCTGGTGTCCTCCCTCATTCCTTGCCAGCATCTCTCTAAGAGGCGCCTGTAACACCCATGAATGTCTTCGATATACTGGGCCTACTCTCGTCACTGATGCAGTATAAGAGGGCGGTGGTCAGATGATTAGGTCCCCCTTTGAACTGCCGAGAGGCACCGTCCAGGTATTGTAGAGAGATATGCTGGTAGGAGCTGTATCAGCTTCTGTAGCTAGTGCCTCCTGCCCCACATGTCTCTGAACCCTTCTTGCTGATATGTGCATAGTCATAAAAAATGTAAATACATCTTCAGCTGTCTCTTTATCCTGCTCATCTGCTTCAGTCTCCCTTTTTCCCGCCACAATCTGGGGGCACAGGTGCATGGATTTATCTGATGCTCCCCTTTCTCTCAAATATTTTATCTGTCCCCGCAGTCTGTCATTGATCTTTCTGAGCCCATTTGCTGTCATTACGCATAGTCAGTGCCCCGTCCAACCAATTCACAAACACTCCCTACTGTTTTGGACTCATCTTCCCCTTCTGTTCTTCTAGAGCCCATCAGAGTGCAGCCAATTCGTCTAAGTTACAGGTTCAGTCTATGGGACACTGTGGTTACTTGCTAAGTCTAGTCAGGAAATAGCAAGAGTCTAAAAAGTCACAAGTAGTACTGTGACATCAAAGGCACTTACCAGGCCTTACAGTCTGTTATTCCTGCTTTGTTTTAGAACAATCATTTGTATTGTTCCATGGACGTAGTCCCTCATTTGTGTCTGTGCTTAAACTGGACCACCTGACTAATCAGTTCTGGATAACATGGCAACACTGATGCTTACCAATGACGTAATCCTCAAGTGAGGGGTATTGGCATCTTGCCCCTTTCACGATGCCCGGTGTTGTAGCAGGGACGGCCAAATGCCCAGAGTCATAATTTCTAATGCAGGTACATAGTTCAGTATGGTGGCTACTAGCATTGGCTGGTACCAATTCACCCAAGTTGCCCTCATCAAGAGTCTGCTGAGATTTCAGAAAATATTATAAATAATAGGGTCATATGGGCAGAGCTATGGCACAGCATTAGAAAACAACACTAAACATTTTTTTCCTGATACTGCTTCCTTGTTTTCTTTTGTCAAATAAGTTATTCCTGAAACCAACCCCTCCTGTCTCTTGATCCCCTTCATCACCTCCCTTTCATCATGCTCTTTTCATTTTGTTAAATAACTATTATTACTTCTTTTAATTAGGCTGGGGTTCTGTGACCGTCCACAGTATATGGTGATTACTTCAGTCAACCGTCATTAAAATCTAACACTCTGACCAACATATCTGGTGAAGTAGTACTTCTTCACATTCCTTAAACTAAGCCTACAACTTTATGTTTTATAGGCTTAATTAAGTTCTGCTTATGTTCACCCAGTTTACTATGGATCAACTGGCAGAACTACAACAATGTCAGAACAATCGAAATCTGCCTACCAGCCATTAACCTTTGCTAGAAAAAGTTACTTTGGATGGTCTCGATAGTATATACAAATCTAACAAAAATGTGATTTTGCTCTTTCTCTAAATTTTCACAATATATTATCAAGTGTGTCATTCGCCCTCATTACAAGTTTGCTGCTTTCCTGGCTGTAATTACGCCAGCATACCGGCAAATGCTAATACCGTTACTTGCACTCAGTCCAGTAGAATTAACGCCAGATTATGATTGCTGGTGATGGTGGTAAATCCCCATTACATGGGGGATTTTGTCAGTGTTACAGTGATTTTTGCTGGTAGGTTGGCGAAATTACCTCAACCTCTTAACTGAAGGTAATTCCTCCACCCCACTGGCAAACGTGTAGTTGGCCGGTGTGGAACCGTGCCGGTATACGGTAATACTGGTACGTTAATTCCGCTCTAGACAACTCATAATGAGGGCCGTTGTCTCAATCTCATTGAATATGTTACATAACCCACATATTCTTAAAGAACGAGGAATACCTGCGTTGGCTCCCAATACTTCTCCTTTATTGAGCCAGTTGAAGGGCATTCAAATAAATTCTCCTCTTTATTTTTCCTGATAATCTCTTTATGTACAGCTCTGTCTCCCCATATTTGGGGCACACCGCCAAATACTTGCTCAACAGTATTCTGGTTTCCAAGTAAGTCAAATCCACACACCAATCAAGAGTTTTCATCTTCTTCTTTGCAGCTTTCAGCATATCCGGAGTAGTATTGGTGCCATAGCTTCCCATTCAACATGTTCAACCAGGTTGCAATTCTATCAAAATATTCTGCTAAGTAATAAAAATGTAGTAGTGTGATGAATTCAGAGAATTTGTACCTTCTCCCCAATGCGGAGCACCCCTGAATGGCTAGGGAGAGGAGCCCGCTCCGCAATACCCTCCCTAGGAGTAGAGGCAAGTGGGACCTCACCAGCAGTGACTCCCATTAGGGAACAAGGACTCCCGTTCCCATGAGGAACTCACTCAAGTGGTCCATATGATGGCCTACATGGGATGTGTTACAATATCAGAACAGGTGAAGTACCAAGACTGGGACGAAGAAACTAGAGTAGCGGAAACTACAAAGTATCAAGACTGGGATAAAGAAGCTACAATAACAGAAACTATGAAGTATCAAGACTGGGACGAAGAAACTTCTAATAGATACGGTTATCTAATGAAAAAAGACATGACACTTTAAAACAGAATGCCCAATCCACTGCGACGAGGACGTGGATAAACGTGCATTCAGAGGGAGAGGAGGGAGAGAGAGAGAGTTGACTATGTACATCAGCTGGGGAAGGCCCCAAGCTGCATAGTCCTTAACAAAGAAAGAAAGAGAGAGAGAGAGAGAGAGAGAGAGAGAGATAGAGAAAGAGAGAGAGAGAGAGAGAGAGAGAGAGAGAGAGAGAGAGAGGGAGGTAGATGAGGGAGGACACCACATACAACAGTTGGGGAAGGCCCCAAGCTAGGTAAACTTTGATAGAGACAGAAACCCCATAGCCCACAAGTTTCAAACTCGCTTACCTTTGCAGGAAGGTATGCCAGAATCATGGTTTACCCGAAGCACGAGAGCACGAGAGCACACAAGGGCAGAAGCCCAATAGAAGGTGGTGGTGGGACCGAGGATAGGAATCTGTGATGGACAGAGGGACCAGGCAACAGAGTTGATACCACCGGCGTAGAAGGCTGCAGCACTGTGATAGAGACAGATGCACAGATCAACACTCAGTAGCTTCTAGCTACTTACAACAAGCCCTAAGCATGCCGGGTACTCCTAGTAATGCCCAGGCCAAGTGGGCATAGGGCTTATGATTACACTCGGATGGTGGTGCCGCGCCTTATGTGTACAGTACATCATGTACGAGTATGTATCTTTCAAGAGAGCACGCATACTCAGGCTCCCTAGGCATACACACATGTGGGGTTAAAAATAAAATAAAAATAAAAATATATATTTCCTGTATATTTTATATTTTTATATTTTGTGCAGTCCTCTGCGATCACGGAACATCCTAGATACACACATAGACCCATCTTTATTGACTTTAAGCAAATATTTACAGTCCCCAGTATGCCGAGCATTTTCAGCCATGCCCAAACCAACATGGTGCAGGGATCAGAGGCCAACGCCATAGCAACGCTATAACTATGGCACTCTGTTCTGGTCTGCCCAAGGCCATAGAGGCGCCCGTCGCGTCCACTACAAGCGGATACGGTTTGATCCGGCGACCAGAGCAACCTGCAGGTAAGCTAGATTTATTTTTACCCACCAGCACAGAAATGTATGTTTCCGGCGGATACAGACATACGGGGAACCACACTGATTCCTTGTGTTTTTCAGCTTTGTAGGAATCGCGTGCAGGCAGACAGTGCTTTGAATATCAGCACAGCATGCACCGAATACAGGCAGCGCGCCGTGCATACACGAACTCTGCATTTCGCTAAATCCTGACATTAGATACCAAGGTAAGCAGTTTATGCAATTCTACTCATTCAAAATCCCTATTTGACACATTCCTACCAAGAATGTAACGATAGGAGTTATTTTTAGAGGCCATGAAGATTGAGCGCCTGCTTGAATCATCAGACGTGCAACCCTCTCCCGGCCGTGGCTGAATGTTTCCACACGGCTTCGGGGTAGGTCCAATGGCATGTTTTCCTACTTTTCACACTTTTAGGGGAAGCATGCAGTGCACCTTATGGATCGCCATGATCATTTTGGTCAATTTATTAGATATGTCTTGCACGCTGTGTTTGAACCATCACTGGTGGTTGGGCACACTATTGATAAAATACCCCCCAACCCACTCCTCCCCCCCCCTTCCCTTTTGCATGAATATGGGGCCAACCTTAGGCATCCTATTATTCTTTAGCACTCTCACCATCTCCATAGAGATGAGTATGCAAAATAAATAGCACACCAGTAACCCGTAGCCATCATGAGTACGGGATACAACAGGGGAAATAATCCCCCCATGTATCTCTATCTTATGTTTCCCTCTAGGAAGCGGAAGTGTCTCACAGATGACCACGTTGATCTATAGAAGGGCGCACACCTTGACAAAACGAATGGTCCTGAAGAAGATGATCATAGCTACCTCGATCATCTAAACTAGTCGACCCCATTTGGCAGGAGTGAGCTCATGCAGAAGTCGATGTTCATCAATTCAATACTTGGACACATCCAGAAATACTGTTTTTATGCTAGATAGCTGTATCAGCCCCTAGTCCATACTGCTCTCTGTGTAGAGCAATATTTTATGTCTCCATCAAAATTTAAGTCTGTAGTGGCTGTGACTACCTCCATCTAATGGTGATTGAAACATAAATGGAAAATCCGGATGAAAGGATATTCCATTGCCACTGAGATTCAGACATTATCATATAGTATTCTGTCTTTTTACATGAGAAATATTAGTGACATTTATTTGATATTTTACTCCACTCTACCTGTATGAAAGAAGTTTGGATAGGGATAGTCTTCTTTCTATCCCTGTTAGATAGGCATTACACCATCCGCACCGTAGGGAGAGACGCTCCTGTAGATAGAGACAGGGTGTTCTTCCAAGTAGGGACACCCTGAATGTGTGTTCTAATGCTCTTTAAGATGGATGGTTGAAAAACCTTCTAAGTGTGTTTCTCCATTGTCGTTCTTTAGTGTTACAAGTTGCAGTTATAACGTTCGGAAAGCACTTAGGTCCAGGAGTCCTCATTTTACTAGCCACTAGGTGTTTTATTATTTTTTTTTGCCTGTACGGTCATGGCATGGAGGACTGGGACACTGCGAAGAAACTGGAAATCTCAAGGAGGTTGATGCCGGAGAAGAAAAGGCATCAGCGGTCCATGAACCCAAAAAGGGTCTCTAAGGAATAAGGCTCCAGAAGGTGTTCTCCTACCACAACAAAGGGAGAGCAGGAGACCCGGGACGTACCCGGGAGGCCTACTCTATAGATGTGATCTAACCACTCAGGGGATGCGCCAAACCCAATTGGGGGTACCCCGGAGTCACAGAAGAACAGTATTAGATTTAGCACACTCCCATCTCACCAGAGATCACCAATGGATAGGGAAAATGAACCAAATAATATTCAGGTTCTATTGGGTGGATGTCTTTGCTGACGTCAAGAACTTCATATCCAGATATGAGATCTGTCAGACGATAACCAACACAACCCTGTCACCTGCCCCTTTATAACCATTACCGTTTATTGAGGTTCCCTTTGCCAGGATTGATATAGATATAGTAGGGTCCCAGAAAACCTCTAAACTGGGGAACCGCTTTATCCTTGTAATCCTTTACAATGCCACTCTATATCCGTAACCATTTTCTTTGCATAATAATATGAAACAACACATTTTAAAACACCTGCTACCCTTGCTCTGCAGAGTAGGGTTCCCCCCAAAAAATCTTAAGGATCAAGGTACAACCTTTATGTCTCACCTGATGCAAGTGGTGAAAGAGATTTTAAATATTAAGCCTGTAAGGATGTCCACATAGCAACCCCCGACCGTCGGTCTCGTAGAAAGTTTTAACCAGACTTTAAAAAGGATGTTAAGAAAGCTGGTAGAGACTGATAGGAATAATTGGAACATGATGATAACCTGGGCCATCTTTGCAGTCAGAAAAACCCCACAAGCCTCCCTGGGATCTTTTCCATTTGAACTTCTATATTGAAGGGAACCCTGGGATGTCTTAGAAGGAGACCTGGGAGGAGAGAGAAAAGCCCTGTTACCAATTTCCCAAACTGCACAAAAGTTAATTTCTCACATGCAAGCAGTACAAGTAATTGTATGTAAACATCTAGGTCAGGCCCAATAATTACAACAAGCTCTCTATTATAGACATGCAGTCATCTGTACCTTTTCGGATGGACAGTCAGTATTGGTCCTCTTGCCTAACTGGGACAATAAAATGATCTCCCGATGGTAGGTCCATATAAATTACTAGAACAAAAGGGTCCTTCAAACTACCATATAAAGCAACCAGATGGATGCCAGAAGACGCAGGTCTATCACGTAAACTTACTAAAAGAATGGAAAGTAGATCATACTGATAAGGCCACGGTTACTATGGCAGCCTTCCTTACTGAGTGCCCGTAGGAAAATAACTTGATCTACCCCGATCTTTCATACTCCCAACAGGCAGATCTTAAAGATTTAATCGATCAATTTCACGTGGGGTTCTCAGAGCAACCAGGCAGAGTTGCTAATTTTTTCCATGTTATTAGGACTCCAGCAGGGAAAACTATAAGGCTTAAGCCTCATAGAATTCCTGAGGCTCAAAAGAAGGTGATCGGACAGGATATAGAGGACGTGCTCAGGGCAGATATAATCAAGCTATCCTAGAGTCCCTGGTGTTCCCCTATAGTTTTGGTAGCTAAACCGATCCGTTTTGGTGTTTTTGCATTGACTTTAGGAAACTGAACTCAATTTCACTATTTGATAATTACATGATGCCAAGAATAGATGAACTCATCGAAAAGTTGGGCTCCGCTAAATACATATCAACTTTAGATCTAATTAAGGGTTATTGGCAAGTCCCTTCGAATCCAGCGACCAAGAAAAAAACACCTCCTCAACCCCACAGGGCATTCATGGAGCACCAGCCACATTTCAATGTTTAATGGAACGAATATTAAAACCCTATTTAACCTTCTGTGGATATTGTGGTTCATAGTGATAGGTGGCTTGTACATCTTCACCACCTATATGAAATCTCCTGAACCCTGAGAAAATCCAGCCTCAGTGCAAACCCCCAAATAAGAGAACCCCAAGAGAAATACCCAAAGAGAAGAGAAAGCCCACAGTCAAATATCTGGGCGCTTTCATCAGCAACGGCTTGATCCAATCACACATGGAAAAGGTAAAGCCATTCCTAAGAACACCTACCCCTAAGACCAAGAGAGAAGTTTGCGGCTTCGTGGGCTTGACAGGCTACTGAAAGAGATTCATCACTAACTACTCAAGCATCACTGCCTATCTTACTGATAAGCAAAAACTGATCTAGAGCAAAGAGGATCATGAAAGTTTGAAGAGCCTAACATCCATCCTTTGCAGCGAACCCTTCCTTAAGAGGCCACACTTTAATAAGGAATTCTAATTGCAAACTGATGCCTCTAAGGTTGGCCTAGGTGGTGTACTCTCACAAGAATACAAGGGAATTGAACACCCTGTATTATACATGAGCTGGAAGCTTTTCCCTGGGAACAATCTTATGCAACTGTAGAATTGGAAGCTCTGGCCATAAAATGGGCTGTCACCCATGTACAGTATTACCTAATTGTCCTAAGAGTTAGGCTAATTACTGATCACTCACCTCTGACCTAGATGAGTTTTAGAAAAGACACCAATGCAAGAGTAATGAGATGGTTCCTGGGCTTACAATCCTTTTGATTTTTTCAGTGGAACATTTGAAAAGACAAGAAAAAAAGACTGTCTATTTCTTGAGCTGATTCTCCAGCAATCAAGAAGGGGAGGACACAAATATAAGGGGAGGGGTATGTGAACAATTAATGGAATTTGTACTGTCTCACCGAGAAGGAGCAATACCCCTCCACCCCCGTGAGGCTAGGGAGGTGACTCTGCTCCACGATAGCCTTCCTAGGGGTAGAGGCAGGTGGAAAATCCCCGGGAGAGACTCCCTCTAAGGGGATAGAAACTCCTGTTCTAGTGAGGAACTCACTCAAGTGGTGCATATGCATATGATGGCCTATATGGGATGTGTTACAATGCAAGATCTGGTGAAGTACTAAGACAAGGACGAGGAAACAACACTCTCAGAAACTATGAAGTATCAAGACTGGGAGGAAGAAACTCCTAATAGATACTGTTATCTGATGAAAAAAGGTCCTGTCACTTTAAAACAGAATGCCAAATACACTGAGACGAGGACAACGCCAGAGAAGAAAAGAAGGTGTCAGTGGTCCGTGAACAGAAAAAGTGTCTTCAAGGAAGAAGGATCCTGAAGACGTTCCCCTGCTACAAAAAACGTAACAAGGAGAACGGGAGACCCAAGAGGACCGACGAGAATCATATTGCACAGTTAACACGTGTTGTGACTTAAGTGAAATAACTGTTGAGCATCCAAATAATGAGAGAAGAGAAGAATGGATGAAACTACCCTGGGAAAAGGGGAAAGTAACTAGACAACCTTTAAAAAACCAATATAAGTTTGAAAAGGAAACAAGATATGGAAAAGAGCTCAGAGAAAACAGGCAATTGAACCACATATCAAGTAAAGCCCAACACAGCTCAGTCAAAGGGTATGCCGAGAACCATAGAAAAGAAAAGAGAACTAATAAGAGAACCCCAAGAGAAATACCCAAAGAGAAGAGAAAGCCCACTAATCAAATTAAGGAACTGAAGAGTTTGATCCAAGAAGTAAAAAGAGACTATTTGCGGAGTACATGCTAAAAAGACTGGTACTAGAAGTACCATGAGGAGAAGGGAGTCATTCTCCAGACCTAAGTTAGTTTTCATAGTGGTAGAGTCGGAAAAGGGTAGTTTTGGACAGCTGACTCAGTCCTTTTGAACATTACACTACTGACTGATGAGCACCTTAGTTATTAACATAAGCAGGGATCACCCAGAAGGATAGGGTGTCCCCACAGGCCACCCCCCCCCTCTGGTCCCCCCCTGATGTTCCCTTGTGCCCCCACCATTCGCGCACACAGGTGTTGCCTGTTTTGCTTGATTCTTCTACCCTGCTCCCCCCTCACCCTCCTCAAGCCTACTCTGCATGAGTCTGTCCTGATAAATTCTGGTTTCACCATCACCGTCTTGTGGCCAATGCTAGATTTGACTTTTATGGACTTCATTAATTCACGGTGCGTCACTCTTTCTCAACTCTCATGCTGGACTTCCTTTGCATCTTGTACTCATGGTGGCCCTGATTGATTCTGTTCCCATCTTCATCTTGTAAGCTGGCTTGCAACATTATGTGTTATTACTGACGTCTGCAATTATATTCACTCTCCACTCTTGCTTCTCCACTCTTTTGAGTGCTAACTCTCTGTTCTCTCCTCCTTTCCCTTCTCCCTTTTCCTATCTCCTCCCCTTACTTTCTTCTATGCACTTACTCTATCAGAATTGTCCCTGGACCTAGTATGATAGCAACCTCGTCTGTCTCCTCCCCGCTCCCCTTACTGGTTTTTTCTTCCCCACCCCCACTTTAGCACTATCTGAAATGTTGTCAGGCCTAGTATGATACTCACTTGTTTTGTTCCTCCCCTAACTTTCTGCACCCCTCTACCTCACCTCTTGTTTTTCTCCAGTTCTACCAGAAATGCCGTCAGGCCTAGTACGGTAGTCGCCTGTCTGTTTCCATTTCCTTCCCACTCTCCCCCTCCCTTCCTTATCTATGTCTTAGCTCTTGCACTATCTGAAATGTCGTCAGGCTGAGTACGATAGTTAATTTCATATCCTTACTGTTCATGGCCTGTAAGAATGTCATTGTATTTTCCCTTGTTCCCTCCCTTGCCTTGAAGCGCTTTGAAACACATTGTGTATAGGCGCTATATAAATAAACTATCATATCATATCATATCATATAGAAACATAAGCATTATCATTTTCTTTAATAAAATGTAGACTGCATGTCCTCAGTGAGTCCATGTCCTTCATCTGATTCGCCACAGTAGTTAATTTTCCCTGTCTTGTCAGCCTCATGCAGCAGCGCAGGAAGTGTATTTTCAATTGCCTGGGCCAAACGTATATGCACTTTTAATTACGTAACTCCAATAACATATCAAGGGAGCAAATGCTAAGTTTATTTCAAATTCATTGAATTGGAAGACCAGGTGGGAGGCCCAATATTCTCAGCCAAATCTTACCCTCTATATGGTCCAACCGGCCTCTATAGTGTGTATTATAACTTTCTGGACCATAAAGAATGTTTGGATACACTTTTTCTTCATACAACCTTAAAAATAGGAATAAGGCTATAACCTCTGTGCCCAATGTCTAATATCTTTAGATAGCCTTATAGACTGAGGGTTGCCTTGGGTCATAAGGTGGGGAAGGATCATTATCCGAAGCGATAAATACCCCTCCCGGGGTCTATAAGCCTATAAGCACATAGTGATAGTAGCAATTAAATGTTTTGGAGTTTTGGTGGTGAAGTAAAAAGTTAACTTTAACTATGTAGTGATAAACTAACAAGGATGTCTTCATAAGGTAAGTATTGTAATTGCAAACGTCATTTAACTGGAGTGGGTTTAACATGAGCATGCATTAGGAGTCATGTAAAAGTAAACGTTGTATCTCTAAAAAGTGAAAACATATTCCCATGTTTTAGCTTTCGTCTTACTGTGTTAAATATGATGTTGCCATGAAAGGAAGTGTCTTGTTGAAAGAAACCTTGCTTGGAAATTGCATTGTTGTTTTCCTATTGGCTGTTCTAGACTGAATGTTCAGAATGAAGTCAATACCAGTAGTTATTTACTACACTCTAAACGTTCCTTATTGCATGAGTAGAGGTCAATTACGATCTCCATGTGCTAATTTGAAATATTAATTTTTTGGTGCATAATTCTTTGGGTTTGATAGTATTCTTTGTCTTCGTATTAGAGAATCAATACATACTAAGGTAACAAAACGTACACACTTTTACCATCTTATCACTACCTAGCCACTGATTCATTTTTGTAGCAATCTCTCCTCCACCAATGTTCATGGTTTTAGATGTGTTGGCAATAACTTACTAGAATACAATAACTCTGCATCTAAGCTCCTCTGTAATCCAACCTTTGTTACATCTAATAGAACAAGACCATTCAAAAGATCATTTGAAACTTATCCTTGGCCTGAAGCCCAGAGACAGCATCTCTCCAGCCCTAAAATCTCTCCACTGGATTCCGGTTTCTGCTAGGATCAAGTTCAAGATGCTCTGCATGATCCACAAGGCTTTCTGGGGCCTGGGACCCCGCTACATCCAACTCTCTTTCCCTAAATACCTCCCATTCGGTCTTCTAGCTCCAACTCCCTGGAGATCAAAGGCTTCTTTAAGCAGACAGTGGGTGGTAGATCTCTCTCCTCTGCAGGAACCTCCCTCTGGAATGGTCTCCCTGTCCCTCTCAGACAGGAGCCGGATCTCCTTAAGTTCCAGTAGCTCCTCAAGGCCCTCCTTTTCTTTTCTGCCTTCCCTCTTCTCCTACCCTGATAACACCTCTGGCTGCCACAGTGACTGGCTGCCAGGTTCCCTCAGATTTCTAAAGGGCTCCAGGCCCCACCGGCCAGTTCACACCCCTACAGAGTCCACACCCCTACTCGCACTTAGATTGTGGACTCACACCTCCTGCACCCCATGCAATCCCTAGCACTTGCCCTCCTGTCAGCCCCTTAGCACCCGCCTAGCATCTGTGGCCCTCTTCCCTCCTCCTCTATCCCCCCTTTTCACTTGCACTCTCTCCTTTTTACCCTGCACTTCCCTTCCCACCATAGCACTTCGCATTTCGCACAGACCAGCATCTCCCTCCCTCGCACTTCTTGTTACTGCACTTGCATGATCCAAATGCCATTAGGCCTTGTAGGACCGTTATTGTTATCTTTCTCCCTTGCTCCCCCCCTCCTTTTTGTCTTGTGGCACCATGACACACCATTTGTTGTATAGGTGCCTTACAAATATCCAATAAATAAAGAATACAAATAAAATGCTAGGTATGGAAAGTTTGGCGGAATACTTCTAATGTTTATGAATTCTTCATCTATATCAGTAATATACAGTATAAACAAGCATTGGCAAAGCCAACCGTTTTGGCTTTTATGAAGACATAGGAGAGACATTTTCCAGGCACTGCAATGATGGTAGTATCTGGTCATAAGATGGCACCAGCTTGCAAATGGCATTAGAACCTCACTATATTATGCCAGTGCCTGTCAAATGCCCATCTAATCTTTTTCCAAGAGCAAAAATGTTTGCCTTTGCTAGTGCTTGCTATTAACAGGAATTTGGTGCAAGGAACAGATGCAAAGGCACAGATATTAATTATAAATCCTGTGCCTGAAGGCACACTTGGTTGGGACATTTTTATTACACCAGAAGCTGATCTATAGTTGCAAATATACCATTAAGTTTCAGAAGACTGCTTAGAAATAACATAGGCTTTCCCTTAGACACACAGAGCTAGCACAAAGAGAATGTGGTTGTAGCGTGTTTTAGATGGGGAGGGCAGGTAGTGATTGAGAATGATCTTAGGGAATAGCATGGCTTGTGGTCAATGGGTGGATAAATATCCAAACCATACCCACAACATGTGTATGGTCCCTGACATCCCATTTCTCTCCTAGCTTCACTTCCCATGCCAATAGTTGTGACTTAAAGGCAATGTTTAAAGCACCACTTAATAGCCAGCTTTTGATTCAGGAGACCTCAAGATTCAAGTGGCCATGCTTGAGAAGGACATCCAGTCCTGTTTTTTTCTATTTGAATCCTGGGACTTATACTTTTTCTTTCCCATTTGAAATTTAGGAAAACTACAAGTCCTAGAATTCCAAGAAAAACCAGAACTGGGTGGCCCTATACACCTCACACATTGCCATGGGTAACGTGAGAGCTCTCTTGTTCTCGTCTCCCTGCCACTCTGAGAGTGTTAAACATTTGAACTCAGATTGTAATATCAGTGAGCTCAAACATACTTCCAGACAGCATTTTGAGTTGCATGCATCTGCAAACCAAGGGTTAAGTTGATATACTGTGATTTGACCCTAGTCATTTTCCCCTTCAGCCCTCCATTCTAAACCTTCAAATAGGGAAAACTGAAACTAAAAAGAATTGTTGAATTTTTAAAACAATTTATTGTTTAAAGTGTGGACTTAGCTCGGGAGCAGCCAGTGCTGTACAGGCTGTGGATAGACAGAATTTCGGCTGGCATCTTTTAACAGTAGCGTAGTACTGTGTGTTGCGGTCTGTGCATACATTGGGATTAGTTCATGGTCAGGTGCTACTGAAAAAGTCTATTTTTGAGAGATTTGCAAAATTGAAGAATTATGAGGCATTCCAAGCCAATACTCTGATCGGGTTACAGAGGGTGGGTGGGTGACAAGAGAAAGATTGTTTGCGGATCCTCTCTTAGCCAACTAGGTATGATTCGATCCAGTTGGTCGATATACTGAGCAGAGAGCGTGTGCCACCAGATATGTGGAGCTTAGCTGCTAGGTGTGCTGGTGTGCCATTCGTAACTGCTTTGAAGATGATACATGATGAAGTCTTGAAGAGTATTTGGCCAAGACATGAAGCCAATGTAGTTCACATAGGACAGGCGTGATTCGGTCAAATTTCTGTGCACCCACAATAAAACATGCTGCAGCGTGATGGAATGCTTTTAGGGGAGGCAAGTGAGTGTCTGGCAGCCATGTCAGAAGGGGATTCCCCCATCAATGTACAAGACCACAAGGGCCTACAATAAAGCCTGGATGTCCTGGGGTGGGATCAAGAGTTTGATTTTGCAAAGGGTGGAAATTTGGAGCCTGACTGTTGGGCCGTTTTTGGCTTTGTGTTTATGGAAGGGAGGATTGAGGTAAATGGTGAAGCCTAAGGATTTTGCTCAATATGAGTTGCAGATAAAATCCTTCTAGGTCTTAATAGTTCAGGAAAGGTTAGAGGGAATGCAAGGATCTGACACGCGACCACTCAAAAATCGGTCACAGAGAAATGTGTGCGCAGGCTTAGACTAACTCTGAATGGAGCGCACAATACTCAGAAAACAGATTTGCATCACACTATCAAATAATCAAGGATGTGGAAGTATCTAAATTTTGAAAGCTGCCACTGCGCAAATGTCGCAATGAGCACAGAAAAAACCTTGGTTACTAATGAATAATGCTATTTCAAAAATCGAAATCAAGAGTTTTTGTAACCCATCTTTAACAAAATGTTTTGACCAATAATTACCAAAGATATTCAGGTAACGAAGGTGAGGCATGAGTAAGAAATTTTGATATTTCATTGATCACTGAACATTCACAAATCAAAACATATTATTGTACTCTGAAAACATGCAAGGATCAGCACATTTTAAGGTGTGGAATCTGCCTAGCATAATAGTTCAATGAAATCACATTACTTTAAAGCTCTCATAATGCCCTGTGTCAGGAGTGAGTAATCTGAATATGTCAGATAAAACTGTTGCCTTTATCAGTGATAATTTTTAACAGGACTTCAGTGCAAGAAACAGATATAAATCAAGGGACAGCGGGCCCATTCGGTTAAGACATTATTATTACATCAGTAGCGCATTTTGCAGCTTCAATTTAGCCATTCACTCTCAGTGGGCAGCTTAGAAACAATACTGGCAGGCCAAAGTTTGATGTTACTGTTTGAGAAAGATTGTTCAAAGAGATTGCAGGAGGATGTGTTTTGGGCAGGAAGGGGAATGTACTGTGCGGAAATGGTCACAGGAATTAGTATGGCCAGGGGCATTCAAATAAGATTTTGCCATAACAAGTCTCTGCAGACACAGTCAAATGCTAGCGAGTAATTAAAAAAAATACATATGCAATGAAACGCCTTTTTGTTTTTTGGCATTAGGCATTAAGATATTCAACATAAACCATTGTGTATTGTTGACATACCTGCACACAATCCCTTTCAAAAAGGGGATAGTATGTTATTTCTGCGGGCCCACAATTTTAATTCATCTAGGAAGAAGGAGGCACATGTATTGCTGCTTCTATCAATGTGAGGAATAGCCATCTGGCAAGGGTGTATAGAAGCCCTGACCTTTTTAAATGTTTAATAATTAAAAACATGATGTTAGTAATTCCATGTCATAAAGAGTCCCCTAGTAATCAGTACCCTTTTTCCTAAGCTCCATGCCAACAGCATAGTGCACACCTGTGCTTTGCTGGATCAGTATTCTGATCTGTAGTGCCTCCATGGCACAGAGCAGGTTCAGAGGTCAAGGGTGCCCATTTGACAGCTGCAGTGACAGCAAAGTTTCTGCGGAACAGGGGCTGCATTTAAGATATGCACAACTGTTCCAAAAACTAGATAATTGAGTGTGTGGTCCTGGTGGCACTTAAAACTTTAAAAATAAGTCACATCTGAGTTTCAGCTATGGTGGCCCACATCGCTCATAATTATTCAAACAACATCAATTTGATATCACATTTGTCAGCCCTGTGAGCCCATTTCAGCTGTAAAATGGTTATGAATATTCTCCCACAGACAGGCTGTATTTGCTGCTGCTAGCAATACTGTATCCTGGTCGATTGGATTGCCTCTTTCCGTTACTTTAGAGGACAGGTAACAACCGCCTCAGAGAGACAGCCACTCCACAGGAAGCTGTCCTGGGAAAAGGAATCAAAGGGCACACCCATTCTCAAAAGACATGGCCTCATACCAGGGTGCTACACACCAAAAGGGCCTTCAATCCATTGAGGAGGGAAGGGGATGGCATTAATGTAGGTAGATGGAGCTCTTTACAGCTAGAGGAAGGTTCCATCATCTTGTTTCTCTCTGCTTCGGTCTTCCCTTCCTGTCTCATCTACTTTCTTTAGCACAAATCACTTTGGTTGTGATGTCAGAAGGCAAAGTCTGCTTGTTCTAAGAACAGGAATTGGTCCTCTAAAGCATGCTAACTTTAGTCCAATCGCCTGTGAGCTTTTGCCTTTAAAATAAGGTTCTCCCACTCCTTCCTTTATTCACTCTTCAACAAGAACCTGAGGAAGTATTCATAGGACCTCCGTTTGTAGAGTTGATCTATTGAAAGTTCTCTGGCAGTGAGGTGAAGACTCAGTGCCCAAGGCAGCGGTGAGCTCTGCTCCTAACCATCCCTAGGGACCACTGGGGATGAACTGCTGTTGGGACAAGACTTACTTCTCAGCCAGTCACAGTGGTACCCAGGACCTCACCATGTTGGGGACACCTGCAGTTGTGGGGCCGCCTACCTTGTGTGCAGTGGTGGGTCAGCCTCCCCTGTGTGTGGAAGCACAAGAATAAGGACTGAAAAATATCCTTGAGTCCCTGGATTGGGACTCGCAGCTACCAAGTGTCACGACATACAGGATCCCTGAGTTCTGACTATCAAACCACATCAAACTGTGATTCTAGCCTGTTGAGTGCATCAAACCATCAGGAACCTCCACCGAAGCTGTCTTTGACACTCACCCACTGTTTGCACCGTTGAATTGCGCATTCAATCCTGTTCACCGCTGCACCTTGCTAGCTGAGCATGTCATTGACCCAGCTCAAACTTGAAGCTCTAAACAGCACCCACCACCTTTGAACAACCTCATCAAACCACAAGCATCTTCGTTGCTGATCTTCATTGAAAGCCAACCAGACCCTAGGGGATCCATTGAACTGCAAATTTCTAATGCCCACTAGAGCCTTTCGACACAAACTGCACATCCAGTCACTAGCCTCTTCACTGTCGGACTGAACGTGGTGGTCCTCATGATCCGCACTTCTTAGAGCATCATATTCGAACCACATAAGCTCTTGTTCAACCTCTGCGCAACATTCGCACCCCATCTACAACAACATCACTGTTGTACCCAAACCGTTGCATTGCAGATTCGAACCTGTAGCCATGGCATTGTGGTAGCCATTTTTGCTTCGGCTCAAACTACAAGCTCTTTATTGCATTTGCTGCCTTTGAACTGCCACTCTCCCTGACAGCATCTTCTCTTCCGATCATCATTGCCAGTCGGACCGACCCTGATGGATCATCGAACCTTGAGTGCTGCATGAAACTGCTCGACTGCGCATCCAGTCTCTAACCCCATCATCGTTGAATCAGCTGTCAAACCGAACCCCAGTGGTCTGTAAGGAACTCATGGTGGCAACTGTAAAGACAGACACAAGTGATCACAGTTCAAGGGAGTTTTAATAAACTGTATAATGGGTGAGAAACAAACCTAATATAAACCTAAATCTAAGATGGGAGCAAGCTACGACCATCAAATAATAATAAAGCAATCTTAGTGGTGTCTTGTCAAATTGAAAGTGCCCATACTAAAAAATTAACTTTTGCCAATCCTTACAACTAAATTACAAAATAGTGGGGGATAATGTTCACAAGAAAAGAAAGAAGGTTTCACCAAATGATAAGTCAGGAAGGTAAGGTTGGGGTCTCCATTCCCCATGTTTTCTGCACAGGACAAGGCAGGACCTCTGAGCATAGCACACTACTGGACCTCACCAGCACAAGATTACGTTTCCTTTCAACAATGCCAGGACCTTCTGGGGCCAAGTCTCTTTTCTATAAAGTCTCTTGCCTTAAAAGGCCTGCTGGACCTTAAACAATAAACAAACAAAAGTTTCTCTGGAAATCTTTCACAGTGTGCAATTGCTCTTTGCCCCTTGGATCCCCTTCAGCCAGGCTTTGATTCTTCTTGCAAAGTTAGTTTCCCTCAGTCGAGTTCACTATGGCCTTTCACTCAAAGCGTAACGTTCAAAAAGTCTCAATGTCTTCGCAGGCATCCCTCAGTCGGGTTCACATTTGCCCATTTCAAAGTTCACCATCTCATCAGAAAGTGGGGTTCGCTTCCCCTAGCTTTGTCCTGGAATCCCTCCGTTGGGTTCACACTTGCCCATATCAAAGTGTACAATCTCATCAGAAAGCGGGTTCCCTTCCCCTAGCTTTTTCCTGGCATCCATCTGTCGGGTTCGCATTTGCCTCTCACACAGTTCACTCAGTTTTCCTTAATGTGTCAAACACTTTCGAGTGTACGAGGGACTTTGCTCAACTCTCATAGGACCACTTCGACACTTCATGCCGGCCTCTCCCAAAGCCTCTTGGTTCTTGTAGTTTCAACAAAACACAAAAAGGCTCCAGTCAGTGTCCTTTGAATGAGTGCCCGGTGGCGCCGGACAACTTTGCTTCTGGACCTTTCACTACGGTTTCTTTAAAGTTCAATTTACACAAGTTCTTTGTTCAACATTGTTGCAACCTACAACCTTGGGCTCAGCACAGTTTGGTTTGCTATCACTCTTCTCCGACTCACCGGCTGTGCTGAACTGTTGGAGCTTCTTGTCTCGGGATTCAAGGATGGCCCCATGGCGGCAAGCGCTTCTCCCTGCTTTGGCTATCAGTGAGGGAGAGCCCCGTGTGCCGTTGACACCTGTCACATCACATGCCAGCTGTCCTTCCCGGTCTTATGATTTCCCTTTCGGAGGCTTCACAGGTCTGAGTTGAAAAGGGCAAGGTCAATTCCCTCCCCATCATCCCTTCAGGTCTTGCTGCCGTTCTCCTCCATTTAAACTGCCAGTCCAGAATGGCTGTTTCCTGGTGTGTTCTGCCTTGCTCGCAGTGTGCTCTCATGCTCTGCCTTTTATCCCTGAGGGAAACGGAAAGGGCCGTCAGGTGTGCGTAGTTATTGTCAATTGCCTGACTCTGCCTGATCCTGTTGTTGGGACATGTCAGGTAAACAGCTCTGGTGTTAGTCTGTTGTTTTTCATCATGATGTAAGAAAGTGTTTGTATCAGAAAAGGGTGGGGGTAGAACTTTTGAATATTCCATGCAGTAGGATGGGGAAAAGGTGTTATAGGGAAGGGGGTACCGCGTCTCACTCGTCGGTGTCCCTCTTGCACTCCCTGAGGACCCCCCATCCAGGTGATCCTCCTGCACTGGTCCACCACCAGGAACTGGATTCAGTAGCGATGGCCGTGTAGTGGGCCACCTGGATGACATATCCCTGGGGACTAGTAAGTGAGACACCTTGAGGTTTCCCACAGCCCTCACAATCCGGAGCCCCTCATACGCTTCATCAAACCAATCCAGTAAGAACTCACATCCAGTAACCAGTGTCTTTGCAGTCAAACCAACAGTCGAACAGACTCTGGAGCCCCTCACAATCCACACTTTTTTAAGCATCAGCTTCAAAACTCAACAAGCAGGGCAGAAGTCAATTCATCACAGTCATTCATTGCCAACAGCTTATAGTTCTTGGGCTTTTCCCTCACCCCTTTCTTATATATTGTAAATACGCTTACTTTAGACCAAAACTTGGGTATGGTTTGTGTACTAATCATGTCATTATACAAGGTATTATGAATTATAGCCCTTAGATCACTATTACTTTTATAAACCATACTTGTTATGTCATTGGGTCCAGGGGCAATGGAAGAGCTAGTTCTGATGATGTTCACACTAATCTGAGTCTTCTTTATATCTATTTGCCAATTGCTACCATTTACATGGGTTCACTCTCCTGGGAAATCATGCTTACAAAATTCATATCTATAAACATTACCCATGTGTTCTCGTTTATAGGGTTTATCTGTATCTTTTCAGATGTATGCGTCTGATCTTTCGACAGTTTCCAGAATTTGCTTTCATCTCTATGTTAAGGATTTCCGGCATTGCTTGCCATTGTGTGCTGACAGATTCTCCCTTTATCCCTCTTACCCAGTTTTTAAACTGTTGTTTTTTTCTTCTTTACAAGGATATTATGCTCTTTCAAGTCCCATTTCGCTTAATAGGTAATTCTTTTGATTTCCCTTTCTAGCTTTATTTTGTGTTTTTGGATCAGAATATCCTAAGAAATAGCAGTTGCCTTTGATTTTGATGTAACCTCTAAACCTGGTTGATATTTCCTGTCAGAGGTTAGTGTTTCAGTCCAATTTGTATAATTCTTAACAGTTAGTGTGTGTTCACTGTGCTCAATACAATTGCCAATTTCCCAGTTATTCCTAAGAATGGCATGCATTTTTTTTATTATTGTACCTTGACCAGTTTATCCAAGATCCCCTGTTACTTACTCACATCCGACCCATTCTCAGTGAGCAGCAGCATTGGTTAGTTTAATATCAATGATATATATATTATGTATAGTAATCACTGTAGGTATTTTTATTTAACCACATTTCCTTCACCAGGGAGATATAGGGCCTCATTACACGGAAGGCGGTGAGCCATGGCGCTATTAGCGCCATGGCTCATGCCGGTAAAATACCAGCACCGCCTTGGCGGAAAGGGGATTTACCGCCCCATTCCAAGGTTGGAGGGGCGGTAAATCCCCCTTCCGCCATTGCCCTTCCCCATTCCCATTTCTGCCCCATAGGGCTCTATGGGAATGGGGAAGGCGCTAATTACGGCACCGCAATTTTGCGGTGCCGTAATTAGCTCCGAGGTCCCTTAGCGGGTTGGTTTTTAACGCCTGCAAAAAGCAGGCGTTAAAGCACCAACCCGCTAAGGGACCTCGTAGTAAGGCGGTAATGGTTAACGGTCACCGTTACCATTAACGGTGGCCATTAACCATTACCGCCTTCCGTGTAATGAGGCCCATACTCTTTGTGTATGAAAATGTAATCCTGTGTAGCCATACATTTATCATCCAACCATGTTTTGCCATTTAACATGATCATATGACATGTGGCGAAATGTCGGCCCACAGTTTACCTTCTTTACCAAGCTTCTTTTGGATTAATATCACTTGAAATATGTAATTATCACAATGACACAAGACTTTCTCTGTAAATTGATAATTTGCTGGATATTTAGAATTTAGCATTTAAGTGACCTACTATAAATGTTGGACCATTTCTAGGCTCATTTGCCCAGCATTGCAATAAGCGGGTCTTCCCTAGAAAGGATGAATCTAACTTGGTTGGCAAGCAGAACATACACATTTGTGATGAATACGTCCTTATCTGTTTTTTTAATTACGTTTGCAACGCAAACTGCCCTGACATTCGCAGAGGCTAGTAAACCATTACACTCTACTACCAAGATGTTGTTTTATACACCTATAATCAATCCAAAATAGCGGCCACGTTCCTTTTTATCTGAAGGGTTGAGAACAATTTTCATTCCATTTGATGCAGGTGGCTGCCTTAACCAGACCTCCTGCAAACAGAGAATATCGTATTTCGGAACCTGCACAATTAACAGTTTCCCACCCAATCAGTTATTTTCTATGATAGCACATTGCTTCGTGAAGCCAATCCCATCCTTTATCCTCTGATATTATTTCTGATTGGGGACGTTTCTCAAAAGTAACTGCTCGTGAACAAGCTATACTTCTCTTGCACTCAATTCTTATGTCACCTCTCACATAATGTGAACATTGATAAGCTCTGTCTTGTATTTTATCATGCCTATCAATCTTTCCATTCATCCTTTTCTAATAAGCTTAATTCATAGGTTGCACATCAACTCCTATCCCCCGGGGAATACTTTTTGTATGATGTTGAGGAGCCCTTTTGTTTCGGTAG
Organism: Ambystoma mexicanum; assembly: GCF_040938575.1. NCBI lineage: Eukaryota > Metazoa > Chordata > Amphibia > Caudata > Ambystomatidae > Ambystoma > Ambystoma mexicanum. The sequence goes on from NC_090939.1 coordinate 952,317,773, forward strand.
AATGAACATCGGGTTGCTAGCATTGTTGTTTACTTGATATCTGTGCTGCTCAGGTTTTTGGCTACCAATAATTACCTGATTGATTTTAGATATTTCAAGAACACTAGTCCCCACAGTATCTGTTATCTCCTTAAGCAGTGTTAAAAAAGTATCTTTTTAAAAAAATATTTTTATTATACATATATCCAACATTGGCTTTGTATAAATAAGACAGACATTTTACAAACTCATAATACATTCATAGATACAAAAAGAGTACATACTATTTATATAACAATTCTTTATTCCTGATTGATAACATTCATCTATTTTACTAAAACTGGCTACCTTATTCAGCAGTATATTTTTTTTAAATCTTCATACTTTGTGAATACAATTTCAACATATGGTGAATTAGGTTAGCATCGTTTCCTTCCATCAATTTGGCCCACAACAAAGGCTGAATGTCTTCAACCAACATATTAGAGTATGCCGTATTGCACTAGTTCTCAATAATGATAGGCTATCACAATCACACAAGATGTGCTGAGTTGTTTCATTTATGTTCTCTCCACATAAATGTCAGTAGCGCTCTGTGTGTGGGATTCCCAACTTTGCTCCTTCTATTTCTAGCACTTCTGTACGTTTGAACGTGCATAGCAAATAGTTACGTACAATGGTATTATTCGGGTGGGATTCTATTTATTTTGGCTTGGTGGAGCGATCCATCCAATACGAAATATAGGGACCACTGTTGGCATTAGATGCTAATATGACATGTCATTACCTTGGTACAGGTGTTTTATAGTTTCCTTGGTGTGCTTTTTTAGCATCATCTGGGAAACACGAGCATTAACTCAGATATTTTTATTTAACCAGAGCCTATGTATGCCATGCAGATGGCCAAGTGTCCCAGATTTAGTGTGATTGTCAATTCGTCCAAAAGCTCTCATAAGTTCACTCATTATTGTTCTGTTTTCAAGCCATTGCAATTTCTCATATGGCATCACCAGTTTATGATCGACTACCCCAGTTATTTTCAAGAAGTCAAACTCCAATAGGAGATATTCAATGGGCAGCGACTGTGGCATCCTGACTAGCAATCGCAAGATCTTGGCTTCTAATTTAGCAAGTTCAGGTCAAAGTTTGTGTCCCCATACTTCTACCCCATAGATCATACAGGGGACAATTTTGGAGGAATAAAGCAATAGGATGGTTTTAATAGAAATTCCTCCTTGTTTGCCTATGAAGCTGCTGAGAGAGAGAGCGATTTTCATGCAGTTTGCCTTGTTCGCTGTCCATTGCTGAGACCATCTCCACTTGTTATCGACGACTATACCAAGATACTCAGAGCAATCTACACATCTGACCACTTGATCATCGAGTTTCCATTTTAGGCTAGTTGTTTTTTTACTCTTTAGTTTACCCAGGTATACCACTATCTTTGTCTTTTCAATATTAATCCTGAGACCACTGCTGCTGGCGACCCCTCCCAAGGCATCCAGTAGCTCTTGGAGTCCCTTGGGAGTGTAGTACAACAACAATAGGTCATCCGTGTAACCTAACCAGCTATAGTTCAAAGTACCAAGTTTGACTGATCAGGCTTCTACCAGTCTCAGCGTGACTTCCAAATCCGCCAGGTACAGATTGAACAAAGTGGCTGCAAGAATACAGCCCTATTTTACACCACATCCAGTTGTAAATGGCTCAGTTAGTTGGCCTCCAACATTAGTTCTCACACGGACTGTAGTGTCAGTGTACAACAGTTAAATCATACGTAAAAGGCCATGAGGAATATTCAATTTCGCTAATTTGTTCCATACTTTATTCCTCAGGACCGTGCCAAAAGCAGTGCTAAAATCAATGAACGCCCCATACACTGGGAGCTGGTGTCCTTTCCAAGCAATTCAATGGTCAAGGTCAAGCATATTAGATTGTGACTGGTGCTTGCTTTTGCTCTGAAACCAGTTTGGTTATTAGGTACAATGTGGTGGTAATGTATCCATTGGTTCAGCTCGTTAAGAAGCACACATGCAAACATTTTTGCTGGAATATCTACCATGGGTAGCATGCGATAGTTTGATGGTGACTTCCAGCAACCTTTTTTATACACGGGAAGAAAGGTACTCTCTTTCTATGTATCAGGTATTTTTACACCGGAGCTTATTTCGCTGAACAAAGGTTGAAGAACCTTGGGCCACCTTTGAGGTGATAGTTTAAGGGTATTACAAATACAATCAGGGCCTATAGCACGGGATGTTGGAAGTTTGGTAATCATAAGTGACACCTTATCAATTGATGCCCTACAAGTCCATCTGGCTTAATCTATTGTATGTTGTTCATCGCTCGGTAGTGTAGCTCCCAGAGTGTTTTTAATATGGCTGCACCAACTATCTTCAGGCACACTATTAATCAGTATATTTGTTTTTGCTGCTCCACTCAGGGTAGTCCAGATCCCTGTGTTGTTATTATTTTTGGCATGAGAGGCCAATTGCATCCAAAGATCGTATTGCTTTCTTATCTTATATCTATGTAGCGTACTACAGAAGTTCTTTTTAAGATCCTTGATAATGTTCGGGATGTTAATGTGGGTTACATCAAGGCTCCTATTATTTACTACTTTAGCTATTTCTTTCCTAAGTGCAGTCTCTGCTGTTTGAATATTACAATCATATGGTCACTGCTTGTTTTGAGGTATATTCCAGCGTTCACACAGGGTTTTATAACTAGTTTGTTTTTACATTGCAGAGCTGATAATTTTTATTAGGTCAGAAAAATCAGCAAGAATGGTTCTGGACCTTTGACCTTGTGTTAACAGACAGTGATCGGTAAATTGCTGAAGACCTTCTTCCTCTATTACTCAGGCTTTGTATAAGTTTGTTGGATTCCAACTTATTCTATTATTACCTGGGTTAAGAAATATACCACCATTCAGTGAGGTTTTACTTTCCTTCTCATTCACACCCACATTCAACAGCAGGCACAGCGGGAGATTATCGCTTTTTTCCGATGTATGATAGCCGCATCATTCACAATGTTCATGCCCGCTTCATTGGCGAACACTTAGTCAATTGTTGTCACACTTTTGCCGCTGATTCTTGTATAAGCTTTTGTTGAATCGCCTTTGCAATTTCCATTGAGCCTGGTAAAATTGAGGGTAAGAATCTAAAGCCATGTTTTACCTTGCCGGTCTGTTTTAGATGTGGAAGTCGGTCCAGAATCGCTTAAGATAAATGGACAAGCTGTAAAATCTCCTACGACAAGCACTGGTTTATTTATATTAGTCGTTTGTAGGATTCTTTTCACTATTCCTGTGTTAGTTTTAGTTGCTACATAGTTTACAGGGTCGTAGATGTTTATTAATAAAAACGTTTTGTCTCCCTGCTTGCCACAACTCATGTGCACTGCTTGTATCATGGGAGTGGTGCAGATTGATGTTAGACTCCAGGGATGGTGCACTGTTACAAGTAGCCCTCCACAAGGCCGACCCACAGATCCCTTTGTTGACGGTACTTGTAGTTGTTAAACTGTATTCATATAATACCGCCTTGTTATGAATATTGGCCTAAGCCCATTCGTGTTACACGGAAAACCACGACCTAAATGTTTCGCTGTTTCATCAACTTCGGCGCCATTATAAGAGTCATCCGCCATTTTGATTTCGACTCCTGCTCTGTCTTTTAAAATGGTAGACAGTGTTTTCAACTTGCAGCCAAGTCGAACGACCTTTCAGTTTTGTTAATGTGTTGGCTGATCGAGAGCAGACTGTTTGTTCTATGCAAAGAAATCTTGTGACTCAAATGAACTGCAATCCAAGTGTTGTCTGCAATCACAAGCCTCATCCTCATATCAACAATGAGACAATGAAGAACAAACTCAGATTGTGTGCTTTTACTGAACTGCATTGTAGTGATTCTTGAAACAAGGCTTATAATGGATCAGAGAACCAACGCCACCATTATAACTTCATGGACATGCAAACTTGTTAAATCCGTTGTACAATATTGTATTATTTGACATGTAAACTGAGCACGAACCCTAGCATGTAACTTATTAGTTTGGAGAGAGGCTGGACAATGATTCGTAACTGTATAAAAGAACCTGTGTTAAGATGTCCAGCATTCTCACCCCTCACTGTGTCTGCTGGTACACACTGCAAGGTGTTGGGAGCCAGATAGCTATCTGTTTTGCTTTGTTTGTAACTGTGCAGAATAAAAGATACTTGTATCTTTTTGTCCCGTGATTGGCGTATTTCATTTTTTGGTACTAAGCCTCGATATTTCTTTGGTCTTTCAGATGGCACGCGAATAGGGACCCTCAAGATTGATGTTACCTCGCTGAAAAGAAGACGCAGCTTTCAGACTGGGATCGGCGAGTGAGAAAAAGTGGGCCCCTTTGTATAAGACGCGACACCTCGACAGTATTGGACAATCCGATCCCTGAACGGTGAGCAAGCAGTTCAAGAGGGCATCTTGACGAGGGTTCCCATATTGAGGCGGGCTCTTTGCTGAAATTGCCAACCACAAGGATCCTTTGTAATCCGATCGGACCTCCTTTGCACTTTGTAATCAGGTGAGTCATGCCCCGATTCCTAAGTATCCTGATATTTGATTGTAGATTTGCTCTCGCGAGTTCAAATAACGGCAGGTAACACCAGTGATCTGATATGTCTGGGAAATTGTCTGCCTGTTTCAGGGGTTTATTCCGCAGAGACAGACAATCTTTGGAATATGGCTGCCCGGCGCCACCGGAGGGGTCGCCGGCGTGTAGTATGTACTGTAAGTACGGCCTTGGTAGTATAGTATTCAACGATATTTGGCACAGACAAATTAGACATGCTTCCGAATTTCAGTGGCCAGTTCATGGTAGTTTTGAAATTACCCGTATAGAGTATTTAGAGTCTATATTGTTAAAGAAAAAGGCTGGGCTTGCAGCATTTGATGTAATTAAGAATTGGAGAAAGGAAGCTATGCAGAAACTTAAGAGTAAAGAGAAACACACACGTCGACATATGTCTAACTGAGAGAAAGCATTATTGTATGATCAACAGAAATAGTTGCAATCTATTAGAAGTATGGATAGGGCTTTTCAGCTTGGGGTACAGAAAATATATCCGTCTCAGGATTTTCATGCCTCAGACGAACTAATCGATAAGTTCTTAAATTAGCATAGGATTTTTGCTACTGCACCACCTCCCTATGTGACTCTCCCTGTTGTTTTACCTCTTCCTGCTGTTGCACCTCCTCCCGTTGATATTCCTGTCCATACTGTTGTTGCTCCTCCTCCAGTTGTTGTTCCTCTTCCTGTTGTTGTTCCCCCTCTGCATCTCCGTCCTTACCGACAGTTGCTGTTCCCGTAACTCTGTCTTTACCGCCAGCAGTAGTGTCTCCACTACCTGTTGTACAAGATTTGTCTGAACTTTCTTTTCCAAGTGGTTCTGCCCCACTTGTAGCAATTGAAGGGGCGGGTGCGATTCAAAAGTAGTGACTTGTAGTACAGTATCAAAGGCTAGAAAAAGATAATTGTACGCATGGGCTAAGAGATGTATAGAAGAAGATGAAAAATCAGCTGCCTTAACTGCAATTTCTGACCAAGAAAGTATTCCTGAACAGAATATTTTGATAGAGGGGGTGGGAATGCACTTGGCTGATATTTGGAGTGATTTGATGGACATGGATGTCCAGCAAGGATTGAGGGAATTGAATGTCTTAGCTCACTCAAGGGACACTGCGGAGAAAGTATATGAGCATGTTGAGAGGGTTTTTGAGTTTAAAAGTGAGTTAGATCGGTTACAGAATGATGATATGGATGGCGATAGATTGGACGCTTCGTATGTGCAGAAACAATGTCTTCCCTCTTGTAAACCAATGAGTGAAGACACGCGCATTTGCACAAGGGACGCGCTTAGATGGATTTCGGATGTTTAAATTTCTCCCATTGAAGTATATGACACATTTAGTCAGGATACTCCGGCAATGTAAAGGAAAGTGTTACAGGTAATGGTAGAGTACCTACAGGTTGAGTGTATGAAGAAAAAGGTTTGTTGTCCCGCAGATTTGAAGGTCATTTGCAAGAAAGCATTTTTGCCCGATACTAGTTTGACTACTTTGTCGCTAGATTTAGCTTTGTTGCTTAATGAACGTTTAGAATTGCCTACTTCTCAGATGGCGATGAAGGAAGTTCCTCCGACATTTGTTCCTAAAGCGGAAATTCCAGCTAATGCCGTAACAGGCGCAGCTGCCACTACTGTTGAAGCACATTATGTCTCACAGTTTGTTCATGTCCCATTTTCTAGACAGGAAGCGAATACCATTAGAGAGACGATTGCAGATATTAGGAAAAATCCAACAGGATTTTATAAAGAAATAGAATCTGTCTTGCATTCGTCAGTTTTCACGCTGGGTGATATAGACTTATTTTTCCCTGTGATCCTACCTGCTGATTTATGGAAACAGATTAGAACTGTAGATGATTTGGCAGGACTGGGTGACTCATGGGTTAACTTGATACGGATAGATGGAGAAAGGAATGCTGGTGAGAAACCACCACAGATGATATTGACACTGCCAGACAGAGTAGTAAGTAAATTGAAGACTTTGGTCCCAGATAGAAGAATAGTTTGGGAGAAGCTCACAGCTTGCATCCAGGGGAAATATGAAGGCGCTACTGAATTTTTTAATCGGTTCGAACAAGTGTTTTCGGATTTTAGCAGTCAGGACTTGAGTACTGAGTCAGGAAAAAGGTTGTTTGTGGACACATTTGTACGTGGATTGTTGCCTGATATCCAATTACAAATTATGACTTCCGAAAGCGCCTGGCAAGCTAAATCGCAGTCTGACGTATTGCACATGGCTCAGTATCATGAAAATAGGGTCAGTAATAAAAGAATAGGGGAGACTTGAAGACAAAAGTATTGTTGCAGCAGATAGTAAGAGGGACTAGAGGCAGAGAGACACAGTTTAGAGGTCAGTTTGCACCACAGAGTAACGCGCAGATGGGTCCTGTACACATTAACCAATGTGTTTATTGCAGACAAGAAGGTCATTGGTGAGCACAATTCCCGATCCTTCAGCAGAGATCGAATAACACATATGGTATCATGGGTAGACGACCCACAGGCCGTCCTGGGATTGGGGGTCCTGGTAGAAGTCAGTTCGCTCAGAACCAACAGTCATTTTCACAAGATAGTCAGCAGCATAGTGCAAATAATGGGAACATTTTTGATAATCCTCCGGCTGTCTATCTTTCTGAGGACCTTGAATTCGATGATATATTGTTCCGTTAGGACAGCCCGAAGCAGAATCTGGAACCAGTACCTATTCCTGTCAATCAGAAAGGGCCCTATGTAGAAATGAAGGTGGGGAATAGGAAGCATCTATTTTTGATAGATGCAGGAGCACAGAAGTGTTCTGTTGATTATTTGCGGGTTCCAGATATTCCACTGTCAAGGGGGAACAACATTTCTGTAGGGTTCTCTGGTACGCCGGTGGTTAGTCCGGTTTCTCAGCCGGTACCGATTTCACTATGGCCATTCACTGATTAATGTCCATTTCTTTTAACAACGAATTGTAGCGAAAATCAGTTGGGGTTGAATGTGTTGAAATAATTAAATGCAATCATTTATTGTTCTCTGGATGGAGTGCATTTGACGATTTCACCTCAGCGAACTTCTATTTCACAAATCTTGACTAGGCCTTTACCGATTGAATTAGATAAAGTTCCGGCATGTTTATGGGCAGGTGATGATAATGACGTTGGTATTTTACAAATTGAACCTGTTAAAATTGTGTTGAAACCAGGTGTTAAACTACCACGTATTCCACATTATAAGATTTCAGTTGACGGTGAGCAAGCCTTTAAGAGTATAGTTTCTGATTTTGTACATCGAGGAGTGATTGAGGAAATTGCAGGAAGTTTGTGTAATAGTCAGATTCTACCAGTGTTCAAGAAAGGGGATAACGGAATTCCTTTCCGTTTTATTATTGATTTACGGGCTATCAATAAGATTGTTGCTCCACAATTTTCAATTGTGCCTGATGTGACTACAATATTAACAATGATTCCAGCTTCAGCTACTCATTTCGGTGTTGTGGATCTAAAGAATGCTTTCTTTAGTATTCCTGTACATGATGACAATAGATATTTGTTCGCGTTTACCCTAGGGGGACGCTCATTTACATTCACCCGTGTGCCACAAGGGTACACTGAGAGTCCAAGCATTTACAATAGAGCTTTGAAGGAGCAGCTCGATACACTTGAGTTGCCTTCCACTTGTACGTTGTTGCAATATGTTGATGATCTTCTTTTAGCTGCAGACTCAGAAGTTGCTTGCAAGGAGGGCACCGTGTTGCTGCTTATTCATCTAGCAGAGCATGGGAATAAGGCTTCACTGAAAAAGTTTCAATATTGTCGCCAGGAGGTTGCCTATTTAGGCTATCTCCTGTTAAAGGAGGGGGGAAGACTGACACCTGAACAGATAAAAAGCATCTTTAGCATGTCTGTCCCAAATACACAGAAGGAAGTCAGAGAACTGATAGTCATGGCTTCATACTGTAGACAGTGCACCCCTAATTTTCTGGATTGCCAGAAAGCTTTTGATCTGCTCAAGGCTGCGTTGTGTTCAGCACCGGTTTTGGGCACACCAAATTATGACAAGGCCTTTGTGTTGTACGTGCATGAATGTGATGGATGCACTTTTGCTGTTGACACAGGAACATTGAGGGAAGAATAGACTGTGCGGTTATTTTTCCTCCATGCTTGACCCTGATGCATGCGCTTTGCTGAGATGTTTGAGAGCTGTTGCTGCTGCCACTGCATCTGTAAAATAAACTGAGGGTATGGTTCTGGGTCACTCCTTAATCGTGATGGTACCTCACTCTGTAGACGTTCTATTAAACAGAATGCAAACACAACATCTCACATCAGCACGATTAGCAAGATACGAGCTGATTCTATTTGCACCGCATATCCAAATTAAGAGATGTTGCACATTAAATCCGGCCAGACTATTGTCTCTTCCGCAAGAAATTGCTTGCAGTGACAAGATGTCACATGACTGCCTTTATACCACATAGCAAGAAACTAAAAGGCAGAATTGACTTACATGATACACTGTTAAAAGATCCACAATGTTTACTTTGGTTGCCTAGCAACCAGGCCACACGCTCGTCTATAGGCCCGGAGGCAAGTCAGAAGTGGAAGCCGGCCCACCTCTTCTAAGGCACACCGTGTCCAAGGCACCTTTCTGTCTGCCCCTCAGCCTACTCCTCATTTGGGCAGGAGCCCCTCCACACCAGCAGCTGAGCCTGCTCTCTTCATCAAAGCCGGAGGCTGCAATGCACGAGCAGCATAATCCTATCAAGCTGCCCAGCTGCCGTATGAACACCGGATCACTGCTGATGTAAGTCGCATCCTTTATTTCACTGAGGCACTACCCTAAGTACCACTGTTCCGTGGCACCAACGGCACCCCCAGATGCTCGACAGACCCACGAGTGACCGCCGCTGAAGCCGCAACATTTTCAAATTTAAAATGGCCGCCGCATCTCATGCACGCCATTTGTTTACTTTGGTTGCCTAGCAACCAGGCCACAGGCTCGCCTATAGGCCCGGAGGCAAGCCGGAGGCGGAAGCCGGCCCATCTCCTCTAAGGCACACTGTGTCCAAGGCACCTTTCTGTCTGCCCCTGTCGGCACCTGCGCTACGGCGCGGGATACTGCTCCGCAGCATCCCCCTCACCACGTGCAACTTTAACTGCGGTAGCTATCCAGTACACAGTCTATTACGGGCTCCATTACGCCACACATCTGGTAAGACTCTCTGCCGCTTTCATCATGCTAAACCCAGCACGGTCACAGGAACATTGCACTTTACCTGCACTACCTGCTCATAAGACTCCCTTTCAACTCCTTCTCGGAGCTCACTAACTAAATATTACTTATAGCAACAGCTCCTCCTTGCGGGGCAACATACACACTCTCCTGGCAACCGTGTGTGTACCACACGGCTCACGCATATGCTCTGTTTTGTACCTCGGTCATTTCTAACAAATCTGCTAACCAATTAGTGGCAAGTCCAGCATGATTAGTATTCCGCCCGCCCATCTCTAAAACTGAACCGTCAGTTTGATTGTCGAAGCTGCGCCCGGCAAAATCTGCACATTAACCTGCACATATTCTTATCAACATTATGTGCATAGCACCGTGGAGCAACTCGATTGTCAACATGCACTTGTACCTGCCCAGTCGGCCATATTTGAGCAACTCCCTTGAGTAATTGATTGCCATTTGAACATGTACCTACCCAGTCGGCCATTTTTGAGCAACTGCCATGAGTAATTGATTGCCATATGCACATGTACCTTTCTTGTCGGCCATATTTGAGCAACTGCCTTGAGTAAATGATAGCCATTTGAACATGTACCTACCCAGTCGGCCATATTTGAGCAACTGCCATGAGTAATTGATTGCCATTTGCACATGTACCTACCCAGTCGGCCATATTTCAGCAACTGCCATGAGTAACTGATTGCCATTTGCACATGTACCTACCTAGTCGGCCATATTTGAGCAACTGCCTTGAGTAATTGATTGCCATTTGCACATGTACCTACCCAGTCGGCCATATCTGAGCAACTGCCATGTGTAATTGATTGCCATTTGCACATGTACCTAACTAGTCGGCCATATTTGAGCAACTGCCTTGAGTAATTGATTGCCATTTGCACATGTATCTACCCAGTCGGCCATATTTGAGCAACTGCCTTGAGTAATTGATTGCCATTTGCACATGTACCTACCTAGTCGGCCATATTTGAGCAACTGCCTTGAGTAATTGATTGCCATTTGCACACGTGCCTACCTAGTCGGCCATATTTGAGCAACTGCCTTGAGTAATTGATCGCCAGTTGCACATGTACCTACCAAGTGGGCCTTATTTGAGCAACTGCTGATCGCCATCTGCACATGTACCTACCTGGTTGGCCTTATTTGAGCAACTGCCTTGAGTAATTGATTGCCAACTTTCATAAAACCACACAGTTTACCTGTCAGTGCTCTCGCACTACACCTTACAGACGGTTAGGACACCCCGATCACGACATGCGGCTGCAGCTACCTATCAGCCTTCACTTTATTTACTTTATCACCCTAGGGTACTTAACTGCTACCTACTGCACCCTCTCTATTAGCACTGCCAAGACCAACCACTACTACCCTACTACACATCCCTGCATCATGCTTCACAGCACTGACATCTCAGGCAACCCTTACCTCAATGACCCGGCCTTATGGCTTCGACATAGTGCCACAAATCCCACACCCAATCAACCTTGCACTCTCCACTCTAGGAACATCAGACTTAGAGCTAGACTGCCCCGTGACCCCTGCACCCAGCGTATCTGCACCGCCATCACACAGTCCACTACACAGAAGACACCACCTCACCTCCACGATACCCCCCCATCAAAGAACTCAAGGGTGCCCTCATCAACGCCAGATCCCTCACGGCCCATGCCCTGGATATCACTGACCTCATCACCGTCCATAACCTCGATTTCATTGCCTTTACTGAAACTTGGCTACATGCAGCCTCCGGCCCACTTCTCGCCCTCGCCATACCGAATGGTTACTCTATCATCAGAATCGACCAACAGTCCACCTCCTCCAAAGGAGGCAGAGTCGCGATTATACACAGAGACAATATCACTATGAGAACCATCCCTAAGACCGAATTTAGCTCTGCAGAATCTCTTTCCGTGAAACTCACCCTCTCTCCGACCAACACTGCAACACTACACCTCATCTACAGACCTCCAGGACCACTTGGCTCCTTCACAGACGTATCATGTCCATCCTGACTGACAATACTAAGCCCAACTCTCAGGTGCTGCTACTAGGTGACCTTAACCTTGGCTTATCCGACCCTAAGGACCACATGGCCACCGAGGTCGCTACCACCCTGGCCAACTTAGGCTTCCAGCAACGCATTTGTGAACCTACCCACAACAAGGGTAGAACGCTTGACTGGATCACTGATCTTAACTGTAACACTGCGATAAGCTCCAACTATGCCTGTGCTTGGTCAGACCATCACATCATTATCTTCCACTTACTAGCCACCAACCCTCACACCAAACCTACCATAGCCCCGGCTAATCCCACTAGGAACAAAAAAGCCATTACCAGGGACAAACTACTCCCTCTCATCCTTCCCATCCTGAACAACTGCGCATCTCAACACAATGACCCCACCGTCTTAGTAGACACCTTCAATCAAACATTGCTTAAAGCCATTGATACTATAGCACCGCTCAAACTACGGAAAGCCAAACAACAAGCCCACTTGAACTCATGGTTTACCCCGCAGCTAATAGTTCTGCGCAAAGAAAAAAGCAAGGCTGAAGCTCTTTGGAAAAGTCTTCCTTGCAAATCTAACAAAGACCGCCTCATCATCACCTCCCTCAATTATAAGGAAGCGATCCTACAAGCCAAAAAAGAGACCTACAGCCAGCGGGTATCCCAAGCGGAATCTAATACGAAGGAGTTATTTAAAATTCTTAAAGAACTAGAATCCCCTTCTCCTGCACCCGATACCTGCAGTAAAGACAGCACGTGGTGCAACAACATCCAAAATGCACTTCTCAACAAAATAACCACCCTGCAATCTAAAAGTAATGCCAAACAAACCACCCTTCTTACCTCCGCCTTAACTAAATCTTTGACGCCCACAACGGCCTCCTTTTCTCACAACCCGTTCAGCTTCACTCCACTCACCATCTCTGAGGTTGAAAACATTATTCGCAACCTAAAACCATCTAACTGCCAAGGTGACGCCTGTCCGGCACCTATCATCAAGGAATCGGCACATGGCCTTGCTCCCTTTATAACCACCTTCATTAACTCCTCGTTCCTATCGGGTACGGTACTCAATAACTTGAAGGACGCCTGGGTCATCCCTCTTCTAAAAAAAGCGACTCTAGACCCTGAGATACCAACTAATTACAGACCTATCACCACCGTGCCATTCCTTCTAAAAATATTAGACAGAGCAGCATATCTACAGATACAGAACTATCTGGAAATAAGTAACCTCCTCGGCACAAGACAATCTGGTTTTAGACCAAAGCACGGGACAGAAACAGCTCTCTTAGACCTCAAAACTCAGATTGAGGACCTAAAAGACAACAGCAAATTGGCCCTTTTACTCTTACTGGACTTATTTGCCGCCTTCGATTTGGTCAATCACCAAATTCTCTGTCAGCACCTGAAATCTGCTGCCCACTTCTCCGACAATGCCACTAATTGGATTAGGTCATTCCTTGACAATAGGCATATGAGAGTATTTTCACCTACCTCCTCTGCAGATCCTACATCAGTCCCCTTGCTGAGTCCCACAAGGGTCCTGTGTATCCCGCACACTCTAAAATGTATTCACCAAACCGTTGTTTGATGTGCTTGACTATCTGGGCGTCACCTACATTAATTATGCGGATGACACCCAGATACTCATTCCCATCACTGGTGACTACATCGTTGACTCCAAAGCCCGGAATGACATTTACCAAGTCATCCAAGCTTGGATGGCCCAACACGAATTGTGTCTCAACGATGGTAAGACAGAGCTCCTCATCTTGGGTACACAACAGAGACTTAACAAACTGAACCCATCGTTCAGCTCCTTCAATATTGATGGCAATCTCATTAAAGTATCTAAAGATACCAAAACCCTAGGAATCTACCTAGACTCTACACTCTCGCTTACTCGACAAACCAATACAGTTGTTGCCGCCTCGGCTTACACTTGCAAGTTGATCACAGCCTGTGGCCCATTCCTCACTACTCAGAATTGCATCCCCTTGGCTAGGACCCTAGTCGTGTCCAAATTGGACTATTGTAATGCAATGTACCAAGGCACCAACCAGCGTAACCTCAACAAACTCCAGGTCACCCAAACCAGTGCCATCAGAGCGGCCCTCAACATCCCCAGATCAGCTCACATCTCAGAAACCAGGAAGAACCTTCACTGGCTTTCAGTCGCCCAAAGGATTTCTCTGAAAGCATTGGCCCTTACCTACAAATGCGTAATCAATCAGGCCCCCATCTATCTAGCCTCACGCTTCACTCATTACATTACATCGCTGGCACTAAGATCCGCCCAATCTCAAGGTCTCACGATCCCCAGATACAAGCTCCAAACAGCTGGAGGTGTTAGCTTCCCAGTCCTGGCTGCCAAACTTTGGAACACCTTGCCACTCACCTTTAGAAATCTACCCTCACTTAACTTATTCAAACACAAAGCCAAGCTTTGGTTAGCTACCACACACGAGCAACTATCCTCTTGAATATGTGTACAACATGACTCTCTGCATGCCTGCTGGGACTCTGTATTGCTCCCACACGCTACTGTTCTTGCCGATGCATATGATGTTTGTAACGTTAACTGTAACTCTGCCACGATTGTTATTACTATTTTGATTATATGTCATTCCTGTAATTACTGTCGAAGATATGCGCCCGGTTGCCTTCGGGCCTGGCTGCGCTATACAAATAAAAAAAATGGAAATACAAATACACAATGGGAGCTGTTTTGCAATGGCTCCTGCTTCAAACTTCTGGATGGTACATCCACTGCTGCTTACGCCATCACTACATTAAGCACTATTGTGGAAACCAAAAGAATTCCGCATAACTCTGAGCAGGCTGCAGAGATTATTGCATTGACTCGAGCTTGTGAACTTTCCGAAGGTCTTAGTGTGAATATATTTACAGACAGTCAGTATGCCTTTGGGGTGGTTCACAACTTCGGTAGATTATGGGCAGAGAGAGGTTTCCTGACCCCACATGTAACTAAAATACAACATGGCACTTTGATAGTTCGGCTACTCTCAGCACTTGCGCTTCCTACTCAACAGCAGCACACCAGAAAGTAACAGATGATGTGGGGATAGGAAACGCTTTGCTGACAGGATAGCCAAACAGACTGCCACCGATTTGCATTCTGAGAGAAGTCACCAACACTTGTGTAATGATGTAGGAATTGGTTCTATAAAAGACATTCAGGCTGATGCCACTCCAGAAGAGCTTAAGCAATGGGCTGAGGGTTTAGCAAGTTTAGACGATGAAGGTTGTTGGATAGATAAAGCAAATCAAAGATGGATGTTACCCGATGCTTATGTCACTGCTATGGTTACGATGGCTCATGGTCCAACTCATATATGTGCTAGAAAGATTTGTAAACTGTTAGAACCTGTCTGGGTAAATGTGAATATCTGAAAACTGCTGAGCGTCTTGTCCAAAAATTCCATGGTATGCTTACAGTTTAATGTGGGGAAGGGTACATCAACACCGAGGGGTAGTTTTGGTCCCCCCTCTGTGCCTTTTGAGGTTATACATTTTGATTTTATTGAGATGGAGCATTGTCAGAATCACAAATTTGTTCTGGTAGTTATTTGTACTTTCATCAAATGGGTCAAAGTCATCCCTTTAAAAGATGCCACAGCAATAACGACTGCAAAAACCATGCTGAAGGAATATTTTCCTAGGTTTGGTTTGCCAAGGGTCATTTGGTCGGACAATGGTCCACATTTTATCGCAGCTGTCATCCTGCAAGTATGTGCAGGATTACAGATCGATAAATGGTTCAATTCGGCCAGACACGCTCAGAGTGCCAGACTTGTAGAACGCCATAATAGTATACTGAAGAACAAAATGGCGAAAATCTGCGCCAGTAGTAATTTGAAATGGCCAGATGCCTTAACGATAGCTCTATTGTCCATGCGGATGACCCCACAAACAAAAATTGGGCTCCCTCCCTATGAGATAATCATGGGGAGACCAGCCAATATTTGGAATGTACCCAAGCCCAAATGGTTGGAAGATGTAGAGCATTTGCTCCTTTCTGAGTACTGTGACCAGTTAACTCAAAACTTGTATTTTATTTATCAACAGGTGCGAGAAGCCCTCCCAGTAAAATATGAGGGGCCAGGTCAACAACTCCGACCCGGCGACTGGGTGCTCACTAAGTCATTTGAAAGAGCATCCTGTCTCGCACCTCGCTGGAAGGGACCGTTTCAAGTCTTCCTTGCCACACAGACCGCCGTACGAGTAGACGGAAAATGACACTGGATCCACGCAACGCACATCAAGAAGATACCTTTTCCTCTGCCTCACGACGAAGGAGAAGAGAAGAAAATTGTTCACTCTGTTCCGCATCACAAGTCTGTTCTAACTGACACCAAGGGTGTCCTGGAAATCCTTCCTGCGCCCGTGGCGCCTGGGGAGATTGCCACTTTGCCTTCAAGTTCTTCGGATATTTCTGCACCTTTGAGCAATCTTGTGTCTGCTCCATCTCTTCCTTCAGGAAGCGACGACAGATCACGCCGTACTTGGAGTCTTGAGGTACGATCTGCGTTCGAGGCACCAGACTTACAGCACAGCAACGGCTGTGCCCACAAGGAATCATTGTTGAGCCAGTTCCTTGTCACTCTTCCGCTGAAGCATAAATAAGAGGCAGGGACCGGCAAAGCTACCTGCAAGCAAGATAGGCCACATGGTCAGGGGGCCGCAGACGGATGAACTAAAAGAGCCTGACTAAAAGAGGCTTCTAAACGGACTCTGAGAAACAATGTCCTTTCCTAAATCTACTCGTACAGAACAAGCTATTGGTCTTGTGGCTGACAGAGAATTTGTTAATCAGAGATCATGGTCCCTGAGGACCCATTGTTTTTTGATCACAGTACTGGTCCTTTTTGTAATTGTAATTGTGCTTGGGTTATAGTACATTGAAGGGGTGCGTCCATTTGAGACTTTGTTACCTACTGCAATTATCTCCACTGTGTTTCCACCTTTCGTGCATCTGCACACTCTTCCTCCTAGGGACTCCCAACATAGACGGGGTTATCATAATACCACTCTTCTATTGATCATGAACGCGACCCATGCGATTCTAAACAGAACAAATTGCTGGGTGTGTTCTCATTTGCCACAACACGGGGAAAGAGGGTTGGGCTGGTATGTTCATCCTCTTCCTTTAACTACTGCATGCTACGCCTCACTAAGGGCACTATTCTTTGGTCATTGGAATGACAGTATTTCTGGGAACTTTGATGGGACGAATCTGAATTAATTCGAAAGACGAGTCCTGACATCTTTGGGATGTTCCCTTTTTGCGAATAGGAGCAAACTCAATGTTGCTTCTATTAGGACTACTGATAGACTCTTTAGACCTTTCCAATCACTGATTTCTTTCAAGATGGCTCCCGTAGGCAACCAGGATGCCATGCCTTCTTCCTATACTATCAATCATAGCCCCAACTCAGCCAATGGGTACATTTGAGGGTTGTACTAACATTGCAAATCTAACGAGTGAGGACAGACCTTTTTACGTAGAAGATCCTGTTTACTTTGTGGCGATGAAGCTTATCCTTGGTTACCTAGAGATTGGCAGGGTACTTGTTATTTGGGTATCTTGTTACCAGGGGTATATGTGGCCAGCACCTCTGAAGTCTCTAGAGCTTGTCAAAGCGGGGTGAGAATGGTGATACTCCTTCACAAGTCTTGGGTGATGTAGCAAAATCCTTTGTGCCATTTTGGAAACAGATAATGAACTCTGAGGATATTAGAAGACTAGCAAGACTACTGGAGAAAACCATCAACAGAACCACTGATATACTGTACAATATGACGCTAGAGCAAAAGGCCATTAGATTAGTGGCCCTTCAAAATAGGATGGTGTTAGACATCATTTTAGCCGAGTGTAGTGGGGTATGTAAATTGGTGGGATCTGCGTGCTGTGTTTTCGTCCCTGACGCCTCCCCTACCATCATCAAGGCAATATAAAATCTGTATACCTTGAGTACGGAAGGACATGTCCCCAAGGAAAATTGGAATCTTAGTGCTTGGTTCTGGGACTTGTTACGTTCATGGGGTTGGAAGCTCTTTGCAGTCCTAATGATCGTTCTTGGTTTTCTACTATTTTGTTGTTGCTGTATACAGTGTCTTCCTGCCATATGTTCGATGTTACTAGGATGTTGTGCACAAACTATAGGTACATTAGGACCAAAAGTACATGCACCCAAGAAAACTGCTAAATCTTTTGTAATGCATGATATCACTATTAAGGAACTTATGGCAATCGATATTTCTGAAGAATGTGATTCAGGATGTACGGACATTGAGGCGGGGGGTTTTGAGTAAAACAAATGCTTGAGTAATGCTCTTGGCTTAGGCCAAAAGGAGGGTTTGTTAAACTGTATTCATATAATACCGTCTTGTTATGAATATTGGCCTAAGCCCATTCGCATTACATTGAAAACAGCGCCTGAAATGTTTCACTGTTTGATCAACTTTGCCGCCATTTTAAGAGTCATCCGCCATTTTGATTGCGACTTCTGCTTTGTGTTCTAAAATGGAGGACTTTGTTTGCAACTTGCAGCCGAGCCGAACAACCTTTGATTTTTGTTAATGTTTAGGCTGACCGAGAACAGACTGTATGTTCTATGCAAAGAAACCTTGTGACTCGAATGAACTGCAATCCAAGTGTTGTCTGCGATCACAAGCCTCATCCTCATATCAACAACGAGACAATGAAGAACAAACTCAGATCGTGTGCTTTTACTGAACTGCATTGTAGCGATTCTTGAAACAAGGCTTATTATGGATCAGAGTACCAACACCATCATTATAACTTCATGGACATGCAAACTTGTTAAATCCGTTGTACAATATTGTATTATTTGACATGTGAACTGGGCACAAACCCTAGCATGTAACTTATTAGTTTGGGGAGAGGCTGGACAATGATTCGTAACTGTATAAAAGAACGTGTGTTAAGATGTCCAGCACTCTCACCCCTCACTGTGTCTGCTGGTACACACTGCGAGGTATTGGGAGCCAGATAGCTATCTGTTTTGCTTTGTAACTGCGCAGAATGAAAGATACTTGTATCTTTTTAACCCGTGATTGGTGTATTTCATTTTGTGGTACTAAGACTCGATATTTCTTTGGTCTTTCAGTAGTGTGCTGCGACCATCGATCTCAAAGGGTTCAGTCATCCAAATCTCTTGAATCACCACTATTGTGAATAGATTGATGTTATAAAGTAGTCCGGAATTTGCTTTGAAATGGGCGAAGCCTCTAATATTCCAAGAACACAATAGGCTGATGTATCGTTATATATCAGCAAAGTGAGCTCTAAAAACAGTAGGGCCATTGCCAATAACCTGCTTTATCATGTTCTTCTTCTACTTGTACAGCTTTTGTCAAAACATTAGATGCTTCATTTGCAATTATGGTGGCTAATTGAGGTTTATGTAGCTGAGGATCCTTGCTCCTCAATTTCTAAGTTTGGAGAGGTTGCTTTAAGGTTAGATTTAGGTTTATCCAACGGATATTTTGAGTTCCTCATTTCTATTTTCATGTAACAATGTAACAATAGCCCAGTTTAAAAATCTCATCTTCATACTTTAGTATGTAAGCCAGAATGAGGTTGGATTTAGGCCAAATGTTGGAGGTGACATGATTTGTATCTTCCAATTGGTCTCAACAATGTGGATATCTTCAGATCTTATCACGCAAAGTCGTATTATCTCACTTCAAATCTGATGATCTGTGTCGAGATTTTCTACTCTATCTGACCTTTGATCAGTGCTTTTGTTGACAATATAACTTTGGTTTTGCATTAACTTTCATCTGAGATCTTGAATCATTGTTCACTGGCTTACCTAAACCACTGACTCTTTCTGTAGAAGTAGTATGTGGGATAGTCAATTGATCAGACTGCTTGTTGTACTCTTTTATTTCCCACTGTCTCGCTGTCACCTGTGATGATGTTCTGCGATTTGTGTATAAGCTCACGTAGATATTTGCGAATATCATTACAAGACATAGATTCACTTGGTACTTTGGAATTAGTAGTAGGACCCTTCCTTTGATTGTCATTCTCATTGTCCAGAGGTAGATGTTGTGTTCCGTTTATGCAACCTTGATTAATTTGTGGGTAAGCATCACTAGATCCTAAGTTAACACTCTCCTGCACAATCGTTGGAGCATTTATTTTTTCTTTACAAATACAACCATTTGCTTTTTTCGTTTGGCCTTTGGCCTTTGGTCTTATGCATAATTGCCTGAGCAATTACTTGCTTTTTACTTTTCGGTTTTGGTTTTCCTTTCCTTTTAGAGTTTTTTCTCAATTTTTCATTTAGGTTGCACAAAAGCTTTTCAACAATTTCAAACATCGCTGCAGATGATATGCTTGCCATGCTAGTATTAGAGTCATCTAGATTGTCAACAAAGGTCTCATGTGTCGGTGTCATTAATTGGGTTAACAGAGCAATATTAGATATCTCAATTTGCTCAAGTAGATAATTTCTTTCTTTCTCTTCCCTTAAATGTTGGTTGTGATGTATTGGTTTTACAGTATTAAGGTCATTAAAATCTTTATTATCTAAATCAGTTGGTAAATCTAGGAGAGGGGGTGGAATAATCGTAAGGAAGATAGATTTAGTAGATATAGGTCTCATTACAGGGGGTACACTAATTTGAGCATGTGTGGTAATGATGTTATCAAGGCTGTTTAGTCTTAGTGGTTCTTTCAAGGCCTCACCCATATTGGTATTAGTTAGGTGGTTAAGGACGTTGTCGATTAGTTTACTTGCCAGACAAGGTAGTAGTTAATTTAATTCACATGCTATTTTGTTAGCTTCCACTACTCTTTCTGTATTATTGATAAGATTGCTTACAAGTTGTTCATTAGTATTTTCGTTTATTCCAGTATTGTTAATCACATTTCCAGTGGTAGCCAAACCTTTCTTGGGGTAGTAGTTGGTCATAACTCCCATTTTTTTCTCCTGTACATCTATTTTTGTGTACCAACTTCCACTTCCGTTTTGATTTCCACTTCCCTTTGTATTACCAAAACTGTTTTTGGTAATAGTTTTGGGTATACACACTCGATTGCCAGGACGTGGATAGGACCTCCCGGGGGATAGTGGCAAGGGCTCACTCAGAAAGAAATCTATCTTATTTGTTTTGTTGCTGATTGTTGTTGTTGTACAATTCTTATCAGCTTCATCTACAGCATGTTCTGTTATTGCACGTTCTGTAGAAACATGTGACGTAAATGCCAATAAGAGAAATGTTGGTTTTAGCTGTGCTTGTCGTAATACAATCACCTATTACTTCTATGATCAATACATTTAAATCACGCTACGGATGTGCAGAATGGAGCGCAATACTTCTCTAGGCAGGAATTATTGAATTTAGCGCCCTCTGATACTACATTCCCTTCTGGCTGGCGAGCTTGCTCTGGTGTAAGTTTGCCATCCAGTCCACATGGTGTCTCTTTGCAAGTTCTGAGTGGGAAGGGTCTGGCAGTGCTGCTATTGAACACCCGTTCCCTGGCAGCCCACGCTGCTGACATCTATCTTCTACTGTCTGGCCGTAAACCTGATCTGCTCTGCCTGAGACCTGGTTGCAGGAGTGTTCGGCGCCAGCATTGGCACAGGCCATTCCCACCAATTTTAAAATTATTCACCTTGACCGGCCCTTTTCCAAGATCGGGGGTGGGGTAGCTGTGATCTTTAAATCTCATCTAAAAGTCACGCAGTTGGTGATCTCACATTCTCTAGCCATGGAAGCTTTGCTGTTGAGATGTGTTATTTCATCTCACTTCACTTGTCATTTTTTGCTTATCTACCATCCCTCGGGATCTTATGCGGGACTCCTTGAACCCTTATTAGCTCTTTTGGCTGACCTACAAATATAATTTGCACATCTTGTTATGCTGGGTGATTACAATTTGAAATTCAATTGCCCTTAGGCTTCAGTGCTTGATCTTTTCTTTGACAGCATGGCCGATCTGGGTCTCCCTCAAATTATATTAGGACCTACTCATAAATTGGGGAACACATCCAACCTAGTTCTGGCCAGTAAAGCGTTATTAACCATTCATTCAGCTGAGCCCATGCTAGGGTTGGATCGCTATCTTGTGAACTTCTTTCTTAAAGTAGCTTGGGCGAAACCTAATATTGCCCCTCCTAGTGTGCGGCAGTGTAGCTGGCACTCGTCTGATCTTCAGGACCTTTTATCCTCAGTCAGAGTTAAATGTAGTGCGGCCCTGGAGGTCATCCTCTCTGTGCTATCCCGCTCACTTCAAGAAGCAGCTGATGAGGTGGCCCCCCCCTTAAGGCTAATCCAGCCACAGAGGCTACCGTTTGAACCCTGGTTCTCGGAACAGTTTAAATCAGCCCGACTTGAATTAAGACAGGCAGAGGGAAAATGGCATATAGCCTATGACCCTTGGGCCTCATTACAATTTTGGCAGTAGCCATGCCGCTACTGGCGGCATGGCTGCCGCCAAATTCGGGTCCGGGTTCCCAGAATGGGGAATTACCGGGCCATTCCGAGTTCGGAGGGCCCGGTAATTCCTCCCTCCAGGAACCCGGGCCCGGACCTTTCCCATTCCCATTTCAGCCCCATAGGGCTGAATGGGAATGGGGGAGGGAACAAACAACGGGCCGATTATGAGCAGCCCGTTGTTTGCTCCCTCTTCCCCTCGCGGGACCCGGTGAACACGCCTGGTTTGACCAGGCGTTACATACCGGGTCCCGCGAGGAGAGCTTGTAATGAGGCGGAACGGGTTTAGCGGGTCTGCCTCCTTTAGCGGGTCCCTTTAACCCGTTCCGCCTCACTTGTAATGAGGCCCCTTGTTTTACATCTTAGTATAAAGTATGTGCAGCTGCTTACTCTGCGACAATTATGGCTGTGAAGAAAGCTTATTTGGCACAGAAAGTTGAGTTATCTCTTGGCTAAGCCGAGAGCCCTTTTCGCTGTGGGGAAATCTTTGTCATCCTCGGCTAAACTTGTGCCTTCAGTGAGCCCTTCCCAGGAACTCTGTGAATCATTGTCTCAGTTCTTTACCACCAAAATTGAGACCATTCAACCCAGTATATTGGTGTCGGCAATGGCATCTCAATCTGTGAGCACACCACCTGTTCCTAATGGTTTGACTGCATCTGGAGGATGGTCCCTCTTTCCTCTCTTTACTGAGTGAGATCTCTGCAGCGATTTATCAAATTAAGTCAGTGGCTCCGACTGACGTGGTCCCACTAGCAGTGATGAAGGATATTTCTTCGGATCTACTGAGTGAGATCACGACGGCCATTAATATCTCCTGTCAGACGGGCTTTATCCCACATGAGCTGAAGGTGGCAACAGTGATCCCCCTTCTAAAAATTCCATTGCTAGACCCTACACTTTCTTCATTTCACTTCTATCCTTCTCGATGAAGCTCTTGTAGGCCCTAACTACCCCACATCCGTCAATTTGTGCCGGTGTTCGGCAGTGGCCACACTGGCACTCTTTTTTGGGCACCGGAACTCATTGCTGCGGCCAGCACACATGTAATTGTCTTGTTTGTTTAACCTTTGAGTATGATAACTCATTGTGATTTATCTCGCGCTCTGTTTGCAGTTGCAGGCATTGGCTGGATGGGCCTGGGACTGCCATGAAAGAGAAACAGCCAATGAAAACGAACATTCTGTTGTTACTAGGCATAGTAATACGGAATGTGCAATTTTCATTGTCTGTTCTTCTGAGCCATTGAAAATTACATGGTGACGTGTGGGGGTGGGTCACGTGGGTGTTGTTGGACACAGGCAGCGTGGCGCCACCTTAATTTCAAGTTACAGGGCGTGGCGTTGTTGAGTGTGAGGAGAGAGAGCCTGCTTGCACGTGTGGTGGGGCCTAGTTGCTTCCCTGCTCCGGTAGGTATGTATATAATACGAGCCTCTACTCCCTCCTCCCTCCCCATGTACCCAGTGACTTTTGTTTGTTAGCCCCTCCCTCTCCATGCCCCCTGTGATTTACACTTGTTCCCCCCTCTTTCACTGCGACTTTCATTTGGTCCCCCTCCCTCCCCATGCCCCTCGTGATTTTCATTTGTTCCCTCTCCCTCCCCATTCCCCCTGTGATTTTTGTTTGTTCCCCCTCACTCCCCATGTCCCTCGTGATTTTTGTGTGTTCCCCCCTCCCTCCCCATGCCCCCAGTGACTTTCGTTTGTTCC